>NC_087281.1:16971235-17593834 GCF_015220805.1 Pogoniulus pusillus | reverse complement strand
GTCCTGCATCTGGGTCGAGGCAATACCAAGCATAAATCCAGGCTGGGCAGTGAGTGGCTGGAGAGCAGCCCTGAGGAGAGGGACCCAAACCACTGTGCTTAAACATCTGCAAAGATATTCATGAACTCTACACTGGAATAATCACCTGGTTTCATTAGGGGAAAAGTACATATTGGTTTTCTTCTGAAATGCATGAACAATACCTTATTCATTCCAGGTAAAAAGAAACTGTAAACCATCTGAAATGCAAATTAAGAACGCTATTGTTTTCTTTCTTTTTTAATGACTACAAGCTGAAATGGATATGTTATTTAATCCCTTTCAGTAACTGAGCATCTAAAACAGATAAAAAGAATACATCTGTGATCCTTATTTGAGAGGAAAAAAGTGAAATTCATTATTACTGAATTTTCAGAGGAAACTGAAAAGTTACCAGAATAAAATAATAAAATACAAGGAAAAAAATATGCCCCAAATCCCAAATATCATTTATACCTAGATCAAAATCAGAGATGATTATAAAGGAGACACTATTCTCACAATAAAATCCTGAAGTATACAATATTTAATGAAAGTAAGTGAGATGCAAAATTTTCCCATGTCTTTTATGTGCATCTATTTGAATGTGTGAAGCCACTGCATAAGAAAAATCAGCTGCACACTGACAAAAACTTAAACCTGACAAATTAGACTTCTGTCATTTCTAGCTCACAAAAGAACTGCAAGCATTTATACTCTTGTAGGCTATGAATGCACCCAAATTTATCTTTTGGTAGTTAGACATCACTAGAGGATGAATTGGGGGAAAATCCAAAGGAAAAGAAATTACAGGTTTTAAATATGAGAGTAAAAAGCCACAGGAATGTAGTGTCAAGGGAAATTGCTAATTGAAGAGGATATAAGCTGCTTAGGAGTTTTGCTTTGCTTTTAAAGAGAAACAATTTAGCTTAACCGTGTGTTTGCAGTGAAGTCACCAAGTACTTGATCTTAGATACGTAAGATGATCTCTCACAGGAGTGGAATTATGGAGCAAAATTTTTGACTTGTGGTAACGTGGGAAAAGAAACTGAAGAACAGCAGCGGACTCTGAGCCTCAGCAGCCACAGTTAAATATGTGGTGTGTCTTTGTTCAAAGGTAGTTGCTATGTCACTTTCATAAAGACTGAAAAATAAGGTATGAAATGCTGATGTCAAGAGACAATATGGACAGTTTAAGTAGGGCAGGAATGGCAAACTGTGTCTACCATTGCCACTTTTAAACAGCTCTTACAAACTCAGCATCTCTAAAAAATCGTGGGTACAGCTGCCAGTAAAAATCACAGAGCCCTCACCATCAGGCAGTCCTGAGAACAGATACCACCCAAAGCCTTCTCAGTGCAAAACTGTTTCTGACAAAGGTACAGAATGCAAACTTCACAGGCGTCTGAAAGCTTACAATTTTTCCACCTAAAATTAACAGTATTTTTAGCCAACCTCACCTTTTTTAATCATCTCACTCAGGATCTCCAAGCATTAATTGCCATCACTGGAAGGTGGCAATTGGCAATCTGTTTCAGAACACCAGAAGCCCAGAGATGCTCACTGCTTGGTTATGACAGTACATCCTCATGCTTACAGACGCTGTTGCTTGCAGTGCACCAATAAAAGCAGCTGCTGTTTTCTCTGTTTCTTATGTCTTTACAGAGGGTGTTACAAACCATGCCTGCTGCCTGGAAAGTGTGCGGTAGCAGGTGCAACACTGGTTTATTTGCTGCCTGAAGAAATTCCCTTCACCTCCTTGTCTTTCTATCCTGTGACTGGGAGCTTCCAAGAGACCCAACATTTGGATTTTTGACCGGGAGACAGCTTATTATTATAATTAATAGCAGCAGCTATTCATTTTTTGGTTTAGAATCATAGAATCAGTCAGGGTTGGAAGGGACCACAAAGATCATCTAATTCAAACTCCCCTGCCCCCTTCAGATACTGAAAGGCCACAAGAAGGTCACCTGGGAGCCTCCTCTTCTCCAGACTGAACAGCCCCAAATCTCCTAGTCAGTCCTCACAGCAGAGGTGCTCCAGCCCTTCTCTGGACACTCTCCAGCACATCCACATCTTTCTTGTAATGGGGGCTCTGGAACTGGATGCAGTACTCCAGGTGGGGTCTCACCGGAGCAGAGTAGAGAGGGGAGAATCACCTCCCTGCCCCTGCTGGTCACACTTCCCCTGATGCAGCCCAGGCTCTGGGTTGGCCCTCTGGGCTCCAAGTGCACACTGCTGACTCCTGTTGAGCTTCTCATCCACCAGCACCCCCAAGTCCAAAGTTTTAATGGAATTCTATTTCTTCTTATTGTCAGATTCAAGGCAGCAACCTGCATTTAATATTAATTAACTCAGCTGCTTTTCATAGATTAAAAAAAAAAATCAAAAAGCCATTTAACAGGTTAACTTAATTTGATTCTTATTTGAAAATATTAAAAACACCCATACTGCTTTGGTTTTTTCTTTGTAAAAAAAAGATAGATTTGCATCTACTGGAATAAAACCAAAATATTGCCCATCTCTTAGATTTCCTGTTTGAACACTGGCACTTACTAGTTAACACTTTCCAGCACTCAAAGACAAGATGCCTGTAATTGCTAAGCACTGTTACTACAAACAAAATCTAGACAGAATGCATAAGAGATTTAACTGCCTTAACGACTAAACATTTAGACTGCATGTCCTCCACTCTGATTAACAGGTGAGCACTTAGCCACAGCCTACCACACAACGCCTGTCTCCTCACAGCACTGCACCATCCACTGCCCATGTTCCCTATCTGTTCTGCTCACCTACACGTGCATGAAGGCCAGGGTCTGAATCACTTCTCACCCTGTCAGTCCTTGCAATTGTGGTATTCCAGGAGATGGAACTCTGCTGCACTGCAAAATAGGCAGCCTGTGTAACCATGGAAGATCACATCTTCTGCATCCATCAGGCTACAGCGTTGCCCACGACAATTTCATCACAGTTGCTGTTCACTTAATGCAGACCTGCATGCCATAACTCTGTAAGGCTTCTTCACGCACAACTGAACCCTATTTCATTCTCAAATACCAAAAGAATAGGGTCAGAAGCTAAAGCCTCAAGGAAATGCATCAGTACCTGATATCTTTTTACTTTAAGCACGCTGACCCTTCTTTCAGGAGAAAATCATAAGCACGTTTGACAGCATTTCTAATTTCCAAAATGCCTTCCCTGATAGCCACAGCCAGAGACAATTAGGCTGCACTGCAAGGAAAGGCTGGCAAGTCTCCAGAATGCAGGCTACATGAAGATGCAATTGCTTGGACCCATGATTATCCAAGCCAGAAAATCCATAATTGCAAAACCTCCCACAAAAGTGCAAATTAAGAACCACAACAAGTGTGGATGGGGAATGTGCAGTTGTAGCAAAAATACACCAAAAAATTCTGTTACTGCTTGCCATGCTGGGCAACACATGCTTAAAAAACAACCCACAACAAACCAACCAACCCTACCACATAAAACCAAGAATCAATTACAAAATTTTGGCAGTGTTTTTTTAATTTTAGTTTAGTTTGTCCTATGGGTTTTGTTGTTATCACAGTATCACCAAGGTTGGAAGAGACCTCATAGATTCAAGTCCAATCCTTTACCACAGAGCTCAAGGCTAGACCATGGCACCAAGTGCCACATCCAACCTTGCCTTGAACAGCTCCAGGGACGGCGACTCCACCACCTCCCCAGGCAGCCCATTCCAGTGCCCAATGACTCTCTCAGTGAAGAATTTTCTCCTCACCTCGAGCCTAAATTTCCCCTGGCGTAGCTTGAGGCTGTGTCCACTCGTTCTGGTGCTGGCCACCTGAGAGAAGAGAGCAACCTCCTCCTGGCCACAACCACCCTTCAGGTAGTCGTAGACCACAATAAGGTCACCCCTGAGCCTCCTCCTCTCCAGGCTAACCAATCCCAGCTCCCTCAGCCTCTCCTCGTAGGGCTGTGCTCAAGGCCTCTCACCAGCCTCATCACCCTTCTTCTTGTTCAGGATTGGATTTGTTTGTTGTTTTTTTTTTTTAACTCAAATCTCTTTTTTTTTCCTTAAATACTGAACCTTTTGCTTAAGGTGTTACAGAACACCCTTTATTACAGCAGTTGGAAATAGTAGTAATTTCAGCTATGATTCACTGCCCTTTCCAGTAGGAGAGCTGAAGACGGTTAGTTAAAAGTCACGCACGGTGGCTTCAAAACAAGCAGAATGCGACACTTCCCCACGCAACATCCACTCCAGCTGCAAAACTCAAGTTGCTACCAAATTTAGTTCCATTGGGCCAGAGTTTAATTCCCCCCAAGTCACAAATCACTACAGGCTGACAGCACGCAGCAGACAGAGAAAAGTGTATTCTTGTCCTCTTCCCTTGATGTTATGAACGCTTGGAGGTAAAATACTAAGCTAAATGGGCTCCTTGGTCTTGAGTTACTTTTATGTTCTTATATAATCTACAGTAAATAAATGAACACAGCACATAGAAGTGCTGCAGTTAAGGATAAAAGCATTCTACCTTACTTTACCATGAGTACTTCACTAGTGCAGAATACAATAGAAGATATAGAGATTTTTGAAATAAACTATGTTAGCAAGAGTTGAAGTCTAAGAACAGCCTTTCTTTTGCCACAGCAGACATGGCTTTAACCTGGAATTTGTATGAGTAAGGAAAACCTCTGACATTAAATCACACAAAGTGCAGTCTCACAAAATTTCTTTTAACTATTTTGTTTCAGATTATTATTTGCGTATCATAAGACCACTGTGGGCTGGGAGAGGAGGCATAGATCCATGGATATAATACAGGGCCTGACAAATAACAACAAAAAAGATCCTATGAAGCAATAATATCAATTGATACAGTTTTTGTTATTATTTTTACAGTGTCTTTCCATTACCTAAAGTGAACTAAATACTTGGGCCATCTTATGTAAGGCATTTTAGTTGTGAGTCATCTCAAAGTATGCTCCTTGCATACCAAACAAGCTGAACGCAGTTGGTATTTCATGGTGAGTGACATTCCTGTTTTGCCTAACTCTGAAGATTCCACCATTGTATGGTACTTCTGTGCATTTTAGAAGCTGTATATTATGGGTTGCATATCTTTGCTTGTTTGTCCTTTTATTAACCAGTACAGATCCACATTCAAATTTCAGATGAGTTGTTAAATCCACAGAAAATGCCAGTCTTGGTTCTCACCGGGACTCAACCATAACCATAAAAATCATCTTACCTTCTTCTTCCAACCTAGAAATACCTTTAAAAGACATCTGTGGACTAACAGATTGAAGATACAGCTAGAAGAGTATTCTTTCACTGTACAGAAACAAAAATGGGACATCTGAGCCTATGCAAAGCTTACTAACTGTAGTTTAGACCAAAATAACTAAATAAATCCTTTCTGTTCAATCATCATGTTTTTCTTACTCATGTTTCCAACTACAAATTGTTTTACCAGAACACAAAACTCTAAGGGCTTACTAATTCATTGTTCATTCGTTAATTTTGCCTGTACAAACAAATCACATATGTAACAAGTTGGGATTTTGAAGCAGAAATTAAGAGTTTAAATTATTCCAGCATTAAGGGCTTCTTTCCCACTGCATACATCATCACAACTAAAGAAGGTCATATCCTCCACAGCAAGCTGCAGTGTGCTCTGACTCCTCATCCATAAGCTGTCTTGTATTTGCACAATACAGCTGCAAAGAAGGAACATCTAAATAAGCCCACCTCTAAGCACAAATACTATCATCTGTAATACTAGTACCTATTCAACAGAGAATGACAAAACAAATCAATGTAAACAAAACAAAACATATTTTGATGGTACACAGAAGAAACAAAAATAAGAGTTTAAAAATACCTCTAAACCCTCCTTTCATCCCCTTGGAAATACTTTATGAGAATTCCTACAGTTATTCAATACTAATTCTAATTCCAGGCACTTCAGAATCATAGAATCAACCAGGTTGGAAGAGACCTCCAAGATCATCCAGTCCAACCTAGCACCCAGCCCTAGCCAGTCAACTAGACCATGGCACTAAGTGCCTCATCCAGTCTTTTCTTGAACACCTCCAGGGACGGTGACTCCACCACCTCCCTGGGCAGCCCATTCCAATGCCAATCACTCTCTCTGGCAACAACTTCCTCCTAATATCCAGCCTAGACCTACCCCGGCACAACTTGAGACTGTGTCCCCTTGTTCTATTGCTGGTTGCCTGGGAAAAGAGGCCACCCCCCACCTGGCTAACTACTACTTTAATGAGAGCAGAACAAAGAAAAAACAAACACCACACACACACTCCAACACTCCATCACCACAAAACCCCCATACATCTTATTAGCCTACCTTCCTCCTTCTTGACATTGAGTATCATTTGGAATCAAAACAAATAACGTCTGGCACAGACATCCACGAAGATCACACCAATCTCAAACTTCCTTTCAGACTTTGCAACAGATGTCTAGAGCACCCTCGGCTTCTTCATTAACATGTGAAACTTGGGACAAATGAATGGACTAAATAGTTGCTGTTTGTGCTCCCCTTTAACAAAGCTTTCTACTTAAATATTATTTTAGGTGAGAATGTGCATACTCACACATCACTCAGTAGAAGACTCAACACTTTCGATAGAGCACATAGAATAAGAATCAACCAGGTTGGAAAAGACCTCCAAGATCATCCAGTCCAACCTAGCACCCAGCCCTGCCCAATCAACTAGACCATGGCACTAAGTGCCTCATCCAGGCTTTTCTTGAATGCCTCCAGGGACAGTGAGTCCACCACCTCCCTGGACAGCCCATTCCAATGCCAATCACTCTCTCTGGCAAGAACTTCCTCCTAACATCCATCCTGTATCTCCCCCAGCACAACTTGAGACTGTGTCCCCTTGTTCTGTTGCTGGTTGACATGTTTTACAGTTATTGCTTGGTTATGCAGCAACTCAGAATATTGTTATGTCCCCTCTGCCATTTTCTCCTTTAAGAAGAGCTTCTCAGAAAGAACTTCTTCCTAGTATTTTTATTCTGGTATGCTATGAACATGGGAGTCATAACATATACAACTTCAAATGAAGTATTATTGGTACAGGTCAGGCATCATTTCAAATTAACCAGGTAACCACAATTTAGAACTTCCAATTCAAGATCTGCAACATGGGAGGGTTTTTTCCCCCATCTATGGAAACTACAACACTACTAGGAATATTATACATTTTATACAAAGACTTTGTTCACCTATTTCTGATAACACCCATGAAATAAGTTGCAGTTCAAGTCACCCTTTTTTGTTTAGTCTTCTGTCCATTAGGACCTGAGTCTATGCACTAACTTCCAGTATCCTGACATGTAATAGTCACATTGTATGTTTTCATCCTCAATGGCATTGCTCTTTAAGTGTCTATATTGCAAGTCATGATGGATCCAGAGAAGCTTGGAATGGACTTCCAGACATCCTCTGTCTCCCTGGGCAAACTACTTCATTTTCCTGTCCTTTCATCTCACATCTGTTTCTCCATCTTGCCTGCAAGGAGCCTACACTCGTTCAGACAGGAGCTGAGATTCACTGCATTTGTGTACAGTAGCAGCACCCTGCCTCAGCTGAGCTCCCCAGGCACATTGCAGTGCAATCAATAATTAATTTTGTCCCTTGTTTCCTCTGGTATCCAACAGCCCTGATATTTCCTCTGGTAACTAAATACACATTGTGGCTCCTTCCTTGTATTTTCATCCACTTTCATACACTCACACATAAGTAGTCAAGGGTTCAACAGAGCCAGAGTTCTTTTGCCAATAGACTTCAAATGAAAATTAGTGTTCTCTGCCAGCACCAATCACCAGCAGTTATTTGTCTCAGTCACATAAATACTGCAGCATCTACTGCTACATGGAATATGTCTTCACCATATAACCATTTTTAACATAACTTTTTAAAAGTCCCCGTTAAGAATGCCCCTTACAGAGCTGAGATACAATGGTGGAGAAATCACAGGCAATTTTAAACACCAGTTGAACTGAGTACAGAAACTACACTTCAAGTAAAATCAAATAAAATTAGGGTTAAATCACAGGCAGGTTACCTACACCTGTGCTAGTTTGAAGCAGGCTAGAATGTTTTGGTGAGAAGAACTAGATGACAGGCTGTGGAAAGAAAACAGTGGTGATGTCTACTTCACTCACAGGCTTGCTGAGATGTATAGGAACAAGAAATTAAAACTTAGATAATCACTCTCACTTGGGCTGCTGGCTGAGCTGCACCTCTCTAACCTCACCCTCCATTTTTTTGGACTAATCCACTTTGCTTCCTAACCCCCTGGCTGAACCTCCATTCTTCCTTGGGACTGGGGTAAGGTTGAGAGGGGTAGGGGGAAGGTGAAGGGTGGTTGAGAGCCCCTCCTGGGGACTCAGGATTCTGAGAGGGCTGCTGTGTTTCTGTATTCCCTTTTTATCTTGTATATTTCTGTATACAACTGTATATACTGTAAATATCTGCTTGTATATTGTGCTAGCTGTAAATAATAAGCTTCATTCATATTTCCAGAGCTGGCTGAGTCTAGTCTGGGTGGTTTCTAAAGTGTGTGGGGGGGGGGGGGGGGAGGGAACACCCAAACCATCACAACACCAACAAATTACATTATTATTACTTGGTTGCGGTCACCAAGGCAGCACCACTAAGAAACATTAAAACATCTTATCTGATGTTAATTTCTTCAGTGCGAGACATGATACTAAACAGTGACAAATACAGACACATCTGTTATGGTTTATCTGACAGTTTAGGAAGCCCATCAGGAAGCACTGATAAAAGAACTGCTTTGGTTGAGACCAAACTGTAAAACTTTCCTGTCCGCAGGTTAAACATCACATTGTGGCAGCTTGTAAACCAGATTTACATCATCCATATAGCCAATGACAATTCAGCCTTGCAAACACAAAGGGATGGACTACTTTGATGCAACTACCTAAAGACTCCAAATATTTCTTTGAAAAAAGGCTCTTCAATGCTCATGTCTCACAAAGCAAAGCTGGCTTTAATATTTCAAGTTTGTGATGGTTTGGGTGTTGTTCCCCCCCCCTTTTAAAAATCACCCAGACTAGTCTCAGTCAGCTCTGGGAATATAAATGAAGCTATTTATTTACAGCTGGCACAATATACAAGCAGATATTTACAGTATATACAGTTATATACAGTAATATACAAGGTAAAAGGTAATACAGAAAACACAACTCCCCTCCCAGAAACCTGAGTCCCCAGGAGGGCCTCTCAACCACCCCTGCACCTTCCCCCCTGCCCCTCTCAACCTTACCCCAGTCCTAAGGAAGAACAGAGGTTCAGCCAAGAGGTTAAGATGCAAAGGTGAGTGGAAGGTGAGGTTAGAGAGATGTTGCTCAGCCAGCAGCCCAGCCAGAAAGTGAGACAAAATGGTGAGAGTGCTATCTAATATTTTCGTTTCTTCTTCAGCAAGACTGAGGGAAGGAGACATCACCATTGTTTTCCTTTCGCAGCCTATGATCTAGTTCTTGTCACCAAAACATTCTAGCCAGCTTCAAACTAGCACAAAGTTGTATATCTTCTTATTTACAGATAATTTACACAAACTATTCTTGTTGTTCATTGTGGCAAACACAGACAGTCCATACTCTCTTGCATGGGTTCTAAAACTATTGACAAGCCATGGAGTGAGACAGGCTGAACTCAAGAAATCACCTTCCCCCCCCCCACTTCTAATTGGACAAACAGTGGAATCAATTGCCCTCAGACACTGAACCGTGCTTCTGTGGAAGCATTCAAAAGATAGATGGACTTGATCATCTCCTGAGGCCCCTTCCAGCCTCAGTGGTCCTGTGAGAAGCACAAAAAATGTCAAGTGTTTCATTAACAATTGTAGCTTATCAGACTGCATTCATTACCAAGAAAACTTGTTGAAATAAAATACTTGCTCAGTTCTCAGGAGCACCCAAAATCAGCAGGAAAACAATAATGGCTGAAATTAATTTGGGCTTTACATTTACAGCAAAAGCAGCTTCATCTTCAAACTACAGACGGAAAGCTGAGTACGAATACATACACTGACTCACATTTTAACAAATCCAGTTTTAGCACCAGAAGTAGAAGATGCAGGGATTGTGTGTCCTCACTTCAGCTGAAGTTTTCTTATACATAAAGAGGGATCTGAGAGTTGTTTCATTTTACAGCATCATTGTACTTAAGGTTTTCTTATACATAAAGAGGGATCTGAGAGTTGTTTCATTTTACAGCATCATTGTACTTAAGGTTCCTCTTCAGAGGATGAACTTCCAGAAACCAGAAGCCACACTGCTTTAGCCAACATGCTGTCAAATAGACCACATGCCTTCTCTAGTAATTATGACTCTTTGCAATAGTGTGGTTGGGTTGAAATTACCCCCAAAATAAAACCACTAGAGTAGCTCAGAAGGATTGGAAGCAAAATGAGACTGCTTACAAGCAAGCTAAAATAAATTAAAAAAAACACACAACCACACCAATGTATATGTATAAAATACATTTACAATTATTTATGATTCAGAAATAACACAGAGGAACCCCTTGGACAAATCCAGAAGGGGTTACCAGCAGTCTCCCTTCCCCCTTCTTGGTATCTCTCAGACACAATACACCAGCAGAAGGTTAGGAGAGAGATAAGGGAGTAATGCAAAGCAGAATCACAGAGAGAAGAAAGCAAAAAAAGGCAAAGAATAGCTTGTTAATGCGATGGTTTGGGTGTTCCCTGCCCCCCTACACTTTGGAAATCACCCAGACTAGACTCAGCCAGCTCTGGAAATTTGAATGAAGCTTATATTTACAGCTTAGCAGAATGCACAAATAGACATTTACAGTATACACAGAAATATGCAAGGTAAAAGGTAATACAGAAACACAACAGCCATCCCAGAAACCTAAGTCTTCAGGAGGGACTCCCAACTGCCCTTCCACCTTCTCCCCCCAGCTTCAACCTAACCCCAGTCCCAAGGAAGAATGGAGGGTCAGCCAGGGGGGTTAAGAAGCAAAGTGGATTAATCAGAGAGATGGCAAAGAGGCTAGAGAGAAATGCAGCTCAGACAGTTCCCCAGAAGTGCCTTATCTATGTTTGGGTTCTTGTTCTTGTATCTCTCAGCAAGCCTATGAGTGAAGTAGACATCATTCCATTTTCCTTTCACAGCCTGTAATCTAGTTCTTCTCACAAAAATATTCTAGCTAGCTTCAAACTAGCACAGTGCAGCAAATTATATGCTAACCCAGCAAGCAAATGGAATGACATAGACTTATCCATTATTTTTATTTCTGCATCTAATACTCTATTTAAATTACCTTTTACTATTTTTTCTATATAACATCTTCAGAATTTTCCTACTTTACATTTATAATTTAAAATTAGGCTAGAGGGTTAGTTTTAAGCTGCCACAGATAGGGTCCTCGTTGTCTTCACTCATAATCATAATATATTCTACAGAGATTACTAACAAAGTATCAGGATACACAGGCTAGAGTTAATCAATGATTAAACTAATTAAGTATTTCAAAGATCCTAAATTTGTTAAGCAACAATTAGCCCAAATCCATCACACCTGCTCTATGGTTAACCTTTACAACCTCTCTGTAGCAAAACATGGTGGCAAGTCATCCAAATCCATCATACTTGTTCTATGCTTAACCTTTACAACTACAACCTCTCTGTAGCAAAACATGGTGGCAAGCCATTCCTTGCAGTTACCCAGACTCCATTATCTTATAAGCCTTTTCATTTGATTTCCCTCCACCTGATCTAAAGAAAAGTCTAAACCAGAAAAAAAAATAATCTAATAGTATTTGTTGCTTAAAAATTAATCCATATTCAAGTAAAAGTGAAGAGCAGTCATAAATCTTTGTACTTCTCATGTTTCACATTTATTACCTTTTCATTCTTCATCTTGCAAGCTTGATGACTAAAAACACTGCATGACTCACCTCCTGTTTTGCCTTGTTTGCCAACAAAGCTATGCAGCTGAGTTACGCAGTTAATGCGCTGAAATGTATCAGAACCATGCAACAGAATTTCATGTCCAAAGAGCAGGGTGGGGGATAAGCAAACATGAAAGCACACATACCACAAACAAAGTCAGTCCACAAACAAATAAAACACACACAAAATACCCCCACAAAAAACACACACACAAAACACAATCTAAAAATGATCCTTCTCCATAAGAAACGCCTAAATCATACTGGAGAGGAGTGTTCCACTCTGCAAGCTGTACCTCAGTTCCATAGATATCACATTGACTAATCAGTTGGGAATGATACTTCTACCAGCTAATCTTTAATAATCCCATGTTTCTCCCCCTAGACTACCTCCAAATCTCCTAAAAGCAGCTTCTCAACCTCCCTTCTCTCAACCTCCAATCACTTCACGAGTATTACATTACAATGCATCCATTAGAATGATGCTTTCAATTGACATATCCTTGATTTTCAGGTCATGATGGACTTTGTGCACATTTCAGCTACAGTGACTTCCTCTTCACAATTATTAATGCTCTGCAGCTCTGAGCTAATCACAACACTCTGGGGTTTGTATTCTGTTTGTCTCTACTACTTGTTAAATACTGTCTGAACATACACCATGTAAAAATCCAATCCTGGGCAGAAATTACTGAATCTGAAAATAAAACATGCAAAAAGCAGCTAAAAGAGGGTATTAAAGGAACTCTGTTGAAACAGCAGCAGTTACACAACCAAAATCTATCAAATTCTAACACTGTCAACTGACCATGATTTCGCATTTCATTTCTTTTTATGCACAACCAAAGAACCAGTTGTTGGCCACCAGAAGCTGTGAATTCAGAATCTTCTGTTAGCACCAAAGTAAAAGGTTCATGTATGCAAAAAAATTGCCAGGTACAATGGCAGATTTGCCTTCCATAGACCTGAGGGTTTAAAGAGTGAAACAATCCATTCCAGAGCAGCCTACAGTTGCTGCTGAGAAATTTGAAGCTGGTGTTTAAAAACAAACAAAAAGGAAAATTAATTTCTCCTGGTACTCTAAACCTGGGTTTCCCAGTTCTGATTTGTTTCCTGTCTTGCAAGATTGGGTGAAGTGTAGTGGTCTGGGTGTTACCTGCCCCGCACACACTTTGGAAATCACCCAGACTAGACTCAGCCAGCTCTGAAAATCTGAATGAAGTTTAAATTTACAGCTTAGCACAATAGACAAGCAGACACTTACCTATTACCTTGCATATTTCTGTATATACTGTAATACCGAAACACAACAGCCCTCCCAGAAACCCGAATCCGACCCGTGGCTGACCCCCCATTCTTCCTTGGGGCACAAGGCAACGTCTGGGGTACGGTTGAGGGGTGGGAGAAGGTGGAAGTCCCCTCCTGGGGACTCAGGTTTCTGGGAGGGCTATTGTAGTTCTGTAATACCTTTTTACCTTGTATATTGCTGTAATACCTTTTAACCTTGTATATTTCTGTATGTAACTGTATATACTGTAAATATCTGCTTGTATATTGTGCTAGCTGTAAATATAAACTTCATTCAAATTTCTAGAGCTGGCTGAGTCTAGCCTGGGCAATTTCCAGGTGGGGGGGGGCATGTAACACCCAAACTACCACCAGTTAGCAAGGTCTACACAGTTTTCAACTAATTGTTTAAAAGTCCGATCACACATTTCTGGTGCATAAGCTACGCAAGTATTAATTGTGCTTGAAATGCACTCAACATATTTAGGTTGTTATATACAGCAGCATGTAATGCTATTAGTCTACGATTCAGCTCTAGTTAAAATCTAGAGGAGGTTTGACATTGAAGACAGTGAGAACAGGACTAGAGTTATAAAAATCATACATAGTCAGATTGAGATCCTTGCTGTCCATGTTTAAGGCGTATGGAATAGAATAATCTGATAGATATTATACTAAAAATCACTTCATTTGTATTCACACTGAATTATAATATAAGCAATAGGTAAGAGAGCCATGTTCTTACTCAAAACAGGCTTTATAATCAAGGATTTGTTTTTAGGCTACTGGCCAAGAAAAAAAAATATTTGTACCACAGGTATTTTCTTTGTCTTTTACTAAAAAATGTAACTCTTAATGACCTTTATACCAATCTGGCTATTTTATGTACTTCTTCCATTTAAATGACCTATTACCAAGGAAAGGAAAGGGAGATCCATCTGGAAATTTTGAAAATAGTATCAGGATTTTGTTCAGCTGATTTCTCAGTTTAAAGGTTATATAATAATAAGGCTGCAAATTCACTCACATACCTCGTTTCTCTGCCTCTCCCAGTGAAAAAAATTACTAGAGAACAACCACTAATAGCAAACCATAACTTTTGAATAAGAACTTACTACAACAAAGAAGGCTTCCCAATTCTAGATGTGGTTCCAATTGTCCAACTAATTTTGTAACAGACAAATCATCATAAAAAAAACCTCACTTATCAAGAAGAAGTCACACAGGTACATAAAGAAGTCATTCTTTTAGCATTCATGCTCCCACACAGTTCACTACCCTTGCTGCATGCTTTCTCACCCACGGTAGCTTATTCGATTAGTAAATCAAAAGCTTCAGCAAGATCTTCCTTTGTAAATGAACTGAAAATGCCACAGGTGGAAATGCATGTCCCACATCGCATTCTGGAGGATGAGCATTTCTCACACACATTAACTGGATTACTTTCCAGGATTACAGCTCCATAAAACTGATAGAGTAACTCTCACCTACTTCCCTCCCCCAGTCAGAACAACATACTTCTGTGCAGAGAGCCACGGCAAACAACTCCTCAAGTCAAGTACAGGACTTCTGCAGTGAGGTGATTTACCAAGCATGAAGAACAACCCCCAAAACAAATTGGTTTGGAAGGGAAGAATATTGTGACTGATGATCTTTTATCTTTGCAGCTGCCAAGTAGAAATTAAACTGCAGAACAGAAAGCAGGATACAAAACGGAGATAAAATTCTGCTTCACTAAAATTTTGTAGCATAAGGAAAAAAAAAGCAGATACTTCAGCTGCAATCACAGCTGACATGCAAATTATAAGCCAGAATTCATCTAGAAATCTCAAAATATAAAAAAGAGCAACGTGTTATGTCTGACATAAACTGATGCCTGCAGCAGAGAATATATGTCAACACTGCAGTCTGATATACCTTTAAATGACTTCCATTTACTTTTCAGGAATTTTCATACAGGCTTAAATCTACTAACTCTGAAGAAAGAAAAAACCAAAACCCTACATTCTCAATTGGCTGTGATCAATCAACAGATGGAAATATTTCACTATTTTAAAATGCAACTATGCATTTTTTATTTAATTGAGCCACACTTTTCACCTAGAAAAAGATATCTCCATTCACCTTTAGGAACACAAAAATCTGATTTTCACTATCTAATTACTCCTATTTTCCCATGGAGTGGGAGGAGAAATACAAGTGCTCCCTTTTTGTACCTAAACTTAGCTGTATCACACTTTCTACACAAAAACATCTATTTCATTTTGATGAAAAGTCAGACAAGCAGCTCAGCTGTGCCTCTCAAGCTCGCCTATCAGAGTTGACATTCCTTCCTCCTACATTCCATCCCTCTAATTTTCTGAAGAAATTCTATTCCTTTGAAATTAAGTATTTCTAATTTCTTCAGCTAAATGAGCTGAAGCTTTCCAGAGGCCCAGTATGCGAAAGAAAAGGAGAAAATGCTGACATCAATACAAACAATGTAGAGAAACATATGTTACTTAAATTCTCATGATAGACTTCCCTCCTACTTAGTAAACTTTAGCATCAAGTTTTGAATATGTTTACATTCTTATTCTGAGGGGGTGAGGGGGAAAAAAACAACAACAAAACATATTTGACCTTGTCACTGTCAGATCAAGAGAGAAATTAACGACAAGAAAAAGAAATTCCAAATTTCAGAGCCTCTGTCAGGAAATTGTATTTGTACCAATGTAAATGAATGTTTCAATTCATAACTGAAGACAACAGTAAGTCTGCCACTGGCTTAGATTGAAACCGTGTCCAACCTTAACCTAGGAAGAGTAATCAATCCCAGTATCAAGGCAGGAATCTCAGTGGCTGTGACAAGAAAAAGAAAGGGTGTGAGAGATCAAACAAATATTTTGAGTCAGACATTGAAAGTTAAAAAAAAAGGACAACTTCAAATGAACCAGAAGAGAGCATACACAACAAATACACTACTCTTACATGAGATACTGCTAAGATTTCAGGAACAGAAACACCTTGTTGCAAGTAATATTTTTAAAACTAGCCAAATGCAATAGCATTTCTTCCACAAGATTCCTTTTTCCAGCAAAAGTAGTAACTTCTCCAATCTGGTTGATTCTATGATTTTATAATGCATAGTCACTACACTAGACATTAAAAGTGATTAAATGTTATTTTAAAGGAGTTTATTTCAACTCTTTAGCAATGAAGGGCTATGAAATTACCTGTAACATCTTAAGAACAGTTCTCTTCATCTCCATTTCATTCTCAGTGAGCACTTCCCTGAATCACACTAAACTTTTTCTTTTTCTTGCTTTTCTATTTAATGGAAAAAGAGATGTTCATTCCATCTCCCTGGTACTCACAAGACAACTGCACAAAGGTACATAACTGTGTATGCATTAGCACTGCAGAATCTCTCTCATTAACATACAGAAAATAGTCTAAAACATGAAGTCAAATGATTGATGCTTACGTGCAGTTTAACCCTCAGCATTAGAACCACACAGCGTTCTCATGACTGTTGTAAGGCTAAAAGATTCTTGCCCATCTGCACAGGTACTTAGGTAGCTGCTGTCACCACTGGAACCAAACCTTTTCTCAAAGTGTTCCAGGATGAAGGTCATGTGTCCTCAGGTTTAATCATCTAGCAGATGCTTAGCATCCATCTGCTAGATCAAATGAAGTTATTCCAGTTTGCAACTAGAAATTAAGCACTCTGTAGGTGATTTTCAAATGTTTATCAGCGTGACTGTACATCAGCATCAAGTACAATGAGCAGAAGAACCAATTTCTCCAGTACCTTACCAGATCTTAAATAGTTTTACCTAATTACCTATTCTTATTACTTCAAGCACTCTTCAAATTCCATTTATTCCTCCATAAGGAGTTCTACTTGCCCATAATAGAAATGGAAGATGCTCATACTCCAAGGGAAACTAACTGGCATATTCAACCAAGCAAGATACTTTCCTGTCTCCCTTTTTCTTGTCTATGAAATCAAAGACTGCATCCCACAAAGCCCAGGCAGTGGGGGGCTTTTCCCAGCTTTATCTAGTTTGAAAGGTAGAAATATAGCTGTAAGAGTCATCCATTTCTGGCTGAATTCCACTTTCTGGTAACCTCCAGGAAGACTCACAGACAGCCAATACAAAATTTGTGTTGCTTGCTTCCATCATTTCTTTAGGAGACAGATTTAAGCAGGCACGTTCTTCAAATTCAGTGCACTCAGTTTTCACAGGACTCCAGTGATGTTTTCACAGAGGTAGACAGGGCATGCCAGTGTTCAACCAGCTAATGTCCATCAGATACTATTTCCCACAATCAAGTAATAGATGTTGTTGCACAGCTTTAACTACTCTGGAATCGTCCAGGAAGCTGCCTCACAAAGTGTAATAATCTTGGCATTTCTTCTCTGTGGTCCTACATCAACTAAACAAAAAACCTGCCAGGCACTAAAATGTCTTGCACATTAAAAGTAACTGATCAGTGCATCTTACACAACCATACCTTGTCAACTTTTATCATGGCCCTTCTGGGAAGTCTACTGCATTATTAGGTAACCTATTACATTTCCAATTTTCTTCAAGCACACAGTAATTCAAAGAAAATTGTTTCTGAGCATGATAAACTTTAAAGCATGCCACAACAATTAAAAGAGTGAATCCAACCTTCTATTTCAAATTTAATGCAGTGTGAATGCTCCTATAAACATATTATTATTACTATAAAGCTGACCATTATAGCATTACTTCTAAACAGAAATTACAACTGCCAAATAAGTGAATACAGGTCACCTTATAACATAGAGTGGTTTAGGTTGGAAGGGACCTCAAAGATCATCCGGTTCCAACCCCCTGCCATAGGCAGGGACACCTCCCACTAGAACAGGTCACTCAAGGCCTCATCCAACCTGGCTTTGAACACCTCCAGGGAGGAAGCAGCCACAACCTCCCTGGGTAACCTGTTCCAGTGTCTCACCACCTTCACTGTAATCATCCCTGTCATATTTCACCTTCCAAACAGTAGGTACATAGATAAGTTTGTTTTAAGTAATTCTGAGAGGCTATGCAAAGCTTGCACTAAATTACAGTACACGTCTCAAAGATACATCTGTTCAAAGATACAGCTGAATAACATAACCTCACGCTTTAGAAGCAGCAACAGACGTAAAGAGGTTAAACCTTTCACCTGAGAAGTTACACCACCATATTAAAAACTACAAAGAAAAGCAAAAGTTCTTTCATAAGTGACTACGAAATGTGTTAATGAATCTTATGCTTATTAACAAGAGGGCACAGCACAAAACCACACTGCAGTAAAAGCACACAAGAGCTCCTGCCAGTTGCTGTTAGAAACTGGGGTGACCATTCCTGTGATGATGTTGCAGGAGGTAGCTGTCCTCAAGTTCCTCTATTTACTACAAGAAGAATGAAGAAATACCACTGCTGTGCTCCTTATAGGCACTAACCATTACAGTGGTTGCCTTTAAAAGGTTTAACCTGTTATCTAAACTAATACCTTTATGCCTTTTCTCATGTGCTGAAATCCATCAGGGAAAGGCCATCACTTCAACAGGTCTTCCATTTCCAAAGTGGTATAGGCAACACAGCCACTCCCGAAACACAGTGCAGGTCCTCAGCAGAACACAGAATTACAGAGTACATCTGGTTGGAAGAGAACTCAAAGATCATCCAGGCCAAGTGTCAACCCAGCACTGAAGGGTCAACACTAAGCCATGCCCATAAGCACCAGGTACACACGCTGCTTAAACATCTCCAGGAACAGCAATTCCACCATTGCTCTGAACAGACCATTCCAATGTCTGGCAACCCTTTCAGTGAAGAAATATTTCCTAATATCCAGCTTAAACCTCCCCTGGTGCAACCTGAAACCATTTCCTCTACCCTTGTTGTTTGGCACCAAGGAGAATAGGCTGGCATAAATTCAGGTAAAATAGAGAAATATTAAGGTGCTCAGATGGTGTACTTCATTAGCTGCTACTACTTTTTTTTCCCTACACTCAATCCTCTAGCAGAAAAGTTAAGTCACGTAAGTTAATGAAAGCAGAACTCAGCTTCTGGTAGTTTTACATGTCAACAAACTCCACTTAGGAACTACAGAACTTTCCTCACAAAAGAAAAGAATGCTTTTGTTCAGAGATGAAGTCTGGAATAGTATTAACAGGACAGTATTAACCATTCAGCCTCAGAAATTACTTGCTTGAGAATTTACTCTTTTGAGGATCTGTTCACTTGCAGCAAATATCAAAATTCTCTGAGTGATCAATAAAAGAGCAAGCCTCTCATCAAAGAAAACACAAGCATAAAATGGCTGTGACTTTATTTGTGCATTAGCACCATGAAAGGGACAGCCACCTCCAGAAACTCACAGAGCTCAATTTTCCAGAGTGATGCACTAAGGGATTCATCACACAAGCCGTAAAGAAAACCTAACAAATATCTGGGAGCAATTCCAATCAGAAGACTGAATCCTCCCATAGAGTTTTCATAGAATCATAGAATCAACCAGGTTGGAAGAGACCTCCAAGATCATCTAGTCCAACCTAGCACCCAGCCCTAACCAATCAACTAGACCATGACACTAAGTGGTGGTTTTCAGAAAGAAACCTGCATTATACACAGGAACAAACACTGTGCACACACCTTTAGCCATTCTGTCTGCAAACAAACTCTGGGTACGAGATACACTGAAATCAGTAGTTCTGCCTTCATAGCAGCCAGAGTTTCAAGACCTTGAACTGCACTTCACAGTGTGACCATGAGAATCATTAAAACTGACATAGGAAAAAAAAGGTCTCTTGAAATTTCTGTTCATTTGACTACTACATTCATCTTATCTATCCTTACCAACACTTCACATATAGCAGTAAATGTGTGGTCCGTAGTTATAATTAAGCAGAACTCCCTTCTATGAGACTGCTGCATAGCATTTGCTGATAAGCAAAGAAATATTACTCCTTTTGTGCACGAAAGAAAGAATACTTAGATAGCAAGAATAGAGAAAATACAATGCTGACTTCTTCCATCAGTTGAGGAAGTTGATTATTTTTAATTCATTTCCAATTATTTCATCCAGATAAAATGTGTTCATTTTACAGTCCAACAAAGGTTATTTTTATACTAGTACCATGGCACCAAGCAAAACAAATACATGTCACTTAAGTATTGTTTTGAAGTATAGAAAGGCACGTGCAGTTTCTGACTTTTCTTCTGCCATCCACACAAAGCCAGCTCTTCTTTCTCAGCTCAGGAAATTTAAACAAAAGGTGTAACTCAGAAAACAAAACCCACACTAAGTCAGTGTTTTAACTTGAGTCACCCCTAAGTATAAAACTCAGAATTAGTTTTTTTTTATTGCTATATTTTCAGCTTAATGCATGTACTTCCTGGATGCAGCTCACTGTCAGTATATCCCCATACAGACAACTTCCCATCTTTTACCTTGCCTCACAGAAATACTTCGGCACATTCCTAACCCTGCACAAGAAAGTCTGGTGTACCTCCCCGACTTAGAATCATCCTGTGCGCTTTCCACACAGCTATATAAGAGGAAAACTACCTTTACAATATGCCTTAAATAGCAGAGCATTCAAATAGAGAAGTTCAAGGCTTTGAGACCATTCTAAATCTTGGTTTTAAAATGAACTGGAATTCTCTCTTTACAGTCTGTCCACAGCATAAGTTCCTGCAACTGAATTTCCTCAGGCCTTCACAATGCTAAATAGTACCATACATCAGAAGGAAGAGCAAGTATTTGTGTCTCAGAACATTAGTCAAACAACTCACAGAGCTAGCAAATTTCCCTGGTGGACCAAGTCTTTGCTACAGAGCTTCCTCAGCTTCCTTCTAATGTATTCAACAAAGACAACCTCCAGATGCAGAACACCAAACTACACAGACTAGACAACTGATTCTGCCAGTAATATTAATAGTGGTATGTTTGTTAAAACATTTTGAAAGCCAAAGGGCATTTTTCATATAACATGCTCACACACAATTCCCAAATAAGAAATGGACTACGTGTCCTAGCTAAAAACTTGTTCACTACAAGCAGCCTGTCTAGATCAATTCCAAAATAGAATTTGAGATCATATTCAGTATCTGTACTGCAGTGCCTTAGAGAGGAAGGTACAAATGCTGCAATCTCAGCCACGCCATCCCTCACATGAGCTGTTAAACAGTGGTCTTGTGCCAGTCCCTAGTGAATTGTCAGAAGTCACATACTGACAGGTACAAGAAACACCTTTTTAAATAAACACTGCTGAGCCAAAATGTTTTTCAGAGTCCTTTCTTTCTAAAATTGCAGCTAATATTCAAGACTGCTTCTGAGCATTTTCTTCAGTGCATTCTGGCAGCTGTGTTTGTATGTTTGATGACTGCAGCTACCAGAATCTAACATATTTTGATAAACCTCTTTAAAGATAAGCAGCATATAAAAAGCATCAAGAGATTTAAATAAATAAAAGCATGCTCTATTTTATTGGTGATTCACATAATTATTTCTATGTTACTTATTTTACAATAATGTCCAGATTTTGTTTTCTAGGTTCCTTTTGTGTCCTCTAATTCTACAGAATTCTTCATTCAAGATGGCATCTATGCATATGATTTTGTCAGATTTTAAGTGACATTCACTGTTCCAATGCTGCCACAAGGAATATCTGAAACCAAAATGACTCTGTAATCACAGAATTCCTGTCCTTGATATGTGACTATATTGCATTCTTCATTCCAGAATGAAAACAAATTATTTGCCATAAACCCCAATCTTTTCATGTCTGAAGTACTGAATCCTGGCAGTGGGTGAATATGATCTTTTGCATCTCAAACATGAGTTCTAAATAACAGTTAATCTGATTTAAAATTACTTTCCCAATGTTGCAAAGTACTCTTACACTTTTTTTCCCTGAGAATCACACTCAGAACAATTAAATCCACGGAAAAAAGGCAGCACAGAATACATTCACACAAGCAAAAGATCCTATTTCACTGGAAGTTGCTAATGGAACAAGTGAAAAAAAAAAGCACACAGCAGAACATCTGCACTCCAATCTTAAAAATAAAGAAACAAAACAGGAAGAGATGAAAAGGAGATGACTCCAACAGACGTAGGGAAAATGTGCTGCTTGCACTCATTTCTGAGAGACATGGTAATCTTCACTGTCTCAGAGGACAATGAGAAAGACCATAACCCTGTAAGCCTTACTTTAGCAGGTCCTGCTGATGTCTCCTAACACAAACATCCAAAAGAAGACCTGCCTCTAACTTCAGGAACTCCACTACTCCAGAAAACTATTCATATGGGTTTCGGGGACATCACAAGATCAGACAGTTAAATTATACATTTTTCATCACTTTTAGGTGCATATTGCTCCCTAAATTCAGAATGCCTTGAACCAGCATACAAGATATACATAGGCAGCATTTTGTTGAAAAAATACTACAATTATTTCAAACCTATCATCAGTTTACCACCTCATTCCACGTGAAGGCCGCCTCTTAGAGGGGTTCTGCACCACAAAAATAGACCCCACAGTCTCTGCATATGTGTGTTGTGGAATATCTATCTGCATTTAGGCAAAAACATCTCCTATTCTTCCCTACAATGGAATTATTTCCACTCTGGTCAAATTACACATCCTGAAAAGAACCCCAGAACAAATAGAAACAAACAAAAACAGGTCACTTTGTAGGAACTGTAAGTGTTTTTAGATTCTTCAGCAGAAAGCCTAAACAACAGGGTTTATTTTGGATGCAGTTTTCTCCTTTACAACATAGAAAAAAAATAAAACAACTCAACAACAAAAATCCTCTACAGAGAGTAAGTCCTTCCCAGACACACAACTAATAAAACCAAGAGCAGCACATTTGCTTTTCTTCACTCCTCTTGCATAGCATGTGTGCATTCAGTGGGAGAAGTCAGGAGAGCATATTTCCAAGCCTAAAAACATCTACATACAATAAAGGTCATCTCCACCTGGAATATTCAGTGAAGTAATGAGAGAGACCTATGTCTGTGGAGAAGCATGTAATTTGCAGGACTACAGATTTACTACAGGAGAACTGAACAGGACAGAGTAGAATCTCAGTCTGTTGGAAGTTCTCAATGTAAAGACTGATGCTTCCAGAATTCTAGGCCATTAAGAGCTTATGTTCACTTCTCAGACATTATATATCAAACTCAAATTGTTCACAGAAGAAACAGAAATACACCCTAGCAGCAAATTTGTAGGAGGGAATATATGCCACTTCATCAAACACTAAAACAAACACAGCAATTAAGAAGAATCATTAGGCAAACAGGAATGTGTGAAGAGGAAAGGAAAAAGAAATTACCAGTCAACATGTAGATGGTAAATCCAAATTCAGTTTGGTAGCCTAATGCAAATGAAGGAATACTTTTACCTAATAAAAGCTCATCTTTCTCTTTAAATGTTAGAAATTAAATATTGTGTTTAAATTCCAGAGCAAACTCTTAAGATACTACAATAGTTTTGAAACGTCAGAAAGAGAATTCAGTTTTAGAAAGAATATCAGGTCCTATGAATAGAAGAAAATATGAAGAGCATTGTAAACATGTGGCAGGCCTAAGGTTGTCATCATTAAGATACTCTAAGCACAGAAAGCTAAGGTGTCCTTTGAAAAGTTCTATTTTGTCTACAAAACCATTAATGGATGCCTCTGTCCCAAATTACTGTAAAAAAAAAAAAGTAACTAAAAGAAGAAACTGCAGCAATTAGGAGATAACTGATTTCCAGTGCTTTCTATCAATGCTTTTCAGAAAGTTAGGCACACCTAATAGCTTTAGACAATACTAATCCTTCCAAGAACACAGAGAAGAAAGACTACATCTAGAATATGTCTTAACGTGACTGACTTTTCCAAGTAATGTTCATAACTTTAACAAAGTGTAAGGAAAAGAGGAGTAAAAAAAAAATCCACTAGTTACATACAACTATAGATTCAACTATACATTCAAAACCTCACTTCAAAAGGTTACTTCTCAGGCCTTTTTTTATTTCATTACGCAAAAAGTCCTCCTTGTGCCTCAGTTTACCATATTCAAGGTCACTTTAGCAGAGCACAATATTCCAAAAAAATGCCAAGTATTGTCTAAGGCTGAGTTTGCCAAATCTGCTTTAAGCCTGACGCATATTATCAGGAGTGCTGCTTTACATAACACACTGGTGCTGTCAGGTGCTGTAGTTTAACATTACTGTATAAGTGCAGAGCGGTATTAGCATGCTCCCTGCTTCTCTTTCCCCATTAAGCATTCAGATAACAGCCTTCCATGAGCTAAGCTTAACATTCAGCCCTGCAGTAACAGTGCCAGTGTGCTTCTCAGAGATGTTTACCAGGGAGAAGTACTAATAATAAAACTCTCATAAATTGCAATGACAAATTATCGTTCAAGAAAGTCTTTTT
Organism: Pogoniulus pusillus; assembly: GCF_015220805.1. NCBI lineage: Eukaryota > Metazoa > Chordata > Aves > Piciformes > Lybiidae > Pogoniulus > Pogoniulus pusillus. The sequence continues at coordinate 17,569,122 of NC_087281.1, read as the reverse complement.
CTGTTTTCTCTTTAGGTAACACCAACGTTACAACATGTCACATAACACTGAGAAGAAACAAAGTTGACGATCTTCATGCAGTGTTGCGTAACACCTGTGTACCCTGTAAAACCAGGTTTTCTACCAATTCTCAAACAAAAATACAACGTCTAACTATTACTTTATGGCTTGTGATTGAAATAAACCTGACGACGGAGATAGAGGATTCACAAGGATGCAAGCAGCATGTGAATATCCTTCACATACATTATGTGGCGTGTTTTCCCTCTCATTTTAAATGTATTTTCTTACGAGACATAAATCCTAAACTTCTTGTAAACCAGACTGTAGTAAATAAAAAAGAAGCTAAGCCTTATGCTACAGTTTCAATGGTTTAAAGTCTACTTATCAAATACCTCAGCAATTCTTCCTCAAACTGACAGGGTTTGTGTACAGAACCATTCAGATATGCCCATCTGCAAAACTTGCTAGGATTGTGCATATAAATAGCACTTGGGAGATGGTCCAGAAGGTAAATAAAAGCTTAGAGAATAAAAATCCAGATAAGCATAAAATGCAGCCGTCCTCATACTGTAACTGAAGAGAGAAAAGAAATGCTCTAGCACCCTAACATGCTTTCAACTGAAGAAAATAGAAGTAAAGAAAGGATCCTCCACAACAACAAAAATGTATTAGTCTGTGCTCAGCGAGTAAAACGCCTGCGAGTTAGCGGGAACCTTGGTGTGGAGGGGGTAGGGTGGAAGAGGTGGGGGGTTTCTTATTTTTGCAGGAGTGCGATTGCAGCTTCTAAGCTGGCGAGAGCTACTCGGTCAGTATCTGCAGTACGCGAACACACCGGCGAGTAAGCCGGCAGCGCGCAGAGGCGCATGTGGGGAGGCGGGAAGGGAGCGGGGGGGGGGGGGGGGGGGGAGGGCGCGCTGCCCGTGCCGCTTGCCCCCCGCCCGGCTGCCCGCACTCCTCCTGCCCAGGTCCCCAAGCCGCGCCGCCGCAGCGCCTCACTCCTCGTACTTATCCCGGCATCGCCAGCAGAGCGAGCGGCTACCGGTCCTCCGCCTGCGAGTACGTAGGGCACACACCGCTAGGCGGAGGGAAGGGGCTGGGGTCCGGAGCTGTCCCCGAAAGGACTCCCTCAGGGCAGCGGCAGCCGAGCGCACCCGCTTTCCGCTGCCCCTCCCAGCTCCCACCCCGGCACCGACAGGAGCAAACCCCCTCCACTGCACACACAGTCTCGATGCCCCCAGCCCCACGGCTCTCCTCAAAGCCAGCTCCAGGAGACACCCTCACAGCCCTTTCACCCGCGCAGCCCCAGCCCCAAGCCCCACACCAGCGCGAAGGTGAAGGGAGGCAAGAGAAGCGCTTACAGTTCGCAGGAACTGGATCTCGTCCTCGCCCTCTCCCCCCTCGGCCATGGCTCCCCTTTTCTGTTCTTCCCCCGGGCGCTGCTCCCGGTGCCCGGGTGTGCGGTGGCGACGGTCGCTCCCCGCGGGGAGGCGGCGGCTGGAGAAGACTCACAGCTCCGCCGCACCGCGCTGGGGCAAGTGTGAGAGCAGCACTCTCCCCAGCCCACCCCGGGCCCGTCCTTGCTCCGAGCGGGATGCCGGTGCCTGTATGCTTGCAGGAGGCTGACTGATCTACCCAGCCACCTTACTGTCTGTGCCTGCTCCGGGGGGAGGGGGATGCGATTAACCGGGGGCGGAGGGGAAGGCGGAGCTTTCCGGGCCCCCTCCCGCGCTGCTGCAGGTGATCCGCAGCCCGCTCCCTCCGCACAGCAAACCCAGCGTCAGCGCCCCTTACTGGCTGCTCCGCGGAGAAGCGGCTGACGGCTCGCTCGGCCGCCCGCCAGTCGCCGCCGCTGCGGGGCCTCGCCAGCGCGGCTCGGTTTAGGCGGCTGCGGCCAGACCCACCGGCCCGAGACGGGCGGTTGTGTCACACGTCAGCTCACACGGCTCGGGTCCTAAGTATGCCTCAGCTCCTTTGGGAGCTATCGAGTAGGCCGGCGTCGTATCTGCTGGGGGGAGACTGTCCCTCTTGAGACGCTAAATGTGCCGCATTGAGAGGTACCTCAGGGAGGGAGGATTTCAGCGGCTTTGCGGGAGTTCTTTTGCCAGACGACAGTACACCGGGGGAGAAGAGGTGGAAAGTGCTGGCATCCAAACATCGTGTGAGTGAGCTTAATCCAAGGTCAATTAACAGCTTTCAAATATAATTTGCTTGAAGAATACCTGCCATGCCTTTACCACGAGATAAAGCAGAAGGTTGCCGTGGAAAAGCTGCGCTTTCCTGAGCATTCGAGCAGACCATACCTTAACAAGGACACATTAATTACAACAGTGAGGAAGCTAGGTCTTCAACAGAAAGAAGTCTGCAACGCATAGGAGCTGCAGGTCTTCTAGCATCAACAGCACTCCGGAATAAATATATAGTGGAGAGGTTCTGCTGTGTGATGCAATGGTGATGAGTTGAAGACAGTAACGCGTCTTGAAAAGTAGTAAAACTAACACTGGATCATTGACAGAGTAAATATGTATAATGAGTGACCACAGAAGGCTTTTGAAGGACCAAACCAAATAAACATCATAGAATCACAATACTTTAAGTAAACAGAATGTGTCATTAGCATAACAGAAGACATGATGTTTCTTGAGATGCCATACCCATAATCTGTAACTTTTGAAGGACCAAACCAAATAACAATCACAGAATCACAATATTTAGTAAACAGAATATGTGGTTAGCATAACAGAAGACATGACATTTCTTGAGATGCCATACCCATGATCTGTAACTTTGCTGAAGGACATTGTGAAAAATTCTGAGATGTTATCATTACTTCCAGCAGTAGAAAACCTGTTCCTTTAGCAGACTGGAAATTGCAAGAGCAGCCAAGACTTACAAGGTCTCCAGAGCAAGTAATGTATGAGCATTTAATACAAAGGTTCTACAGATGAGCTTGTGAGTTATGACAGCTTAAGCATTTCTTTCATAATTTCCTGGTTTCAGTTACTGCTGACTTCAAGAGATTTTTACCTCTTGAATTTACTCCTAATTGAAAATTATTTTCTTATAAGTGTGATACAATACCGAGACCTTTTTTCATATTACCGTGATATTCAAACCTGTTAAATATCCCTTTCTTCAAATTACAGACCCTTATTAAGAGGAGAAGCCCCGGGTTTGTATAACTTCTAAAAATCAGGTTCTTGTACTTTATCTCACTTACAGAACAAGTCAACTCCAGTGCAACAATTTGTGAACATTTTTCATATGGATGTGAAGCTCAACTCAGGTGGTTTTGCCAGATCAAGGTCTGGTTAGATTATGGAACATCCAGAATGCTTTCCATCATGCGTTAAACTCGAGTAGTAGATTAGATATCTTCCTCATTTGCTGCATGTAAGGCAAGGACATGAGGTGATTTTGATCTGGCAGGGGGGTTGGACTTGATGGTCTCTAGACATCTCTGCCAACCACTACCACTCTATGATTCTATAAAGGCAGGGAGAAAATAACCTATAAATACTCCACTATGACATCAGTGGCTGAAACATTTTGTACAGCTTTCAGTATAACATTATGACATAATGAAAGTCGTTCCAAGACCCTGGCCTTTAGCAAAATGCAAACTACAGAAGGTTCTCCATGCTAAGGCAGTAATATTTCTCTAATGTGCAGATTGTTTGTGCCTGATGTCAGTGAAATGTGTGCTGCATGTTTTCAGACAGCAGATAATTCTCTTTGTTGTGTTCTTTCCTGTGCATGCATTCTCAAGAAATGGCTATTATTAGCCCCCTGTAAATTTGCTGGAATATCCCAGGTTTTCCAAAAGATATGCAGCAACAGACACACACACACACCCCACACCTAGATACATAGTTTAATTTGCTTAGGAAGCAAAGTTTAAAAGTAGTAAAGGTAATAGATTCTTCTTTATGAGGAGAGTGATAAATACTAAATGTAGTTGGAAGCACAGCTTCTGGTTAAATTATTCATCAAGGATATTCATATGTATGTACACATAGAATATTATATGCACATATGTGAAAAATAGGTATTAAATATATTTATATAATGTACATAGCATATGAAGTCAGCACATGCCCAAAACCACCAGAACAAGCTAAGTAAATCCCTGGTGGACATAGCTTTGATTGCCTCTAAATTACCTGCCCACGCTAATCAACTACAATGTATGTGCCTCTCCTCTTTCCACTCAAAACACACAGGCTCACCCTACCTATGTGAACAGATCAGAACTGGTTTCCAAATGTTCAGGATACTGTACTAGTGTGCCTAAAAGGAATGCACTTTGGTTGATGTGAGAGTTTAATCAGTAGTTATGCTTAATTGCATTGAATAATTAAAAACAACTGATTGTTTTGAAGTGGAAATAACATCATCGCTTCTGTCATAACAGGAAGTAATGCAAAGTTTACACAATTGCTCATTAGGTGAACTTGTGGGAAAACTAAGAGAATAAACATCCTCTGTGGATGGTCCTTGCAGGTGGAATTCAATGGAGTTGCATCTTTTTGTGGGGATGTGGATGAACAGGGCACTTTGCTACAGAACTGCCAGTCCCCAAGTTTGTGATGTTTGTCAACCCTGTAGCAGTTACCTTTGTGTTCCCCGCTCTTATTTCCTTATTTCAATCTACATTCTATCTGATTACACCCACAGTTTTCCACAAGTATGGCATTTTTTTTATTACCAGCTGACAACTGTGCTTTCCACAAGAAAGAGAAAAAAAATCTACTTCTGCCAAAATATTCCCATACTGTCTTTGGAAGTTTCAGTTTTTTAGACATTCTCTGAAGAATAATTAAACCCAAAAAAATAGCGAGAAAAATTGCTGTTCCCTTGCAGCTCTAATTTACATTTTGCTAGCTAAGTGGTTGTCTTATGACATACTCATAGTATGGCTGCTTCTTTTTCATCCAACCTAAAAGCAGTCTTTCATTTTTTTAGTTCAGAAATTCTCCTACATTATGTGATCTGATGCTTAACACATAATTGTTCTTACTATGTGGTTCTTAAAATCCTGTTTGAAATCTGTCTGTCTCCATGCATATTTGTAATTATCACTATAATAGATACTTTTTGTGCATTTGCCTTTGGACAGCAAGAGTTTCAGTCTGGAGAAGAGAAGCCTCTGGGGAAACCTTCTCTCCCAGACTCTCCAGCCTTCCTAGACTCTCCAGTGGCATTCCAGTACTTGAAGGAGGCTTACAAGAAGGCTGGAGAGGGACAATTTACAAAGGCCTGTGGTGATAGCATAGAGAGGGCAATGATTTTTAAATTAGAGCAGAGGAGATTTGGTTTGGAGTTTAGGAACACGTTCTTTACCATAAGAGTGGTGAAACACTAGAACAGGTCACCCAGGGAGGTAGTTGAGGCTTCATTCCTGGAGATATTTAAGGTCAGGCTCAACAAGACTCTGAGCAACCTGGTGGTTGGATATTCCTGCTCGCTGCAGGGGGATTGGACAAGATGACCTTCGGAGGTCTTTTCCAGCTCAAATCATTCTGTGAGTTTCCTGCCCCTGCAGCCCTAGTTTATCAAGGCAGCAGCACTGTGAAGATCCATTATAGGCCCTTACTGATTTTCACCAAAAATAGATTTGTTGGTATGGTGCAGAGGCAGCACATTAGTGCTACACTACCCCAGCAGAATTCTGAATGAAACATAACTTGACAGTATTATATGAATTTCAGTACTTTAATTTCATACATTTTGGCCACCTAGCTAAGGAAGCTTATTATGATGTTAGAAGATGCATAGATTCTCAATAATCTGTGTAAAACAAACATTTGCTGCCCATAATATCAGTTAATAAGCATTGTGAACATTCTCTATTCAGTAACATGAAGGGAACTCCCAGGTGCTTCTTTGTTTTCATCTAGCACATTTTTTCCCTTCTTAGAAGCACAGAGTAAGATAATGCCAATAGGAATTAAATGGCGCCGATCCTATCCTTTCTTTCTCATGGTGCTCTTTCTTACAGCATGTCAGACTTCTCAGCCAGATATCAATCTTGAAAACATGTTATTCCAAATAGTGTAAAACTAGAGAAATTGCATCTCCTATGGCATCTCATCAGTCAACACCACTGTGGTCAATGAAATGGAAGCAGCATCAAATCTATGCCAGTTTAGGTCCCAGAGTGACTTGGAAACAAGAGCAAAATTAGTAGACCAAATTCCACATTGACCTTAAAATGAGATTTTATTGCAGATTAGCACAGTTTAAAGGAGCATAATTATAGCTAAGACCACAAAGTGATGTGCTTATCATGATTACCCAAGAGTTCAATAATATACTGCATTTTCTTTAGTTAATGCTTACCCTGAACACAAAAAATACAGTATAATTGCTAATTGCATATCTGCCATTAAGTATATTTCCTGTATTTTATAAGTTGAACTTGATCTCCGAGGTCTTTTCCAACCTAGTTTATATGTGCAAGAATTCACATAGGAATATAGTGTTAAAACAAAATTCAGACATTGAAGATTTTCCTTTTATAAGAACTTTGGTTTAAAGCATAAGCAGAGGCAACCCATTACTTCTTGCTTAATTACAGAGAAAGTCTTTTGTAGAATCTGCATTTTGCATTTGGACACATACAGTCATTTTCTAAGACCTTTTCTGTTTCTTTGCCGTCTGTTGTCAACAGCAGCTAGTGAGCTCATGCCTAACTGTAGTGTGGAACATGGCTCTGGCAAAGTCAGGAAATCTACACTTCTCACCCTACACCATGAAACTGTCACTATCTGAGGCATCCCTTCCGGCAAAGCTCAAAGCTTTTGATTTCTCTTTTTATTATTGGAGCAGGGGGGAATGGTTATTAATATTAGTAAGGAGCTACGGATCTTGTGTTTAGATTTGGGGGAATAATAGTTTGCTTGGATTTTTATGTTCCTGTCTCCTTTGAGTTTTTACTGTTCTTTTAATCTTTTTCTAATAGACTTTCTGATAAATCCACTGGAAGCTGTTGGGAGGCATAAACCTGGAAGAAATAATATCTTTTCCCTTTGGTCTATTTGGCAACATTCATATGTTAGGTTTCTAAGTATTGGTGATATACATTGAAAGAGCACACAAAAGTACTTATCTTCAGAATGGAATTTCCTGGTTTCCTACTCTTGTAACAGGTTATGTCATTATGTAGCTATATACTAGCTAGTATAGCTAGTAGTAGTATAATATAGCTACTAGCTATACTAGTAGTATACAGTTATGATGTATTTATGCAGAACAAGAGGATCTTGTCCTGTATAAACCTTTTGCACATGCCCATGCAGATAATGGGTTTTAAAAATGAATAGCCATTCCCTATGTTCTCATAGGATAAATCCATAATGAGGCTACTTCTTCCCACCATTATTTCACAGACCAGTAAAAAAGCATAGGAACCAAGATTTCACAGTTAATTATTAATTTCTAAAATATAGGATAATTATAAATGGTAAAGGATTTGCTTTTCTTTCTAATTATGATGAGTTGATTCTAGACTTGCCCTAAATCATTCTAATGCCCTCTACATGAGCTATTCTGCCTGGAAAGGCATACACAAGCTATAATTTCCTTTTGACGTTAAAAGCCACAAATCTAAATACCATTGCAGTAATGCAGAGGAAAAAATGTTTGTGTCTTAACTCAAGATCAGTCTCTGTAACCATTAAGGAGAGAAAGCTCCGTGGATGTAACAGAACCAAACCACTGAGATTGCATTCCAGTCACAAGTACTTAACTGTTGTAGCTACAGTATCTGAACAATGATATATAGTAAATAACCAACATTCAATTGCCCATTCACTAATATGATTTTAGGAAAACATTCATTAGCACAACTGCAAACTAAAAGCAAATAGATTCATGTACTGAAAAACAATTGTTATTATAGAGCAAGAGTAGAATTCCTTAACTGGTGTTTTGTGTTACACACTGAAAATAAAGCAAGGCATTAATAGTATTTAAGACATTCTTGCTTGAGCAGAAAATTTTTACCTACTATGGCTCAGTTACTTTTATAATTAAAAAGAGAACAGTTTTCTGAAGCTCTGTGAGGAAAGTATATCACACAAATATTTTGATAGACAGCATCTCCTCCTGTAGCTCTGATAAAACACCTTACCTCTAGAAACTGGAAACCACATCTTATTGTGACTTCTTACTGAACAAACAAAGGAGAAATGCTGAAATGGATATGAATCAAAATCTATCGACTATAATACTCTGGCTTCTGAAAAGGAAGGATTTGGAGTTTTCTGTTACTATTTTAAAGATCCAGTTCACTGTGCTGAACCAGGCCTAAAATCTGTGAAGTCAGGTTTCTGATCACCTTCTGTGGCAAGCAAAGAATTGATGCAAACAGAAACTATCCAGTTTTTGCTTTGTTTCCAGTCATAAATATTTGATCTTGGTTGAATCTCTGTAATAACAATGACTAGAACCATTATGCATGCAATTCTATTTTAATCTTGCTCATAACCCAGTGACTCTTTCTAGATCAAATACTACACCAATCATTCATTGTTACAAAAATATTTTCCACCTCTTAATTGTATTGGTTTGTATCATCATTAAGATCTTAAGTGTGTCTGTTCCACATTTTGTAGAACTGTTTGCATAATTTGCAGTTTAGTTCTACCTCTCAGTTCATGGATTCTGCTCAGACCAGTTGCCCATAAGCAGTGTTCCTTTGCATTTCCCAGGATATGGGATTTTACAAAACCATTCTGACAAAATTATAGAATCATAGAATCAGTCAGGGTCATCCAGCTCCAACCCCCCTGACATGGGGAGGGACACCCTACCCTAAATCAGGCTGGCCAGAGCCCCACCCAGCTTGGCCTTAAACACCTCCAGGGACGGGACCTCAACCACTTCCCCGGGCAACCCATTCCAGGCTCTCACCACTCTCATGGTGAAGAATTTTCTCCTCACGTCCAGCCTGAACCTACCCATCTGCAGCTTTGTTCCATTCCCCCTATTCCTGTCACTCCCTGATAGCCTGAAAAGTCCTTCCCCAGCTTTTTTGTAGGCTCCCTTCAGATACTGGAAGGCCACAAGAAGGTCACCTGGGAGCCTCCTCTTCTCCAGACTGAACAGCCCCAACTCTTTCAGTCTGTCCTCATAGGAGAGCTGCTCCAGCCCTCATGGCCCTTCTCTGGACACGTTCCAGCATGTCCACATCCTTCTTGTAATGGGGTCTCCAGAACTGGACACAGTACTCCAGGTGGGGTCTCACCAGAGTGGAGTAGTGGGGGAGAATCACCTCCCTCGACCTGCTGGCCACATTTCTCCTCATGCAGCCCAGGATCAGGTTGGCCCTTCTGGCTGCAAGTGCAGACTGCTGGCTCATGTTGAGCTTCTCGTCCACCAGCACCCCCAAGTCCCTCTCCTCAGGGCTGCCAGTCACTGCCCAGCCTGTATTTGTGCTTGGGATTGCCCTGACCCAGATGCACGAGGTTCATGGCCTACCTCTCCAGCCTGTCCAGGTCCCTCCAGCATGTCTGCTGCACCACACAGCTTGGTGTTGTCAGCATACTTGCTGAGGGTGCACTCAATGATCCATTCTTCTCACATAAAGGAACATTTCCCTGAGTGATCATTGCACACAAGCTAAATTGGTTTCTCTTTCCATTACCAAACATTCTTAACTAAGGTGCTTCTGCTTTCCAAGCTCATCTGACAGCAGAAACTAATTTTGTTGTCATTGAAACAGCATGTGAGTATCAGCTAATATATAAGGTAATTCCCATCTTCATTTTTGCCTTTATTTGAGCTTTAAAATCAATCACACTATTGCAGTGTCTTTTCTTTCACTCCTCTTAGTGCACAGCTCTTTTGCTAGCAAATAAACATTGTAGAGCTTGTTTAGCTATACTTGTGTGACACTGCATTGTATGCCTTACGATACAGCAAAGTAATCACATTTTAGAATGTATCATATGAAGTAACTATTGAAGAGTGCTGTCAGTGAGTCACTCAGAGCAGACTGATTTTACTTCATTAAAAGCAAGAAAATCACACCTACTCCACTTCAGACCATCTTCTCTTTGAGGTTAATAAGGGAATTTTAATAGCTTTGGAGATTTTATTACTCTAATTCAGGAGAGCTAATCTAGTAACCACAACGTGAAAAGGCCAGCTCAGGGCAGGACTTTTCAGCCAGAGTGCAGCAATTGCTCTCAAACCACAGAAAGACTGAGGCATCATCCAGCTTCAACACTTCTAACAGGCCAACAACATATTCCTCAGCAAGGAAAGGAAACTGTATTGCAGTGTCACTCAGAAATCAAAGGTTTGTTTTATATATATACACTTATACATGTAGGTGTGTATATATGTGTTTACAGCTACATGAGAGGAGGTTGTAGTGAGATGGGGGGGTTCATCTCTTCTCCCTCAAGTTGCACTAGGGGACGTTTAGATTGACTATTAGAAGAAACATCTTGACTGAAAGGGTTATTAAACACTGGAATAGGCTCCTCAGGGAGGTGGTTGAGTCACCACCCCTGGAGACATTTAAGAGACTAATAGATGTGATGCTAATGGACATAGCTTAGCCCCGGACTTGGTAGAGTTAAATAATGTTTGGACTCAAAAATCTTAAAGGTATTTTCCAACCAAAAGGATTCTGTGCTTTTATAATCCTCTATATACACACCTCTGTATTTACAAACCATATATATGTAGATTTCCACATTTGATTTCAAAGCAGGCATAGTTTCAGTCAAAACATTCAGCTTTACATTAATGCAGACCCTGCAGGCTTTTCTATGCCTCATAAATGTTGGGGGGGGGGGGGGGTGTGTGTTAATTGTCCAATTAACATGTGCTTTTTTAACAGTACATCATGATTTCTGGCATTAACAGCAGCACAGCAGCTCAGATTTCTCTAACGACTCTACCTGATCTGCTTATTGAACTTCATTTTACAGGCTTGATGCCATGCTTGCCTCGTAGCATGTGTAGTCATTGACACCAGCGAAAGTGGGTGTAAAGCTCTCTCACAAAAGAGTGATAATATTGTACATTCACGTTACCCAGATGTATATCACTACAAAGCAGCAGAGAATAAAGATTTTATGTTTTGGAACAGCATTAGCAGATTTTGAGCTGACTGCTACAGGAAACTATTAAAACAAGCTTACAAACAATTAACAATGAGACGTCCAGGTTCGTGCTGATTTAGCAGAAGGCAACAATTTGTTTGTGATTCATTTCTTATCCTACAAACAAGAATACTTAGTTTGCTAAAGCCATTTCAGTCCCTGCCTGGTGATGCTACAGCATAATGCTAACATTCTTCACCTGTCTTATCACGCAGAGTAAGTGTAATGAAACTATATAGATAAGACTATACATATACACATACATGTATGGGATCATAACACTGTTTAAATTGGAGACAAATTTTAAGGTCATTGAGTTCAACCATCTACTCAGCACTGCCAAGTCTGACCCTAAACTATGTCCCAAAGTGCCACACATCTACAGATCTTTTAAATACCTCCAGGGATGGTGACTTCACCACCTCCCTGAGCAGTGTGTTCCTCAACAATTCTGTCAGTGGATGATTTTTTCCAAATATCCAACCTAAACTTCCCCTGGCACAACTTAAATCTATTTCCTCTTGCCTTATAGCTTCCTAATAGGGAGAAGAAACTGACCTCCACCTCGCTATAACCTCCTTTCAGGTGGTTGTAGAGGGCAATGGGGTCTTCCCTCAGTTTCCTTTTCTCCAGGCTACACGATCTCTGAAGACTTATTCTCCAGACCCTCCAACAGCAACACTGCCTTTCTTCAGACAAAATCCACCACCTCAATAGCTTTCTTATAGTGAGGGCTCCGAAACTGAACACAGTATTTGAGGTGTGGCCTCACCAGTGCAAAGTACAGGGGACAATCACTTCCCTAGTGGTGCTGCCCACATTATGTCAAGAAGGTTGTTAGCATTCTTGGCCACCTGAGCACACTGCTGGCTCATGTCAACCATCACTCCCAGGTCCCTTTCTGTGTCCCTTTCTATTGTTGCAACCCAAGTGCAGGACCCAGCACTTGTTAAACCTCATATAATTGATCTCCGCCCATCAATACAGCCTGTCCAGATCCCTCTGCCTTCATACCCTCAAGTCAATCAACACTCTTACCCAGGCTGGTATCATCTGAAAACTCACTGACAATCCCCTCATCAACACTGATAAAGATAATAAACAGAACTGGATCCAATACTGATCACTGTGGAACATCACTTACGACTGGCCATCAACTAGATTTAACTCCATTCACCACCACTCTTCGTGGTGGTTGGACCCATGCAGACAGGTTTTTACCTGGCACAGAGTATACTTCTCCTAACCAGGAGCAGCCAGTTTCTTCAAGACACAGTGGGAGACGGTGTCATAGGCTTCACTAAAGTTTAGGTAGATAGCATCTGGAATCTTTCCCTCATCACTGAGTCACTTCATCATAAAAAGAGACAGAGCTAGACAAGCAGGACCTGCTTTCATAAATCCATGCTGGCCTAATGCACATATGTTAGCAGTAAGTGAGGATGAAACTGTCAGTGCAAAAACGGTAGCATCACCTGTGATATCCACTCTGAACTTGACTTCAAGTCAAACAGAACTAAGATTGCTTTTCTTCTGTTAAAGAAGTGTGCTTTTATTACTGGTTGAGAAGACAAGCTTCCCTTGTCATCTTTCCTACTGGCAGCTGTGTTTTAGTTAAAGCCAAGCAAGGCCTGAAGGGAGTGAACTGTTTAACAATTTTTGCCCACGTTGAGTACTACTAGCTCTAGGACAACTATTCCCTACACTGATATTGCTATTGCTTTTCCTCCTCTGCCAGTCGCAGTTTGTACGAGCAAGGGTTGGTTGGTAGGATCATCTGCTGTAAGTCAATGTCATTTGGCTACAGGGAAAACAACAGTGACTTTTGAATGCAGTGATCTCTGTGCTTTGTATCTGCTCTAAGGATTCATAAGGACAATTGTTCACAGGTGAGATAAAGCTTTCAAATGATGCATTAGTCCTAGTCAAGGGAAGGAAGCATAAAGGAAGGTATTCAATGAGTTCTGACATGGCGCTTTGTCATTCAAGTAGTTGCATTGGCAGCTCTGCACTTCCACTCCCCTCAAGTGTGATCCCCCATTGTAGTTTAATGTATTTGCAAGATATCTCTGTTCTGCTTCACTTAAAGGTTCCCACAGTCCTTGAACCTCATTATCCTTTGCAACCGTTGACAGAAACAACCTAAGAACTAAATGCATTTCAGAGAGGTAACTATTCCTAGTGATATTTCCATGAATTTATTTTCCCTCCCAGTGCTTACATAACATCCATTCTGAGCTCTGCCCATTTTAGCTGCAACTGCAGCTGAAAAGTACTATTTAGTCCACTTGAAGTGGCACAGAAAACTAGCTTTATCCACGGAGCTGAGCTTTTTGTTTCATTACATGTGGTTTGGTGCACAGCTTTGATTTTGCCAAAATAAACGCCAAATCCCTCCTATTTATGTGGCGTGCACATGCCTATGACCCACAAAGTCTTTGACCATGTGTTACAAAAGGTAGAGGAGCTTCCTTCAGACAGAGGACATATTGGTCCTGGCTAGAAGAAAGTTATTACAAGCACATGTGATGTCCCTCTGAGATTGTGACATTTGTTGATACTCAAGAAAAATTGCTCTTGCCAGTCAGAGATACAACGTTTACTGCTGCTCTTCACAGTAATGTTTTATGAAGAATCCAGGCACCAATCAGACAGAGGTCCAAGTGATTGAGTTGTTCTTCCAATGATCAAAAGAATTTTCTGTCAAATCACAAGGGAAGTCTACTGTTTTTGGTAGAAGGTCAAAACTATTTATTTGAATATGAAAGCATGTAAAAACTGGATTCAGAATTTCAAGATGTCCACTTGGTTTCAGAGTGAACATTAAAATGTTTTTGCTCTCTTCTTAAGTAACTAGGAAAAGAAGGGGGAAATAAACCACATTAAGCAGAACAGTAAACAATGTTCCTTTTCATTGCCTTCCCATACAGTCTTTAGACAAAGGTTTTGTAAAGGAAAGCCCCTCTTTAAAGAGGGCAATAAGTGTCACTGGGAGAAAAACCTATAGTTATATGAAGTCAGTACTGCTTCATTAAAGAAAACAAAGTCCACACAGCAAAGGGAAGAGGAGAACAAAAATGAGAAAGCAGAGCTTCTATTCTGGTGCATCTCTTGCTTTGAACTCACTTGCACTTGGAAAAAGACAGACCCAGCACCCGGTCTTATCAACCACTCCAAAAGCTGGCAAACTCCTAGCAACGTCTGATGATTACAATGCTGCTTTTAGGTGCCCTTTCAGTCATGGGTTCGTAGCAATGAAACAAGACATGCCACAGCCTTAATCAGCTAAGTCACACCTCCTAGGAAAACACATACAAAGGTCAGAAAAAGACCTTTAGAGGAGGATAGGAAAGAAAATGGATGCATGAGGTAGGAGGTAATGGTGAAACTCAACTGTTGTACATTATATATATTCTATTTCATGTCATGGATTTAACCTAAGTCAAGGGAATGCTAATACCCTTCAGTCTCTCCTCAGTGGAGCTTGGACAGGGAATCTGTCACAATCAGATGGTAACTGTCCATCAGCCTCATTTGTGCCTTCCCTTTGACATTTGGGGCCCTGAAGAATCAATGCCAGGAGAAAACAAAGTGGATTTATTAATCACATTTAATTAATTCAGAAAATCAAACAGTCATATATTTTTATTTATTTTTACACAATGGAGTATTTTAGATATTCTGCTTCTTCCTTGTTAAAATAGAAGTCATATTCACACACGGCAAAAGCAAGCAGATCATTGGAATTCTACTAGCAGAAAGATTTCAGACCAGCAAAAATAATCATTTCATTTCCTCAAACCCTGCAACAGTCAATAATTGCATTTTTCAAAGTAGAACAAGCCTATTTTTCACCTGTTTTTCTAAGATTATCAGGCTTGCTCTGTAGCATAGAAATGCCAATAGCTTAAAGTCCAGTTTGATTCACCTTTGATATATTCTCGATCCCACAGAATCTTGACATAATAAAGATTAGATCTAGAGATAATAATGATTTCCAGTCATCCCTGTATTCTTACCAGTCACAGCTTTCTTACTATTTTGCTGAGATTTATTTGTATCCATCAGCATCTGTAAGGATATTACTTCATGACCTAAAAACTCTGTCTTGCAATTTTTTTTTAAACTGGTTGTCAATCTGAAATGATTTCTTGCTATTAGTTCTTCTTAAGCACACAAAAAAAAATAATTCCCTTTTAAGCATGCATAATTCAGGATATTGTTACTAGAGATTATTTCTTTCCATACAGAACCTGCTCTCATTCTTCTGGGTGGCTTTGTTACGATAAGGCTGCAAAAGTGGAACTTTTGTAACATGACAAATCAAAAGATTGGTGAACAAAGTTTTTGATTCATATGCAACTGACAAGATGCATGAAGGTCAATTCATGTGCAGACACCATGGCCTAGCAACTGGCTGACTTAAAGCATGTGTCTAGAATAAGCAAGTAATTTGCCTTTAAAAATCTATATAAATACATAAGCCTCATTATTCTTTGGCCAGAGTATGAATCACATAAACTACGTACTCCTGAAAAAGCCCTGTCTCACTTCATTTAGTGGAATATATCCAAAGCAGATTTCTCGGAGAGACTGTGCTCCCATCTGTGGTGATGTTAGCAGTAAAAAATACCTCTTCACATGCTTGCTGCCCATTTTCTAAAACGAAACAAAACTCAGTGCATGACAAGGAAAATTAAAACGAGGCAACTAGCAAAAAAGGCAACACAACAGCTACATGCAGGAAATGGAGCAGCAAATGACATCTATGGGGTGAAGCAATGTGCTCTGTGGGGAAATGAAGCAATGGGGCCTGCTGTGAGCCACTTGGGAACCACACTGGCAAGCAGCACCACATATGGCAGGTCTGCACCTCCTGGGTCATGCAGCATGGCAGCAAGAAGTTCCTACAACAGTGCTTTCACAGAAGTCCTTCTCACAGAGAAATGTACAGTGACAAGGGAAGTGATACTGGCCCTGGACACCCAGTATGCCTGCGATATGTTTATGCATACAGTCCTAAAAATACAGTGCTCAAGCTGCAAAGTTATATTCCAGATAATTTAGTTACATACTGAGTGTAATCTGGAAGTATATAGATACACAGGGTTGTAACAGAGCTGTGGTCAACAAAGGGAGTTAATGATATAAGGGTGACAGCTAGCACAGAAGCATCCATGAGAACGCTGTTGCATAAACATACTCAAGCCCATTCTAACCAACAAGACATTCAGAACAAGATGAAAATTTCAGACATTGCACCATGACAATGAGGAATACCACCAGGAGACCTGAGAGGATAGCAGCAATTGATGCAGTTTATTAACTAAAATGTCCACAGGACCAAAGAAAGTGAGATGCCCCTCAAACTGTCAAGAAAAGTAAACCAACCAACCAAAAAACACAAAACCCCTCCATCTCTTTGCCAGTCAGGCTCTAGGAAGGTGAGAGAGGGTAAAAATGTCTACCTCAACAAACTCTTACATTCTTACACTTTGCATCATAAGAAGCACATTGGTTAAGCAGTCCATGAAAGTACAGAATCATAGAATCAACCAGATTGGAAGAGACCTCCAAGATCATCCAGTCCAACCTATCACCCAGCCCTAGCCAGTCAACTAGACCATGGCACTAAGTGCCTCAGCCAGTCTTTTCTTGAAAACCTCCAGGGACAGTGACTCCACCACCTCCCTGGGCAGCCCATTCCAATGCCAATCACTCTCTCTGGGAAGAACTTCCTCCTAACATCCAGCCTATACCTACCCTGGCACAACTTGAGACTGTGTCCCCATATTCTGTTGCTGGTTGCCTGGGAGAAGAGGCCAACCCCCACCTGGCTACAATGTCCCTTCAGGTAGTTGTAGACAGCAATGAGGTCACCCCTGAGCCTCCTCTTCTCCAGGCTGAACAACCCCAGCTCCCTCAGTCTCTCCTCATAGGGTTTGTGTTCCAGGCCACTCACCAGCCTTGTCGCCCTTCTCTGGACATGATACTGTGTCTTGTTTGACCATCAAATCCTACACCACATACCAGAATAGTGAGCATCAGCAGTGCTAGAAACATCAAAACAGGAGAAATAAAAGTGCATAGAGAAGGGTAGATAATATCCAGACAAAGGAATCACAGAGGCTTAGATGTGAACACACATTTTTCTTGCAGAGTGAGTTTCATTGTACAGATGGTTATTACTGTGGTTTTTGGTCTCAAAATGAATCCCATTACACTGTGCATGCAGCTTCCACTCAATAAATATATTCTGCTTCCTTCCTACCCCCGTGACTTTCCCATTTTTCTTTAATACAAACATTAAGACATTTGAGTTTACACAAGCCAGTCACAGATCCCAAAACTGTGGCTGAATTGTAGCTCTGGGGTGTGCTCTGCCCCTCCCCCAGAGAGAGCTCTGTCTAAGAGCTATAAAATCTCTTTTAGGTGACCAGAAGGCTTGTGTATTTGTGTGCCTCCTGACTGGTGATACTTTCCAGACACTCATGCATGTACTTAGGGGAGGGAGTAAACATAAAATCCAGGAGCTGAAATCTAAAAGCCTGCTATACTAACTGATGAAAAGTTTTCTTCTCATTCTGGGTCTGATGGCTTTTCTTTCCTTTTCAGTGTCACATAAAACAACCTTATAGATTTTATTCCACTTAGTTGTCAGCTATTGTGGCTATTTTTAGCCTCAAAATTTCAACACCATCTTGAAACAGTGTTAAGCTAAGGACAGCAGTGATACAAACAAGTGTAACTTGACCCTGCTTTTCTACATAATACAGATATGGAAACTATCTCTCTGCGATCTCAAACTGAAACTTTCAGCAGGAAAGAAATTTGGTAAACATCTTTTAGTATACAAATACTGCCTCTGGGTGTTTACCAGGGGAAAAAAATCCCCTGTAGAGAAGATGACAGGTTTCTTAAATGTTTTCAAAATAGCTAGACTTGGAAACCCATACACTAAGTTACATCCCTGTCCAGGGCTACTTCTGTTTGTTTCAAGTGACATTTTTTTCTTCTCATGTTCACATGCAATTTGCTAACTTTTGTTGAAAGAAAATATGCATTTCCCCATCAACCCTATAACAACAGAAAGACACATTTAAAAGAATCACATAGAATCAGCCAGGTTGGAAGAGACCTCCAAGATCATCCACTCCAACCTAGCACCCAGCCCTGCCCAATCAACTAGACCATGGCACTAAGTGCCTCACCCAGTCTTTTCTTGAACACTTCCAGGGATGGCAACTCCATCACCTCCCCTGGGCAGCCCATTCCAATGACAAATCACTCTCTCTGGCAAGAACTTTCTCCTCACATCCAGCCTCTATCTCCCCCAGCACAACTTGAGACTGTGTCCCCTTGTTCTGTTGCTGGTTGCCTGGGAGAAGAGAACGAGCCCCACCTGGCTACAGCCTCCCTTCAGGTAGTTGTAACATCCAGCATATACCTCCGCTGGAACAATACATAAATGCTGTTTAGATTTCTGGTAATCTTTCTGAAGATGCTGGAAGCCAGTTAGGTATATCCTGTGTAACAGTGCTGCCTGTATAAACACTGGCATTTGTCATAAAATTTAAGCCATGTAAAAGATGAAGCCCTCACACACTGGCTGGGCCTGCTGCCCAGGGCTCATAGGAGGCACTGCAGCTGTCTGGGGCAGAGCAGCGCCCTGAGAACAAGCTGCAGGTGGTAAAAAAAAAAATCCTTTCTGTGTAAGAGTTCCTCATAATCAGGTGAATGACAACATTCTGTGATCTTTTGTTTCTAGCCTGAAGAAGGCTGAATACTGACATCCTCATGGCCCTTCTCTGGACACACTCCTCTCTAGTTAGACTTCAGAGTAAATTTCCTAAGCCCCTAAACCACAGAAAGTGAAGCCTGATCAATTGCCTTATCAAAGCATTCTTATCAAAAGAGTATACGAGAAGGGGGATGCAGAAGCCCCAGGTTGAATATTCATCAGTTTTAGCCTCTTATTAATTAAAAAAAACCACAATGAAATACTAAAATCAGAAATGTCATAGGAAGCCAGAAGACCTACTGTACTCTGGATAAGTAAATAACACATAACAATAAAGTATTTTTAAGATAATAAAGCTGCATACGGAGTACTAAGACTTTATTCTATTGTGACAATACAGAGAGAAGCAAATCATTGATTCTTACAAGATCTTTTTTCATGAAGAGCTGGCCTAGGTGTTTGATTTATAGTTAGCCAGTTTAAATACATAGTATTCTAGGAGCAGGCTTGAACACTAAAAGATGCCTAGTCTTCAAAATCTTTGCATTTTCAACTATTGATGAATAGCTGCATTGTGGAAAGTCCCTGCAAATGTGAACTTGTAGAGATAAGCATATTAAGCTTTCCCTCCAAGTAAACTTAATTCAAGTCTCCTTAAAAGTGTTGTTCAGGGGTCTCAGAGTGACCCTGAACAGATTCTGATGACTGATAAAGCTAGTAAGACATTATTTCAGTGTTTTACCATGTTCCAACCTTATTATTAAAACACAGCTCACAAAGAACAAACTGCAGAACTGAACTGCAACATTCAGGGAGGGTAAAAGTTTAGCCAGAGCTTTTCAGCTCTGTCTTTGTCTACAAGCACATAAGAGGAATCCTATTATCTGTAGCTCTATTTCTGAAACCAAATCAAGTACCAACTAAAGACAGGGATTTTAATCCTCCAGCCTACAAGGCTTTCTAAGAAAAATATTGTAATTTAAATAGGAGGTAAAGGTATTATGCAGAATTAACTGATGAGGTTGTACAGCCTGTAGAAGAGATTAGAGTAAGTGATAATTTTAATAGTCTCTTCTGAGCTTAAAACCCATGAAAGTATGCTCTGCCTTCTTCTCTTTTTCCAAAGTATATAGCCAAAATTGCAGTACCTTTTGACAGTTTTGGACAAGTCCCAGGCCAGGACAGATACTGCAGTACAGACTTTCAAAACCTAGAACATTTGCTAAAACTTTTGAAAGAGGAAAATGCTGGGAAACTATCCCCACATGTCGTGTAGGGGGAAAGATAAGTGTATTACCAAGATTTTTCATGTATGTAGGTTTGTCTGTCTGTCCTTACCACACTTGCTATTTTGCAGACCTATAGTGTGCCCATCATGTTGGGAAATGCTCCAGTAAGCTCGTTTTGCAGCAGCTCAGTTTTATTCTGGTCTTTGCAGGTTGGTGGACTGGGAGTGCTTCTCTATTTACTTCTCTGCTTCGAAACCACAATCTCTTGCAGCACACAGAAACTACTAAAATGATGGATTACCCATTCCCTCTGCTCCCAGATGTAACTCTCTGTTCCTTGTACAACTAAATACCTCTACTGTTCCTAAGTATTCCACTGCAGCCAAAAGTAGCAAAGCAGCAACACATAAATCAGAAGTTTTCATTTTCCATTCCATATGCCACGGTCCACTAGAAGACTCAAAACAGACTGGAGAACCTGTAAAGGACCACAGACCTTACAGGTGCATGCATGAGGGAACATGTGTAAGCATTCACCAAACCAGTTAATGTTGTGTAGACAATTTGTAACAATTATTTTCTTAGAGCTTTTAGTGCATCATTTTTATTATGCCACATGAAGGAGCAGTTCAGTTGCTGACCTGAATCTCTCTCCAAGGAAGGATTTTTCTTTCTACAACCCATACAGGGAACCTAACACAGCTAGGTTCCTAAATTAGATGCTTGAATTTAGGCAATGTAACTACTCTTGTGTGTAAGAGTGCAATCTCCCAGGCAGGCTTGTTTCATGCTGTAGCAGTATTCTGCATTTGGTTGAAACCTGTGTGAACAAGATGGGTCTATGAGAAAGTGCTCTGTGGCTGTTGCCTTACATGGCCAGCTGGGAGGGCAAAAAAAAATCATGCTCTCTCTCACACTAATACAGTGTTCAGATGCTGTGGTAGGGTCGGGGAGCAGGCAAGAAAGGTGCCTGCACTTAGCCTTTTATGCTAAGGCACACAGCTCTAGAAGAATAGAGTACAGGCATGAACAAATTTAAATGTCAGTGGTCTTGGACTGTTGTGAGAGGCAGTTATTGCAAATTTTTGTTTGGTTGTTAGGGTTTTTTTACCATTTGTGCCTCTCTCCCTTTGCCACTGCTCAGGGAGAGGATGGGGGAAAGCTGTGAGAAATTATTGGCTTTGTACTGTTTTCCAAAGTACATTATTCAGTGCTAATTCTCATTGTTTCCAGCAAGTTATTCTGCAGCTTAAATCCATGAGATTTGTCTCCACAGTAGGGAGCTTATGCTTCACTTACAGTAAGTGAGCAGAGGAATATTCTGGGATAGTAATCCTTTAACCTGGCCAAAGATAAGAACTGGTAAGATAAAGTAAGCAAAAAAAAGACAAGTTCTTGCCTAAAATTAGGCAAAGTGTTGACTGAGCCACTACCATGTACAATCTCAGTTACAAGGTTCCTGTTTTGACCATATTACTGACTTCTGTACAGAGCCACACTGTGCTGGTTTCACTATGCAATTCTTGCGCAGTCTTTGCAGATTAAAGGATTGGTATCTTTCAATAAACTAATTATATATTAGCAAATCAGTACTATTTTATCACTTGTCATTTGTTCATCAGGTAGTTACCCTGACTGTAAAAAAACACTGGTATGTCTTTCATTTCCCATTTGATCTTACAGGCTCCTGCAGGCCTAGTTCTGCAAGATGGGCAGAAAGAGGTTGTTGTCATAAGCCCAAAATAGGCTTATACATGTCCTGCCTTGCTTAGGCATGTTTCTCGGCTCCACCAGAGAGGCAAGCACGGGAAATGGACACAAAAGAACCCGGAGCCACTGAGTCTGGCCTGCCCAGGGTCCTGTGGTGTAAGGTACACACACTTAGCTTGTGCCTGCCTAGTGCAAGGCCTGTGCTTTTCCCAAATTAGGGGAAAGCGAGCCTGTGGCTTTGCCTAATGCGGTAAGGTTTGGCTAACTGCCATTCTGATTGGCTATTCTGTGTCCAAAGGGCAATTAATCTTAGCCCACATTGATGAAAGGAGATACGGAGGTGAACAACCTGCTTTTGCTTCGCTGCTTTGCTTCCCTGCTCTTTGCTGTGCTCTCTCTGCTGTGCCCAGCCCTGCTGCTATTGCACGCTGCCTTACTGCTTGCCTGAGAAACTCCACTGCTGAGAGTTACCCGGAGCAGACCCTGGATGCCTGTGTGGCCAGTGTGACATCGTGCTGAGACTGCATGACACCTTGGAAGTCCTGCTTGGCAGTCCTGGACATATATACAGATCGTCCAGAAGAAGCCAGAAGACAAGGTCAGAGATTGTCTCTGTCCTGTCCCCAGGAGCTGGGAAGATTCGAGTCTTAATGTCCGACAAGACAGAATCCCCTGAAAGCATTTGGGCACTGTCTGAACTTCCAGTTCAATTATTGTTTATATATTTTGCTAGTTATTACTAGATCTAGATATTATCCATAGACTGTTTCCATGACTGTGTAAGAACCGAAGTACTATTACAATTAGTGGTTGGGTGTGGTGAGAGTTCTGAGTATCAAAATTAATTAACAATATTAATTTTGGAAAAAGATCATCTCACACCAATTAATTTCCCCTCTGCAACAGAGGTGGGTTCCTTCTTGGCACAGCCTGGGAGACAAGCAACCCCTGAGCACAGACAGTTGCACCAGGAAAGCACTGATCTTGGCATAGCTTCTGTATAGTGTAGAGAGCAGTTTTATTATACTGCTGAGCCAGGGTGGCAGGTGCTTGATTGCTCACAAATCAGGCAGAGGCTGATTTACGACAAGGGCTATGAAGCAGCATGCTGAATATGGGAAGGCTGTAGCTGTCCTCATTGAAATATAGCTGCTGTTAACATTTCTGCTCTTGTTAAAATCACCATGCTTATGCACTCTTCCATGACCACATTTGGGCAGGGCTTCATTTCAGATCTTATCAAGAAGTCTTTCTCCCCACAAGAAAAGATTCAGCAAAACTGTCAGGACTGCTCTTTCTGCATTTACTCCTTCGAACAGTTCAGCGATTCTGAAGCCTCTGATCTTCAGTGCTTAGTGTAAGCAGAACATCACAATGCACTGAGAGCCTCAAATATTTGTTTATACTCTACTTCTTCTGTGATACTTTATATCTCCCACAGGTATTTTTACCATGCTTTTTAATTCACCGCAACGCCATAACTTGAAACACAGTTCTTAGACGTCAGTGGCTCCACAAAGAATAAACAAACTGAAGTGTTAAAATCAGTTTAAGTCAAATACCCTTTTAGGCAAAGAGAAGTGTACATCTGAAAACTGTGAACTTTTCAGCCAGATCTCATTACCACACCTTCCAAGCAAGCAGTTCTGAATATTTTAAACATTACCAGCAAACCAGGAGTGTGAATATCTGCAGGGTAAGTTCATAGAATCATAGAATCAACCAGGTTGGAAGAGACCTCCAAGATCATCCACTCCAACCTAGTACCCAGCCCTATCCAATCAACTAGACCATGGCATTAAGTGCCTCATCCAGGCTTTTCTTGAACACCTCCAGGGACGGCGACTCAACTGCCTCCCTGGGCAGCCCATTCCAATGCCAATCACTCTCTCTGGGAAGAACTTCCTCATAACATCCAGCCTATACCTCCTCTGGCACAACTTGAGACTGTGTCCCCTTGTTCTGTTGCTGGTTGCTTGGGAGAAGAGACCAACCCCCACCTGGCTACAACCTCCCTTCAGGTAGTTGTAGACAGCAATGAGGTCCCCCCTGAGCCTCCTTTTCTCCAGGCTAAGTGTCCCACCAGCAGCATTATACCTTCCAGCTTAAAAGATGCCTTTTCCTTTCACCCAGATTCCCACATCCATAACCTTAACTACTGTGAGTTCAGTACTGCCATTTAGCAAACCACCTCAGCCACACTTGAACATGTATTTCTGACACCAGCTCCTACCAAATACAGGCAGTCATCACACCTTGCCCACCTTCCTCTGCATGTCTCTTGGACATTCTTAATTCACAGTAAGCAGCTGGACAGGGTTACTTTTCAGATGCTTTGGCTTCCCAGGCAGAGTATTGAGAGGGTTAGTTTTGCAGACACTTTAGTTCACTGAAGCACCTCCCAGCAGCCACAAGCACTGGTCCCAGCAGGGGAGAGCTCTGAGGCTGGGGACAGGGCCAGGCAACAACAGCACCGCCTTCCAGGCATGAATACCAGCAGTAGGTCACTGGCAGGCTTCCACTTTGAATAACCTGCTGTGCATTAGTGCAGTCTAAATGGGCATTTGGCAAGCTTCACATCACCTCATGTAAGAGCATCTCCCTCCTTAATGTCATCATTAATTCTGTACTAAATACATCTCATTTTAAATTGGAAACAATATAAGAAAGACAAAATTCGGAAGGTAATGGTGCTGAAAAGCCCCAGGAGTTGTGCTTAGACCTTAGTAACATTCTACTGCTTTCAATGGGATCACCAAAATGCAGTGAAAATCAGAAAAGCAGAGAAATTGGGTTAGAAGTATTCAATAAAGAATATAAACCTGAACATGATCTGATCCAGCTGAGTACCATGGTTAAGTATCAGAAAGAAATCAAGTCATCTCAAAATGCATAGGAGTTTGTCTTTATTACTGAACAATAAAGCTGCAAGACAATTTTTCACAGCCTTTTAAGCCATGGTGTTACAGTATAAATTTTAAGAAAAACAGAAAATAAAGTGATTTTAAACTGTGCTGTCAAAGGTTAGGGCTGGGCCAGCCACAAGACAAATGACAGACACTAATAACCTCTCTGCTTTCCCAAAAGGGAAGAGAAAGGGAGTAAGGGAGAGAGACTAGGGGGAAAAAAACAAACAACTAAACCTGCTTTAATGAAACCATAGCAATAAAATTAAATAGATACAATTGTATATCAAAGCAAATACCCCCACACACATACCCACACACTCCTCACTGGGGAATGCGCAGACTGGACTCAGCAGCATATGGGAACTAGATTCAGGAGCTGCTTTGGATTCAGGAACACATAGATTGGGACTGAAGGCAAGATGGACAGAGTGCCCCTCAGACAAGAGGGCCTGATCCTCACAGTCCCTCACCTTTATGCTGAGTATGCTGAGTTTAAGGTCACTTGAACTCTCCACTCCTCCCCACAGGTAAAGCTTCTTGCTTTTGCTTTCTGCAACCCCAACCCAGTAGACAAGATATAGCAGTGACCTTGGTCTGCATGCCAGTCCTTCACACTAACTATAAACATTGAGTGGTTTTGCTACTAGAAGCAGATACTGTGAAAACATGCTGTTATCCTCAGAAAGTGAAGGTACTTAGAAGAGACTTAACTGAGAAATAAAATCACTGAGCAGGATTAGTTCTGTTCTAGCTCAAACCGGATCATATGCAAAGAATCTGCTAAACTGCCATGGCATTGGCCTTTTAGACACACGAGCACATTGCTAGTTCATAGTCAACCTTCCACCCACTAGGACCCCCATGTCCTTTTCCTCTTCAGTGCTTTCCAACAGGTCAGTCCCCAGCCTATATAAATACCTGGGGTTGTTCTTTTCCAGGTGCAAGACTTCACACTTGCCCTTGTTGAACTTCATTAGATTTCTCCCTGCCCAGCTCTCCAGACTCTCACTGAATGCCAGCACAGCCTTCTGGTGTGTCAGCTACTCCTCCAGATTTGTGTCATCAGCAAAATTGCTGACAGCGCATTCTGTGCCTCATCCAGGTCATTGATGAACATATTGAATAGTACTGGTCTCAGTACTGACCCCTGAAGGACTCCAACTAGCCACAGGCTTCCAACTAGACTCCCTCCCATTGACCACAACTCTCTGACTTCTTTCCTTCAACCAGTTCCAATCCACTTCAATACCTGATCATCCAAACCACACTGCCTCAGTTTAGCTGCAAAGATGCTATAGGAGATGGTGTCAAACGCTTTACTGAAATCAAGAGAAAACACATCCACTGCTCATCAATCCACATGGCTATCTCCTCATAAAAAGTCATCAGGTTGGTCAAACATGACTTCCCCTTGGTAAAATCACATCAACTGTTCCTAATAACCCTCTTACCCTTGATACGCCTAAGAACAGTACCAAGTATGTGTTGTTCCATTACCTTTCTGGGCACAGAGGTGAAGCTGATCAGTCTACAGATACCTGGGTCCTCCATCTTATCCTTTTTGTAGATTGGAGTGACGTTTGTCTTCCTCCAGTCCCCAGGCACCTCTTGTGTCTGCCATGACTTACCAAAGACGATGGAGAGTGGTGTAGCAATGACCTCTGCCAGCTCCCTCAGCACCAGAGGGTGCATGCCAGCAGGACTCATGGATTTATGGATGTCCAGGTTACTTAACTGTTCCATAACCCAGTCCTCATCAACCAGGGAAGACTCCTCCTTTGTCATGTCTCCCTCTGGAGCCTCAGATGTCAGGGGCTCCTGAGGACAGTGTCCAGCAGTACAGAAAGAGCAAAGAAGGCATCCAGTAACTCCACTTTCTTTGTGTCTGTCCTGGAAGGGCATAAATCCTGCCAGACAGGTTTAACCCTTGCTCTCCTCCTTCTGTCAGGAGTGCGTGGATGAGCAAAACAAGGGTTTGGCCCCAGCAAAGCCTTGAGGGTCAGAGGCATTAGCACCACATCAGGTGTCTTGTGCTGCCCTCACCGTGCCTGCGCAGTCAAAGGAGGCAGGAAGCTTTGAATTCACTGCCCAGAGCGATGGTGCTAGTGCATCTTGGCCAGTTCGATTTCAAAATCGAGTATATAAAGGGGGACGGTTTCGAAACTATGCCTTTTCTACACTGTCCTGTCGGCACTGCCTTTCTGCACCACGCCTTTGTCTGCAGGGAGTCTCTCCTCATTTGCAGCTCGTTAGCAGGCGGCCAGGTGCCTGCAGCTCACAGCCGCCAGCCTAGCAGCATCTCCTGCATCCATCCTCTGCCCGAAATACTTGTCTTTTACCCCGGGATCTTCGTGAGTTTGAAAGCGTCTTTCATACAGGAGACTTAGGGACCAAAGGTGGTGTGAGTATGGGCACGCTGGAGTGAATGCCCAGACTCCATAGGCATCAGTTAGAATGTTCCCTGTCCTTGCATTATTGTTTTCCAAGTTCTGCTTGTTTAAACCGTTTCATTCTATGCACTTGCTTCCTGCCGACCAAAAAATCTAAAGAACCGCAGGGAATTGTCCTGGTTTTTTAATATTAATAATAACAATCCATATTTATACAGACATTAACTGTAATAATTAATGACTGATTCTTAATTTCTGATGCCGTGTCCTCTGTCAGCAGGGCACCCACCTCATTCCGCACTGGGCCTGCGTTTGCTCTGGGGTTAGCTTTCCCTGCAATGTATGTGAAAAAGTCCTTGCTGTTGTCCTTCACCTCTCTTGCAAGGTTGAATTCCAAGGAGGCCTTAGCCTTCCTAGTTGCCTCCCTTCATCCTCTGACAGCAACGTCCTGTGCCACTGCTGCCCTGATCTTCAGAAGGGTACGTACATCTTTCTTCTCACAACGTCCCAACAAACAGGAGTGCAGGAGTCCACCCAGCACACAGAGGTGATGTTGGTTTAGGCCTCTGTGGCAAATGGTCCTAAAGGACATAAAATGGGCTTAAGCATGTCCGGTCTTATTTACCTGCCTGTCTGCATTGCACCAGAGGCGGGAAAACAGGACAAAACAAACCCAGGCAACTCAGTTTCTTTGCCTGAGAGGAGTTCCCTGGGGACCGCGCCCCTGTCCCGTGGCAGGCCTATGCGTCCCCATTCTATGGGAGACAACAGCCTGTGGGTTCTTCCATTTCTGTGTCTGCTTGGGTGATTGCCAGAGGTGATTGGGCGATTGTGGGGTCAATGAGACCATTAGTCACGGCCATTACCCTATAAATGGCGGTGAACAGGGGAAAGGGGACTGGCGTGCTCGTTCAGTTCTCGCTGATGTGCCGCTCGCCCCAGCGCCCGCCTCAGCGCCCGCCTCAAGCCACCTCAGCCAGCAGCGCAGGTGGAATTTGCCACAGGACTTCTGTTGGCTGTTTTCCTGCCTATGTTTTTGGGCCACGGACATGAGGACTAGTGAGCATTCTCCATTCTTTGTTCGAGTTGTTAAAGTACTTTAATCAGCCCCACAGGCGGCGAATGAAGCCGCCGGACTCTACTACAGACATTGTCTGAAACCTTTCAAACTCCCATTGTACAGAGACATTCTGTGAAACAGTTCTGCTAGCCGCGTCCGAGAGCTCGTGTGGAGAGTTGTAAATAAATTTGGGGGAATTACTTTGTGTATATTAATAAATATTTCCTGACTTTTAAATCTGCCTCATTGCATTTTACCCCAAACTCAGATTTCAACAAGCCCCATTTACAACAGCCTCACATTTGCACTCCATTTTTGAGCAGCAGCCTAGATGTCCAGTTGATGACTAAAGGAATGAAGTTGCCTGCAACCTAGGAAGGGGACATAGGGCAAGAACCTCTGTGAAATTCAAGAAAAGGGGAGATTTAGGCTCGAGAAAGTTCTTCACTGAGAGAGTCATTGGACACTGGAATGGGCTGCCCGGGGAGGTGGTGGAGTCACTGTCCTTGGGGCACTTCAAGGCAAGGATGGACGTGGCACTTGGTGCCATGGTCTAGCCTTGAGCTCTGTTGGGTTGGACTTGATGATCTGTGAGGTCTCTTCCAAGCCTGATGATTCTGTGATACTGTGTGATACTGTGAAAATCCCCACAATAATAACGTCTTTTTTTACTTTAAAAAAAACCCAAACGTGCAGCAAGCACGAGTCAACAAAAGTAACCTGAGTTACATCTCCACGCCTTTATTGTAGAGCAGGGTGAGGGGAAAAGAGTGCAGACCAAGTATACAAAAGAGTGAAGTAAGGACAAAACCACCAATGGAAGTTGAACTCTCACATGCAGACAAAAGCAATTATCTTTTAAGCACCTTGAGTTAGGGGGGGGGGGAAACCAAACATCCATTACATCTGTGTACCTGCTGCTATTTTATCTACCAGACTGAAACAGTTCTGAAATTGAAATTGCACTAACATGTATGTGCAGATACAGATCCGATGCAGACTTTTAACATCTTTGGTATTCCAGGAAAAGTCAGGATGTTCTGTTTTAATGTATCACAGGATTCTGACAGCATCGACAGAAAATTCTGTCCCAAACCATTCAATATTCATCTAAATAATTATTCCCAAGAACTCCCAAGGAGTGAGAGGTTGCATGTGTGTGCTGTTTCACAGAATCACGGAATTAACCAGGTTGGAGAAGACTTTTGAGATAATTCAGTCCAACCTAACACTTCTAATTAACTAAACCATGGCACTCAGTGCCTCATCCAGTCTCCTTTTAAACACCTCCAGGGATGGTGACTCCACCACCTCCCCAGGCAGCCCATTCCAGTGGCAATCACTCTTTCTGTGAAGAACTTCCTAATATCCAGCCTCAGCTTCCTCTGGTGCAGCTTGGGACTGTGTCCCCTTGTTCTGTTACTGGTTCCCTGGGAGAAGAGACAGACCCCGACATGGCCTTTCAGGTAGTTGTAGATAGCAATAAGGTCTCCCCTGAGCCTCCTCTTCTCCAGGCTAAGCAACCCCAGCTCCCTCAGCTGCTCCTTGTAGGGCTTGTGTTTCCTTGTTCAACAGCTTGTTATTTAACCCTAGAACAACTCCACAACCCAATTATTGTGTCCTACTCCTCTCAATCATAAACATGCAAATATAACTAATTAATCCCAACCATGCATATTAATGAAAGACCCCTTAAAATTGTTCTCAATTTGAGCTCTAATGATGTACATAAAATAGAGGCCACAGCCTCTCTTTTCATTTACTGGAATGTTATTATTGAAAATACCTGTTTGTTTTTTTCAAGAGACAGAAGTTTGCCATGACTCTTAATTTTCCAGCTCCCCTCTAAAGAACTGCCTGTTCTTCTGAAATTGATTTATGCCCTGTGGATCCCACGCCAGCCTAGCTTCTTTTGTTACATGCAAGTAATTTTATGTGGACAGAAATCTCCCCAAGCACTGCAGCAAACTTCCAGTCTCTTAACAAAACATATTTTTTCAGCTACTTCTAGACAGCAGTGGTAGAGACTTCTACATCAAATTATTAGCATTTTGTAACCTGAGTTTGCACTATTTTTTTTTTCCATTGCAAAGTAATTATTAAGTACATAAAGAATTTCAAAAGCATTCAAGAGCAAGGAAGAGATAAATTCTCCAATTTGTCCTAACAATTCATACTATTAAAATACTTCAGCTGAAATTTACATTGGTTTTATGCAGTTTTATTATTGTTAGCTTATTATTAAGGGTTTAAAACAAGCACATACTTAGAGGTGCAATTAAGACATAGGGGATTGTTTAACACATCTGACAGCCTTGCCTTTAGCTGTTATGACTAACACACATAGTATAAGGGTCCTATAGGCAGAGCTATTAGCACTATTTGTTATTAATGTTGTCCAACATTTGCTAGGCAAAAATTCCTCTTCTTGAAATAAGAGACTTGTTTGAAGTCTTCTATTATTCCATTTTGGCAGAACCTAAAGAGGACCCTGACATGCAGTGAAGGAGGACTGCATCCTGGAGTCCTGTATACCCCAAAATTCCTCTCCCTCCGTGGTTTGAATGGGAAAGGTAAAAAACCTGTTTCCCCTCCTGCCCTGCAGGTGTGCAGGGTGGGAGCAAAGGACGCTTCCGGCACAAGGGGTGCCCTGTGCGGTGCCCGCGCTGGGATCAGGCTGGGATTGGCTGTGGTCTGTGCACCTAGGCAGTGGTAACTCTGCTCTTGGTCTAGGGAGGGTATAAATATTGGGGTACTTCCCGCCTTGGGGTGCCCGCCTTAGAGCTCTCCCCCGCCTGGATAGTTCCTGCAGAGAGTCCCCTGGCGCTGCGAAGGACAAGCTGCTGAGGGACAGGCCCTGCTTTGGACGGCTCCTCACCCTCTGTGCAAGCTAACGATCCTCCCATGTCCTTTGAAAGAGAGAGCTGACAAGCATCTGGGCTGCCCTTTCTCTCAGCCAGCTTAACTCACCTGTAAATAAACTTTGGCTCAGCCTGATTAATACCTATGGTATCCTTGTAAGATCTTCTGAATCAAAGTGAATCTGCTTATTAAAACTAAATTAATTTCCGTATATAGTTTTGGAGGTGGGTTTCAGGAAAACAAAATAATTCTGTTTTCATATCTATTCCTGACTCAGCCACATTAATTCCCTGACTCCACAACAGACTGCTACAGGGAAAAGGGGGAAGAGAAGACTGACTGGACAGCAAGATGGAGTACAAATAAGCTAACAGCTATGAGGACAGAGAGAGTTGGGGCTCTTCTGTCTGGAGAAGAGAAGGCTCCGAGAAGACCTTATTGTGGCCTTCCAGTATCCTAAGGAAGCCTACAAGAAAGCTGGTGAGGGACTTTTTAGGATGTCAAGTAGCGATAGGACTAAGGGAATGGGAGCAAAATAGAAGCGGGTAGATTCAGATTGGCTATTAGGAAGAAGTTCTTCACCATTAGATGTTAGGAAGAAGTTCTTTACCATGAGGGTGGAGAGACACTGGAACAGGTTACCCAGGAAAGCAATGGAAACCTGGAGGTCTTTAAGGCCAGGCTGGATGGGGCTCTGAGCAACCTGATCTAGTGTGAGGTGTCCCTGCCCATGGCACAGGGGTTGGAAGTAGATGATCCTTGAGGTTGCTTCCAGCCCTGACAATTCCATGGTCCTATGAAGGGATGTCATGGTTTGGGTGTTTTTAATTTGAAGAGAGCACGACAGAGATTAAACTCTCAAAATCAAATTGGAGAGAAAATACAGAATTCTATTTGGAGAGAGAATACAGTGATAGACATTACAAAAGCAATTACCACGGCAAACCCCCTTGAAGTTTCCCCCATTCCCAAAAAACTTAATCTACACTCCCCAGTGCTCCAATCCTCCCCCCCCCCAACGCCTCCACCAGCCAAGAGGCCTACTGCTTACATGTTTCCCGATGAATTGGCTCCTGCCACACACTCAAGGCAGGAGGAGGAGGAAAGGAGCAGCGAACTGACCTTCTTGTCAGTCTATAAAGAGATAGCAGAATTATGGGGTTGAATAACAATCTTCTAGTCCCAGAAAAAAAATTTTAACCCTATAGCCTCAACCTGGGACAAGGGATAAGCCTGACCTTCTACACTAAGACTTACTCCATGTTCTTTCTGTAGGGAGGAATGTCAGAAACCACCCTGGTTTGAGAACTCCCCCTGTTAGCCTGATCAGGAGTTCCAAACACAGGCCATGCTGGCACTATGGCAGCAAGGCAGAAAACAAGGCCTTTCATTTCTGTCATCATGTCAGCTTCAGGCCAGCAAGGACAATTACCAGCTTGTTTCCACCATTCTGGTTCCAGTTGAGTCGCAAGCCCAAAATGCCAAGTTTGGTAATCTCAGCTGAGTTCTATTTCACACAGCTATTTATACCAGGCATGTAACATGGGCAAAAATCTCAGAATATTCAGCCTGGGTGATATTAATAGAAAGAACCAAAATGGAGGCTTCTGCATTGGTTTTGGGTTCTGCTGTAGCTGGACAGTATATAAATGGAGGGCAGGACCATATCCTATTTACAGTGTATCTTCAGTTGAAAACTGGAACCTACAGAGCCCTGACAGTCACATAAAATGACTTTGTAAAGGGGCCGAAGAGGCTTTACCATGACAGGGTTATGAATAATTGACAGCACAGGAATTATTTCTCCAGTGACTGAGAACACATGCTGCTGTTTCTTTACAGAATTACCCTCCTCAACTAAGCAGTGAGGTTACTTCTTTTCTTCCTCTTCAAACTGTTTTAAGACATTAAATCCACTTTTTCATGGTGTGTTCAGGTAAACCAAAGAATTCAAAAAGCATTTCATGGAACCCAGTGAGTTGATCCTAGTTGACAGGTTGACTGTGAGCCAGTAACAGGTTGATCAGGAGCCAGCAATGTGCTCTTATGGCCAGGAGGACCAATGCCATTCTGGGGTGTATTAAAAAGGGTATGGCTAGTAGGTCGAGAGAGATTCTCCTGCCCCTCTGCTTTGCCCTGGTGAGGCCACATTGGGAGTACTCTGTCCAGTCCTGGGCCCCTCAGTTCAAGAGGGACATGGAACTGCTTGAGAGAGTCCAATGCAGAGGCATGTAGATGATTATGGGAAGGGAACATCTCTCTTAAGAGGAGAGACTGAGGGAGCTGGGTTTTTTTAGCTTGGAGGAGACTGAGAGGTGACCTCAAGGGTGAGTGCCAGGAGGATGGAGCCAGGCTCTTCTCACTGATGCCCAATGACAGGCAATGGGTGGAACCTGAGATAGAAGTTTCCTGTAAATGTGAGGAGGATTTTTTTCACTGGAAAACAGGCTGCCTGGGGTGGCTGTGGAGTCTCTGGAAGATACTCAAAACCTACCTGGATGTGTTCCTGTGTGATCTGGTATAGGTGATCCTGCTGTGGCAGGGGTGTTGGACTGGATGATCTTTCAAGATCCCTTCCAGCCCTGGACATTCTATAGTAGCTCCTTTCTAAAAGGGAAGGCCCTCAAAGGATTTTCAGTAGTCCCCTCATTTTCTGGACATCGCTTTTGTTTTCAGAAACAGAAATTAAACAAAAGGGTGTCATTGAGGTTCATGTAGTTGAACAAAGATTCCTAAAATATGCTCAAATAGGCATACAAAAAAAAACCCCAAAAGATTTTTTTGAGGAATGGCCTGATCTGTGGCAGCACTCTCATCCCAAAATAAACTGCCTAAAATCATCCCAGGAGTAACAGCAGCACTGAACAACTTCTTAATAAAGCGTGAAGTTTAGGGATAGTATTCCCTTCTGACACCATAAAATAAGATGTGTGCCTCAAAACTTAATTGACTCTCCAGGTTGCCAGCCTCACTTGGGGGGCAGAGGGAGTGAAGAAAAAAAAAAAATTAAACATTTTAAACATCTAATTATTCTTATTAAGTAGAAGATAATTGCATACAAATTATTCTTACATTTTCATAATCTCTTACATCTTGTACCTTTGTTAATAGATTTAGAAAGCACCACAAGAAGTCTTTTACGCACTGCTGGTCTTTCTTGGGCAGTATCCACTCCATTTCATGACTTCAAAAACATAAATTGTTACCATGGCTTTTCAATATAGTTTCATGGAAGTAGAACAGTCTTACCTGGTAGAACTATGACATTCTTTTCCTCCTCAACTTACCTTTTTTACTGGAGAGAAGAATGTAGCTTTGTCTTTCTTGGTTGTCAACTGACAAAGTAATACACTTTAAAAGAAAATATCCTTGGTAGAATCAGCTGCACAATAACCATGAGCAATTCTTCCAAACAGGTTTTCACAATGACAAGTTCCACAAGCAGAGATGATCATCTTTCTCAGTGTACAACGTCAATTGTGAAGGGATAAAGCAACTGTGTATCACTTGAAAACGTTTGCTTGTAGACAAGGTAACACCACCACTGCTACAGAGCAGAGCACCTACTGCAGTTACCCTGATTCTGGTAAAGCTGCACTGGCTGAAGTATGTGCTACTGATTCAGGAAAGTAAAGAAACACATAAACAACCAAACCCCTGTGCAAGTCAAACTTTGACCTCATCCATACAATTGACATCTCAGACTAATATAGTGCTCTGCTTCCAACTATAAGAATATAAAAGAAAACGGGAGAGAGAAGATATGCTAAGCATTAAACTGATTTGCAAAAAGAAAGCAGGATTTCAATTTTTACAGGCTGCTTGTTTCAGGAACGAATTTTCCTTTATATTAGACTGGTTTACTGTATTTTTTGCAATCTGAAAGACTGTTCTACTGAGGGACTGCTGCAGCAACCAGAATCAGCTGATCAACAAGCATGTGTTTCAGGTCCCCTGATGTCTATGGAGAGAGGGAGAGTTCTATTTAATAATTATTTTTGTAAGTCATTAAAGGATGAGACATCCTAAAACATTCAGTTGAGAACACACAGAGCCACTTTAAAAGCCCAAAGCAGCCTCAATAATTTCAGACTCATGATATAATGTACATATTAATGTTGACATTATCTGTTCAGAACACTGCAAGCATTTTATTGCTGCCATTTAAAAGATTCTAACAGGATAAGACCATTGACAGTTAACCTTTATTGAACTGTGATTCAAGGTGATGCTTTTACCACAAAGTCTGATGAAAACATTACAAAAAGTATATAGCTATTATTACATTACAGACAAACTATTTAAAAGAACATACTCTTTATAACATTGGTCTTTTCTCTACAATGACACCCCAGAAAAATGAGGGCATTCTGTCATAACATTTTACTAAAACAGCATTTAAATACTATCTGAATCACTTTTCAGAGGCTATTAAAAGCTATGAATAATTATTTCACTCAGAGTTAACTCTGAAGAACAAGCCTACAGTATTAGCTGTAACTTATGATAATATTCCTACTACTTGTTTTTAAAATCCAGGTACCTGGAAGCTTAAAAAGTTTGTAAAACACTGAAGTCAGTTCCAAGCTTTCGGTCTGTCTGTAGTAACAGTTATGCTTCCCTCTCACTTTTCATATACAAAAGATCATTTAAACATGAATTAAACCTCATGACATAAAGTAGGAAGTGGCATTATCCTTTATACAGAGTAGAAACAGATTGTGTCTTGCTGAAAGAGGAAGCATATGGTGCACAACCCATAGGCTCAGTCATCCTATTTCATGTTCTGTCATAATAATATGGCTCCAACACACTGTATTATTTTGATACTTCTAACTGCAATCATAATCACAAAGTCATTTAAAATCCTGATTATTATTCTGAGAGCACAACATATCTCCCAGTCACAAGGACCGAAGCATGGAGCAGAGTGTTATACTTCAGTTGTTCGTGATCACTTGGTACAAAGCATTTGTGACTTTACAGAAAAACTACATCATATTTCCATACCAGAATTTGCCAAAATATATCAAATCATAGGAGTAAAATTGTGTTCTACATCTATCCACAGCCAATGGGATTGAAATTTCTGCCCTGGATTTCAAAGCCTTCCTTAGGACAGGCAATCTCTGCAGCTTCCTCATCTCACCCTATATCCAGCTGCCCAGCTAAAGTACTTGCACAGGAACTAAAAATAAATAAGAGTATGCTGCTGTGACTAAGATCTGCAGTGCATTCATGGTCCCAAGCCAAGTGAACAGGGCAGGTTTGAAATATTAAGTTCCTTGATCAAAAATTAAAATCAGCCAAGCCATTGGGATGGATGGAAGTAAGCTGTTTTCAGTGGGAAGAACTATCTTGTTCCTTCTGGTGAATAAACCATCATAAGAACATGTTCCTCCACAAGTGTCACAGTTATTCAGTATCATATCCCAAAATTGGTCCCAGCCATTTCTCTACCTCTGCCACAGATGAATTTTTTCTTAGTGCATAATCTTCAACCTGCAAAGAGACCACAAAACATGATGAAGATTTGGAAATTCCTATACAAACATTTTTTGAACATCTGCTCCTAAGGTGTTTTTGAATGCTGTGACAACTACCAGAATGAACAGCGTGAAATTACCTGATCTTTACATATCTTGCCAACAGAAAAATATTTGGATTTGGGATTGGAAAAGTAGAGGCCTGAAACTGCAGAAGCAGGTAGCATTGCTAGTGATTCAGTTAGACCAATTCCTGGAAAAGAGAATGACAATTTTATTATGCTTTGAACTGGTGACAAGAATGAATTCAGAACCTTTTCCTGTTGGATAGTTTCAAGCAAAGTCAAAAACCAAGAAGCTCTCAGACAAACTGAAACCAAAATAATTTTCCATTTGTTATCTATCAAAAAAATGCACATAGTTTTAAATATAACACAGACTTTCACTACAATATTACTGTAGAGTAACAATACAGTAGGAAGGAAAATCTGTAGACATTTTGGCAAATGAAATGGGTAACGAGAGGTTCTGAAACACAGGAAGGTATTTTTGGAGTTGTGGAAGCAGCAGTGAAATATGTGGCATATAAAATATCAGAGGAAAGAAAACTTAATTAATGCCTTTAAGAGCTACTATCTCAAGATTTCTGCAGATCAGGAATCACACTGCTGAATTGGCTTTTTCCTCTTTATATCTGGAATGTCTTCTTGCAACCATAAGAATGCTAGAATTTTTCTCTGTACAGCAGAACTCTGTCTGCATGCCATCTGCTAATTAGGGAAATAACTCCCTCACCAAAAGCGCTAGCAGTAGTTTGCACATTCTTCCTTGAATGAGGCAAAATAAGAGGCAATGAAAAGGTGAAGACAATGATTCCCAGAATTGCTTCAGTTTGGTTTTCTTATGTGGCTCCGTACTACTCAATTCACTGTTTTGCTGGCATTTCAATCTTTCATTTGCATAAAACCTGTGTAAGACTTTTCAGTAAAAGCAGACAGAGGTACCTGTTGTTTCCTTAATATTTGCAAGTTTCCACATCGTGAGTTTTTCTGTGTGGTCAGGCTGGCTCGGATACCCAGGAGCAGGGCGAATTCCCTCATACTTAATCCTGCGTAGGTCAGAAAGATCTAGCTGCTCAGAACTGCAGTAAGCCCAGTATTCCCTTCGAACCCTTTCATGGAGCTCCTCAGCAAATGCCTTGGAATAGAATGGCAAAGATTTAAATATTGGTTTTATTTGTGCAGACTGATACAATAGCTATTTGATGAAGTCAAACACTGATAGAGACTGTGTCCTCATTCCCATTTTAATTTTTAAGTGAGTTCTTATTATAGGTGAGAAATTCAATAGCATTAAAGTTCACATACAATATTTCTTCTGCTAATTTAAGTATTTCAATTTTCTCTCTCATCAGCAAACAGTGTTTCTTGGTTGTCCTGTTTTAAAATCCTGCATATTCAAAGAGGTAAAGACATGGACAAGTAACCAGAAAAGAAGTAACACTGAAGTTTTTAGGTTGTGACTGTTGAATTATCTTGGTGAGGTCTAGTTATGGAAGGCCACATCATTCTTGAATCATTGCTAATATCAGATGTTAAGTGCTGCTCTTTCTAGCAGTGGACTTTTCCTTAAGCTGAAAGTGGGCAACAGCTTTTCTTAACAGCTCTTACAGCTTACATAATTTTGCCAGCAATGGCCACCTTCAAGAGAAGTTTCCACTTCACTACATTTAGACAGCATTTAATAAGTTTCT
Organism: Pogoniulus pusillus; assembly: GCF_015220805.1. Classification (NCBI taxonomy): domain Eukaryota; kingdom Metazoa; phylum Chordata; class Aves; order Piciformes; family Lybiidae; genus Pogoniulus; species Pogoniulus pusillus. The sequence continues at coordinate 17,530,862 of NC_087281.1, read as the reverse complement.
GAAACTTTGCAGCTTGAAATACACAACTCCACTTGCACTGCCCTGAGGTTACTAGGTCACTCTAAGTTTTAATATGGTTACTGAGGTGTAAGTGTAGGGGCAGGCTGATGGGCATAGAGGGGTAGGAGGGAAGGGGTGGCACTTCAGTTAGAGAATTAAGAGCACATCTGTCAAAGCCCAAGACATGTCAAATCAAAAGACCCTGAATACATCTTTATGGTCACCATTAAAAGCAGAAGGCCTATGTGCAATTCAAGAATATAACCAGTGGGTTGCTTTTGGGTCCAAACACATTCTCATGTGGATAAAATGAGATAGTTCTTTTTAAACAAACTTGTTTTAAAACTACCACATTCTAAACTCTAGCAATCATCAAAACGCTTATAAAGAGCTCAGAGACTCTTTTGCAGTTGTAAGATATGGACAGGAGAGTTCCCCTTGGCTCAGAAAAGGACTTTCATGACAGTATTAGTAGACTCAGTTCACTTTCAGATTTAATGCAGAGCATACACTACAGGCAATAGCCTAAATTTAAGCTAAAACTTCAAACAGTAACTTGTCAAGCAAATCTAATACACACAGTGATTAAATCTGCAAAGGAAACCTCATACCTCTGCCAATCGATCGCCAAGAGCCTTTACCATTATGATGTTGTATTCATCATCCTGCTTCCTATATTGATTGCATAACTCATCTACACCAAAGCAGGCCACAGCAAACAGGCCTAAGTAGTCACAAATGCCAGAATCCAATGGTGCTATGAAGTCAGAGAGGCAGTAATACGGATCTGTGCAGGCAGAGTCTTTTTCAGCCTAAAGCAGTAAAAACAATGCAATAAATCAAAATGTGTTTAAATATACTATTAGTGAACTATTAATCTGAAGACCAGCATTTTTAAGACTAAAAGGCTTAAGGCATTTCAGACAGACATCTAACTAGTCATTGAGCCATGCAAATCTTGTCCTCGAATTAGGAGAAAAACATCTCTCTTACTCTGAGGGTGTTTGGATCACTCAAGGACAAAACATCAAAGAGAGATGCAGTGCTAAACACACATATAGACATGCTCTGCTTCTATTTACAACCAACAAGATTTAACAGCTTAGTCTGCAGACAGACTACTACAAAACTAAGGAACGCTTGTACCAACCACTAGAGGAGGAACTTTCCATCTCCAGCACTCAGATTGCACATTCCTTAGGAAAACTGACAGCTTGTACCCTAGTTATGCCAACTGCAGAATTCCTCACCAACTACTGTTTTACACCAGCTGTGAGAGTTCATAAGCTTTCACAGCTTCTTATGCTATAAAGTATGTGGTCAGTAATTAAGACAAAAAAGTGCCACACACAAAATACAAACAAAATGGATCTATCACTATTGAAAAGTGGAATCTCAAGCAAAGCTCAAGTGGGTTTACACAAAGTGGAAATATCCTGCCCACTGGCTCCTTCTCAAAAATGGAAAAAGGGAACAGAAACAGGTAAAAATGAGTTTGATCCTTTCTGTTCTTGCAGAGTGGGGAAAAAAGGGAAAATGTTCACCCAGTTCTGTTCTGGATCACAGGATCAGAGGATATTAGGGGTTGTAAGGGACCCAAGGAGATCATCGTGTCCAACCCCCCTGCCAGAGCAGGGCCATACAATCTAGCTCAGGTCACACAGGAACACATCCAGACAGGCCTTGAAAGTCTCCAGGGAAAGGAGACTCCTCACCCTCTCTGGGGAGCCTGTTCTCTTCTGCTTTCCTTCTTTGACTAAACAGAATATTTAGTTCTCCATGATATTAATATTGCAGTATTTGGAAGCACATATTTCCCTAAATACTTCTAGCAGCTTTGGTAAAACTATATTAGTTGTTCTTGGCCATAAATGGAAACAAGCACAAGGTATATTCCATTCCTAGGAAAAAACTGTGTGGCACTGCAAAGAAAATACAACTGACACTAAGTAATTCTGAAGGGTTTTGCCTTTCTGTCCAGAAGACAGACTGATGATCCTATTGGCATATTAATTGTGGGGTCACAAGTACTGTTTAAAAAGTGGCACAGCTCCTGTAAATCCACCCAAATTACAGGCTTAGAAGTTATTTTGTGGCTGTTACTTAGCTAAAGATTCCTCTCTTTTTCTACAACTTATTTTAACAATGCTTTTCACCTACTTCCAACTGCAGTTCAAAAAAACACAAATACACCCAAACACACCCAAACCCAAAGACAAATGGTCAACCATTTCCCTAACTTCTGTAACCTCCCAGGTTACAGAAAGTACCATGACACTGAAGAAATACAATTTTCCCAAACAAGTGTTAATATTTTTTTGGTATTGATTATAGTTAAGGAAAATACTAGATACTCCAACTTGTAGATTTTTGTCACATTCTTAGTAGTGTCAATGTATAGACAGAACTCTGTGAACTGAAAGGAACATTTTATATAAGAAACATGAGACAATTACTGTCTTCTGCTTTGCTCTGGTGAAGCTCCTGCCAAACTACTATGTACACCAGATTGAAGGAGATGCAGCTAAAATATGTAGAGTCCAGAAGAACAGTACCCATAATAGCACAGTTTCATGGCCTTAACCTTTGAGAACAGGCTGAATAACTTTGGAATATGCAGTCTCCCACCAGTAAAAGCCATTACAAAAAGAGTATCAAATCAGATATTTTCTCTGTGAGAACCATAGAAAAAGGCCAGGTAAAGAAACTGGAGTAGACTTGATACAGATGGAACATCAAAATGTTTAATTAAGTAATAAGGCTCTGGAACAGCCCTGCCTGAATGCTTTTAAGACTTTATATAAACATCTCCGTGGACTGTCAAGATACACTAAATCCATCCAGGGAACTTGAACTCTGTCTGTGAGGCACTCTAGCCTAGCTCTTACTTATAAACAAGAACAGGAAAGTTGCAGAGACATTGAGTAGAAAACAGGAAAAAGAAATCAAAACAGGGGATTGGATACAAAAAAAAAATGAATAAGTCTGTATCATTCCATTCCCTTGCTGATTAGGATAAAGTTTGCTGCATAAAATATTATTTTTCATCTCATTTTCACTTCTCTCTGTGATTCTGCTTTGCCTTAGTCTCTTATCTCTTTCTTGACCTTCTGCTGGCATACTATGTGTCTGAGGTACTGGGAAGGGGGAAGGGAAGAAGGAGGCTGCTGTTAGCTCCCTCTGGGCTTGTCCGAGGGGTGGGGAACAATCCAAGGGGGTCCTTGTGTTGTTTCTGAGTTGTAAATATGTATATATTGTACATATTCATTGCATTTTATACTTTCTAGATTTTTTGCTTGCTTTTGTAAATACAGCTTTATTTTGCTTCCAAACCTTCTGAGCTAGTCTGGTGGTTTATTTTGGGGGTAAATACAACCTACTGCACTGATAAACTTAGCTGTCATGTTTCTTAGTACAGTTCTGAAATACTGGTGTAGGACTGTCCTCACAGAATACTCGACTCCAGAAATTTAGGTAGTTGGGGTTTTTGTTTGTTTTTTTTTGCCATGTTTTATGACTGAATATGTGAACTAAGTCAGAAGGTAGGGAAGAAAGAGAGGCAGAACATCTTGAAAATCTGAATTAGCAGCCAACTAACTAAACTGCTTCCTCATATGCAGAATTTTTCATTGGAAAAAACTCCAGCACCCTAAGTGAAGAACACATATTTCCATTGAACTTTATTTTCTAGGTATTTTAATTATAGTTGCTGTTTTTAACCTTCAACTCATTCAAGCAGAACTTCTCATCTAAAGCAGAATTCAGGGATATCAGAGAATTAATGTTCGTAATTTAGCAGACAGGATCCATGTGATGAATTTATACAGCACAGTGTTACAGGACATCTTAAAGTGAAGACAAAATACATGCCATATCTGAAGAGAGTAAACCTACACAGCATTTTGTAGCACTTTGCACTACTACAAATGCTACAATACAAACACTTGGGTCATGACTAATAAGATCTTCCCATTACTGAAAAAATGGCAGCACAGTGGCTGCAGACAGATATGACAACCATTTTCTGGACAGAATTTAATAGGGCATTTCTGTTACATTCTTGAAATTCAGGGAGGGGAAAAATGCTTTATTTAACAAATGTTGTGTTATTGTACCTGTTGCCTCAGGCCGTGAAATTTTGCTATTGGTTCTGAAGATCCCACTGCCTCTTCTTCAGCATATAAATGGATATCATCTTGAACACTTTGAGCTGGCCAGAACCCAACCACACCTCTGGCTTGTAATTTCTTCTGATTAATCAACGTTTTCAGTAGATTTTGAGCATCATTATACACTCTCTTTGCTTCTTCACCTTCCAAAAAGAAAGAGAAACCTTTAGAAAAGACATTCTTTCACAACTGGCTAAATGTGTTTAAGAATTGGTAAAGACAGGCTCATTTTCCATATAATTTCCTGATGACTGTAACAATCTGTCAGCTATAGTAAAGAGATAGCAGCGTGATTATGCCTACACAGCTTTAACATGTATCTTGAAAAAAAACAACAACCAAAGAAACCCACAACATTTCAGCCAGCATCAGTCTAGTAGGGGCAAAGTGCACAGAATAAAATGAGCCACAGAGAGTGTGCGTGCCTACATTACCACAGTGCAGCAGACTCAGAAACATGGATTTCATTGCCACCCCTGCATTTTCAGCAATGTTTTCAAGGCCTACTGAATGGTTTAAAACTAAAACAGGGCTGTCTTGCCGTCTTAGAATCATAGAGACCTCCAAGATCATCCAGTCTAACCCTTCACCCTGCCCTATCCAATCAACTAGACATGGCACTAAGTGCCTCATCCAGTCTTTTCCACTAGTGACTGGCTGCCAACTGGATGTGGTACCATTCACCATGACTCTCTGGGCCCAGCCCTCCAGCCAGTTCTTGACCCATATCAGAGTGAATCTGTCCAAGCCATGAGCTGCCAGCTTTGCCAGGAGCTTGCTGTGGCAGATGGTGTCAAAGGCTTTGCTGAAGTCCAGGTAGACTACATCCACAGCCTGCCCCACATTCACCAGGCAGCTAACCTGATCATAAAAGAAGATCAGGTTGGTCAGGCAGGACCTGCCCTTCCTAAAACCTTTGCTAGCTGGGCCACAACAGGGGCACAGATAATACATTAAGTGCTATGCTGCCATTTTCTGTCACTAAAATACCTCTCTGTGTTTGGTGGGCGAATTCCAATTAAAATGATGGGGCATTTTTTCCTCATTAATTTCTCAGTCTCACATGCCAACACCTGTTCACTAGGTGTTGCTTTAAACAAATTATTTCAGTGAAACAAGGTTTCCACTATTGCTATATATTCCAAACTATTCAGAACTTTGATGCAGTGTGGCATTTATGTTAGGATTATTTACACACAGCACATGCACTTTCAGTACTCACCTACAGTTTTATCATTAAAGACTTTTGGGAAACCCCGGTTGGGGTACTTCCCTCTGAGCTGCCAGACATCAAAGAAAGGCTTCCAGTCAATGTATTCTACCAGCCTGTTCAGGTCATAATCTTCAAAGACTTTTGTGCCAATGAATTTTGGCTTAGCTGTAGGAATCAGAAGTACAAGCAGACATGATGAGAACAATTTATTACTGCTCTTCCATGTGCAGCATAGCTGAGGTTCACCAGCTCCCATCACTGCAAATGGCCTCTTCTCTTAAGAGTTCTCACTGTCCTATCACAACTCATACCAAACTCTACAGTTACAATGTGATAAAAAAGTCATAAAAGCCATATAAAGTTGAAATAGACAGTCTGAAAATTTCAGACTTTTTGTTATTTCACATAAATCAACACTTATTAGCTATTGAATTTCAGAACTTAATTCACTGGACAAAACAGAAGACCACAAAAACCTACACAACTTATCAACACCTAATATTTTACGGTCATACACCTTTAATATTTACAAATCCTCAAAGAATTATTACAACCACCACACACTTGTTCAGATGTACATGCACAAGTAAAAAAACCAAGATGGATCTGTTATGAAGGTTATGATGTGGCCACAGACTTTGCACTTGTTTTGTCTGTGCTGTTCAATACTTGGTAACACAACCTTTATTAAGATGAGCTACTGAAAATTCAGCAGCTTCTTGAGTCTTGCAAATGAAATGACAGAGTGAAAGGTTAACATCACTGCAGGATGCAATTCTTGTAGAATACTGTCTGTACTTCTAGTGTCTAATGAGAGAGGCCAAAATCAGTTCAGAAACTGATGGGGGAAGAGTGTAATTTGAGAAAAAAATGTCATGTCACAATATGTGTTCCCTAAATATGGTACAGTAAGCTTAACAATATAATGAGCTATCTGACATTATTTTACCAAGTAGGATTGTATTTGATTGTATGATGTCATGGGTAACTCAGTGGTTTAGGACTTTTAAATATCATTTTTAATTACCTATATATCTATTCTTTAAATATACTACAAAAAAAAATGTAAAGCAAAACCTGGATTCTCAAATTTATCCCAAAAAAATTGTCTGCTCAGGCTGTTGCCAAATGACTCTAGTTGTTGTACTATCATATCCTGAATTGTAACAATCTGCTTAGTCGTAATAATCTAATTAAAAATATATATAAAATAAATACAAAAAGGAAAGGCACAGGAAGAGCAACAATACTTAAACTGACCTGGTTTAGGTCCTGATAACCAGTCATTATGGAAACCTTTTCTTCTAGCTTGCTGTAAAGACAAGTATCTTCGTTCCTGTATGGACATAAAGGTTAATTTCACAAAGCCAGCCATCTTTCAAACAGATAATCTGATGATCTGTTGTCTTCAGGACGAACCTGACAGTAGGCAATTTCAGTTCCAACAACTCCCAGTTCACAACTGTAAAGTAAGTTTATGTCTGAATCACAGCATTACTTTTACCTTTATATCTCCAATGGCCAAAAAGACTTCTAGCTCCTCTGAACTATATCAGAAGCTCCTCTGTAACTTCAAAATACATGAAAATACAGGTACAGCAAGATATTCTCCTACTGCCTGCAAAACAGCTTAGGACTGCAGTGACACCACCACCAGTGTATTGGGTTTGGCTGAGCTGGAGTTAATTCTCCTCGAGGCATCTTTCTAGTGCTGTATATTGAGTGTTGTAGCTGATAATACAGCAGTGTTTTGGCTGCTGCTGAACAAGCATCTGGGCTCTGCTTTTCCAACATTTCCCCACCCCAAGAGCATGCTGAGGGGTGGGCAAGATCTTGGGACACGGCCAAGCCAGCTGACACTAATTGGCCAAAGGGATATTCCATGCCATATGACACCAGCTCAGATATAAGAACTAAATGAAAGAAGGAAATGTGGGGTATTTTCCTTCAGAGCAACTGTTACACACAGAGAGCTGCCTCCTGTGACCAACACTGTCTGACGATGGGAAGCAGAGAATAACACCTCTCTTTTGCTTTCTGTGCACTGCCTTTGCTTCTGCTTATTATTATTACATAGCTTCTATCTTATTACTGGCTTTTGTTATACTTTCCCCTCTCCCCTGTCCATGTAAGAAAGGGAGTGATAGAGTGGCTTTGGTGGACATTTAGTCCCCCAGCCAGGGCCAAACCACCACAACCAGTGACTGCAGCATGTCTCTGGGCAAATAACTGGCTCTTCTGAAAGGCACAAGAAATGTATAGCAACTGCTGTCACGCCCACTAATTCACTGTTGGCCTCTGCTTAAAGAAGGCTGCTGCACTCACTGATCTCAGCTTAGTGGACTGGTTACTTGGGCAAAGACAGTCTTAAACTTGGCCAAGCCAAATATCTTCAGCAGGATTCCTCAAGCTTTATCTTTCTCTATCAAGAGACCAGAAAAGAGTCAAATTACTTTCAGCTTTTTTCTGTGTTTCTTTGCAAGAGCAGCCATAGAGGAGTCAGATGTTATCTGTTTCCTACTGTTAATATGCACAGTATTTCATTGTGTCCTTCTCTTCACTTTCCTAAAATGCAATCTCAGCTCTGAGACTGCTCAGATCCATAACCTAAACAATACAAACATATCAGGAAAGCATGGTGGCGTAAAATATCCAATAGACTATGGTTTAGTATCAGTAAAACCAAGCAGTACCATTTTAATTGTTCTAGTGTAGTGCCCTGTTTCCAGGAAAGCACTGGTGCCCTGTAAGTTGTTTTTTTTTTGCTGTCACAAATATTTCTGGAAGTCTTCCATCAGTTCTACTCCATGTTTTAAATCAGAACAAATACACCTGAAGGTCTTCATATGGTCCTGAAACTGAGAGTTAGTAAAGAGGCAAGTACCAGTCACTTCAAACAAGAAAAGCTGCAGCAAGAACAATTACATTTGTACCTTGAGAGACTCATAGTGCTCTTTTCTAATTTCTTCATATTCTTCTAGGATTTCTTCAAAGAAATCATCCTTTACACTTTCATCTAAGAGCTGGGAGCACTGAAAAAAAGAAAGCAAGCAGTAAGTATGTACTGTAACATACTATCACAAGGGCAGAGCGTGAACTTCAGACTGAGATGCCTCTCTTTTCACACTGCCTTCCCATCACATTTGACCACATCATACTAAGCCTTACCATTAGTCTGCAAACTAGAGTAAAAATATATTTAAGAACATGGTTGCTACTGAAAGCACTCCCATAGTACACAGAGAGTATTAGCAGAGACAAGCCTGGCTTTGTAAAGACCTGAAAGGAGAATACTTCAAGACTTCAGAGACTGGACAGATGTAGAAATAACACACAGCTTGGCCTGTTTGTTCCCACAATGTATTTTCCAGCTAAGACTACCCATTTGTCTGAGTATTCATCCCAGAAAACTCCACACACTTTTCATAGTACTAATGTTGCCATATCACTAACTTCAGAAACACATCCAAAATGGAGAAGCTAGCAGTTCACATCTAATGCTATCACTTGTCACTGTAAAACATCTCATAACTACAGACAAGGACTCAGAGTTAATCATGTCACCCTTACTAGAGAAATGGGCATTTAAATAAAGGTCTCCAGCGACAATAAGAAGAAAAGGCAGATGAGAAAACTATGTGGGAACAAAAAATAACTGAAAGAGCAGTAGTTTAGAAACCTGTCTCTGTCATGCCTTGCAATTTTCTGCCATAACATTAAGACTCAGGGAAAGGATGAGAGGCATTTTTGCATGGATGAGAAACTGTAATGTAGAACTTACAACCACAACACTCTTGGATGCATCCAGGACGTGAATTACAGGTGCACTATATCGTGGGGCGATTTTAACAGCTGTATGCGTTCTTCAATGAAACAGAAAAAGAGTGAGCATTTCACAACTTGAACAACAACAAAAAACCCCTAACCCAGGTGAAATAAAGCCTGCCTTAATGCACAGCCCACAACTTCAGAAGTGGAAAGCAATTCATCCATCTGCTATGCAATGATGATTAAACACAGATTTTAATAAGTACACAAACACTTCACACAGTATCAGACTGTTTCACTCTCTCACTGTCTTACCAGCTGATCAAAAATCAGCAATTCATTAGTTTGAGCTTCAGAAAATCTCAGTGAGAATGTTCCAAACTAAGTCTCTACTAAGAATTAACAACATTTTAAAAGCCTTTTTTGCTTATCTTACATTTTCCCTCCTACATGGTATCTTTGGTTTAACATTAACATATTTCAGTGATGCTTGGTCTATTTCTGTGATGTTCTACTTCAAAACTCGAAGCACAAGCCCTCTATTCACCTGATGAAGGAATTCTGCCAGTGGTCAGTAACTACTACAAACTTGAGCCAGCTTAGTCAGTCAAATAATCCACATAAAACATTCACAATTCATCCAATTATTCAGCACTTTCACATATTACAGTTCTTATTGAAATAATCCAGCACATAATGAAGACTCTCTGCTGTACTATAGTACTATTTGTTAATCGAAGTTTGAAGTCCTAAACTATCACGTGAAATGCAGCTGACTGCCCCTGTTGCTTGGAATCCTGGCAAAGCATGGACGAAAGTGCAGGAATCACAGAATCACTATGGCTGGAAAAGACCTTTAAGACTGTCAAGTCCAACAGTTAATGAACAAAGCAGAGTTCTCTTTCTTGAATAAGTCCAAACATAATTTTGCAAATTAATTGCTATCAGAGGCCAGGAAGGAATCTTCCACATCATTACCCTGATCTGCTAAAGCAAAAGAAAAAAAGTTCTATGTTTTTCTCAGGATCCCAGCCACAAGAAAAGAGATAGACGGAGAAAAATAAAAAGGCTACAGTTAATTCTGCATACAGGTGACCCCTCTCCACAGTCCCTAAAATGATGGGATAATTTCCTAAGGCTGAAAATACAGTACACAACAGTTCTGCTACAAGATGTGTTTCTTTGATAAAGAAATACTGCTCACAGCTTCTAGTCATGCAAGAAATTACCTGAGGGAAATGTAGAAACAGCTACACACATTCTTTTTCCCTGATTAACACTATTTTTATACACATTTTCCATCTTCCCAACTGAGATATCTTACTTAGAAGTAGTTGCTCCTCCAATCAGCAAAGGAATCTTTATTGCCAATCTCTCCATTTCCTTGGCGACAAAAATCATTTCATCCAAAGAAGGGGTGATGAGACCAGACAGGCCAATTATATCTATTGCAAATTTACAAACACACAGACACAAAAAGATTCATCAAATCCACTCTAGAAAAACAGAGAAATTATTACAGAAAGGTTTCTTTCATACATCAGAAAACAGTGAGATAAAAAAGGTGGGTAGTTACTAGTCTAGAAATAGGTTTTAACCTAATTAGGAAGTGAAAGTGATTCCAAATCCACAGTTTAAGGTATTTCTCAGTCTTCACATCTGAACACCTACTGCTCTAGCTTCAGAAATAAATACACAGTGTTTGTGATTAGCAAGCTTCCAATCTCAGAGCTTCAGCACTGAGGAGGGAAATAAGACAAAATAATTATAAGTGCTGCTCTTAGATAGAGCAAATGCTTTCAGCCACCTGTTACACACAATTCATCTTTTCCAAGATGCACTGGATTGTTTCCAAAGCAACTGTATCTTGTTTCAGAAAGTTCATTATTTATTAGCACAATTTATTTCCGATTTCACACTCACTGATCTGGCAGGCTGAAAGTCAAATTCTTAATGATTTAAGACCCAGAATGAAGTTATTTGACCTTCCAAGTCTCCAACTGTAAAACAAATTCATCTCCCTTAGAGCTGTCCTGATAGTCTTTCAGTTCCTTAGGCTGTTTCAGAGAAGTGCCAAATACAGAATTACCATTGCTAATGCAGACAGTTTTGGGTTATGTGAACATAGTCTGAACAAATCACAGACAGCATAAGAATGCAATGAGTAGCATTTAAAAATGTGGGTGGGGTTTAAAAATCAAACAATTCAGGAGTACTAATGAAATCTCTCTATACCTGCTTTGTTCTCAATAGCAGCTCTCAATATCTTATCACACGGAGTCATGACTCCTAAATCAATAACTCTGTGAAAAGAAGTGAGATGACACAAGATTGTTTAAAAAACAGGTCAAGTTCCTGCTAAAGGGCACATACACTGCTCTTACTGTAAATGACTGACCTAGAATTGAAGTTAAAATTGAGGATTTTTGTCTGCCTGTTTCTCTTAAGACCTCTGTCAGGAATTTTAATACAGAAAATATATCCAGGTCTGGCAAAATTTTCAGTAGAGTTTCAGATGATGTAGTAAATAAAAAAATTCAAGTGTAGGATGCTTTTTCATTTTCCCATTTTTTTTGGTAGTTCTGCTGAATCTGGCTGAGATGGAGTTAATTTTCTTCATAGCAGGTGGTATGGTGCTATGGTTTAGATCTGTGACCAAAACAGTGCTGATAACACACTATCATTTTAACTGTTGACAAAAAGTGTTTGTCCACCATCACGGCCTTCTCTACTTCCCATTCTAACCCTTCAGGGAATAGCCTAGGAGATGAACAAATGGTTGGTAGTAGACACAATCAGGCAGACGAAACAAAATAGCCAAAGAAATATTTCATGGCATATGATATCAAGCTCATCAATAAAAAGGAAGAGGAAGAGTTTTAGCAGGGGTTAGCCATCATTCACTATGGAACAGGCTAGTTATCAATCTGTGGAAGGTGGGGAGTGATTATTTCTGCATGATTTGCTTTAGTTTTCCTTTCTCTGCTTTCATTTACCGTTCACTTACTTATTAAACAATTTCTATCTCTACCTGCAGTTTTTCTCTTGCTTTCCTCTTTCCTTATCCTACTAAGGTTAGCTGAGGGGCAATGAATGAATGGCTCTGTATGCTTAGCATTCTCCCAGGGTAAACCAACAACAGTGGCATTTCTGAAGCTATTCAGGCAACATGAAAAGTCTTTGTGGACATCAAATCTTATGTCAGGAACAGAACAGGATTGACATAAGGTTTTTTTCTTTTTCTTATTAAAGCATACATTTTATGAAATTATACACTGCACCCCCCTTGCTAGCGTTTTATTCCTATTCATGTTAGCCACTGACAAGGTTTTTATCTTTTTCAAGTAAGCCACACCAGCCTGCTAGCTTCATTCAGCCTCAGTTACAGTGACAGAAGCCATTACGACTTTCATAAGTCTAAATACAGCTTGAGAATGTCAGAAGCCAATCAAAAGAATTTCAAAAGAGAACAAAATGAAACATGCCGCATATACACAGCATTGCTACTAGCTTCACCCTTCATGTTTTAAAATAAAGAGCAAATTTTGGCTCTCTTTAGAGCAAATTACACTCCAATGTTAAAAAAACAACTGACCAAACAAACAAACAAACAAACAGAACTAGATGAATAGTAAGGCAGAGTTCCAAAGCAGATTCTGCTTTACATGTTTGATGGATATTTGATAAAGTACTCTGATGGACAAATGACCATGCATTACAACACTGCTGCCAACTGATGCATGTCCACAGACCCCCAAGAGAGCTGCTTTTTTCTTATAACGTTCTATCTTTTGAAACTCAGAGGTGGGATGAGAATCTCAACACTCATTTAACAAAACATACCTCATCAAGTTTTTAAAACCTCATAGTTAACAAACATCTTGAAATGCACAATACAATGTTCAATCAAATCTTAAACTTCCCTTTTCCCAGCATACATAACCCACACACAGTCTTGCCTATTGCAACTGTCACATCTGAACTCTTCAGACATTATGCCTATTTCTTAGGGAAAAAAGTTATTACACAAGGAGGCTATAATTCCTCTTGCCTTCCCATTAGTAACAGCTCATATGATATGCATTCCCAGCTGCAAGAGAGGATAGTGCCAAGAAAAGCCTGTCTCTGTTATCACCAGAGCTGCATTTAGCATAATATATTAATCAGCTAGCTAGTTCCCAGCTACCTACTGTTACTCTCTTTACCTGAAGTTGTTGCAGCCCAGAACAACTCCCACGATGTTCTTGCCGATGTCATGCACATCTCCTTTCACAGTTGCTAGCACTATTGTACCTTGGTAAGGATCCTGCAAGTGAAAAAAATAACAAGAGTTACATTACTTGAAAGGCTCAGTATCTTTGCACAGTTATTTCAGCAGTGCAATCCTAATCCACGACCAAGATTCCTGCTGTGGTACAAGTAATTGTGAAGCCTGGAAACAATGCTTCATGAATGCGGATGATTCACTAGGTTAGCCTGATCTAGCTGAACTTCTTTTAGTAAGAGGGTTGGACTAGGTGATCTCCAGAGGTACCTTCCAACCCAAACCATTCTATGGTTATACCAAATAACTTCTGATGATTTAACCAGAGATTGATATCCTGGAAAAAATAAATAACTTAGATCTGCACAACAAGAAGGAAAATCTGTTCTGGGCAGCAAACATCAACCAGAGCACAAACCAATTACAATAAAACGCTATTTAGGGCACACTAACATTTCACTTGTCTCAAGCAAAGAGGCCCCAAAGTACTGGGCACACATCCAAAAGGCTTCTTTTCAGTCTTGGTAGAGATCCACAGCCACAGCACTTTATCCTCAAATGTAACTATCAACGCTTTACATTTCCTGACAGCCTGTGACCAGAACTGTCCTGCAGCTTACAGTAGCCTGAGTAACATCAGATGGACCAGCTACCAGTGTGCAAATTATTTTCCTTCAAGTCAGCATCTAACTTTGGAAATAGATGCAGCAGCTATCAATTCCCTCACCAACTCTCTATACAGTGACTTTTTTTTAAACAGGAAGGCACCATATCCCTTGTCTAGGACAATGCAGAGGAGACAGGACAGAAGCCCTACTTTTTATCTCCTGCTCTCCTCAGTCACACAGAATTTTTCACAGTCTCTTCAGTGTGTGCTACGTTTTTGAGAACCTGTCACATTCCACTTTGTTTCTTTTTAACCAGAGAATTGTCAGAGGGTTCACAGTAGATCCCAATCCAGTGCTCATGGAAGCAAACAGCAACAGAACAAAGCAGAAGGTGCCAAATATTGACAGTGTTACCTGAATTAAAAAGAACAGCACGAGCAGGAAAGAGATGACACATAAAGGTGACTCACAACAGCCAGAAAACAGACCTGCTTGAACTACTGCAGAGAGAAGACAACTTCACATCCAGTAAGAACATGGGAAAAGAGACCAGGTGTTCTCCTTCTATTAATATTAGTCAGGTTTGATAACTGGGTCATTTTTCCTTCTAAGTTATTTGCTGTATTCATTACATTTATGCTGGATAATCACACAACAGATCCACAGTAAATGGAATTACACAGGAGAAGATTACAAGCAAAGAATTAGGAACTATCCAAAATCCACAGAAGGGTAACCAAAGGAAATACATAGTTTAGAGAAATTCTGCTATTCTTCCTTGTTAATGTGTGTTAAGTAGCAGATTGGTGGTAATAGCTATTGTATCTGAGAGCTCATGAAGACACTGTAAGCTTCTCCAGGACTAAAGAAAAGTAGATATACATCAAAACTAAATTTCATAGTCAGACAAAGACAAAAGAAAAATACTAAACCAAAACCACAATAATCTATCACATTATAAGTATTATAGGAAGCAGAAGACATGAGTATTTAAAAGGGCATTCTGCCCTATTCACCTGAACTCTCTTTTCTACTGAACATAATCTTGTCAGTATGGAGAAGCAAAGGACATCCTATATTTGTATTTTTCGATGCTCCTTTCATATATTCCATAAACCAAATTTGGAAGACATTATTTCAAGTATATCAAAGATAGCTGATAACTATTCTCAGGCATCACAAACCACTGGCTGTAAACCAGGAAATGCCATAAAGGAAAGGCTCACAAGGACCTGAAAATCATTGATTTTTTTCAGTTATAGACATATTATTTATTACATACAAAGTTATCTTCAGAAACTGGTGAAGGAATACACATATGAAAAGATAATTCTATTCAGACCTTGTTTTCATAAACACTTATCCCCTGCAACTGCTCATGGCTACACATGCAATGAGCATACTACTCTATCATAACGAGATCATAGAATCACAGAATGGTTTGGATTGGAAGGGACCTCCAAAGGTCATCCAGTCCAACCCCCTCTGCAGTCAGAAGGGACATCCTCCAGTAGATCAGGTTGCTCAGAGCCTTGTCAATCCTGACCTTGAACAGCTTCAGAGATGAGCCTTGGCCACCTCCCTGGGCAACCTATGCCAGTGTTCCACCACTCCTATGGTAAAGAATTTGTTCCTAATCTTGAAGTCATAATCAATGAAGAGAAACAATGGAAAAAATTGGTTTATTTAGCTGAAAGAATGGTCAAGGCTAGAGGAAAGGGAAGAGTTGAGTACACAGAAACATGGTAACAGCCTTTGAGTAGGCAAAAGGCAGTTCCAGAGCAACCTGAGGGCACTAGAAGTTAGAAGTACTGTGAATAAGTTATACTACAATTTTATGTCTACAAAACCAAAACGAAGTAATGTTGGTATCATGGGTCTACAATGGCTTATGGTATTCTTCAGGAAACTTGTGACAACAGCTTAGGCACACATCAAGCAGAGTTCCACAAAATCTGCACTTTATGAATTTTTGTCCTACTTCAAATTATGTTTGTTTCCATATGACTGCATCAAGTCTTCAGCATGAAAGCTGAATAGTTGTCACCAGCAGAAAATAACTGACATATTTGTCATGGCATTTTATGAAGAAGTCACAGCATAAAGGACTGTGTCTTGCCTCTTCCTCTGTGCTGCCTCGCTGAGCTCTCCTTTCCTCTCTTTCTTTTTCCATATAGGGAATAAGGTGGCCAACTGCTTTCTTCATAACTCGAGCAGACTTTATCACCTGCATAGACAAAAACAGGGTGGTAAAATAGACATTCAACATATCAATAGGCTATGATTTCTCTTAGTTTTCTTTTATACCCATTCAAACAACAAACAAAACTTCATTTGCCAAACCAGATTCCAGCTTTGCAGAGTTTTCTGTGGTAGCAGTCTGCTGGTCCTATTGGATCACACATGACCCTTGCTTTACAATGCAGTCTCTTGGACCACTCACAACAGAACTGGAAGCTACAGACAGGCCTAGATTTGGAAGGTGCTAAATACAGAAATTCTTAGTCAGATGTTTTTAATCTCTTGCTCTTTGTCCCAGGCCCAGACTTATAACTGCAGTTCAAATAAAGCAAAAACACAAGAAGAAACAAACCAAACATTTGAAACTACATAAAGTTCCAAAGTAAAGAAAAAGTACTGCTGCTTCTCAGCAGCACCTGAATTTTCACAATTCATGTGCTATATCTGAAAAAAAAACAACCAGTCAGCATGAATATTTTGGTTTCATTTCAAAATGCTAGATGTTGCAAAAATAGGAAAATATATGACATAATTTTCTCATTACCTGAGGCAGAAACATCTTTCCAGCACCAAAAAGATCACCAACGATTTTCATGCCATTCATTAAAGGCCCTTCAATTACATTTAGAGGTCTAGGATATTTTTCCTGATTTAATCTTGCTTCTTCTGTATCTGTAGTGACATACTTCTCAACACCCTGGATAAAGAACAACAGAGAAGCTTTTAACTTCCAAGAAATACAGCTTTTACTTAAATGCCCTCTCCTCTAAAAAAATCTCAATGAAAGCACCAGGAGATACTTTAAATAGTGCTAGTCTTTAAGGATACCTCAAAGGTGCATTTAAAATAGCTTTTCTCATGAAGCAAAACACTTTGTAGGCATATAATCAAAGCAAGAGTCCCCAGCAGTAACAGGTGTGTGTGGTTTTCTTAACCATGTCATAAGGAAAAAGAAACTAAACTTAGTGCCACTTAGTGCAGTGCTGTTAAAGAACACAACCCCGCACCCAAACCCTAGAAAGTACAACTGGTTGTGCTACAAAGTAAAACTAACATGTTTCTACCAATACTAGAAAAATAAAGGTCAAAGACTTCAACTGGCAAAAATTGTGGTGAAATAACCACAATTTCTCCTGTTATTGAAGTTAAATATATTAATTAATAGCTTCTAAAAGAATGGCAATTGGAAGATACTTTTGAAGCAAAATTTTCCCCTGAAGTCTGAACTGAGATCAAGTTTCTGAGATTATGGATAGTAGAGTTTTCAGCAGAGGTTCACCTTTATGAGAGCATATTCCAGCCTTTCCTCCACAGAGCTTTTCCGCCACTCATCAGTCTGGACAATCTTTTTTCCTCCTTCAGCGTGATTCTGAAAAGACAACCCATAGAAGCACCAAGTACAGCTACAAACTTTGCTTTTAGAAAAGTGAAGATAATTTCACATACTGACCCATAAAATAATTTAGATTATTCAAAAGGTACATGCTAATCATATTGTAAACATCCATGACGTTTAGTGTTACACAGACACTTAGCGAGCTCCACATCCCTAAAAGTTTGTACCTCAATGCACAGAATAAATTAAAACACAGAATGAATTTAAAAATGGAAAAAGGAAAGACAAAAAAGAAGGAGCAATTTAATAATTTTCATGCTCTCAACAATGATGAAATTATTAACCTTAAGGGTTTTACTTCTGGGAACGTAATTTGATTCTCATTCATTTGGCACTAGTTCAGTTTCTGATAGAACACTTCAAGTTATTCCACACCACAGATGTGTCTTCTATCAGGTGGCCTACAGAACTATCATTTCTCATGCACAGAGGTTGTCCCAAACCCCCATATATTCTCTTTGCCCCACACCCACTCCCTTCTACTAAGCAGGTAAAGGCCAAAATGGCTTCAAAATGCAAGAAAGTTTGTAAACATCCACCCCAGGAAGACTCCTGAACTATTACCCTATCACTTTAACCACTGCAATTTGGGCAAGTAATTTCATTTCCTTCCTCAGCCATTCAACATAATCTGGTATCTTCCAGTACTTAGGCAGCTCCTATACTTCTGAGTGCACCAAATGCTCCTTCGTATCTGTCCAGAAATGTTAGCAAGGGAACCATTCCAACCTAAATAATCCATGAAGCTGTAAAGTAGGCATGCACAGACCACAGCAGCAAGTACTGTGTAGACAGAGCCACTAGATTATTCTTCAGAGAGAACTAATCTCTGCCATAACACATATGGAAAACTTAACCACCTGCTGGTTATGCAAGGGATGAGTCATAAATACTGGTACTGCTTTACTCATTCCTTTTCTTTTTCCCTACTCATATTCTCTAGTCCTTTAGACTGCAAGTTCTTTTAAGCAGAGTTTGTCATTCACTTTGGAACTGTACAGTGACTTACAAAATAGGGCCCCAAGGTAGTTTTTCCTCTTAGATGATTTTTGAAAAAAGAAAAAAGGTAAATCACTCATGAGATGAAGGTTGAAGTCTCCCTCTTATGGGTGTGTCTATTGCTGGCTGAGCTGAGCCCTGCAGCTGTGCTTTTGGAAACAATTTGTGTATTGCCACAAAAAACCTATTGTTTCTCTACAAATACCTACTCAGGTTACCTTTTCTTAAAGGAGCAAGAGGAAAGCAAACATTTAGGGTAACACCATGAAACATAAGTGCAAATGTATCCTTGGCTGCATCAAAAGCAGTGTGGCCAGAAGACTGAGGAAGGACATTCTCCCCTCCTACTCCCCTCTCGTTGAGATCCTACCTGGAGTACTGTGTCCAGCCCTGGAGCCCCCAACACAAGACAGACATGGAACTGTTAAAGTGTGTCCAGAGGAGGGCCACGAAGGTGATCAGAGGGTGGAGCCCCTCTCTTATGAAGACAGGCTGAGAGAGTTAAGGCTGTGCAGTCTGGAGAAGAGAAGGTTGCAGGGAGACCTTATAGCAGCCTTCCAATGCTGAAGAAGGTTACAGAGGAACTAGAGAGGGACTTTTTAGAAAGGCATGCAGTGACAGGGTGAAGGGTAATGGCTTCAGAGTGGAAGAAATTTGATTTCGATTACACATCAGGAAGAATTTTTTCTCCACAACGGTGGTGGGGACACTGGAACAGGTTGCCCAGTGAAGCTGTGAAGGCTCCAAGCCTGGAAAGTCAGGTTGGATGATGGTGCCTCGAGCAACCAGGTCTAGCAGGTGATGTCCCTAGCCATGGCAGGACCTAGATGATCTTTAAGGTCCCTTCCAATTGAAAACATTCTATGACTCTGTGATCTTTAAAAGCAAGATGGTTATAGTGCATGCAGAGGATTAAAAAACCTGCCTCTGGAAGAACAACTCCCTTTGCCACAACGGAATGAAGTTCCAGTTTGAGAATGTGTGCAGCTATATACTTTATGGAAAATGGTGTGGGATTTTATTTTTTTACCTCAAAGCTCAAATAAAGACTCTTAAATATGTTAGTATTAAGTTCCTCTCATTTTCCCCCCACAGAATTAGCACTCAAGCATCTGGCAAGGAAGAAACTTCAATGGCGCTCTATTAGTGGTGTGAAACTTGAAATGGGACTGCATATTCTAATGTTCTTTGTGCAGCAATTTGAAGTAAAAAGAAGATATGCATTACTGACTAAAGAAAACACTTTTTACATTTGATAACCCAACAATTTTAGACAAAAGAACTTAGAGACGTTGAATTCCACTACATTAGTGGAAGGTCTGAGTAAGTATTTTGAAATATGCCTCCAACTCCAAAACTCTGTGTAACTTCTCTCATTGGTTCTAAGAGACTATCTATTTTGACTCACATTTTTTTGAGAGCCAAGATGAAACTCAAATCAGATGCTTACTTCCAGTGAAAACCTAAAAGTTGCAGTATTTTCTATTAATTTTTAACAGAGCTTTTAAAGCTGTATCGAATCAAGAGTTACCTTTTTTGCAGTTGGGAGCTCATTTAATCTCACAGCAAAATCACCACCATGAACAAGAGTTGGGATTCCAACAATGGCTTCCCAAACTTTTTAGCCCCAGCAGGAGTCATCATCCACTTCCATTTCTTCTTTTCATGCCTCATTTAAATTCACATTCTGTCTTCTTCAGAAACACTGCTGAAGCAATCTCTAATTCCCATTCTTTTTTATCTTCCCCTTTATGCAACACTGAACACCCTAATGGTAAAACTCTGCTTTTACAGACAAGATCAGTCCCAGAAGAATTACTTAGGCACTAAGAGTAGGGAGAGTCCTGTATCAGTTATCAACATTTTGCCATTATTCCTAAAAACACACCACCATAGGGTAAACTACAAACCAAATGAAGCTGTATGGAGATGTAGTATCTCTAGGAGCTAAAAAACACGCATACAAACCTGCTTATACACTTAAATCTAAGAGCAATCTATCTCAGAAAGATGTTACTAATCATCTTATGGCTGATGATTTGGAAAACTTAAGATGTGTAATCTTCAGCTTTTATCACCATCTCAAAAACACAGAATAGCTGATCCTCGCTTTTGGCATCAGTTACATACACTAGCACAGCTAGGAACCACAAGCAATTACTTTTACACACACTCTAAGCAAACCATTACTACCAGAGAGAGAGAGAGGTTTACTCTGTTTCCCTCACTGCACTTGCCAAATAAGTTGCAGCACAAAGGCTTCCTTTGGCTGTGGGTTGCCCTTTCTGGATTTTGGAGTTTTTTTTAGTCTGTTTCTTTGGGATTTTTTTATTGATATTTGTTTTGTTTGTTTGTTTGGAGAGGAAGTTTGGTTGAGTCACTTACTGGGTTTGGATCTGTTTGCCTTTTTTTTTACAAAGCATGCCTATGCAGCTTGGTCTCCTGAAGAACCTTAATCTTTGCAAGATTTTTTAAGGCACCTATGAATTCAGAGAGACTCAATTTGTCACAGAGCTCACATTTTGTTCTATATTGACAACTGAACCACTTGTAGTAGCATTAGTAACTTCTACAACCCAGTGTTAGACACATGCACGTTATAGGTTGTTCTCCTTGTCATCAGCAGGGCGGTATTAAGCTAAATACTATTCAGAGATTAAAAAAATACCTGAGCATAATGTAAAAGCTTCTCTGTTGCATCAGGATCTTTATTCCAAATGAGATTCTCGCACAGCTGTAGCAATTCTTTGTGGATATCATCATACACTGGCAGATTCCCAGCATTCACAATTCCCATGTCCATGCCGCACTGAAAAACCAAATTAAAAAGATCATAGAGTCCTGCAACCAAGGCTCATCTGCCAAGTGCAAACATATGGAAGCCCAAAGCACACCATACCTTAATTGCATGGTAAAGGAACACCCCATGCATTGCTTCTCGAATGGCATCCATGCCTCGAAAGGAGAAAGATAGATTGGAAAGGCCTCCACTAATCCTGGCTCCTGGCAGTGTTTCCTACAAGAATTGCACACAGATTTCTAGACACTGTATTCCAAAAAAGAAAACCTAAACAAAACATTTCATCCATAAGACAGTGGGCAGCTGGGCTACAGTGCATTGGCTATGCACTCTTTCTCTCTTCCCTGTTGCAGATCCTTCTAGCTACTCAAATTCAGAAAAAGCAATTCAATTGTCTGTGGAAAAAGACACAAGTAAACGGAAAAATCCAGCATAATCACCTGTAAGCAGCTATCATGAGTTCCATAGGCATAGGTACTACTATCAGTCCTCCCAAGCAGCATTCCAGATTATCCCCATGTAGACCTACTTATGTCTCTCTCATCCCCTCTTCTGGAAATAGGAGCAGCCAACCTGCCTGTTTGTGTATCTCAAGATCAGGCTGTCGCTGAGCAGCTAAATCTAAGGGTGTAGCCTCCCTTCCAGAATCCCTGTGGTGACAAAATAGCCTGTGGTGTGTCCAAAACTCAACATTTCCAGACCAATCAAGCTGCCCTGTGAAAAAAATACAACAGTACAGCTTCTCTGGCTGTACTCAGGTGATGATCTTCACTGCTGTTCTTCTTTGCAAACATTTTAGCTACATTAAAAAAGCCCTTTCACAGTAACAGAAGTTTCAGTAACTTAAAAAGGCAGTTTTGACACACATTCGGAAAGGTCCTTTGAGCTAGAACATAAATATGATTGCTGTCTCTGGTGTAGTATGTTTACAGAAGAGATAATGTATTGAAACATATTTATCAATTATTTGAAATTCTACTGAAAACACATCTGTTTTGGGGAATGGCTGCACTTCACAGAGAGTCCTCCTTGCTGCTTTAAAATGTGCATTTTGAAGCAGTACTTTTGTTGCTGTTGTTTGGGGGTGGGGAGCGTTTATCTCTTTTGTGGTGGTTTGAGTTTTAAATAATCTCAGCAAAACACTTCAAATTAACATAAGCTTACAACTCACTTTTATGGTTTTGGTAGCATTTATAAAATTGACAGCATACAGGTTATGTTCTTCCATTCCAGTTCCTATGGTCAATATGTTAGGGTCAAATATTATATCATTTGGATTGAACTGCACTTTTTCCACAAGGAGGTGATACGCTCTCGAACAGATTGCAATCTTGGTTTCTGTTTCTGTTGCCTAGTGAAGAAGAAGAATTCTGACATGAACCTTACAGAAAACACACACAAAAACCCCTCTCCAGAGATCACTTATGGCTGCACAGTGATTCAAGAGTAACTTACTTCCCATAACTTGGAAAATCATGGAACAGACCATCTAAGAAGCTGTGCAAAGGCACACGGAGGACAAGGAGGATGGCCTTACCAAAGGCAAGTCCTGCCTGACCAATTTGGTTATTTTTTATGATGCAGTGACTACATCAGTGGACAAAGAGCTATGCATTTTATTCTCCAATATTCCATCATTCTATGCAAAGTTTAATTAGTGAGTTTTGAAATAATCAAATTAATTAGCATAGATTCCACTCTCATGCAAAATTCAGTTTCTGAACAAGAAAAATCTTCTAAGAAGGAAGAGTTCAGCATGGCTGAATAGCAAGAAACACACTCTTGTACTAGCAGAGCTATGCTTAGAGCAGTACTTGCATTCCTCAAATGTAAGCAGCATAAGAAATACTTACACACCAGAGCTGAAAACTGCTAAGACTATACAGACCTTTTTGAGTCATCCATGTCAATAAAACAACTTTGTCTGGCACGAGAGTTAAAAAGCTTTGCACTTCAGATGAAAAATACCTCTCTGTTAAAATAATGCTTACCTGTCCAATTTCATCAAAAGCCATGACAACCACAGCTGCTCCATACAACTTAATTTTCCTTGCTTTCTCCAGAAAGTCCTCCTCACCTTCCTTCAGACTGATGCTGTTAACAATGCATTTCCCCTGGCAACATTTCAAACCTGCTTCAATCACTGAAAAGTTTGAAGAGTCGATGCATAATGGCACCTGCAAATAATAGAGGAGTAAGCCAAGGGAATACATACAAGATATGAATTAGAGGTCCACACGCTCTTCACCCATTTGGACATAAAAATGTACAGACATGAATCAATATTTATGAATAGAAAGTTTCCAGTATTTGTAGATTCACTTTGCTTTAAATGCAAAATTCATAACAAATCCAATTCAAGAGCTTCTATGGCAACTCCGTCACCCATCATACAGAGGCCTCTACTTCTTTCTGTATAGTCTGGTGGTTTTGAATCACTCATTTTTAGACAATACACATTGCAGAAGCATCTTTTAAATCTATCCATAGGAATCCATATCCACACCAATTTTAAGTTCATGGAAACTAATGTCATTATGCACTGCCAATATATAGGTTATGGCTCATAACTGCTGCAAAAGGAACCTGCAATCACCTTTTCTAGCCAGTGAAAACAACTGGCATATATTTAGCTGAAGCAAGACAAATGATGTTAAAAGCTGTTTCTCCCAAAGGCCTTACCTATTACAGTACCTTCTCCTCTTGGAGGACACCTACATCTGCCTATTAAGCACCTAAACAGGTTACTTAATAAATCAGTATCAAAATTTCCTGAACATTTTCCAACTCAATAAAAAGTTCTTCATTGTGTTGTGATGCAATAACAACCTTTGCAATATCAGGTTCTGAAGAAATCAAGTTACAAAATCTGGTCATTGCAGCAGGGCCATCCAGCATCCCATCATCCATATTGATGTCAAGAATCTGGGCTCCCATTTCAACTTGTGTTTTGGCCACACTCAGGGCTTCCTAAAGAAGAAAGTGAAAAACCAAAACAACAGTCAGCAGAAAAAAGCCTAGCCGTTCTCAGGATAACATTTCACTTCAAAATAAGCATTCAGAAAAAAAAATACATCATCCTGTAAGAAAACAAAGAAGTTATCTGTGATGTGCAACAAGATAAAGTTGTTAGCGTGGCACAACTGCTAACTAATCTGTTTACCAAAATATGACACCAGATACCTAACATGCAAGTAGTGTCATTGATTTTAGACAGTTGGTCTTATGTTCAATTGAACAACTTAAAGATTTGCCTGGTAAGAAGGACTTCTGACAGCACAAGAATACAGGAAAACAGTCTTTGTGATGATATGACATAAGGGTCTTGCATCACAAGTTCTGCTGTTTTATAACACAGAGGGCTTAATTTTTAGAGGTTGTTTGCCACTTTTTTCCAGCTGTAGAATAATCACCAAGTGCTAAGAAGGAAATACTGAATTTTTCCACCCATTCTGCAAAATTACCTGAACACCCATGGCTGTCTGCTTTTTTGGTTTTGTCAATCTGCAGACTGAGATTTTTAGTTGCTCACAGTCCCTAACAACCTGTGCTTAAAGATCTCATTATTTAACAGGCGTATCTTACTTCATGACTTCCAAGAGCTTAAGAGTCAGACTTTCTGAAAAACAAAGGCAATTTTGTTTGTATCAACTAGAACAGCAGTTCTGGGACAGAGCATCAGCTCTCCAGAAATATCACTCTACTATTTGTTTGAATGTTACAGTAACAATTTACAGAAGAATGAGCCTCACAGCCTTTTCATTTCTCTCTTGCAGCTGTTTGAAGAAAGCAATTACCTTCCAAGCGCCCTTCTCCGCAGCAACTCTCATGTAGCATGCTGGAGCCCGTGATCAGATATATAAAGATTAGATGCAACCATAATCAGGATTGGAGAAGGGAGAGAAAGGAGAGATTACATTCCCTCCTCTCTCCTCTGTAGAATCATCACTAGATACAGCACAGACCAGGACATTTCTTAAGCTATCATCATCATATATATATATCTTGATGCAAAATGAAAAGTAATGATTCCTGTAGCACTTGTCAAAAAACCCCAAAAAATTAACAACACAGTGCAGTGGAGTAATGGAAATTCAGAGCATCAGTTATAAAGATTATTGTTAGAGTATTTACTTCATAGTTGCCTGCCATGATGAGCTTAGCAAACTTCCGTGAGCCTGCAACATTGCAGCGTTCGCCAATATTAACAAAGTTGGTGTATGGTCCGATCCTGAATGGCTCCAGACCTTAAAAAGACATTTTTCAACACATTTGTAAAAGCAGAGAAGAAAACACCCCACTGTTTATACTAAAGACCAAGTCCCTTTTCTAAACTGTAAGAGGCATCTTTCTCTTTAAAAACAGCAATTTCTCAGCACATCATGATGTGCACAAATCTAACAAGCAACTATCAAAGAATGCAGTGAAACAACTTCTAACATATATGCCAAAGGTTTCTGTCCTTCCTCAATGACAGTCAATAATTTACCTGATCCATGGAAAATGACAGCCAGTTTGTCCATCTATGTGCATGCACATACATGCCTTCCTCTCTCAGCTACCACATTATCTCGTGACTACTACCACCAGAGAAGCCAAATGAATTGACTCACAAAGACAGCTCCTAACCACATACCCATGTTCAGAGACACAAGCTAAGAGGAACCCCTTGCATAGTAGGCTACTGAGAAGCAAATGAGCTTTTACAAAACAGACTAAACTAATCCATGAAAACACAGGCCAACCATGGTTTATTTAATTTATGCTAAGCCAATATGAATTTGAGATTAGCATACCAGACCAAAGAGAAGGTACTATTTTATTTGGATAGACGTCTTAAAGGCTTAAAAGAAGGCCTGCTTGAGGAACATACAGATCTAAAATACATTCTAGACCTGCATATATTGCTGGAACAGTATCCCAGTACAACTGGACTGGCATTTGAGGTGACACAGGACAGCTCTCTCACAGCATGTGAACTAGGATCTCATCCCTGCTCTGCCACCAACAGTCAAATTATCTGATCTCTCTGTGATTGACACTCCTCCTGTTGCAAAGTGAGGATAAAGAGACTCATTTACCATTAGAAAATGGCTAAGAATGCAGTGTAAAATATGCTGGTGTGGCTGTATTATACAAGACTGTAATAAAATGTTCTATCAATACTTTGGCTAAAGAAGTAAGATTTAGCTCTAGGTAAACATCCATAACCTTGCTGGCTTTAGGTCCTAGTGCCATTCTGATCAGGAGAATCATAGAATCATGAAATGTCAGGGGCTGGAAGTGACCTCTAAAGATCATCTGGTCCAGCCCCCTGCCAGAGCAGGATCCCCTAGAGCAGATCACACTGAAATGCATCAAGACAGTTCTTGAATATCTCCAGAGATAAAACTGCAAATACATTTATAAAGGTAGGTTGCATGAGTTATAAAGTTCAAACTGTTGCACTGTTTTACCTGACAGCAGCATGTATCCTTGAGAGAGAGAAGGTGGAACACGAGGCTTACAGAATTTCACAGCTTCAGCAATTTTCCTGAGTTACAGAAAGTAGAGAACAAAGAGTTTTATCAAAATGAAACCATACCAGACAAGACTCAAACAGAATACACTGGACACAGATCTATAGCTCAAATTTAGCCTTGTAGCTGACAAGACTAATGAGTTAGTTCAACTTTGTGTAGCTGAAGCAAAAATATGCTCCCAGAAGACTATCAGAGCTATTTGTAGGGAATGCACAAAGCAAATATACAATGTGAGATACTGTGCCAATGGGATACTTGATGAGTATCAGAAACAGTTCTCAACCACGTTGGCTCTTACCTTAGTCATCATTTGCTGAGTTGAGCAACTGCTGATGACTGCAGCAAGAATAAAAGTGACTAACATTGTTCAGTGCTGAGATATGTTTCTCAGATACTGGAATGACTCGTGGTGTTATGTTCATTTTCTCCTTGCCCCAGTCAGGAGCAACACACAGTGTCATCTACATGGTCACACACTACCTCTTTCCAGTCTGTAAATAGCTCACAAGGGCTCCTTCTTTTCCAAGCCCAGGTGAAAAGCAGAGATTTTCCCACTGACCTGCTTTCAGTGAGAAAGATTGAAAGCTCCTTTTGACTGGCCAAGACTAGCACCAGCACCTTTCCTAGATGTTTTCCAACATTTCCCCCACAACATCCTCACTCCTTCCCTTCCTCTACCAGCAAAGGACACATGAAGTTTCACTTTTTCACTAGGAGCACCAGAAAGAAGAACGTATGGCTACAGTAGCAGAAACAGGAAGTCTATTCTATCCAGTGGTAAAAAGGGAGGAATAGTTCCAAAACAATTTGAGATAACAAAAGAGCAGAGGCATAATTCCAGTTTGAACAATGCCTTTACCCATTCTCATTTTGCATTACACATGCCTATGAAAGACAGTTTTTTTCTACTCCATATACTGCACTTGGCTTTCACTGCTATTGGTATTCATATGATCCACCTTTTCAGGAGACTCTGAGACAGGCCACAGAAGTGCTCTACAGAAGCAGCACTTAATCAGTTCCCCAGTGTACCTAAAGTCGTAGCTCATGAGGTACCTGATATGCGCTGGTGTAGTACCACAGCAACCTCCAACTATGTTGACCAAACCATCCAATGCAAAACTCTGCACAAGTAAGGGAAAAAGAGTTAATAAAGAAATATATATAGATATGTATGTGGGGGGGAAAATACCTTTAGGTTATTTTGAGTTTATTTTCCTCCACGTGCTAAGCAATCAGGAGGATCACAAGACAAACAAAAAAAAGCTGTTACAAACCAGTTGGCACTATTTCTTCTCTTTTGGATTTGTCCTGAGATGTGGATTCCCAAGGCTAACCAGCAATTTCAACACCTACTTTTTAGGAAATTACATTTTAAACTGGCCTATTTTACACTGAAGTCCCAGGTGAAAACTTGGGTGAGTTATAAAGGACAAGTCATATTGTATTATAAGAAGGAATTAACATGCATCAGATACTGCATTCTCACTGACAAACTGCAAGTTTAGCCAGATAGTTCTCTGTCTTGCAGAGATCAAATGTCACGTGGAAGGACAGCCTCCAGTAGAACACTAGTACCATCAGTAGTTCCTGTACACACAAATCTGTAAAAATTCTCTTAAGTTCATAAAAGCCACGCAGCTTTTTCAATAATTCTAGAATGTAAAGATATGAACCCAGAAGTGTAAATGAGTAACATCCATAGATCAAGCAGGAAAGCTATTTTGCATAAAACAAGACAATAATTAAGACTTTCAGAGTTTTTCCATAACCTGATATCTCAAATTAGTATTGTTCAGCAAATTCCTTATAAAAAAATCAAAATTACATACAGAACCATCTAAGGAAAAACAAAACAACACAAAACTTTAAGAATTGTGCACAAAACACAAGCAAACAATTCCAGTCTACTAATATGCCAGACACTGGAACAGATTACCCAGGGAGGCTGTGGATGCTCCTTCCCTGGAGGTGTTCAAGGCCAGGTTGGATGAGGCACTGAGTGACCTGTTCTAGTGGGAGGTGTCCCTGACTTTGGCTGGGAGTTGGAACTGGATGATCTTCGAGGTCCCTTCCAACCTAAACTATTCTATGATTCTATATGACACACAACAAATACTTCATACCTTTATATGCTTGGCAGTCACTTCTGGAGTTTCATCATAACCACCAAAAGTATTGGGAAGACCTTGAAACATAATTTTTTCTAACATTACAAATTGTTTAAAGTCCATAAGAACAGAACTACATAAAAGACGTATTTAAAGTAGCTACATTTGTGTGAGGACTAAAATGCTTCATCACCCTTGCAACCATTACTCAATAGAGTATTAATTAGGCAAATGAGCACTGTGCATAGAACAAAAAAGTTACTTTCAGCAGTTTAAAATAGTCTTAACATGTTTCTCCTAGTAAACAATCAATCAAACAAACAAACAAACCAAACCCATCTTTTTAAGCTATTTCAACTGTTAGTGCTAATGGGCTGCAAAGGTTTAGTTACATTTGATCTGCCTGTAAGCACAGTAACACCTTCACCCACACACCTGCATTGGGGTAACAGATGATGTATGCTGTTGTGCACTTTCCAATTGTTTCAATGAATGGTCGCATATCAGCTGCCCCTAAAGCACAATTTAGGCCAATACTGAAAAACAAAATGTCAAAAATTATTTGGAGGTAAAAACACCTTTTACAAACAAACCAGACAAATGTTAGTGCTGGCAACTGCTAATACCTGCCATCATCCACAACAAAACCAACCTGGTTTCCAATTTCTTTAATCATCATCATCAACACAGCAAGACTGTGCAAAAAGAGAACTCTTGGGTGGAAGAAAAATGCAAGAACGAAGGGTGCTGGACTGAATTGAATTGGGAACAGTAAACCAAGATTTCATTTCAAAATCCAGGAGGGAAGTGGCAGCATTTTGACAGCAACTGCAGCAACACGACAGCTCTGTATTTTCAAGGTAAGAGAGAGAACAAGTGGAATGAGAATGAGAGACTGGAAGGGAGCCTTGTGCTACAAGAAACGCAAGAAAAGGTTGGAAAAAGCAAGACATGCTTCAAGCCATTACCTCATTATTTTCTCTTAAATGGTACTTATGTCAGCCTTGAAAGAAACCAAGTGTTTCCTCCAAGATGCCTTATGGCAGCACTAAGCTTGGGCAACTGCACCTGCTATATCTTAATGACCAAGACAGCACTACAGCAGAAGCATTTTTACCTGAAGAAGCTTCTCAATTTTATCAGTATGCAAGGTACCATCATGCTTTTTATTGTTCAATGACTGGCACATAAATGTGACCTGCACTCAATTTGCCTACATTGATATTAAAAAGGGAAATTTCTCTTTCAGAAAGTGTGTAAGAGATCTTGTATGTATGATTTCTGGTCTCTCTCTATCATTCTCAAAACCATCTCAAAAACACTGCAAACCTCAAAAGGTGCTCACAGCACTGCTAGAAGTGGATGTAAAAAAGTTGTTGCCTTTCCTGGAAAAACAGTCTCAGACAAGATGCAAGGTAACTCACTGAAACAGCAATGGATAACAACCACATCTCCCATCTGAATCACAGATGCTGCCTCAAAGGTAAGTTAATAAAGTGCACATATGCCCAGTTAGTTTTGCAAAGTCAAAAGCAATAAAGCCCTGCACAGGACTCAGTGCACAAAATGATTTTTGACTTCTCTCTTGTTTCCAAGGGGTAGGCATGGGCCTGGTAACTGCATAAGTAATAGCAATAAATACTTGAAGCCAACTTCATGTGTTGAACCGAATGACAAATCCTTCAGATACACAGCACTCCCAGCAACATCCAAAACTGTGGCCTTCAAGATTACAGTTATGTAACACAACCAAATGATACACAAACTTCTTCCAATAGCTTAGGTGTGGTTTGGTTGGGGGAAGGGTAGACATATATCAATTTTTTTAAATGTTATGGATTGAGTTGAACCTGCTGCTGTTATTCATACAGTCATGCTAGCTTCAAAAATTAACATGCTAACTGGAGCAAGGTATTATGGGGCTAGAAGTTCAGACTGCAGCATGGGAGGCTTCCTGTTCTGGTTGTTGTTTCTGGGTTCTGGTTTCTTGTGTGCGGTCTCTTTTCTGCAGGCAAGGCAGCAGAAAGGAGTCAGCTGCTGGTTTTGGCTTTCTCTTTTATGCTGGTTTGGGGGTTTTTTATTCTGTGTATTTCGCTTGGAGGAGTGGAAGGAGTCACTGGGCTCAGCTGCCCCACTCAATTGCCCCACATTGGGCACCGGTAAGTTTTGTCCTGGTTTGAAATTCCAGCTCAGGACAGCATGTAGAATTTACTCCAAAGGAGTAAATAATAACACTTGCACAGAATTGGAAGCTAATAAAAGTAGTATTGACAATAGTAAACAAAGTACAAAAGGTAGTAAGGTAAACAGAATATATGCATATATACACACACAGATATACACAAACCCACCAGAATCAGCCACACCCTAGGCACCCCACTCAGGGCTGGGCCAATGGACCAGGTCTCACCACACAGCTCACAGCTCCTGGCCAGCAGCAAAGTCTCCCCTCCCACAGCAAAAGCAAACGCAGGAGCCAAGAGGGAGCTGACCAGAAGGTCTGCTTCTTATATAAGGATTATACAGGAAAAAAAGATGGAATAACATATTACAACATTCAATGCCTCCCCCTTGGGACAGACTTGCAACCCTCTTGGGAAGAGCTGGTACAAGAGTTAACCCTTAACCTACAACATTATCAAACAGCCAGTTCTACCTCTAGAGTGCTTTTTCTAATGTATCTCATATGAGCCATTCTGTTTAAACAGAAAACCCCTTTTATTTTCATTTCCCTATCCGGTGTTTATATACAGTTAAATCCTTCATATGGTCCCCTGGATAAAAACAACGTGCACAGGAAATACATAACCACAGCAATGAAGTTCTGGAATTTTATTTCAAAGTGGGGGTTCATTCCCCCAGGATTTTCAAAGCAGAGCAAAGTAAGAATGGTTAATGAGATTGTCCTTATCAAATGCAGATGAATGTATTTCCTACTGTCATTCACTTTACAAGCTTTCAGCTCACACTCCCCATACCTTTTTAAGCTCTCTCCTGCATTAAGCAGTTTCATCCTTTCTACTGGTCTCTGGTTCTCAGTATAAACTGACCTGCCATTCCTCTCTTTACCTCCCCTTACCAGGGAGATACTGTAAAAGCAGCCAGCATACCAAAAGTACTTCTTGATGTTCTAACTTGACAGGATCCAAGCATTCTCTCTTTCAAAACTGCCATGTCAAACTAAGCAATGTAGAGTCATTCAGAAACAAAAAGCAGCTTCTGCGGCCAGTAGCCAGAAGCCTTGAATCAGGTTGCTGGTACACTGTCTCTACAATCCTACTGTAATAACTGTCACATCCTCATCTTAAACACGACCTCCCTCCCTTGCTCATTTCTTCACAGCAATCACACATCAGCTCTTGAGGAAGCTAAGTCTGCAAAGCACCCTTGGGATCAGAACAAACACAGCCCTAAACTCAGATTATGTCTTCTTAATGCTACCACAGTAGAAACAACAGGACCCAAAATAACACAAAAGGAATCCATGCCATATCTGAGCACCTTTCATAGAAAGCAGCCTGCCACATATCTTTCTGCACTTATCAAGCACACAGTTCATGAGTTTCTCAGCTGCAATCAACAGGACACAATGCAATCAATAGGACACAATGCACACACTTTTTAGGGGAGGGATTCAAACTGAACTAAAAGACAACCATCACTAAACAGTACATACAAAACCAAATGAAAATACGGGAACACATATAACATGATCCCTAGGATACTGCTACTTAACAGCTTTTTCACAACCCTGAAGTTAGCCACTCTCTATCAATTTGGCAACAGAAACATTAAACACAATCTGCTCCAAAACTAAAACCTTTCTGCCACAGTGCTGCACAGTGTATAGCCTTTGCATAGATGAGACACAAGCCCCAAGCATTCAGAACCATAAGAGAGCTTTGATGAAATATGGTTTAATAAATTCTCCATTTGTGCTACAGTGCCTTTCTCTCCCCTTGAGAGGCAAGAGAGTTATAAGCAAGATTATCTTAGACAGACTCATGCCAAATATGGATCACCAGGCTGTGATGCTGAGAGAAGGAGTCAACTACCACCCTGTTCCAAGAGGCTCCATATGTCACTTCTGGAGCACCGCCTGGTCTGGTAAAGTGAAGCCCTCAAGGGTAGTCAGGAAAGCTGTGAATGCAGACTTCTGTTTTCCTATTACCAAGATGACAGATTGCCCACTTTAGCTTGAATTTTCTTGTAAAAACATGCAGTGGCTCACCACAACATGCATGGCAAGCAGTGCTAACTGCAAACTATATGATTTATGTTAGAATATTTTAGGAAGCGCCATCTATTTCTAGGTTAAGTTTTGGCATGAAGACTCAATGACAGAGAAGAAATGGTGAGGAAGCAAGGAGGTTGAACAGGGTATTCAAAGTAACATGCAAAACATTGCACAATGACCAAATCTGCCACAGTATGCACTTTCACTAATCCTAAACTCGTACTTGTTTCAACTTTTCTGCATGAACAGAAAAGAACACAAGAAAATGGAGGCATCAGGACCTCTCAAAACAACAATTCACATCCTTGAGAAAAACACTCAGGGAATATATACAGATTTGTAAGAGTTCAGTAAAAAGAACAGTGGAACAAAACCTCAGGATTTGCTCTTTCAAGCCACCCTGAAACATTCTGAGCTGGCACTGCTTCCCTCTAAGAAAGATGCAGGCTCTGTTCATACAAGAAATCAGTCCTTTGCACGCTCTGAGACTGTAAATGATACCAAACTACAATTCCAGATATTTTTTTTTAATCCTTTGACCAAACTGTGATTTCAGTGGCTGTTGCAAACACAAAACTCTAGATTATTTAGAGCAGCATTTTAAAAATTCAGCTTCCCTGGAAACAAAATTTCTGCTGAGGGAATGCTAGCAGAACACATTAGCAATACATGTGATTAAGTGATCACATGATCCCAGTTACTACAGCTTTCATTCAGCTGCAAGCAAGGGTTTAAAATAGAAAATAATCAAAATCTACAGATAACTTACTTCAGAAAGACACATTTCCTTACCAAAGTGGGTTGCTGTGGGAAACACTAATCACAAATGCCTCTCCTGTCTGGCCTGAGAGGGTACGCCCACTCTTATCCACAATGGTTCCAGAAACCTAAACATCAATTGAACAGACAGAAACTGCAGATCACAGACAGGGCTGCAAACTGCAGAAGACTCTAAGAATATAGTAGAACTTTCAAAACAAGCTTATTTTTTTTCTATATTCATTCCTACAAATACATGACTGTCAGAAAAAAAAAAGTAAGTCCAAGAACAAATATGGAGTTAGACAAATCTTTTCTGACTTCAAACAGCCATTCATATTCCACTTCAAAATGTGACAAAGTTTGCTTAATTTCATCCTTAAAGCACTGGTTCTTTTTAATATTAAGACAGCAAACCCAAACCCAAAAAATTATCAGACCTCTTTCTGTGGAAATGAATGAACACACCCTGGAATAAAGTCATTCCTTCATCTTCAGATTGATAAACTGAACAGAACTATCCAAAGCAGATTTCACAGAGCTTTTCACATTAAGAGTTCTTCCTTTCACAATCATATGACAAAAGCATATTTTGAAGACTCCTATCTTTGATTTCAAAACATTATAACCCACTGACATCTTAGCTAGTTCACATGTGGAGATTACATATAAATAACATATTAAAGAAATAATACTTACAAATATGGGTCGGGGAGTGTAATCTTCCTCAAACAAAGTCTGGAGTGCAAAAAGAGCTGCCTATAGAAGAAGTAGTTGCAAAATATTAATGGAAGTTTCAGGTGTTCTTCAGTTTGTTGTTTCTTTGTCTGGGTTTGCTGATTTGTTATTTTTTTTGCTTGGTTTGGTTTTGTTTGGGTTTGTTGTTGTTGATATTTCTTTAAAAACTGTATCTGTAGAACTTGCTACCTCAAATGGCCTGTGAGAACTTAACTACACTCAAAAAGTTTCACCCTTACCACTAACATCTTCCAAATGTTCCAAAACACATTTTGGTAAGAAGTGCAAAGGAAGTACAATAGGGTAACCAACTATGATCAAGACTACTCTGAAACTCAAGTCATGTCAGCATGTACACATGCAGCACAACTGCCACTCCAAACATGGTTTTATGCAGTATTCTCAGTACACATTCACTGCCTTTGAATCTATTTAAATGTCCTGCAAAGGATCCTAACCACACAAGAACTGCAGTGAACCCTTGGGAAGTCCTGAAAATTACCTGCTTCCTTACAGTAAGAAAGTGGCATGCAAACATGACCTCAGCACCACATTAAGCCTATAGGATCCTAGCCAAATTTTCATCACATCTGGTGATATCTGCAAAGTGCAAGTCATGCCACTACACACATCAATCAGCCCAAGACAAAAGCTTAATGAATGTCTGAGTATTCATCCAGACTTTTCCACATAAAACTGCAAGACAGTTCTAAGTGCCCTAATTCCACCACTTGCACTGAGCATTTATTTGATAGAGGTGTCAAAAATCACAGGAATTGTGGCATACTTCAACATTTCATTCCTACTATATTATCCTTTGAATCCTCTACTCCCAAGTGCTCTTTTCAAAGCTGATATCAGAGGTCCCAAAACCTCCACACTTTAACAGGACTGATTCACAAGCCTTCTCAGGCCTTCGATCACAGACACTAGACATTCCCTCTCCAGTGTGGACCTCAAGCATCCTTTGAACAGACATACTAACACTGAAAAAGGCGTTTCACAATACAACAGAGCTTCTAGGAACAGAAAACAGCTGGCAGAGACAGTCAGATAGACACTAACATTGCATGCTAAAAGGCAGAGGAAATACTCTGGAAAAGAGTGACTAAAAAACATCTCACATTTCACCTGTTTGCTCTCATATGAAAAGTCCTTCAATATATTTAGTAAGCAGCAGCTGACAACTCTTACGAGTACTACACTGAATTTCTTTAGGTAGTATATCAAACACTTGTATTACTGAGTATCCTTTTTTCCATGAGTCTCACCTTGGCATTGGCTGTATCAAATACGGTTTCCACTAACATGATATCAACCCCTCCATCCAAAAGTCCTTTGGCTTGTTCCTTATAGGCTTCAACCAGTTCATCAAAAGCTGTAAAATAGGGATTATGTTAATTTCATCTGGAGGCATCTCTTTCAAGACTATGACCTAAGTTAAATAACTAGATGGTTATAAATACTTATGTTCCTGTAATCTGGTCTCTCCACAGATGGTGACACAGAAAGCGTTCTGTTTGTTGGACCCATGGCTCCAGCAACATATCTCTTCATTCCTAAACCAAGACACAGAAAGAAAAAACAATTATAAAATAAAAAAAAAACATAAAATCATTTACCTCTGTTTTTACACTGATAGCCATATGAATGTAAACACTGAGAAATGTGTATCATTCAGGTATTAAGAACTACAAAACAAGAAACTCCTGTCTCAAATCAAGAGTCTGATCAGCACAAGATTACCCAGCACAGCTAACTTGTCATTTTGAATTTCTTGTTGGATAGGATTAGTGTATACACAAAACAGAAGAACATCTATTAAAAAAGACAATTAGCTTATTTTTTCTTCTAAGGGTCATATGTCTCAGACACAGGAAGCTCCATTCCAT
Organism: Pogoniulus pusillus; assembly: GCF_015220805.1. NCBI lineage: Eukaryota > Metazoa > Chordata > Aves > Piciformes > Lybiidae > Pogoniulus > Pogoniulus pusillus. The sequence goes on along the minus strand of NC_087281.1, from coordinate 17,494,145 downwards.
TACTTTAAATAGATAGCATAGAATTGTCCTGGTACTTTTCTCTATATAATCTGATCAGAATATTCTGGTATGTATTCATTAATAATCTCACTTTTTAGAGCTACTTCAAATCTCAGCATTTTTTTGCATATTATGAATCACATCAATAACACGTTATGTGGATAACAGCAGCATGGTTATCTTGAAATACAGTTTGGTGCCAGAAATGACTTGTCTTTGAAAGACAGCATTGTCAACAGCAGAGTAAATCACCTCAACCCTCTCACATAAAGCCCAGAAGTTAAAATACTGAATATTTACAGATGGTCATGAACTAAACACATTTCAATAGTTACTGTGTAAAATCACACCACAAGACTTACAACAGGATTAACTGATAAGCCACGTTTACCTACAATCAGTTATCCTAACTCGGTAGTACAAAGGCTTGCATCATACAAACCTAAGCAAATTTTAACAGTCCCTGCTGAATTTATTTTCTCTAGAACACATCTGGAAGACGTGTATTACAAGCAGTCCAAAACAGGCAGGCAAACAACAGGCATCCTGCACAACACACACAGATCCTACAAACATGCTGAAATTAGTGTTGTATGATTAGAGATGTGAAATTGCTGTATCTAAAAAGAAGAATGTGAATGTCTGTAGTTTATGTCCCTGTGACATAAACCATCAAGCTATTCTTTAGTTAGCAACATTACAAAGACTGAAAATGATACAACCAAACCCACAAATGAGTAAGAAATTAAGATAAATATTACCTGTCTGAGCAGTTACATCATCTGCTGCTTTTCTGGCCACCTGTGCAGAGATTCTGTTTAACTTATACACCTAGAACAATCACAGAAAATTGCTGGGTAACTTTTAGTTCAGCACAGCGTAACTCATCCTCAAATAAACACAACACTTCCATTCAGTATCTTGCAGCACACTCTGAAGGTTCCCTAAGCCACACAGATACAGGTGCTATTACAAAAATTCAAAAGGAACAGCTCTACATATCTCACTAACAGAGTTACATAGCAGGTCTCATTCCATATGTGCCCCAGCCTACACCTGCTAATCACAAAATTTCATTCTGTAAGGTACTAATTAAATCCTGCTGAAGAACTAGACTTTGAGGAAAAAAATAGTCTACTTTTAAATTCACTCTTTATTCAAGTGTTCTGGTAGGGCATAAATCCTGCCACACCAGTTTAGCCCTTGCTCCTCCTCCTGTTGTGGGTCTGGGAAGTTGAGTTACATGAGCAAAGCCTTGAGGGCTAGAGGCTTAGCACCACGTGTCACCTATCTTGTGCTGCCCTTCAATGTGCCTGCATGGTCAAATGAGGCATGAAGCTTTGAATTCACTGGCCAGAACAATGGTGGTAGTGCCTATTGGCCAGTTTGACTTCCAAAATGAAGTATTTAAAGGAGAGTGACTTAGAAAACCATGCCTTTCTACCTTCCTGCATGGAGCTTTCCTGCTGTGGATACAGCTAGCACTAGCAGCTCAGCAGCATGTCTTCTCTCCTTCCCTCTGCCTGGAAAACTTCATATTTTACCCTGGGATCATTATTGTGAGTTTGAAAGCATCTTTGATACAGAAGACTTACTTACAAATTATTATTGCCTGTGCCTTCATCAATAAGAGGCATAGTATGGCTGTCACATAGGGCAAATGCAACCGCACGCAGCAGCAGAAATGAACTGCAACCCCATCGCTGGCTCAAGAAGCAGAAATGCAATGAATAAACACAATATCAATGGACTCTGAGACTACGTTAATCTTGGCTGCAAAGACAGAAGTCATTAATATTTTAATGTGTAAATAGTTTAGCATTCTTACCAAATGTTCAAGGCCATAGTCAGCTTGTGCAACTCGGGTACTGCTGAAAGTGTTGGTTTCAATGATGTCAGCACCCGACAGCAAATATTCCTGCAAGGCATGAACAACAAAAATCCTTCAAAGCTTCCAGAACTGAGATATGGAATGAAAGCAGCCCAACTACTTTGTCTCATGCAGCTGACAAAAAGTCACAGCTCATCTAATGCAAAGCAAAGTCTGAAGGCCTCACTCAAAGGCACAGTGGCCAAAACAACAGAAGTATTCCATGTAACCAATTTTCGCAGCTTTAGTGTCAGTCACACTTTCTGTCAGCAGGTGAGATTTACAGAGTGACCTCCTGCCATCAAATCCTGCAGCCAGAGCACATTCCGTATTTTTGCACAGGGACATACCTGGGTGTAGTCCAATTGCCATCAGCAAGCAAGGGCTGCTGTGGGCAGACTTAGCAAAGGCACTGGTTAAACAACAGAGGATTAGAGAATTTAAACATTCTGAAGGAAGCTGTACAGCACAAGAGCATAGTGAGACAGAAAACAAACTTAAGAGCATTATATTTTGTGCAAATCACTTCTGTTTTCTAAATAATGGCCTAGATTCACAAAATAACTGAGTCTTCAGCTCCATTTTCATTGTCTAATTCCCACTGAAGTAAACCGAAATTAATTCAAACTGAAATATTTCTGTAGATTCTAGTCTTCATTTTTATAACCTCTATGGGTTGCTCTCCTTCCTTCCTAACTTCTCTTTTTGATCAGGTTAACCTTTAGATGACCCTTGCATATTCAAAGAAATTAAGATATCTGAAGTGCTAGGAAGTCAAAAATACTGATGGGGCCATTAAACATAAACCACTAAGATTTTCCTGTAAGAAGCAGATGAGCTCAGCAGGTTCAACAGGGCAAATAATGTCTTGATCCAAATAACAGCTGAAAATAACCTGAACTTGCTGCAAACTAATATACATCTTCTTTAAATTCCTCACAATATATACAGAAATACCCATAAATAGCCATATGAAAATATACTAATTCTTACATGTACATTAATAACCCAGTAATGAAGTTTCTGAAAATTATCTAGATTAAAGAAGAATGTTAAATGTGTACAGATGTGTACAAGCTTTTGTTTAGTTCATATCTGTAACTTTGGCAAAAGCCCTTCGACTTTACTGTCTACCATCACAGAAGGAAATAAGATGCTCAAAGCAAGAAGGTCATTTGTACCTTTGAAAATTCATCACCTCTCTTATCATGGAATCTTAATTTGCCAAACAAGATACAGCCAGCTTTTCAAGTTACTGATGTCTGTGAGATCTGACTCACTGAGCTATTAAATAAACAAAACCCAAACCAGCTAAACCAAAAGAAGTTTTAAAAAATGCCCCATACAACAGTCAGACCTATAGAGTGATTATAGTTACTTTGTAGAAGTATTTTCATCTATAATTTCAACTTCTATGCAATTTTGATAAGAAATAACCACTAGCTAGCTGTAAAATAAAAAGTCAGCTTCCATGGCTCAGAAATCACCTGACCTAAAAGCTGCTGCAGATATGGGGACCACCAAAGACTTATTCTTTCCATACAGTTGTCTCAAAGCACCTACAACTGGCTATCAAAGGGATGACAGCAGGACACTTGTTTTGAGTCAATACACAATTCTCGAGTCACATCACTACTGCACTGCCAAAACTGGAAAACTGAACTTTTAAACCATTTTACCTGATTAAAGTCACATGCCATTACAAATTCCAAGGTTCATGACCACCACAGCTGAATTTTAAGCCTAAGGACTAAATTCAATCAATAAATACTTTCCCTTGAAATTTTTATAAGTCAAAAATTCAAAGCTTGACAGTTAGAATGTAAACCTGGAGATTACACACCAAGATTAACAAATGTAAGCCAATTATATAAATTTAACCACAGAATTTTAATAAATAAAACAACGAAAGGCTAGAAGAAATGTGAGGCTTGAACTGAATAGCAACTAGATGCAATGCTGTTCACATGTTCCAGATATTACAGTAAGACCTGCAAATACCTGCAACACAAGTTTGTTTCCAAACTCCTAATGATTAATCCTTGACTATTTTATTCTCTGGGTGTCATGGTAGGCCTGACAGGCCCAAAATAGGCTTAATACATACCCTGGCTTGCCCAGACATGTTTTTCTGCTCCACAAGAGAAGCAAGCGCAGGAAAGACAAAAGAACCTGGAGCCACTAAGTCTAAGGACCCTGGCAAATCCTGGACTTTTCCCAAATTTGGGTAAAGGAAGCCTATGGCTTTGCCTAATATTGTAAGGTTTGGCTAACTGCCATTCTGACTAGCTATTCTGTGTCCAAAGGGCAATTCATCTCGGCCCAAATTGATGAAGAGATACACAGGTAAACAACATGCTCTGGTGTGCTCTGCCATGCTATTTATGCCTGCCATTGCTTGCTGCTATTGCCTACTGCCTTATTGTTTGCCTGGAAACTCCACCATTGCAAGTTTACCAGGGACAGACTCTAAATGCCTCCTCGTGATTGGCCTGCATGGCCAGCATGACATCATACTTAGACTACACATCACAAGACATCCTGCCTGCACCTGAAAGTCTTCTGCTAAGGTGAGAAGTCCTGGAGATACAAAGATCATCCAGAGGAGCCAGGAGACAATGTCAGAGATTGCCTCCTTTCCCCAGAAGCCTGGGAAGAATCAAGTCTCAGCGGAAGACAAGACAGAGCCCCCTGAAAGCGTTTGGGCACTGTCTGGGTCTGTGGCTAGCCCCCGTGAGTTGGGAAATAAATTTGTGAGTAAATATTTAAAAGCCTCTTTGTAATTCTCTATTGCCTTTTACCATAAGCAGAAAGAGCTCCTTGAGTCCATCTAGTGGGTAAGCAGTATATTGATGGCAAGCAGCATCTAACCGCAGGAATCTTCTCTTCCAGTTCAATTAGTGTTTATTTATTTTGCTAGCCATTACTAGATCTAGATATTATCCATAGAATGTTTCCATAACTGTGTAAGAACCTGAATATTATTAAAATTAGTGGTCGGGGGTGGCAAGAGTTGTGAATATCAAAATTAACAAACAATATTAATTTTGGGGAAAAAAATCATCTTGCATTAATTAATTTTCCCCTTCGTAACACTGGCCCACACGTTAGCATTCTAGGGAAAAAATGAGAACGTAGAAGCATATATTTGCATTAGGAAGCCCCTATACTCACAAACTACAGAAAGGCCTGCTTATCCTGCCACATTTAACATCTCTTTAATACACAATTATAGAAATATGCATCTAGAATTCAGATATGTCCAACTTAGACAGATTTTAAGTCCTGACTGAAAAAAAAAACAAAGGACAGAAAATGAAATAAATGAGGATGTGCAATTAACAGAAATGCACCAGAGACAGAAGTAAAAAAGCAATTTAAAATCAACAGTGCTTGGGTGACATCAGGAACCAAGACACGAATACCGTGCTCACACAACCAGAAATAGTCAAATCTGCTCATTCTTTTCGCATGGCTTCCTACTGTGCTCTTCCCTGTCCCCAAAAGACACAGGAAAGCCAGTAGCCTGTGGCATGGAAAAGAGGATCATAGAGGCCAAATTTGCCTTCCTTCTTTTGTCATGACATAGAAATCAGAATTGCCTACCTTGTGTATGTCACAGATTATATCTGGTTGAGTTATACTGAGAAGGTCATTATTGCCTTTCAAAGGTCTGGAATGGTCTTTAAATTCATGTCCTCGGAAATCCTCTTCTGATAGGGCATGTTGCTGGATCATGGTACCCATGCCTCCATCCAAAACCATTATCCGCTCCTGCAGAACTGATTCAATTTCATTTACCATGTTTTTCTGGCAATCTGCAGTGAAGAAAGAAACCCACAATTTAGGCAGCTCTGAAATTCCCTATCTACACATTTGTGCAACCTAAGCTCTAATTTGAAAAACAGGAAAAAAAAACCCTAATCTTCTAGCGAAATCAAATATTAATTGCCTTACTCCACCTACAGCTCCAATCACCTGATGTCAGGTGACAGCTGGATCTACCTACATAGATTAACACTCAATTTGTACTTCACCTAAGTAGTCAATTACACACAGTCAGATGCAGAAAGAGTATCAAAAGTTCTTAAGAGCATATATCAAACTCTACATAGTCTCCAATAACAAAAAGGTGCTAATTTCCACCATAGCAGCAGCTGAACAGCAACACGTAGATACCCGTTAGTATCAGACACCATCATGTAAGCAGAACACAAACACAAATCAGAAACCAATAAGTTTAATTAAAAATAATTTATTTTCTTTTAAAATCTTTTAATTGCCTATATCATTATAATAGAGAAAAGAAGCAAGCAAAGCCAATTCTTCAACTGAGTCCTGAATTCACCTCTTTCTAAAATTAGAGAAGTAAACAAGATTTTTTCACTTCTCTTGGTGAGCAAACACCAAGATATTCCAAGAGACAATAACCTCAATTTTCTTTTGTACAAATAGCAGTAAGGTCTTTTCCTGCAACAATGCCAGATGAAAACAAATCTGGGTACATCTAACAATGACTTTAAAAGAAATCTGTAGAAATTTCAAACCTAACATACCATATCATAAAACATCACAAAATCCCAACCAAAGCAACCCTATTTCTCTTTAGAATGCAAGCAGAATCATTTCAGAAGAAACACAAACTTACACATCATCATAATCAAACAACTTCTCTACAAAAAACCCAAACCAAACCAAACACCACCTTACAAGACCCCACATCTTTCACAACCACGTAGATGAATGATGTGTTCTCCCTCCATTCAGCTTGGCCTTACTCATTGTGAGTAAATGTTTGGTTTGCATTTTGGTTATGCACTATCATCCAAACACTTGTAAAAAAAATATTTCAGAAGCACAAAAATATCCCACATCTCATTGCAACTTACACAGTAGTACTTTGGCAACTGCTAATTGATTTGACCTTTACCCTTCTGCATTCTTGCAATGCAACTTCTGATTTGACATCAGTACAATTTAAAAAAAATATGCTGGACAGAAAATGAGGACAAGACACATTACAAGGTTAGATTTATACCAACACTCCAGAAAAACAGCTCTTAGGAGATGTAGTCTCAGCAAGAAGAGAAGCCAAATAAAATTTGCTATATTAGAAATATGAAGCATTTGAAGGAAGATTTTTTTTTAAATGCAAGCCACCTTCATTTCAATTTGAAAGTTTTAACACCGTGTTGGCAAGCTCAGAAGGTTCTTACACAAAGAGCTTAAACCTACTTGCGTTAAACCATCAAATTATTCATAAAATCAGTCCTTTAGCTAAAAGCTTTCAGAAGTAAGACTCAAAAAAATTGTTTCTGAAAGTATGTCTGCAATGCAGACTCCCATTAACTGCCACTCATGAGCTTTTCAAGAGCCACAACCAAATGGGACACCCACATTAGAGCTCGCTTGTGCTTTAACACAGCCTCCTAAGCCAACACAATGCCAAGTGCTGTAGCCCAGACAGCTAAGTCAGCCTATTGGAGCCCTCCCAGAACCAGTGCTCCTTTCTATAGGCTTCTGTTCTTTTCAGCTACATGCTTCACAACTATCTTCTCATACACACTGAGAAGCAGATTTAATTTCACTTTAAAGTCTGAACCTCACATAGTCTGTTTTGAATCACAGAATGGCTTGAGCTGGAAGAGACCTTAAAGATCATCTAGTTCCAACCCCACTGCCATGGGCATGGACACTTCACACTAGATCAAAGCCTCATCCAGCCTGGTCTTAAACATTTTCCAGGAATGAAGTGTCTATAACCTCTCTGGGCAACCTGTTCAAATGTCTCACCACTATCATAGTAAAAAACTTCTACATAATGTTAAATCTAAATCTACCCTGATCTAGTTTAACACCATTGCCCTTTGTCCTATCACATGTCCTTATAAACAGTCCCTTTCTAGCCTGTTCTGCAGGCCCCCTTCAAGCACCAGAAGGCTGCTATAAGGTCTCCCCCCTCCCCCATCCTCTCTTTTCTAGACTGAAAAAAAACAACTCTCTCAGCTTATCCTCATAGGAGAGGTGCTCCACACCTCTCATCTTTGTGGCCCTCCTTTGGCCCCTCTCCAACAGATCTATATCCTTCTCCAGAGCTAGACACAGTACTCCAGGTGGGGTCTCACAAGAACAGAGGGGCAGAATCACCTCCCTTAACATGCTGGCCATGCAACTTTTGATACAGCCCAAGATACAGTTGGCTCTTTGGGCTGCCAACACATATTACCAGCTCATGTCAAGCACCTCGTGAAACAGCATTCTTGAGTCCTTCTCTGCAAGGCTGCTCTCAATCCACTTGTCACCCAGCCTGTATTTGTGTTTGGCACTGCCCTGACACAGATGCAGGACCTTGCACTCTGCCTTGTTGAACTTCATAAGGTTGGCATGGGCCCTCCTCTTCAGTCTGTCAAAGTCCCACTGGATGGCATGCCTTTCCTCCAGTGTGTCAACTTCACCACAAACCTTGGTATCGGCAGCAAATCTGCTGAGGGTGCATATGATCCCACTGTCCATGTCACCAGTGGAGGTGTTAAACAGTAGCAGTCTCAGTACTGATCCCTGAGGGATTCCACTCATCACAGGTCTCCACTGAACACTGAGCCATTGATTGCAACTCTTGGAGAGCAGCCATCTAGCCAACCCCTTATCCACCAAACGTTCCACCCACCCAATCTGTGTCCTTCCAATTTAGAGACTAGGATGTCGTGTGGGATAGTGCCAAATGGTTCACACAAAAGAATTTCCTGTACGGCTTGCCTCACTGAACAGATCACACTTCAGTGTACAGCTTTCTTCTCATAGCAGCCCAGGTATCTACCTCATCTCTGCTCCAAGCTCTGTGAGAGCCTTACTATGAAGAAGCTTTCAAAATCAGTGCTTCTTCAGCAGCATCTCAAAAAGCTGCAGGAAATTGGGTGGGAATCATGAAAGTGGCTGTCAATGCCAGAGATACAGAGACTGTACACTGGACAAATTAATATCAAAGCTCCAAGCCTCCCAATACCCAATTTACCTGTCCTTGCTATGGATAAGACTTGACTCAGAAGAGTCAAGTCCATTGCAAGCCTGCAATACTTGAGTCCGTGCTCTAGCACAGTGATGAGGCCATTTTCAGTTTGGAAACAAAGTAGACAGATCCAAAAAGACCCCAGAATTTAGAGAGAATCAATTCATAAAGCCACACTACAAAGCGCTGAACATTGTCCTAGGGAGAAAAGCAGAGAGGAAACTGGGACTCAGCTCTGCTGACTGTCATGGTCCAATAGTGGGTAATTTGGCAAGAAGTCAAACTCTCTTGCATTCCAGCTGGTGCTGGGTGCAGCTGAACTTAACTCCTGACTGGTGCCCAATTGGCCCTTTAATGTGGCTAACTTTACATCCTCAGGAACAGAATTAAGACTCAAAATCGCAAGTAACTAGCATGGTGGTCAAGCGGTGATGATGCAAACGGGAGGCAACTATCTGTCACTCTCTGCTTCAGTTTTCTCTCTCCCTGTCGGATGCATGCCAGGGCAGGGAAGCCAGCAACACAGGCAGGTAGCAGCTCCTAACGGCAGGCAGGTACTACACAGCAGGTAGCAACTGCCCCTCTCCCAGCAGACAGTTCTCAAACAGTCTCCAAGCAGGTTTCAAGCAACCTCCCTGCAGTCTCTAAGCCAGTCTTTTAATCTCTAAGCAGGTCTGTCCATCTCTTGTAGTTTTGCATCTTACCACCAACCAGTTGCCACCTGCCCTGACTGGCCAGTGGAGTGCACCTAAAGCCATCTCTAGAGCTCTCAAATCTGCCTCTGACTCCAGGTGTTTCTGCCACCTTTGCTGCCAGGAAATTCCCAGGGTCCCAAGTCCCACCAGAGGGTCTCCTGAGCTCAAAGCCCCCTACATGACCTCAGGGGGCCAAGTTCTAAACCTTTGCATACCAGGTGATTATACCTAGGATCCTCCCAACGATGTTGAGCCACATATATTTCCCATGCCTTACACTGACAAGTGCCATCACCTTAATTTAGTGTTTGACTCATGAAATTGCCTCATCTGTCTTGGTTTCCTTGGGACACAACCCTAGACAGCCATGGGTTGCAGGCTGTTAGCAGTTCTGAGTCAGCCAGGACAGCTGACCTGAGTTGTCTGGCTCAGGTATCACTCAGATGACCAAAATGACAAAGTCCACCAAGATGGGGAGAGGCTTAAGGGGATGGACAGAGTCCCAGAATATAGTAATGCTATTCTGTTCTGATTTCCAGTATCACTCTATTTTAAACAGTGCATTTTCTATTATTTCTGCACTTCTATTCAAAATTTATTCTTTGGATAAAAGTCTGGCATACAAGTACTTGGAAGGGAATAAAAGATTACAAGTTGCTTCCAAAGCCTTTAACGAAGGAGCAATCCAGGTGTGACAGTATTACAGTATTTTCAGCACGTTACTATGAAAGAACACAAACTGGAGAACTACAAGGAGCTGTAGGCACTTACAGTCCCCTGTTTGCCAGGCCAATCAAGTCCAATCTTAAGGTCACTGAGGTGCTCCATATTTGCTCATCTTAATTTTGCACATCAGCCCTGCCCTACACCAGCTCCAAGGACAAGCTTCTTCATCATTCAAAAAATTGTTGTGAAGCACACAAAAATTACAACAGTATCTAGAAAATAGTTCCTGCTATCAGCCTGCCAAAGGCAGCTCACTATGACCTTAACATAACATGCTATTCAGTTAACTAAATCTTCTTCAACATGACATTCTCTGGCAACATTAAGAGTTTCATGAACTGCAGAAACTGCAGACAGGTCTTCTACGACAGCAGGCAACAGCATCCTGTTGCTAAGTGACCTGTCACCCTACCTATTGAAAGAGCAGAGCATGGTATTGTGTACCTATGTGTGCCTTGATGACATTTTCCATCTCAGCACACATCTTAAGAACCATTTGGGTCTTGCACAACAGCAAAACCAGGTAACTGAGTAGACAATGCATTTAAAAAAGTTAGCTTGAAAGGCAAACAAAACCTCAAGGGTCACTCAGAGCAAGAGAAGTTTCATTAGTTGTGCCCACTATCTCTAGCTAAAAATGCAAATCCCAGGCTCATAAAGCTTTCAGTGTGGTAACCACGACTATGTATCTCCTGACAGTAAACTTTTCACAGCAGATTATTAGATTATTCACTACAGGCAGGAGCTACAGAGAAACAAACCAATCTCCAGACCAGCAGTTGCACTTTGTGGCACGCCCTGCCACTGAAAAACAAGGGAGAAACACTTTGCTCAGTTTCCCAAAGGCCTGCACCTAAATGCAGGCCCTTTGCACCACTGCCAGATGTACAGACCATCCTCTACTGCCTTCTACTGTTCAGTTTACTCCACAAACATCCCTGGTACACAATTTTAGCTTCTCCCTAGCAGGACTTTAATTGCCATCACTCCTCAAGCTGCGGCTGAAACACCCTCCCATGGTTTCCATTGAAGCCAAACCCATGGAGTTCTGCAGTAGCTGGACAATTGCTAGCCATGGCTTCGGCCCAAATGGCATGGGATAAAGGGCAAGGCAGGTCAACGTCATCTTTGCCAGAGATCTCAGATCACAAAAGCTGATTATGGAGTCGGTCCCACACAGTTCTGCAGTGACTAGGACTGCAGGCCCGTAGCAAGCCAGGGGATAGAAAGCCAGGGTGGATGAGAGGCTATCAGCAGGCACTCCGTTAAAAGTAATAAAAAGAGAAAGCAGCAGTCCCACTAAAGGCATTCTAAATATCGACAGTGTCCATTAGCAGCTAATTGTATTTCTCCCCTTCCAACCACTTCTGTTTAACTAACGAAATGGCACTTTTGGGTTACAGCCCCAGAGCAGCTGGAGGACATCCAGTCCCTACCACCACGCTGCAGCTTTTCACGTAACAGTTGTGTATTTTGCCGGTTTAATTGCGTTCGACTAGACAGTGTGGGTGTTCCTCGTACCCTCGGGCCCCTTCCAGACTGAGCGAAGCCTACTCCGAGGGACTAGCTCTGCACTACCCCGGCGCGGCCGGGGGCTCCTGCAGCACCGCACTGCCGACTGGGCGCCAGCCGTTCAAATGCGGGGCCGGCCTTCTGACGCGGTTTGCACTGCGAATAACTGAGGCTGGGAACCGCACCGCTGCCCAGCCGCAGGCAAAGACCAGAAGCCCAGTCGAAAGCGAGCTTGCCGCCCCCTCACACGAGGGGACAAAGCCGCAGCCACCACCGATCACGGCAGAGGGAAAGCGACAAAGGGCGCCCCTCCGCCTCTACACGGGAAGCCCCCGGCCCGGCCCACTGCCGTAACGGCGGCACGTGGCGAGCCCGGCTCCTGGCCCGTTGTTGCCGCCCGCGCCGGGGGGCGCCACCTCCCCCTAAAGCAGTGCCCGGCTCCACGCCAGCGCTGGCTCCCGTTACCCGTCGGCTCGGTGCCCGCCGTCCCCGTGGGCGCCATGCTGCCGAGACGTCACCGCCGCTCGTGCCGCGGGGCCAGGCGACCCGCGCGCCGCCTGTGAGGCGAGCACGAGCGGCAGGGCAGTCGCGTCACGCCCCCACGCGCGGCCCCGCCCCCGGCGCGGGCAGGAAGCGGCGGGAGCCGCGCGTGGGGAGGCTGTCAGCGCGCGCTCTGCCTGCTGCCGGGGCGGGCTGCAGGGGCCTGAGGGCAGCAGCTCCTAACACTAACGGTCGGATGGGGAAAGCGAAGCCTGGTCCCACAACGAGCTCGTCTGACGTTACATGCCCCTGTGTTTACTCTGGGCAGAGAGAAATAAAAGGAGCCTGCCCTCATTTTGTCTGGAGTTTAACTTCTTGTGCTACACGTTCTCAGTGCCTTACCAGAGGCAAGCCGAGGTTGCCTGTTGAAGGTGCAGAGCAGCTTCCCAAGCACTACACCGTGTGGCGAATGCTTGCTTGCCAGGAGGCACAACAGCTCAGGGGAAGAGCAGCTGCTCTTCATTAACAGCGTTAGTAACTCAAATGCCAGAAATAAACACAAATATCATTGTCGTTTGAACTAGTTCAGCGTTCAAAATGTGGTAAGGAGGAAGTGTGTAAAATCGATTATTGGTCGGCCTTTGCTGTTCTTGTGTCTGGTTCAGTGACTGCAGCAGGCAAAGCAAATGGTGCAGGTGAAGATGCAGGGGTTACTGGCTCTGTGTTATCAGGAACGAGCTAAGTTTGTTTCCCTCCTTCAGGCTCCTGGGCCTCAGCTCTGTGTGGCAAGAGGAAAGCCTTTTATCAGCTAAGAGTATGGATTGCTACATGTGCCTAATGCCTTCTGCATTTTCCCCAGAAAATGTTTAGGGAACCCAACACGAGTTAAAAGATGTTAGCGGATTGTTTGTGGAGGCTAAATATTGATTTCTGAGTTTTATTCTCAGATGCAAAACCAGCTGGTTACAAGTCTTTTGAGTCTATTGCAATCCAGGAGCTTTTATAATCAACTGTTACTTTGGTTAATGGTGATGCAAGTACATGTAAAAAGGTAGCTTTATGTTTAAATAAAGGGTATGGCTAATTCACCTTCAGAAGAAATACCAACAGCAGGTAAATGAATTAGATGGTAGTCCAGCCTGAGATGTAGGACCCATGCTCTAGTTCTGCATTCCAGGAGACATTAGAGAAGAGCAGACCTTGCAGTGGTCAGCCCTAGCTCCCACTGCAAAAACGTGTCCCAAAATACCAGTGTAAGATGCAAGGGTGTGGAAACCCATTGACTTTAAAAGCCTGACAACAGAGGCGGAACATAGGAAGCAGAAGCAAAAGTCAAGTGCTCCTACAGAGTTTTCATTTTGTTGCTTTTGCACACAGCTTGCATATACTATAGAGATGAGCAATGCTTTAAGAACTGCTCATTAAGAGATTTTTAGGGTGTACATTTACTTGCTTGACTTTTGGACAACTTTCAACCTCTTTGTCATGCCACACAACACTGAAAATTTCCTCTGGCAGTAATTCAGGCTAAAAAGCTCTGTCTCCAGAGCTGCTTTGTGGCGGCAGATCTTTGTACCGCAGCTCAGCACGTCCTTGCGTGTGCTGATGCAGTTGTTTGTGTAAGTGCTGCAAAGTAGGTTGGTGGGGAAAAAAATGTAAAGGGAGGGGGGAAAAATAAGAAGGGGGAGGGAAAACAAGTGCTGAAAATTCAAAGGTGCTTTTGAAAAGGATCATTTCACATATCCCATTCAGTCCTCAGTTTCACAACCTCATCTAACCATGCATTTCCTTGTGTGGCTGCCAGCCCTCAAACACAATTCTTCCTTAAAGGCCAGTTTTCAGTGGGAACAGGTCTCTGACCCAATTTTCTGCAGCTGAACAGTCTCCGAAGCTGTCATAGGAGCAGACACGGGAACAGCAGCCAGAAGAGTGAGCAGCAGCTGTCCAGCCCCAGACTGTGTTTAATCAGCTTGAGAAACTGGAGTTGTACAGACAGATGAATGAGCACAGCCAAGGCAAGACACACTCCAGAAGGTGAAAGGAAGACAGGAACAAGGGGTTAAGGGTAGCAATTGTGAAATCAGATCAACCAACAAGGGAGCATTAGCACAGAACTTCAACCTTAGTATGTTTTTCTGTGTTAGAAGTTCTCAGGCCCCTTCCCTTGGTTTAGTTTCCACGAAGACAGTACTGTGCAGTGCCAAGAGGCCCAGCGTGTCTCTATCCTGAGGCTGCAGTTACTGGCAGTAACTTACATATACCTGCAGTTACTAAGATGTTTTAACTATTTCATTAAGAAATTATATGTGTGTTTGCAGGAGACCTTCATGGATTTGCAGTGAGCATGCCTTAAGGTTGAAAAGCTTAAGCTTTTTCTTTCTCTTACAGAGTGTTGCTCTTATTTTACTAAATGATTCTGTCAAAATACTGTTCCCTTTCATACATTTAGAAAAACACCAAGAGCATCTTATGGTTCCTGGAGCAGTGGAGTAAAGGAAGAGAGAACACAAAGGTACCATCATTCCGACTTGACCAGAAACTTGACTTTAACACTGCTGGGAATTAGTCCTATTTAAACATCAGTTGCAGACATGGTATCATTCATGTCAGAGTCCTGGTTGCTGAGGTGATTATAAGTGATGTATCAGTGAAGCAAACATCTTCCTAATTGCAACAGGATTCAACTGTAAATCTGAATTGATACCCTTGGCAAAACTATATATATATATATCTAACTCATACAGAGTTCTGGTATTTCAAGTATCTTTGAAGGTATTTTCAAATCACCACTTTCCCTGGCTCCACACTTAGCTAAACTCTCACAGATCTTTTAAAACCAGGTAGCATTTGAAGCAAACAAAGCCACATTTGTATTTTTATTTTCCAGTGCCAAGCATTACTGTACTTGCACATCTGGATATTCACCTTATGCATACATGTAATCAAACGCATGGGTTTACCACATTCTTTGAGCTTCTGAGTATGTTCTAGATACCTCTATAATATTACAGAATTATGCATTCCATTCCCATATTATCACCTTGTATTCTTGAGGATGCAGTTCCCAATGGGCTATTCACATAAGTAATCCTTAAACAAGAGCAGTGGGATTATTCATGTTACTAAAGAACAGTGTTATTTCAGGATTTATATCTGAATGAAATACTCACAGCAGCGTGCAGAAATCTGAAAGAGAAAACAATCTGTTTCAAGAGCATTGCTCTTGGCATTCTGTTCTATAAGGTTACTTATCACTTCTGCTCATTTGCTGCAGATGGATTCTTGCCCTATTTCAGATGGCTACGTTGCACTATTGGTTTTCTATTTAATAATTAATTTCTATTTAATAATTAATTTTATAGCCCCACAACTTAGAGGATGTGTGTGTGTGTGATCTGAACACAAGCTGTTTCATTTAAGTCAAGTTATTATGTTAACATTTTTATTCCAGGATGAAAATACTATCAGAAACCATAAGAAAGCTGATTGTTTCAAAATCTACTCTAAGCACACCTCAGGTGTCAAAATAGCCTATTGAAGGTATGCAGCTTAAATGACTATCAACCAAATTATTCAACTTACCATAGAACAGGATTAAAAAAAACCCTGAAGTCTCCATCACAGTGAAAACAAACACACTAAAGTGACCTGAATGTAATGTGATGCACTTCTGTAGAGAACCTATGCTGATCAAAAAAGCCCCAAACATTTGAAATGTCTGGAAGGGCTGAAATGCAGACACGAAGAGGACTGGGAATTCAGTAGTGCCTGTAATCTTAACATTTCATCCTTACTGCTGCGCAAGTCAAACTGTGTCATCAACTGTTTCCATTTTTTTACAGGTTTCACGTGATTATGAAATTTTGTGGCATTTTAAAACCTTTCAGTATGGACCCTCAGGAACCTACATCAAATTCACAGGAAAAAGAGAAAAAACACTGCAGGCTTGACATCTGCCCTGAGACAGCATGGACACTGCAGAAGAAGGGCCAGGTCTCATCCAGCTAAAAGTGTGCTCTAAGGAAAACCTGCTCAACATTGAGCTCAGAAAGTTAGAAAACATTTTGTCATTTACATGCATGAGTTTCTCATCCGTCTTCTTTCTCCCTGTTAGCATGGCTGAGTGAAGTTTGAGCTGCACTGCCTCAGCCAAGGGCAGAATGACACGTGTCTTAGTTCAGGCCAGAGTGGTTATGGAAAAAGGTTTCTAAAGGTACCTCCTGTTCTCTTACTTGCTGGCAGAGTTTCTTGCCTGTGTTGCCAGACATACACAAGCTGAGAGGTTAAGGCAAATAATTTATGAGGTTCTCCATTCAGTAGACAGTGCCTCAAATGTCAGCTGAGAGTCTAGGGCTTACCTCGTGAAGGAGAACTGGAAGGTCTTGGTGACAGTAGGCATGAGAGTGATGGCAAGGCAGACAGGAAAAGTAACTTCACAAGCAAGGAGGCAGTCCTGCAGTAGCTAGTCAAGAAGAGCAGGTCCAGGTTCAGTCCAGAGACTAGTGACTACTATACAATCCATACCCACAAGAGAGAGACAAGACACGGTATACATAGAACACAGCTCATGCAAGGAGCAAGGATGAGGGCCTGAGTTAACTGCATTTCCATGGGTAATGGGTTGGAAGTGCTGGAACACAGCACTGTTGAGCACAGGATCTCAACCCTCTAGAGAACTGGCTTATCTGCAAATATTAACTGAGTAAAGAAAATTGCTTTCAAATCAAAATACTGAATGAAAGAAATATGCAAGTGGTACATTACTGCTGAAAGTCTTGTGTATCTTAAGATATGAAGAAATACTCACAGATCACATTGATTCTGAATCTTGCCCAAGCCTCAAAAATTGAATTGTGAAGAAGACGAAGCATCTTGCATCTGCAAGAAGTAGTGACAGCACAAACAAGAGACACTGACAGGGAACTGTCGTTGTTCTTCCCTTCTTCAGATACCAGCAGTATAAATTTACATAAAAACAAGCATGCCCAGAGTGTACTTTGTCAACCTAAATGCCTGATATTTCCACCCTGCAAATACTTACATCAGTCAGGTTTTATTCTTTGGCTAGTTTTCAGTACAGGAGTGAGAAGTTTCTTCAGTAGACTATGGCGTACAATTCTCTTTGACACTTTCTGTGGGTTTTTTGGATGTCTCTTTTTGTCATGTTCAACTACAAGACTTTTGTGCCTTAACACTTGTAAAGGCTAAAATGTATTAAAAAATCTAATACCTGTTGACAAGCATTGCTACATCTCATTAGCATTTTCCATGTATGTTTCCCAACTGTCCGTAGATGAGGAACACTCTACACACTGTACAGCCCCTCGTGTAATAGTTTTTGCCAGCAACTTGAGCTTGTCAATACCTTAGAGGGCTGCAAGAAAAGTCAATCAGAGTCTCCTCGTATATTCTGGCACAGGAAAATACTTTGTATTACTTCTTTCCATCTGCACTTCTACATGCATGCAGAGTAAGGTACATTGAGAGCTGCAAAGCCACCTGCAGCATACGAAGAGGGTGGCAGCTGGGGGATAGGCTAATCAGGCTTAATACTTCTCTCTTTGCTGTACAGAGTTAAACTCACTGCAAGAACCTATATTTTGATGCTGGAGAGCACTGGTGGAGTAATCTGTGAGGCTTATCTTCATTTTTCATGTGATCCTTCCAAAGATGGAACCATCTTTCCATCTGCAGGTAGCAGCTGAAGAGTCATATTATCATTGCTGTTTACTGAAGGTTCTAGGAGTAGCAGGTAAAATTAAAATGATGAAATGAAAACAAAGAGAACAATAATTTATTTACTGCCTTAGTACAAATCAAGAATAACTGCATTCTGAACAAGCAGAAATAAAGTATCTCCCTTCAAAATCTGATCTCAAGGGAGTCTTGAGATCATTAAACAAGATTTAAGTAAACATCTCCAGTCAGAAACATTTAAGCTCTAAAGGACAGCTGTTAGAAATCGGAAAAGGGCAGTTGGAGAGAGTTAGAAAGTAATGTGAGACAGAAGCACTCATAGAAAGGGAGATGCTTCCTCAGAAAACACAACTGAACAGCCATTGCCAAGGGCAAACCTGTCTGCAGAGTGACACTTTGGTTAAATGAAGTAAAAAAAAAACCCAAACAGCAGTAATAACTCTGAGCTAGGTGCTGCCATAAGGACCTATTCCAAATGGTCTTTGGCAGAGTATTTGTTCCAATCCAGCTATTTCAGTTATCCTCTGTGAGGGATTATGCAAAATCAATAATTTGTATCAATTTTTATATCCAGGTGAGGATAGTTAATAACTATGAAAACTGTTTTTTAACATTAAACTTGCCAACACATTTATTCACAAGGTTCAAAATTCATGGTTTGGAAATTTATACACACAGGGAACAGGCAAAACTAGAACACTTACTACTTAAAACGGCAAATGCAAACATAACAGAAGAGAAGATTCTTGTGGTTAATTATACTGCTTTTCCACTAGAGGACACAGGAAGCTCCTTTCTGCTTATGGCAGAAGATAACTGATGAATTAGAAGAGGCTTTTAAGTATTATCACACAGTACTCAAAGCATGTGGAGGGGTTGCTGTTGGAGTTTCCCAGGCTCTTTTCTCAGGAAGCTGGGAGTCTAGCATAGTCACTGACCTGGTTCCTCTTGATTCCTGATTCAGCACAAGCCTTGCAGAGGGGCAGGCAGGGTGCACTGCAACATGCAGTCTTGGCACAATGTCATGCTGACTACGCAGGCTGATCCTGTTCAGGCATTTAGAGCCTGTTCCTGGTAAGCTCTCCAGTGTGGAGTTTCCAGGCAAATTCAGGATGCAACGAGGCAGCAGCAGCACACCATGCTACCTGCTCATCCCTTTTATCAATATCCACCTGAGACTAACAGGCCTTTGGACATAGATTAGCCAATTAGAATGGCACTTTTCCAAGCTTGACCATATTAGGTGAAGCCAGGGCTTTCATTTTCCTTTCCTGCAGTGGCTTCCCCCAGCACAGAAGGAGGGGGAGCAGGGGAACATGCTTGGGCAAGCCAGGGCATGGATAAGCCCATTTTTGGCCTACCGTGACATCCTCTGCAAATAAATCCAAGTAGGTAACCTGGCTTCTTGTTCTGGCTTGAAGAAACAATAAGTCTAACCACAAAATCTGCCCAAACTCCCAGAAGAGGTTTCCAGTTCTTGGAGGGCACCACTGTATGATTGCCAATAACAGAGCCTCATGAGATTTTGAAAAGCAGACTTTATTTAATAGGCACATCATTGCTTTAATAGCACTGGGCTGCACAGTTCACCATTTGTAAATGGTTTTGTTTGGGTACATTGCATTTCCTCAGTGTCAGTAGGATTCAAGTAAAAAAGTTACTGCTTTTATTTCTTTATCAGTTCTCAAGATGGAAAACACAAAACAGTCAACAGCTAGCACACAGGAGCATAATACAGACAGCACTGTCTGTGATCCAGTGGAAGTCAAGACAAACTGAAATTTGAGCACTGCACAGTTGAAGCTGCAGGACCACTACACTACATTTGCTCAGATGGGATTTTGCATTATGCAGGGTAGAGATGAATGTTGCCCATGAATGTAACAAAGGACTCACTTTCTCATACTGAGAAACAAAGATTGTCCAACACGGACGAAAACGAGGGTTTCAAAACAAAAGCAGCTCACATGAAATTAGCTTCCTCATTATTTCTGGTTATAAAAGTTGTACTCCCTTCAGCTGTAAAAGTTACAAGCCTAAAAGTACAGAACTCTAAACGTGAAATTTAATCAGCTTTCCCCCCCTATATTACAACCATTTTGATAAAATAAAGCCATCTCTAAGAGAAAAAAGCATAACATTTTGGATTACTTTCAGAATTAAGTAGTTTACTTGGTTTATATATTAATTCCCTGAAAAACTGCATTTTAATATTTGACTAAATTCCATCAGTATTTGATTAAATTCCATCAGTAGAAGCATATAAAATCAGAAGTCAATAGGGGAAAACAGTATTGCTCCACAAAAGATAAAAGCATGACTTCTAACATTGTTCTCTGAACACCATAAAAGAAGCACATATGGCATCGAAAGAGTTTGAAAAAGGAAAAACATTTAGTGAATTTCAGTGTTCTTAGGTTTTGCATTTTGTTTTCCAAATTGATATTTCCAAACTAAGTGCCTTGCAAATTTGCAATTTATCTTTTTTCCTACCATGAATAGGACAGACAACATAAAGCCAACAAAGCAGAAATCTAGCGTGCCACACACTTCAATATACAGTAGTTTCTAGCGCTTCACACTGATGGTACCTACTGTATTTGTAAAACTCGTTTTAAAATCAGCTTGTCAAAGCTTTTGAGAAGCAATCTGGGCAGTAAGGTAGGTATTCTTAGTGTCTACCACGAAGATGGCCAATTACAGAATCAGAGGTCACTCTCTCCATAGAGTGCTGATGAAAAAGAGGTGTAATCCAGAGCCCCGGGAACAGAACCTGGGCCGGTGTACGGAGGCATTCTCTTGATGCAGTACTGAGCCTGCTCAGGAGGCAGCTCCCGACGTAACTCATCTGCCAGGATATAAGGCTGGAAGGGGGGAATGGATCGACAAATTCAGTATATGCTTTTCAAAGTCAAGAAATAGATTGATTTTCTGTGGCTGCGACTGATAAACTTAGACATCTTGCCTATTTTTCTGAGACCAAATATATTCCTTGGTAATTTCCATCCCTAAAGAAGAGTTAAAGGGGACAATCTTGCCCACAAATTTAGTAGGTCAAAATCTAGTCTCAAGAGATGTGACTGTGTTATATTAGCTACTGAGCACTGTGCAGCCAGGTAGACTGATACGGTTAAAACTCATCCATGGATAGCTACTCAGTAGCTCTAAAGCACAATACTGCCTTAGAGACATTTTCAGTTTAGAACCAGTTAGTTTCAATGTCCTAATGTATTTGCAATGAAAGATGCATTATTGCTCTTAATGGTTTGCATTTGTTATATGAATGTTGTGATATGAATCTCTGCTAACTCTATTAACAGTATTTAAAATAGCAACACAACAAATCCCATTCTCTCCTGAAACCTCGTCTGCTATCTTCCACATTAATTCCTACTGTGAACATGTCTGGAATTCAAAATGTGGTCTACAGTAACTGATGTCATGAAACAGCCAGGTTGGGCAAATAGACCTGTATAGCTGTGATCTCTCCTACAGCACAGGATTAGTTTCCTAGCAGCACTGTTTACGACCCTGGACTGTTCCAGAAGCTCTTGTGTTGCCATTGTTGTCCCATTCATCTTCATACAACACTCACAAGTGGATCTGGTCGTGGAGAGGAAAGTATGCCAAATTCAGAAGCTTCCCCCACTAACTCATTAACTAGAAGAGGCATCCTCAGACAAGGATACACTGCACTGCATCACCATGTTGGATGAACTGGCAGGTCACAACATGGCATACAGTTAGGTGTAGTGTCATGCAACTGACCCAGGCTGTGTTCCAGGAGGCCTAACTCTGCACTGGAACACCCAGACAACATCAGTTCCATAGGGGTCTGCAGAAATCTGTAGGGGTCCCCTCTAATCAAAGCTGTTGTGCAGAAATAACCTGATGTACAGTATATTCATCATGCTAATAAACTGTTTTAGTTTTGCCTAAGATACCTAACTTCTATGTTGGCTCTTTGTGATATGCAGACTAAGCCTTGAATTCTGCACTCATTTCAGCTAAGAGTTCTGGTTCCAAACACGAAGAAAAGGCAAGTGCTTTCTCTGAAGTCTTACAAACTGAAAACAAAGCTTCACTATAAGGCTTGTGCAAGACTTTCAGCAAAGAAAGGCTAAATAGGAGAGCTGTCAAATCTTTACAGCCAGCAGGATGATGACTGACCTTATCTGAAGCCAGGATTCTGAAGGAAGCTATGACTTGCTCAGCTGTGTCTGTGTCTGCTGTTTCTCTGGTCATGAAGTCAATGAAGGACTGGAAAGTGACAGTTCCTTGCCCATTGGGGTCAACCAGAGACATGATTCGGGCAAACTCAGCTTCACCCTTTCACAGAACCCAAAACAAACAAAAATGGTCACCGTAATACCAATTGCATGTGTCTCTCATGAACAAGTAGGGACCAGTGATTACTATGTCTTAAAGCACCTTAAAGCATCTTCCTGACTTAAGAACATAACTGTCAAAGTCAATAAAATTTGGGATCTTAAATGCCCACCTCTCTGCTTTCGCAAAATGTGTTCTTTGTCCTAAATAGATAGTATTTATCTTTTGATATACTTTCTGCAGCTTTTCCCCCCTCCTACCCTCCCACAACGCCTGTGCAACTTGCTTTAACATAACAATTCATTTTACATCCCATTCTTAAATCACTGCAATTTAGGTATCACGCAGGGTAGTGAAACAGTAGCCCAAGAAGCAATGTACTTGCAGACCCACTGAACTATTAAATAAGGGAAACAAGTTTGACAATGTCATGCCCAATATAGGATGGTTCAACTACAGCTAAACCTTCTCCCCAATAAAAAAGGTGAATTGGAAATAAATATTCAGAATAAGTGAAGGAAAGAAAATGCAACCCCCAAAGCCTGTTTTTTTTTTGAGAATCAAACAGCATCAAACTCATTCTTTCTCATGCAGATAAACAAGGAAAAAGAAAAAAAAATATAATTTAAAAACTGTTAATTTCAGCTTCAAAGGTTTTGTTAATTCAGAGCACTGCAGAAGACCACAGAATGTGGTTTTCAAGGGTCTACTTTAATTTTCATTTCCCTTTTAACCATTTGAAAATAGCCACAAAGCAAAGAAACAAGAAATTAGCATCACTAGTGTAAAATATATTATTAGTGTTCTGCCACCTTCCATAGACTTTAGTGTTGCTGTGGTTAGTGTTGTAAGGTGTAAGCACAATCAATTGCCATCATTTCTTAGAAGTCATACCAAATCGTAACCCATTGAAATTAAGCAAGCTCTGAAATCATCATGGTCCATCAATCCATTCTTCCTCTATTGACCAAAACAACATAAGGAATGTAATAATGAAGGTTTGAAGAATCCCAGGTAGTTTCCAGAGACATGATGAGTTTAGACCATTGGCATATTTGATCCAGTGTAAGAACGATATTCATCGATATTGCCCAGGCAGGTCACCAGAATCATGATGTTTTAAAGGAGAAAGAAGTAGCTAACATATTACAGACAGGAAACAGACATTTTCACCACAAAAAGTAACATCAGGAAAGGTCAGGGGAGAGATAAGGGAGAGGAGGAGGTGAATGAGACAAGAATACAAAGAACACAATCAGAAAAGACAAAGAGAAGGGCAAGGAGAAAAGTTTGTTACTAAACTAGTCAAACAGATGCTCCAGCTGTGTCCCTGACACGAAATGTCTTCGAAAGGCTGTGCATGGGATGATCCAGTGACTAAAAAGTATTATTAAAAACAGGCTGAAAATAGTGCATCACTGACTATTTCAAATACTCCACTGCAAAGGCTGTGTAGGTACACTGTAAGAGCTGTCTGCTGACACATAGGAAACAGGTACAGGGATTTTCCTTCTGACTGCAGGCTGTCCAGATGTGGACTACAGCAGAGACACAGCATCAGATATGCATACTGGCTTCAAGGATGAGAAATGCAAGACTTAAAAGAAGGTCAGTTGAAGACCTTGTATAAAAGGAGGTTTCTCATTTTCCAGGCAATACCACACCTGTAGCATTCCTGACTCAAAGCTCAGCAAACATTAAATGGGACAAATAGTACGAAGGTAAACAATCATTTCTTCTGTGTTGTGGTACAGTGTAGTAGTTTGGAGAGAATTGTGCCATCCTAAATCAGGAGAGAGCAGTAGAGAGCTTGTATTGAGCCCCAAGGAAAGGAAAATTAGCAATAATCTGAATGCAAGAAACATCAGAGCTCCCCACAGTTTTCTGGTAAAGTCCTACCAAAACATCTCAAACCAAGCAAAGGAAACAACCTGAAAAGACTTTGACAAATGCAAAGGAAGTGGTGCTGACAGTCCATCTAATCCAGCTGTGTTCCCAGAAGCAGAATCTTTTCAAAGCATTACAATCAAAACATTGGAGTTTAAATCCACAATCTGTTTGATGGTTACATTATATTTGCCTATCTGCAAACAGAACAATATCAGTTTCCTCTACCTGCAGGTCATTTCCAACCTGTCCTAGACTGATGAGGCAGGCTTTAAATTCATCAGAATGTAGATTGTCAGATTCATCCTAGCATCCCATCCCAGGTCATGCATTTGGGAAGGTGAAAGGAAACAAAGAAAAACCACAGATCAGGTTAGTTGGTTAGTAAAGGACCTTCTGCTCTTGTAATAGCCATATTTTTATAGCAGTTCATGGAAACACACTGTCAGCATCCTGCAGTGAATTACCTAAAAAGTGCACAACTTTTGCAGTTTCATGCTTTAGGTTTTCTGAGTTGAAAAGGATCCTTCAGCTACAGATTTAAAACTGTGCTTCCTCTACAGGTCCTTTTTTTCTAAATGGTTTTTGCTGATAAGGCAGCTTGAACCATCACCATTTGCTTCCTTCAGATCACTGAACACTTTATTTCCCCACTCAGGAGCAGGCAGTGTGCACTTGCAGCCCAGAAGGAAAATCACATCCTGGGCTGCACCAAAAGATATGCTGCCAGCAGATCCAGAGCGGTAATTCTGCCACTTCGCTGTGGTAAGTTCTCACCTGGAGTACTGTGTCCAGCTCTGGAGCCCTCAATACAGGAAGGTCATGGACCTGATCGAGTGGGTCCAGAGGAGGGCCAGGAAAATGATCAGGAGTTTGGAGCACCTCTACTATGAAGACAGGCTGAGGGAGCTGGGGTTGTTTCAGCCTGGAAAAGAGGAGGCTCCATGGAGACCTAATAGTGGCCTTCCACTGCCTAAAAGGGGCCTACATGAAGAATGGAGATAGACTGTTTAGGAAGGCCTGCAGTGACAGGACCTTCAAACTGGAGAAGAGCAAATTTAGATTGGATGTTAGGAGCAAGTTCTTTACTATGAAGGTGGTGGAACACTGGAACAGGTTGCCCAGGGAGGCTGTTGAGGCCCCATCCACGGAGATAATCAAGGTGAGGCTCGACAGGGCTCTGGGCAGCCTGGTCTAGTTGAGGTGACCCTGCTGACTGCAGGGGAGGTTGCACTAAATGCTCTTTGGAGGTCTTTTCCAGCCCAGACCATTGTATGATTGTTACTTGGCTCTTGATGCGATTCTATTACTTAATAACTGAATATGCATATCTCAAAAGAGAGAAGTACAAAACAATTGATTTCTTGTCTAGATGCAAAAATATATTCACAACTATCACATCAGTTATCTGTCCTCTTTAATAACCTATACAGTAAGGTTTGCTTTGAAAACTGACTTTTAAAAAGCCCCATTGAATTGCAGGTTAAATCACTCCTTAGTAATACCACAAACTGAATTACTCTTTTGACCTACTAAATTTTCCCTCTTTGCAGGTAAAGAAATTCCCATTAACTTCTTAAAAAAACAGACTGCCTCATCCTTGTCTTCCTGTTCATCCTATCAGAGGTGCATTCCAGATTGAGTTAACATGAATACAATTAAAGAGATGCCTTGAGATAAAAAAATACTATTATCCTCACTGATTTTACAGACTGGCAGTTTGGAGAAGATCCAAGGTTTTCTGTGTGCTACATATTTGCCTGCTAGATGAATAATTTCTTTCTGAAGATTTCCATACAGTTATGCATAACTAAAATGATAGGAGTTTTGGGAAATGCACTGGGTATATTTATTATATTAATAGAATCAAGTGGAGCTTTATTAGCCTCATAAGAGCATGCATTTTTGACATATCCTGCTGTTAACATATTGACTCCCTCTGCATCAACCTCCACTAACTACATAAAGGGAAGATGAAAAACAGCAGCGGGATGTCAATAGTGAGGGATAAAGCAAAGATGCAAATCTGTAGCAGCATTTAGTCAAAAGCCATAATCACAGTGAAGTGGTTTTTCCTTTAATATTTCCATTTTACAGGATGATTCTTGCTATAAAGCATTCAAAATATTTTATCATTCTGAAAATGTTACTCCAGGCTAGCTTAAAGCTCTCAAACGATCCTGAAGATAGGCTACAGCAGTAAAATGAGTCAGCTCATTTTACTTTGTTTCTAAAGCCAAAGAGATTAAGGTGTGACTGCCAACAAAATCATATAAAAACAGGAGCTAAG
Source organism: Pogoniulus pusillus (assembly GCF_015220805.1). NCBI lineage: Eukaryota > Metazoa > Chordata > Aves > Piciformes > Lybiidae > Pogoniulus > Pogoniulus pusillus. The sequence continues at coordinate 17,467,653 of NC_087281.1, read as the reverse complement.
AGCCAGTATCCCTCCATCTCCTCTACTAGGCATTGGTACAACACTATTAGGTACCTGGCTACACCACCGGGGTGGGTGGTCAGCACGGGCATAAGCTCCCTAACCAACACATATGGCAGCAGCAATTATGCAATAGGTAGCAGAGGGGAATGAGAGAGGCCAGCACACCTACCAAGAAACCATTCTCTTTAGGAGAGGAGCACAATGGTTTTGCTGGAGCTCACAACTATTACCCACTTAAGTGGACTTCTCAGTGAGAGTCCAACTATTTGGAACATGCTGTAGCAGGTTCTCACATTCACATAGTGATTACTCTTTAATTTGTAGTATATACAGCCTAAAAAAGGCATCTTTGCCTTTGCAGTATATCACACTTTCATACAATGGTATATTGCAATTAATGCATAGATCAAGCCCATGCAAGGGCTTTCTCATTGTGAAATGGTTCTTTGTATTTATTTTTATTGCTTGGGGACCTACATTAATCACTGAAATTAATTTTTTTAAACATATGAATAGCTTTTCTTTGTTTATATGTTCCTGCCAATACACAGAAAACCACTGAAATCTCCCTGCATGTTTCATTATAACTCCTCAGAAACCTATTCGTTACTCTTTGTGATTTATATGTGGCCCTACAAAACAATTGAGCTTCTGAGTCAATCTACCCTTAAATAAGCCCTTCAGTTTCCTGAATGCTAATTGACCTGCTTCTTTTACTGGGGAGATGTTGTTTTCCTGTTAGTAAAATGTTAGGGTGGCATCCTGCATGCAAAGATCCTACTTAAAATCTGTAAGTTGCACAAAAATCAATATAAGGCTATGTTAACAGGCATTAGGATATTACACGCAGAGCAGCTGCAGATATTTTATCACATACTTTATAATCTTATTTTAAATTCACTAAATATACTGAAATAGGGGAGGGGAGGAAATCAATCCCTGCATAGAAAGACTTCAAGACCAGTATAACAGCACCTTGGCTGGCAAGCTTGTTTCTAGCCACTATGCCTAGTCAAGGGGAGGGGCACTTGAGGCTTGGTAGGCCTGTTTTGGTGTGGGGGCAGTTTGGCCTGCTCCTAGGCCTGCTGAGGCTGAGCAGGGGGTAAGGTTTTGGAAGGCTCTTGAAGGTTTTGGCCTGGTAGGCCCAGGTGGAGAACTGGGCCTAATTTGTGTGTATATTCCTTTTCCCTGAATCTCTTTTGTGTTTCTGTATATGTTTGTAAATGTCACTCACATTTAGTCCTCCAATTCTGTGAGAGTGTTTTTATTTTACTCCCTTGCAGGTAAAATACCTTTCTGTCCTTTTGCCCTGGGCAGCTCATGGCTCAAAACTTGGACAAATAAACATTGTTAATTGAGAAAAAAAAACAGGAGTACTGTACCCTGTCAAAATGATTGAATGATGCTCTGAAGTCATTCATTTGTTCCTGGGTGATACCCTTGGCATCTCTGGTGAGGATCTGAGTCTCAACCTCATTGATAGTTCGTGCAATGGTGGTGAGTAAGAGCTCCCATCCAACACGGATGTGCTATAAGAAAGAAAACACTGATTCAATAAAGTATCAAATACATTTTTCTAAGAATATTGGAAGCATGGAAAGCAAAACATCATCTCTAAATATTTGTGGTACCTCTTCCATACCACCAACTCTCTATTATGACCAATGATCATTAAAAATACAAATCACATTCAGGAAAGTATAGAACAGTTGCTTCATTAAAAGTAAAAATAAGTGAAAACAAAACAAGTCCTATGAGATTATCAGAATGCCTGTCAAATTCCATCCTCTTTTGTAGTTTCTTCAGATCAGAGACAGGTTAGAAGAGGGCAGGATAGAATCATAGAATCAACCAGGTTGGAAGAGACCTCCAACATCATCCAGTCCAACCCAGCACCCAGCCCTATCCAGTCAACTAGACCATGGCACCAGGAGCCTCACCCAGTCTTTTCCTGAACACCCCCACAAATAGGAAAAGGAATAAATAGCTACCTCCATGGTGTAGTTGGTGTGCTTGTTGTCAAACACCAAAGCTTCCTGTATAAGCTGATGATCTCCTTCCAGTTTGTCAATGTTGTGTTTATAATTAATGATATTGTGCTCATATTGCTTCAGCTGATTCATCTGGTCCTCTAAAGGCCCTGTCATTTCAATAGAGCTGCGGGCAATTTCCTGTTGAAAGAAACAAAAACAGCCCCCCCATCCCACAAAATTAAGCTTTAGATTTGCTAATTTGACCAACTTTCAAATAAATATGCAATATATTCATACTAAGAAGTAATATATTCATACATGGAAGACAAGGAATTTGATAGAAAGCACATCTCAAAAGGAATGTGGCACATACATTTCTATAATTAGTATGGCAACTCCACTGATCCTTGCATCTTTCCTTTCTAGAAAACAGAAGCTAAATTGTAATTGTTTAGAGACTGATTTTTCAAAGCTACATCTCAGCTCACCACCAAGATACAACTTTTGCCAGTTTTCACAGTTGTAAAAATCATCTTAAAAGGTGCTAAAAACTTCAGGATGGAACAGCTGGTGAAATACCACAGAGATCACTGTTGTTTGTATACAAAGCAGAGATAAAAGAATATTATGAGCCACTTTGTTCATCAGCTTCTGTGTGAAGGTTTGACACTCACCTCCATCTTGGTCTGGATCCACGGCCCAATGACATTGGCCTGAGCAGCAAATTGGCGACGCAGGCGCTCATTGGCATGTTGCCGGGCTAGTTCCTCCTGCAAGGATTGATCCCTCTGAGGCACCAGCTGCTTCACCTGTTACAGTGGGAAAGCAGGCACAACTCAATAGTTTTAAAACAAATGGAACCAAACATCTACAGTTAGTAATCCTACTTGGGCAGCCTGACCAGAAAGAGTGACATGGAAGAAATTCTCACCTCTGGCTGAATTTAAGTTCCAGACAACTACAGACTTGCACAGAATTATTTAACCTGAACTGCCTTTAGAGCAATTACTTTGTTTTTCTGTTGGAACACAGGTGATTTTTCAATCTCTAAGTAACTGTTCTAAGAACAGCCTTTTATTCAAATACAGCCATTACAACAGGATACTATGAGACATGTGCTACTCATGCTCTATACCTGAAGGTCTCTAATATGCTGCAAATACTTTTTTTTTTTTGCTTACCCTTCTGGATTGTGCTGGGAGACTCTGAAATTAGTCCTTGTTACTTGTTTTTTATAACCCATTGAGGGTGTGTTCTTGTCCATCTAAATTTATGTATTTGGCGATTTCATCCACTCTGTGCAATGATTTACCCTTGGCATATTATGTCTTGGTTCCTAATGAAATAAAGCTTGTGTGTTTGCTCTAGAAGCCTCTCTTTAATCCCTCCCTAGTCATTTTAAAAGGTAATTTAAAGGAATTGCCTATTTCAGTCTAATTGGACACAACATTCATCACAGAACCACAAAATAATCTAATTTTTGTACAACATTTATGAGAAGCAGAAGCTGGGTAGAAGAGACACTTGAACTGCTCTTTGTACAGAGAAAAAGAGCAGTAACCTTTTGTTCTGTTCTTTTGATGGCATCTTCTGGCCCATCAGCTGGCTACCAACTCTACTCTAACCCAAACACATAGTTCTCTTGTTCTGCCAGAAAGCCAAAAAGGACATAAGTAATACTGAGTGATGGGAGCAAAGGATATTGTGAATCAAGACCATTATAAGGGAGAGCATATGATGCTGTAGAAAGTTTATTGTGGCATGTGATGATCTTGAACAATTTACAGATGTACTGTAGAATTCTCTGAATACTTTCAATATTCCCCAAACTAGAAATGGTATGTTACACTGTCCTTTATATATTTAGCACACATTACCTTTTCCCACTTGCTTCGAATCTCTTCCACAGTAACAGTGCTGTAAGGATTACTCGCGCTTACTCTCATGCTGTAACTCTGAATGACTTTTTCAACTTCATTTTGGATGGACAGTATAGCCTGTCTTTCACCATCTGCCTCTGGCAGAGTAGCTTTAAACTGATCATGTGCAGAGATTAAACTCTAAAATCAGAAAGAGAGAGGGAAAGCATGAACACTTTAATGTGTGGCTCAACATCTGGAAGATCTGTTGTAAATGAGCAAAGCTCCACTTTCAGCCTCTCCAGCACCCTATTAACATGTTATCTGTAGACAGAGGAAATAGCACATGTAGATACACTAATGAAAGACTCACAGATCCACAGACTGCATTGGGTTGCAAGGGATCCTGAAAGGTCATCTTGTCCAACAACCTGCAGTGAGCAGGAACACCCCCAACTGCATCAGGCTGCCCAGGGACACATCAAGTCTGACCTTGTATGTCTCCAAGGAGGGGGCCTCAACCACACTCAGGCAACCTGCTTCAGTAGTTTACTACTGTCATTGCAAAGAACTTCCTCTTTATGTCCAACCTAAATCTTCCCTGCTCCAGTTTAAAACCATTGTCCTATATCCTGTAGCTGCAAGCCCTTCTAAACAGTCTTTCTCACAGGTCCCTTTCAGATATTGAAATGCAGTTATAAGGTCTCCCCAAAGCCATATCTTCTCCAGGCTGAACAATCCTAACTCTTTCAGCCTGTCTTCTCCTTATTGACTTTACCAGGATCATTGCTTCTTCCATGATCCCTACAATATGCTTCCATATCAATGAAAAAAAACTATAGTAGAGCATACATTGTTTACCATCAAGGAACCTTTTGTCTTACACATGTTCTGCTTTCCGAGAAAGAAAAACTTCCTTTCTTGTTTTCCCTGTGACTTCAAGCCAAAAACACAGGCAACATTTACCTGAATTTCCTCTATGCTATGAACAATAAACATATCCTGTAGGTCTTCCATAGCACCTTCCATCCAGTTGTTGAAAGGAGCAGCTCTTTTGGCAAACTCCAGGTGAAGCTGATCAATTGTTTCAAGCAATTTCTCTGTCCTCTGTAGAGGTTAGGAAAGATACATTCCTTTGTTACTAGGGCAAGATCTAACTCCCCACACATACCCACCCATGCACAAAGTCATGCCTCAACTTTTCAAAAGCAATTGATTGTACTGTTGACTAATTTCACCACCTGCATAGAATCACTGTAGTGAAGATACTTTCATATCCAACATGTTAAAAGGAATACATCCTTTTTGAAGGATAAGAGGTAAAATTACTTTTCACTACTGATACTTTAAGTATTTTTGGTTTTGTAATCTATCTACAAGTCAATTAAAATCTGCTAATCTGGCTTTAGCAATTTCTTCTAAGTATCAAATGAAAGACTTGGTCATCCAGTTCTCACCTTGGCATACACGTGTGTGACTTACTTTCCAAAATCTTGTTTCTTAAGAAGAGAGTATCTCAGTGCTTTGGAGTATTTACTACCAAAAAAGCTAACTCAGTTCTGGCCACTACCCTGGTTAATCTCTAACAAATAGGAAAATAGAAGCTTCTGATGTTTTTTGTTATCTTGTTAGACATCAAATTCCTAAAGAATAACACTATAAATCACTGCTTTAAAACTGTTCTTGGCAGCTGAGTGCAGTCAAGTCTACTCTGAGCAGTTCAATCTGCTTGCAAATGAAACCATGCCAAAATAAAATGGAGATCTGAGGAAAGGGTTTATTGCCCTTTGGATTCCAAAGTGAATGCTCAATAGCACTGATTCCAGATCCAAAACAAATGGTACATTATCCCCTCCTTGCCTCACCTAGGTTAATAATCACTGTTAAATTATTTACCTCCAGTGCCTCTCTCCTTTTCTGAGTAAGTGTTCCCAGGCTGTCCCATTGGTCACATATCTTTTGGCACCTATCATTGACACTTGCAGCATCATGGTAGTCCAGTTCACTAAAAAAGAGTGAAGACAAAATTCTGTGTGACTTTCTGAAAGACACAAGCAGTTGTACTGTCCACAGTCTGGCCCTCAGTAATTCCTCCCCTCTTTTTTGCAGTATTTCTCCTCCGGGTAAGCAAGACTTGGAGTATAGGCATGTGTGATCTAGACATTCAGCATTTCAAGAAGCACAGCACAAGACCTTCCACAGGATCAACCTCCTCTGTTGTGAGAAAAGTCAAAAATCCATCCATGGCACCCAGGTATCAAAGATCATTAAAGTGCCTGACCATCTTTGTCTCACCTATTCCTGAAAAACAAAATACTTCAGCCTGGGGCTTTGTCAAGTTCTGGAAGATTGGTACAGTTTTAAATTATTTGGCCTGAACTATAAATTTTGTTTAAAATAATCCAATTATCAGTTCCAGCCTCAAATGCTCTGAAATTATTTAACTGAGAAACGGACACCAAGTTGCATTTAAAGTATAACCTCTCTTTCATAGCCCTGGTAATACCAGTAGGGGCTACTCGTATCTGGGGCACAGAGAACAATTTTCATCTTCCTCTTCAGGATCTCCTCAGAGAGCTATACTCTAGAACTGCCTGGTTGAGAGATCAGGGATCTCTGGACCCATGTATGCCACCAAACTGCATTTTTTCATTTCAGTTGTACATAATCCCCTTGGTTTTGCTGCAGCCATCATGACCATAATAAAATACATGTGTTTGGCACTGTGGAAGCTCACTTTTATAGGTGTATCATCAGCCACTGAATTTAGCACTTGGCTTCTCCTTGAGGACACTTTGCCTAGTACTAAACATGGCAGAGACTGTGATTATGACAGCATAGCTGTATGAACCTAATACTCACTTTAAGGCTTGAATAAGACATTACATGCAGGTAGAATTTGTTCCCTTCTTTCAAGAGAGATGTTCATATACTGGAACCTGTCCAGAGAAGGGCAACGAAGCTGGTAAGGGGCCTGGAGCACAGCCCTGTGAGGAGAGGCTGAGGGAGCTGGGATTGTTCAGACTGGAGAAGAGAAGGCTCAAGGGGGATCTCATTGCTGTCTACAACTACCTGAAGGGAGGTTGTAGCCAGGTGGGGTTGGTCTCTTCTGCCAGGCAAGCAGCAACAGAACAAGAAGACACAGTCTCAAGTTGTGCTGGGGGAGGTGTAGGCTGGATGTCAGGAGGAAGTTGTTGCCAGAGAGAGAGATTGGCATTGGAATGGGCTGCCCAGGGAGGTGGTGGAGGCACCATCCCTGGAGGTGTTCAAGAAAAGCCTGGATGAGGCACTTAGTGCCATGGTCTAGTTGACTGGATAGGGCTGGGTGCTAGGTTGGACTGGATGATGTTGGAGGTCTCTTCCAACCTGGTTGATTCTGTGATTCTATGAACATTCTGTGATTCTATGAACATTCTTCTCTAGGCAATTGGCAAGAGGAATTACATATAAATAATTAAAATAAATATTTAAGTAGAAGTTGTCCTTTTGTTTGCAGCTAATAATATTTGACCTTTGTGGCCATTCATTCAGTGTTCTCCAAGGGCATAAGGTCTAACTAAGCTACTAAGTGTCAGTGAAAAATCAGGCACTGACAGCCCCACTGTATGAAGAAGAAAAGTTGAAGTAGAGCATCTCTAAAAGCAGTAAGTTTTCTGCACCTTTGCAGCCCAGGCCACAAATAACTTCTTTAACTTGACACAGCAAATGACACAACTGAGAAGATACAATCCTAATATAGACAGGATACAGTGTTCCCTGGCCTCTCCAGAGGTAAAGGACACAGGGTTCAAAAGGCTGCTAAGCAGAAGCTGTGCTATGTATACTACATTCCTGAAATTTCTCATCACTTGTAAAGCTGAAGCTGAATTAACAATGATCAGGGGTTTCAGAAACTTTCTTCAGTGTAAAGGGGATCAAGTTACTCCACAACTATCATGCTATGCCAGAAGGTGTGTCACAAGCTCATATACTCAGTGAAATTTACATTCTCAGTGTTTTTTCAGACTTTCACACTAACTAAAAAACAGTGCTGACTCTGCACACTGTGCTTTACTGCTACTCCCTTGAATAATCTTGAAGATACAACTTTCCTTCTAAATCCATTAGAATGATAAAATTACTACAAGTGCTCCTGCTATCAGGCATGAACCACATTTTTAGTCAACTCTGATTTTTAAATTGCTAACAAATGTGAAGTCATACTACAGAATGTGAAGTGAAAAGAGGACACGTTTTCAACACGGGTTTTGACTGTTTTAACAGTGTTTTAAGACTAGTTTGCCTATTCACAAAGGTGAAAAACTGAAAACTGGAGAGCTGAAGTCAAGGGCAGGAATCTGACAATTTGATCTTGGCTTCTGTTTTGAACACTACTGCACATTTGTTCCTGTTGGCTTTACAGATTTATACTGTTGGTGAGCAATGAATTTTAGTATGTGCCAAATTGCCAAGATCAGAAGTAGCACCACTGATTTACAGTACGAAACCACTGCAATTAACTGTGTAACATTATAAAATGAAATATGCCTAGCTTGATGTACACACCAAGAATACTTTACCAGAATAGGGGCATCAGTATGTAACACTGCAGTCCTGTCAGTGTGGGCAGAGTTTTGCTAGCAAAACTGTGTTTCACACGAGTGAATTAACAGCCTTTCCACAAACAAAAGCAAGTTCCAAACATAAAAACAGTGTTTTGATAGAGTAACTGCATCAGTACTCAGGAGTTTTGCTGCCATTCTTCTATCAGTCAGGAGCCCTGACTATTCAAATCTCTGACCTATGCAGCTGATGTCAGCAATACAGATGTAGCCTAAATAAATGTAGAACTGTTACCAGTTACGGTTGTGTTTTCTCTAGGTATAGTAGGCTGAGTGAACAGGCATTGGTCTTGTGGCTAAGCTGATCAAACTGGGGGTAAAGACTCCTGGTTTCCTATAGGAGAGCTTGTGTGCTTGACTGCTTGTGTGACCCTGAGGAAGTTTTTTAGTTTCCATATGCCCCACTTACCTTCCTGTGAAATGAAGACAATGGCATTTCCAAATAAAATACAAAGAGACTGTGAAAGTAAGTATACTAGAGACAATCAAATAATCAGAAAAGTCAGTGCATTGCCTGCTAGTTTAGAAATAGTTTAGGCATGTGAAGCCTTTCAAAATAACCAGCATGCTTGTGGGAAAATACTTGATATTGAAGTGAAGATGCTTGATCTGCAATTTGTGTGAGTGAAATTATTTTCTAAGCCAGTACCTCTTAGCAGACCACAAGAACTGAGAAATAAACACCTCTGGATTCCAATCACCAATGACTTTATCAGTAGAGCTACTTCTAAAAGTCTACTGTTAAGTCATTTTTTACATGTTCCTTTTCAAAATAATTTTGGCCAGTTGAATATCTATATTTGGTTGGGGGGTAAGGGGAAGATGAGGGAAAGGTCTCAGTGACCAGATAATATACTTACAAAGCTATCTCTGGAATTCTTATGTTGGTACCTATGACACTATCAAATTCATTGGAAAGAGTTTATCACAAAGTTAAATGTCAGCAGCTGCAAGCCTTTAAATGGAACATACTTCAGCTCCTGGGCAATGGCAGCGATCTGTTCCACTCTGTCCTGGTGAGCAGCCAAATCGCTCTCAAAAGCTTCATGTTTCCTCAACATGGCACGGACTTCTGTCAGAGAAGCAGATTCGTAGTCCTTCTGAAGTAAGACCTGCTCTTTGCCTGGGAGAGGAAATTACAATATTAGCCATTTTTTACTATTGGTAAGAACAACTCCAAATTTAGCCAACTTTTTAAAGTGAGGTGTGGTAAAAATCACTTGTATGAGTGCTGAAATCAGCAGCAAACTGTCAGTACAATAGCGTTAAGAAACAGATATTGTTAAAGATCTCTCAGTAATCCCTTGATTTTTGTATAGTTTGTATGGATTTTTGTTTAAACTTGCCTAAAATAAGGAGTATTACATTGCTTGAGAAATTGGCATAAAGATGATATATTGGCAAGAACTGGAGCTCTCTACTGTTGTGGTAAGTCTTTTGCAGAGTGGACTTGCAAAACCAGAAATCACAATGCTATGCTCAGCTTCACTTTTACTGACAATCTGTTACTCTTTTTCATGTTCTGCCTTCAATTTATTATTCATTTCAGCACATAAAAAAACAACAAAATAATTGAGATGCTTGACAGCCTTTTGTACCAAACATTGAATTTTAACTGGAAAACACCAAACTATTTACAAAAAGCTAGAGAAGCAAAGAGGAAATAAGAAACTGAAATACTACTCCTTAGGAGCTCCTGTGCTGAATGATTAAATCTATACAGACAGCTCCTACAACTGCAGCTCACCGCATGACATTCTACAGCTCTGCAAACTCTAGAGCCAGAAGGGACTATTGTTTCACTTGCTACATATCAGCTTATATGAAGTTTTCCCTGCATAACAGCCATATCATGTCACCATGAGTAGCTTATGCTCAGAAAACAGGCACTCAGGGCTGATAAACACTGTAGTTTCCCTTCTAGAATCTGCTTGGCAGCCATTTACAGCCTTGTATGCTTCCAGCAACTGTGTTATAGAATGGACTCTGGTTTACTTTCACAACATAAGAAGATTCTAGCTGGAAAAAGCCAGAAGCATGGTGGAAGCAGGAAGATAGGGCAAAAAAATGATGGTAGAGCGTATGTATGTTTAATGGCCCCTAGAAAACCTGTATGTCAGTGTATTCTCCTATAGCTCTTTTAAGTACACCTAAGTTAGGTTACCATTAAAAATCAAAATTACAAAGGAGAGTGCAAACCAGGGTACAGAATAAAGCAGAAATGAGTCTTTTATCATGTATTTTGTGTAGACTGTTCAAAACCTCATGCTGAACAAAGGATAATCAACTCAGATTCTATTTCTGTTAATAATTTCACACTTAACCAGTGGTGCAACTCTGTTCCTGATTGGATTGCTGGGGTACAAACACATAAGAATTCAGTAGCAGTTATGGCTGCCTACCACAAGAATACAATTTTTACAGTTACATTTCATTGGCAACATGTCTACAAGTTAGGATCAGACTATATGCCACAAAACCTGTAATTTTATCTGTTTTTATTCGAGGTTTCTAAAGCTGTCCCAACTACTTATGAGTGAGTTTCTAGCAGGCAAGTACTCAGCACCAACAGTTTAACTTTGAGCATTAAAACATTAGCGATGTTAAGGCCATCTCTGCTCACCATATGCCCACTGTTCATGCGTGGAAGCCTTCTGCCTGAATTTCTCAGCCAAGTGTTCAAGTCTTTCCAGTCTCCGTATTTCATTCAGCAGCCACTCTTCATAGCCTTTCTCAGCTTGTTCAAGTCTCTGCCAAGCGCCGGCAATATCCTGGGAGGAGAATACATGTGAAAGAGAGGATGAAACTACAATCTCTTTTTATCCAAATGTGCAGAATTCTGATTCATTCATCATTTTGCTCCAAAAGAAGGGGTTTTTTTATGCCTGTGTTTTGTAAAATCACAGAATGGTAGAAAATGTGGTCAGGCAGCTCAGGAAGTTTTGCGGTCCAGACATCTGCTCCTAATACAGCATCCTATTCAGGTGGGTTTATGAAAAGAACCCCAATACAAATACAGCCTTCCAAGCATAACTACATGTTTAGTGTTTTCATGATACACTGCATTGTACAAAATGCATGCTCTCTTATGACATACGTATGTCATCAAAATAAAAACACTTTGCTCTCAGAAGCTAACAGCAAAATAGTTTGAAGACAGTTTGGTGCATGTTTTATCAGGGATACAAATTCATTTAACTTTCTGTGGTGCACAAAGCTTTGTGGGCTTCCTCAAAAAACTGAAAAAGCATGAGTAGGAAGCTGAAGTAAAAGGGTCCTTTTTTTCTGCCCACAGGGTGTGAGCAATGACCCTTTTCAGAGAGTGTAGTTATTTGTTTATGGAATCCAAGCAGCCAAAACACAATGATAGAACAGAGTACAGAAACAGGTTTGCTATATTTCACAGGAAATGTTTTGACCCACAATAAACTCACGACAGTTACAAAGAGATGGTGGTTGGTAGAAGTGTTGGCACTGATTATTCTTAGCTTAGATTTAAAAAAATCGTAATAACTGTGTTGAGCAGTATCTGTTTCTTTAACTCTAATGACCAAAAGATCACTGAAACCAGTTGCTTTTGTTTAAATAAACAATATTTGGCCTCACTGATAAAGAACACTCCTAAAAGAAGCTCAGTATCATCTCATTGTGTCAAGACAATTTGCCCTTGGGGAAAGCCTTCAAAGAGTCAGAAGCAAGCTCCAACAAAAGTAGGATCCTAGAAAGAAAGGTATTTGTGTAAAAAGAGTGGTTTGATATGGATGAAGTTTCTGAGGCTGCCTTAAAATGACTTTACAGTTCGTCATGTCGAATTTTTTGTGAGAACACCAATAAAAAGAAAATGATACTGATGCCTTCTTTACTTACCGAAACCATTTTCCCCTCCGATGGCATGAAAGCTGGACGATTGCTGATTCTTAGTTTTGTCTGCAGGGTGTTGAAGTTGATCTCCAGTTGACACTTCTCTTGGACTTTGGGAGGTTTGTGTTTGCGGCGGTAGTCCCGGAAGTCCTCTAATTTCTTCTGCATAGCCTGCATTGTTTTTTCTGGGGTCCTGTTTTCCAGCCAAGGAATTGTCCGACGAATCCATTCTAAAAGCTTTCAAACCCATACACACAATTGAAATACAGGCAATGGAAAATCAACCAAACAATGACTATATCGAATACACAAACCCTCATCAAGTTTGCTCCATTTCAGTATTACTGGCTTTGATCAGCATCAGTGCCTTAGTGGCAAGTAAGCACAAGATTTATTTCCGAAGCTGAACAATACCTTTTTTAATTGGTTTGCCCAGATATTTTAGGTATTTCTAGGAATAGTCTGGTCTTCAGAAAGATGAGTGCATGTGTAAAGTGTTTGTAGCTAATTACTCAAGACTTAAGTTACTCCAGATCCCCTGCCATATTCAAGTGTGTTGATGTCTCAAGTAGTCATGAGATCAGGACAGACAACACTCAAGTAACTCAGTTCATATACCAATCTCCAGTCACAAGTACATAGTGCCAATGTAACACAAACGACTTTGTCTATGATCTCAGTATGTCTTCGCAGGCATGCATAGAACACCAGAGCTCTCACTTGGGGACTACACATCTGTAGTCCTAACTCAACAAACTTTCCATTTACCAGGAAAGGACACAAAATGCCCCCTTTTCCATTCAGTTGCTGCCCGTGTTCACACGTGTGCTGTCAACACCCTGACAGACACTGTGCAGGCGTGCTTTGTAGTACACAAAGCCAATGTGCTTGCATAGAGCAACAGGATCCTGCATGTTCCGTATGGTCAAGGCTGGCTATATTTAGAGATTATAGAGCAAGAAAGCTTGGTCTTGGGGCAGATAGGTGACAGCCCTCAAAACACCCATTTTGGCACATAAATGAGACTAAATGACTTGCTGGAAGTCAGTCAGGAAGTCTGTGTCAAGGGAGCCACCCAAAGCTTCACATCTTAGGCAACTGAGTTTTGTATCCTACTGCTGTGAAGATTTTCCCTCCTTGTGTCTTAACTTTGCTGTCTTACAGGGAGTGCATGAATCTTTAAGCTTGCAGTATTTCACTAACATAATTATCCCCATGTCACAGATACAGCTGTTTTTACCTCACTTGCCAGTCTCTCATACTCTTCCATCAACCTCTCATTTTCCTGATTCACAGCAAGCACCTTACAGATCCGGTTAGCTGCAGTCTCAGCCTGTAAAACGCAGCAAATAAACAGGTCATATTCATAAACACACCCTGAGAAAGGTACAGGCTTGGAGAAAGAGCAAGAACATGGCTGCTGCAAATAAAAATCACATCATTTTACAGTTGGTGACTTATGCTCTTAGGTTACTTAGACATATATCTCCTTCTGTAGTCACAGATTCCAGTGGCCTGAATGAGGCACAGATCAGCACAGAAGTCAGCTTTTTGTACAATGAAGCATTATGATACAAGACAGAATTTCACACTGCCATTTTAGTTGTCTAATAAATCTTTTATTTTCAAAGATGACTTAAGTAATCCTTTAAAGTTATCCTATTAGGTTATTTTTATTTTATAATCACACCAAAAGAAGCATTAGTTTTGTTAGTCACACCAGAAAGACACCCTGTGTAATTCAGAAGTCCCAGACCACTCTATATCTGCACACCACATATATGTGCACCCTTAAGAATATATGCAGCTCAACTAATGACAGCAAATCCTTTGATGCCTCCTGACAAATTTAGTTGTGAAGGCACTGTGTAGCTTTGCCATACTTAAAATTTACTTTAGTAGGTTGACATCACAGATCTATAATTTCATACAAATGTGAGTCTGGAGTATATCTAATCAAATATGTGTATATCTAATCAAATAAATATATGTGTAGACTCTTGTAAAGAGTATGTGGAACCTCCTCATAACCAGAAACGAGAGGCACAACAGTGTAGGTATGCTGTGATGTGGCCTACCAGATAGGAAAGGAAATTAAATTGTGGGAATGAAGGAAAAATATAAACTACTTTAAGAGTTGTTTTTTTGTTTGGGTTGTTTGTTTTTTTTTAAACACATAAGTTGGGTTATGTCCACTTGCAGGCTAGAAATGTATGCAGAAGAACAGTGGGAAATGCCATATTTGGAAATTATAATCTAATCCTGTAGGACAGATTTGCTGTTGTGGATCTTGCCTTTTATACTAGTAGTTTGATCCACAAATAGTTCTGTTGGCTTCAATGGGAACTAGGCACAAATACTGTCTTGGATGTCTTCTGTGCCTTTCTGCATCTTTATGCAATATTGAAAATCTAACCCTAAATTACTACTCATCATGACTAAGTCTAGAATAGTCTCAATTCCCCAAACTCAAGCATTCTTCTATGCAGCAAACATATAAGATGCTGAGGTACCAACAAATAACTCCATTTCACAGTATCTTCATATATACTTTTTTTTTTCTGAAATAGTCTTTATAATTAGCAAATAAAGACCCAAAATGAGAAATGAGAACGCCCTCTGGCATTAAAGAAGTTCAACCTGCTACGTGACAGTTGGCTAAAACAGCTTCAAGTGTTGGTTAAAAACAAGTATTAGCACTCAAGTAATACTTGCAATTGTTAATTAAAACCACAAAGTACTAAATTAGGGGAGGTTTAATAAACTAGTGGCAATGTGAAACAATCAAGAACACAGCGACCTGAAGTGACAATTGATTAATACCTGCTCTGCTCCCGCAAAAGCGTGGTAGAAGCAGGACACATATGTCATGATAGCTCTCTCATCAGGTTTAGGAGTGTTCACAATATCTACAAGAGGGGGGGGGGAGAAATTTAGGGGAAAAAAAAGGAATTGAGGAGTAGAAAAGAGGATGAATAAACAAAAGCACAACATAGTGTCATTCTGATGGTTTGCTTGTCCATAGTTCTGTGTTCTAGAAATAAAGCTGCAAGAAATGTAGTGTTACCTCGATGGGTGCTGACAATAAACATACACTAGAAATTCAACATATTACAAAGAAGTGGATTTATTTTTAATAAGCTTGATCCTGCAGTATTGTCACAGAAGTAATGACCTTAATTTTACCAGGATTATATGCTAAAGGATTGGCATATGTATGTGTGGTGACTTAGAATGTGGGGAGGTTTTGACTAAGCTACAGGAAAGAAAGACTGCATTTCAATCTGGAGAGATGTTCTCTGGAAGATGCACATAGATTAGTTATAACTTTAGGCTTATATATCAGTGTCCTTTACACTAGTAACCCCCTAAGTATGTCCAACTCTACTGCCTTGCTTTTAAGATTTTTCCTTCCTTTCATGAGGATGCGATTCCATTGTTGTGCTGAGATGTCTGTGTATGTTTCTGTGTCTATTTTGAGTAGTAGCAATGTTTTATGTTGCTGTTGGTACTTACCGTGGAGCATTTAACATTTTAAAAACAATCCTGAAAGTATAAGAGAAGGGTTTATTTTCTGAGCATCTGTTACAAGGATTTTCACATCTGTAGCAGGAATAATATCCAGGAGGGAGTTTAAAAAGAGGGCATTCTGCTACTGAAAATGGTTTTTCATTATGAGCTTATTTTCATCTTGAATTTTTAAAGGTGCTTTAAATGAATGCAGGTTTAATTAAAGAGATTAATGTCCTGTATCCCACTTAGTAACCAGCAGCCTAAAACCTACTGGATATTATTAGTAAATGTGCAGAAGATGAGACAGGAAGTTTGCTTCTATGGAACAAATGAACAGACTACTACTGGCTCTACCAAGACAGTGGCTCAGAGAAAAATCAGGCAATGGGAAATAAGCTGAGCTCTAAGATGCTATCCCTGGTAACTAGTGAGCAAAAGATCAGAAGAGAAAAAACTGCAGAAGAAAAGACAGGAAGGTGAAGGATGAGATCTGATCCATCTTCTACAATCTCACCTTCTGAGCACCAGCAAATGCATGGTAGTAACAGGAAACATAAGTCATAATGGCTCTTTCATCTGGTCTGGCAGTGTTTACTACATCTGTGTAGAGAGAAGAGGGTTAACTGCTCAGAAATTCTTACAAGGTACTTCCATCAGATTATGGTGACTATGCCATCTCAGTGCTGTAAGGATTCAAAATAAACACTGCATTATTCGTGTTGCAGCTGTTTATTTATATCAGTGCAAAACTACCTGAGATGAGTACTCAGTAAATGGAAAAGATTTTCCTCTCTGAAATGGCAAAACATCTGAAGGCTGAGACCACACAGAAGGATACTGCTACCTTTTGGCTTGGGGAAACTTCCAAGCAGACAGCATGGCTAGTAGCTCTGCTGGGTTCAACTTCACTCTCACTCCAAAGCAACTTCATTTAAATAACTAGAATTACTCCAGAGTTAAACACAGCCACAAAATAGAAGTACATTAGCACAAGATCCCTGTGACTGACAGGATATTGATTTATATTGGCAACCTGTAGAACTCTTGCAGTCCTTCACAAATACATTTTGTGTTGAGAAAATCATGAAGAGTAGCAGTTCTGCAATCTTCGTGTCTGTTTGCCTTTTTAGTGAGTAACATATATCACACAAGCGTTCGGCTTGGCAGGCAGAGAGCTTTGTCCCTACTACGGCAGGAAAAAGTATAGAGAGGGTGCAACCAAGGCATGAGTATGTTGGTAAAAACAGACCCCTCCAACACTTAACAGAAAGGCAGGGAAAGGTGTTTTTACATCAGTTACAGCCGAGTGATGAATGATGCTAGTAAAAGGTGCAAAGAGTGGGAAGACGCTGGTGTGAAAAGACCCAAGAAAGAGATAACCATTTCCAATGTTAACAGCGAGATTTCAGGACCAAAATATTGCCTGATTTTCTGCTTCAGAGTTGTGATCAAAACTTTGAAAAGTTTCCACTGAGAACACAGTGGAAGTGAAGGGAGTAAAAAGTGATGGTGAATACTTAGAAGGTACTAGAAGAAGCATAATTTCTTTTCACCCTCACCTGCCAAGATAGAGAAGATAAGGACTATAATGTGCAGAAAAACTAGTGAGGAAAGAAAAAGGCTTCCTACATCGTGTGTGAAGAGAAAAAAAATGAGAAAAAGAGAATGCCAGTAGGAGGTGTTTATTGGTAACGAGGTAGAACTTCTGTTTATTCCTTACACAGTATTTCAGTGTAAAATAATTAAGTAGTGTTTGAAAGGGAAAGTGCAATTTTTAAAAGTGAAAACAATTCCTTTTGAAGCACTGAAGGTGAAACCAAGAAACCACTTCAACTGCAAGGTTTCAACCTGGATTTTCCAAACCATTCTGCATTGGCCTAACTTTCCTATGAGAGGCTTGAAAGGGAGCAGACACAGTGAATTTGAGAGCTCTGGGTAATTTATCACGTTATCTCTGCTCTACTGACAAGCCACCAGAGCAGAGTTTGAGTACTTGGAAAAGAATGCTTTGAACTAGTGTAAGCAATTTCCAGTGTTTTGGCATCATTTTTTGCCTGGAATACAAAATGTGTTGGTTATCTTGAAGAAGTTCCAGGAACTTTAAAGAATATTTTCTTGTCATCAAGCTCCACGATTTTAGTATGAACTAAATATGAAAACGTTTGTTAAAACTATCACTGTAAATGGTTTACAATAAACCCCCAAAAATGCTTCCCTCAACCCATCTGTCTTCCACAGGGATCATGGTGTTAGTATACTTGGAAATTCTATGCTTGTATTTCTAGCTCTCTCGTTTAAGCATTTTAAAGAAGTGAATATGCTTTCAGCTGCTGACAATTATATTTCCCTTTATTAGACTTAGATTTTATTTTCTTAAAGGCAAGGATTGTCTTTTGATCCTTTGCTGCTTAGGACCCAAAGTACTACAATAAATACAAACATTTAACAAACAATAAAGAATGAGACCAAAAGTGAGTGTGACTATCAAATAAATGGAGAACAAGAAGGAAAGCAAAGCAGGTTGTTCCATTATGATTCAGGTAGAAAGAATGTTGAAAATTTGCTGGGAGCAAAACAAAAGAGTTTTACTGTCTCCTGCTTGCAAGTAACACAAACGGCAGTAAGATACAAGTCTCACCTTCTGCATCCAACATCTTGGGGATATCCAAATGCTTTTCAGCGATTTCCATGGCAAGGTTGATATTTCCTATGGGATCATCCTGCATTAGAGATGAAAATACTAGTCAAAGATGGAAGTTTTTCCTTGAAGGAAGTCTGCCATAGGTACACTAAAGCTTACTATGGTTTTCAAAACTGTAAACTAGAGCCACTATTCTTTGAAAAGCAGAATGTAAGTATACAAACTTTTGTTCTATCCACTGCTTTGCTTTCAAAAGAAACCAGTAGCAAGCTATTATGTACCACTAGGACTCTGCTATGAGTACATTCTGGATGGGAGCATAGACAATATATGTACTGTACACAAGTTTGAGGTAATTCTGAATTAAGTACAGCAGTAATACATAAAAGTCAAGACCACTGGTCCAGCACGCTTACACTAGACCATCATCACAAAGTTAGTCCTGCATGTTTTATAGCTCCTATGCATTACATTATAGGGATATGAATTGAACAAGTTCTTTGTTAGTCAGGTGCACACATGAGAAGAAGCAAGCACAGGGAAAGGAGCAAAAAATTCCCTGTTTTGGCTTGGACAGACAAATCCGCACTATCTCTATACACTGAATTTTGGAGTTGCGGAAATTCAGGAAGGAAGGAGAAAGCAAGCAATGAGCACAGTTCAGATAAGCAGCACACATTTCATGTCTTGCCTTACAGACAGTTATTGCTGACAATGGAAAAGTTTGTCAGACTAGAACCATCCTTAAGGCAGCCTTCCCATATCAATTTGGAGAGAAAACTCTCTGTATGAAATAACAGGTCAAGCCATTAATGTTATTATTATTCTCATGTATTCAAAAACTGCTAGATGATCATAGCCACTCTGACCAATGTCAATGACTACACAGAGAAGCTGGGAAAACAGGACACAGAAGTGCAAAGTTAGAGATGCTGGAGGGCACTAAAATAATGTTCACAACTTTTCTGTACAGAATTTCCAGGGCTTCCATTTGAATACTAAGACTTCCTGTAAAGGTATGTAGTCTCAAGCATGTGTCATTTGTTACTTTGAAATGAACTTAATAAGACTACTTATTATGGCACCACAGCAATTATTTCACAGAATAATTTCACAGAAGTCTGCTCTTCATGCACTTACATATACCAGGAGTCATAAGTAAAAATGCCTGTGACATGTCTTCCTATAAACATATCATACTGGATAGTCTTTTCCTTTAAAAGCTGCATGTTCAATGAAACATGTTATGAAGAACACTAAATTTTGAAATCTAACAATTTGGGTATCATAGAATACAAAGTGTCTAATCAGAATTTCTTACTCTATCATCACTTAGCAGTTTTGTGCATCATTAAGAGAAACTTAAAATCCAGACAATATTTAAAACCCCCAAACTTATTTTTGCTATTACACAAGACACCATGTGCAATACATTTACTAAATCTGTATGCAAAGACTCTCACTGAAATGAAATGCAACAAAAATATACTAAATTTAAATGAGAACAACTGACTAAGCTAAAGCACTTTGCTATGGATGAATGATGAGCACCTCTTGTTTGCGTGCTTAGTATTAAGTTCATGAGTAAACAATGCTGCTTCACTGGTGAAGGATTTGTTTTAATATTATAGCAACTTCTACAGAATTGGAGATGCCTATCACCCATCCTTTTAAACACAACTACAAACTGCAGTAACTAAAAGTCTCTGCTACAGCTAAAGAAATACCTCATCTAACTTGTCATAGTCAAGAAGATCAGGCCTGTGTCTATGGATAAGGGCGTTGAAAGCAAGACCGTTTTTCCAGCTATAAGTTCACACAAAACACATTAGTGGGGAAAGGAAAGGACAGCATGCAGGAGATAAGAAACAAGACACCAAGGCAGCTGTTAATGTAACCAAAATGAGCAGTCAATCAAACACGGCCAGATCAGAAAAGCAAGGTCTATTTTAGGTTTTTTTCTGCATGTGCTTTACGTGCCACAGCTGAGCCTCAGTGGTGAAACCTGACCTGTTCTTATTTTGGAAAGCTCTAAAAGAAAAATAGTGATGGTGAAGCAGATCTGCTTATGTTTCTATTCCTTTTTCTCAGCACTCATATATAATACTGTTAAATTCTTTAGTACTGTGTACCACTTCTCAAAGCACAAACTCAGTCGATCCAACTTGTTTGTGCCACGCTTAAGTACATGTATGCAGAGACAGGTAGCTCAGTCATTCCATGAATCAGTTTATCCATAGGAAGCCCTACATTTAGAATCAGAGAACAAGCTGATATTGATGACTAATATTTTGCCCTGTCGTTCAGATCTGTGGTTGTCTTACAACTGCATAAATTAAAATCTTGTGAGTTTAGGAATAAGTTTATTTAATTTTCATCACTGCACACCTTAGGGACCCCATCTTAAACTTAACATATATATAAAGCAGACTAAGTTTTCACGTTTTCATTTAATTATTTCTCTTTTCCCTGTCTGATGAAAATTGATTCCACTAGTAAAATCAATTTGGAATGAAATGTTATGGAATGGACCATATAGACTATGGTTTACCAGACTCTCACATCATTGAGAAGTTGCACACAACTGATTAAAAACATGACTAAGTTTTCCGTTTCATTGATATTTGTATGAGACCTCAAGATGCATTGATTCCAGAGAGCAGAAAATAGTACAGATGTAGGGAGAGCTAATATGAAATAACACACTGCTTTCTTTCTAGGTTTTATTCTTCAGCAATGATACCCAGAAATTATGACATGATTATTTGCTCCTCATCCCTCCCTCTCAAACTCAAGTGGTGTCTTTTAGAAAAGGTGCATTTTGCCATGAGCAGCACACTGTAATAAAATAGTTTTGTAATCTCCCTGAGGTACTACCTAAGGACATCAGGGTACCAGCTTTGTTTCCACTTGTCTGGAAGTATAGGTAGACACACAATTGGTCAATACTTTCTAAGTAAGACTAGTAATTTCCTGGTAATACTGATTGACAGGGATAATATTTGTTATAAGGAACTTCAAGGTTAATTATCCTATCACTGTTTATTGCTCTGCAATCTACTCTCATTTACACCACATACAAACCAGAATGAACTCTACAATACTATCAGTGGTGAACAGAGAATTCCAATGTATTTGATTTAACATAAAAGACCTTCATCAGCTACCTGGCAGCTGAGGACCAGATTATTTGCAATTAATGCTGAAGTCATCATAATGTGAAGGAATGAAGGACACAAGACAGTCATGAGGTCCTTTCCTCCAGGTAATGGTCTTTTTGGAGGGAGCTTAGACAGCCAGTCAGAATTAGTATGCACTTCTCAGCTCATCTTTTAGAAAACATGCTAAGCAAACCAGAAGTGAGCCAAATCATTGCAGGACAGCATGCTGTACCACCCAGACTGATGACCTTATTTAGCTTGGAGTAGTCAATAAGATCAGGTCGGTGTCTGTGGATAAGTGCACATAATCCAAGGCCATCTTTCCAGCTTTACAATGAAAAATAGAATGGAAAAAAAATTAGTTAATAAAGTCATGGCATTTTACAGTTTGATCCTTGCTCAAGCCATAAAATCAAGCAGGAGCTCTCCTGTGAAGTCCTGACACATTCTGTGAACTCTCATCCCTCTGAGCTTTTCTGTTACTCTACTTTTTTTTTCCTGTGGTACATATCTTCCTCTACAGTTCACACACACTCGAGGCAACCGTAATACTTTCTAAACAGTGTACATTACATGCAATAGTCCCTGACTTCAACTGCTTCATTTGTGTAGTGTTTCAGAATAGCTCAGAGTACACATTCACCAATGAAAGTGTTCAATCTCCTGATACACTTACAGCATGTTTGTGAAAATATAAAAGCAGAGCAAGCCTGCAATTACATGAATTTGCTGAAGCAGTTGACCTTCTTGTATGTCAGTTATTTCAGACAACTTTACTGACACAACCATGTTGCGCTCACAGAAGTCACAAATTGGATCAGTTTATGTAAAATACTTCACACTTGACAGCTTCAGTTAAGTTCTGTATCTACACACTTCAATGTGACTTCAGGCACACTGCTTTTCTGGGCAAGAACAGGCAATGAACAGAGATACCAAAAACATCTATTTAGAAAGATTATGAAAGGTTCCTCCCAGACAGAAGCAATTATTCTGGAAGATGTAAACACTATGCCATCACTGAGACTATAGGTTTGAGGTCTTATCCTGTGCTGTGGTACTAAACATTTTAAAGCTGTTAGAATTTCTGTTATTGAGCTGTCGAGGCAGACCCTCCAAATAACAGAATCATCTCCAATAAAAATCTAATACAGTTAAGCCAAATACACAGATATTATATATTATGAAACCATCCAGAAGGTAAAACTGAAAACAAATGAGCATGAAGGAAACAAAAACATTATTTTCCCAAAAGGTATAGACTAAAATGGTCTGGGCAGTCTTTTGTAAAGTAAAAGCTGATGAACTCAAAATCAAGGTACTTCCATTCAAGATGTTTTCTCCATACCATTTATGAGACCAGCATATGTATGTATACACACTAAGATTCAGTACCCTAATTTGCAGTATACTCTGCATCCATATAAAAATCTATTGAAATATAACTCTATATATTACAGGAAAATAGCATGTGATAAATTTCAGTTCTCTTAAAAGCAATACAGGGACTGTAAATCAAACATTCCTTTTATCCACGGACACATGTGTGATCTGTAGCTTTTCTATCACTACGTGTGCTTTAGGTGCTGCATATTCAGAACTAATTTAGAACACCAACACACTGCAATACAGAGGTCTTATTGCAAATAAAATAAGGATCTCAAGGAAGGCAAAATTACATACTTAAACAGTGCAACTGGCAAGTCACATAGTTTAACAAGGAGGGTCACTGGCAGAACTACAGGAACTAGCCCAGTGAAATCCCCAAACCAGGCAGCCTGCATATGGCCTGGGAGCTTCACTAAATTTTCCACATGAAGTAACAATCATGATTCTGAAAACAAATGTGTTTAAAGTGCTGCTGTTGTGTACTGAGTGCATTTTTTGCTTCTAATAGTTACCTTACAAAACAATAAAGACTGATTCAATATAATGATACATTTGCAAGTTCAACACATTGGTATTTTTGCCAAGAACAGTCCATAGCAGCTCTCACTTGAGAGCAGCCATTTGCCAAGTCACTATATTGCACTGCTTATATATTCCCATATATCAAGGACTCTAACAATGTAATATGGTCATTCTGTATCTAGTAGCAATTATTTTTCTTTTAAATAGTGTCTGGGGAAGCCATGGTAAATAACACAAAAAGTTAATCAAAATAAGACTTTGAAGACAAAGCAAGAGAATTCAAAAAAAGAAGTCTAGTTAACAGGTGAGAGTAAAACTCTCCTGTCACATATATATACCTCCAGACTGGTGGGGGGAAAAATTACCTACAATATTATTGACTGCTACTACCCTTTGAAATAATGGAAGTTTACCTAAGATGGAAGTTCTGAATGTTCACATTTCTGTAAGGAGCAGTTTTTCTTTGACACCACAGCAGCAGCCCTTCTTTGGCAGAGGTCTCTGTAAAAGACACCAGATAGTAAAAAGAAAGGGATAAATGCTAAAAGTGTTCAAGTAATTAATTTTTTGTCATTGTAAATGTAGTCAGCCACCTGGAACTTGTTGGCATAAGCCAATGTTTAATCCTAAAAGATACCCATACTAATGGTGCCCCATTAGGACACAGAGGACAGCTCAACTGAAACAACTTCAGACTAGAGACTCAGCCCGCACAGTAATTCTGGGATATTAGAAGATTAAGAAATGATATTTGGTTGGATAGCAGAATATATATTTGGAGAAAAATACCCAACACAAATAGAATAGAACTGGGCATAAAAGACTGTGTTGGTGCCTCCACTAAATATGCCTATAGTCTCTGTCCATTTGCTTATGCGGTGAAGTGCTGAAAAAATACTTTCATTATCTGAACTCTCTGTGCACCTCAACGCATCTCAGTGCAAAAGTAGAGGACAGAAAAGATCAAACAGATCATTAGGTACACATTAATGTCCCACAAATTATGGGTGGGGCAGTATGCAGAGCTTACTGTTATTGAAAACTGAGATTAGTTTCTCAAATTCTACTTTTCAAAGCATGGATCAAATCTGAAGTGCATTTTAACTGCAACATATTTTCTGGAGACAGTTACCAAGTGAGAGTTAAGAACAGAAAACTGAAGCCGTGTGGAGAAAAAAGAAGTGATGGAAAAAGAAAGATATAGAGAGATAATATTTGCAAAGAATATGATAAGTGGATGGGACTAAAAATAAGTATGTTTTGAATAGGATCACCATGTAGGGTATAGCACAGTTTTGGGCCACCAAAGCTCAGAAAAACAGGCATGTTTCTGTCTCCACAACTGAGACACATGCCCAGAATTTATGTGTTTTGAAAGCCAGCTCAAGGTCTCTAACAGGGTAAAAGTAATTACTTGTTCCCTCCAGAAATTGATTTTGTCACTGGGTAGGGAACTTCTAGTATAATTCACTGTGATAAAGTAATGCATTTTTTAAACACTCATCTCACTTGTGCATAATTCATATAAAACCACTCTTTAACAAGTTTCCTGTTTAACATAGTTGCAATACTATTACCTTCCACTGAAATATCCTGAATGGCAAAGCGAAGGATGATAGTCCAGATCATACCCAGCGTCATTTTCACATTGCCATCAACAATTTCTAAGGTGAAAAAAAGGCATAATAGTATATTTAGAATGTGGTCTCCATTTTATTTTAGTAACCTATTTCTATTAATATTTCATCTAAAAAATTGTTTCTATTTCTACCATAATTCTTTACACAGAGATCGTCTGGGTTCATTTTTCAACAAACCTATGCTTGTGCTACACTGAAGATTGTTGAGGTTAAGTGATATTAACTTCAGCCTTTCAATGCTAAAAGGTACTTGTAACAGTCTCAAACCTTGACTTTCAGGCTGACTTTTTTAGAGAGAGCCTGAGGGGAAATATTAAAGATTGAACAGTATCACTGTTTTCAAACACAAAGGAACTGGAAAAAAATACGGTCCTATCCCAAATTTTAAGAAACTAATGAACATTAACAGTACTAATTTTTAATACAATGGTACTCAGAATCTCCTCTATATTGTTTAGACCTTTCTGAGAAATTTACCTTTAGTGCCAGCACAGACTAGATATGAAGAACAGCTCAAGAGACACAGCACCTCCTGAGACTGAGCTACCAAGCAGCTCTAAATCACAGCCACAAAACTGTAACATCTTACAGCTCTGGTGCCTATGCACATTTAAGTATCTTTACTCTAAAATGTGTTTTTTCCTCTTATGTCTGAAGTATCAATTTGTTACAAGACTGTTTGATTCTGCTTACAACACAGGGTACTACAAATGTGCTTTCTCCAAACCTCACACATACACAGGAGTCCTTTCACAAGCCAAGTTAGAATCCAGTGCTCCTACACTGTAATCAAACAGTGATACCCACTTAAATTTCTCAACACCAAAAAATGTGTTGCCAGCCCACTTAAATGTGTTGATAATGTTAAATCAATCTGAAAGGTATAGTGAGAGACTCAGAAGAACATAGTGAGACTCTAATAAGGGTCCTGCACTGGAAGGTAAAGAGATGGGATAATGAGAGAGCAGAACTGCCAACAGCCTTTCCAGTCACCTCACACCAAAAGAGCAGTGGAGCAGGGAAGGAATCAGCTGCTCCCATATTTTAAAGTCACCTCCAGCCTCCCTCAAAGAGTGGCACAGCTGTGGCTGCCTAGGGGCCCACTAGTGTTCTGGAAAAGGAACGGGAAAAACTTGCAGGAGGAGGAGTTTCCTCAATTTAACATCAAATGCCAGTAGAGGTGCCAGCAGAAAATGGAGTCACTCTGCTTAAAAGTTGCTGGAATCCAGGGGCAACTTCTACAGTACAAAGCAGCTGCCAGCTCTAAGACTTGAGATACATGTGAAATTGCAGCAGTATGTGACACAAGCTGTCACTTGAATCTATGGAATTAACACATGTAGTAGGAGATATGTCACTCAGCATTAGTCTGTACTTCGTTGGTATGATGATCCAAGTTTATATATGAGTGGCTATTTTTCAGCTTTCTCCTTTGGGTTCTACACTAATTTTACAGTTACCTGACTTTGCCTGCCTTCTGTGTATGATAACTATCAAAAGTATAACAACTATCAAAAGATCTCAAGTCTCTTCAAATCTCAAAACTAAACTCCTTGACCTCAAAACAGACCAAGTGGCAATTAGGGCACGTAGCTACTTATCTCCTCTTGCCTCCTCCTCCTCAGTCAAGTATTTAATTGCATTTTGTTCCAACATCTAATATGTATAAGCAGTAAAGGAGGCATTGCTGATTGTCAAGCAATCAGTTCATGGATTTGCATAATTGTGCTAGTTTGAAGCTAGCTAGAATGTTTTGGTGAGAAGAATTAGATTACAGACTGTGAAAAGGAAAACAGAACGATGTCTGCTTCACTCATAGGCTCACTGAGATGTGTAAGAACAAGAATCCAAACACAGATAAGGGAGTCGCACTTCTGGGGGAACTGGCTGAGCTGCATTTCTCTCTCTAGCCTCTCTCATCTCTCTGATTAATCCACTTTGCTTCCTAACCCCCTGGCCGAACCTCCATTCTTCCTTGGGACTGGGGTAAGGTGGGGGGGGAGAAGGTGGAAGGGTGGTTGGGAGCCTCTCCTGGGGACTCAGGTTTCTGGGAGGGCTGTTGTGTTTCTGTATTACCTTTTCCCTTGTACATTTCTGTATATAACTGTATATACTGTAAATATCTGCCTGTATATTGAGCTAAACTGTAAATAATAAGCTTCATTCAATTTCCAGAGCCAGCTGAGTCTAGTCTGGGTGATTTCCAAAGTGTGGGGGGCGGGGAACACCCTAACCATCAAAATAATAATCACTACATCATCGGCTTGGTTTACATATATGTATGTACACATAGAATGAAAGAGTAAGAGAGACTTTCCTATGTTGTGCCTCAGGAAAATTTTCAAGTGATTTTCCAGCTTTGGTTTCCCATTATCTACTGCTAGCATAAAATACACACCAAAAATATTCATACAAAAAGACAAGCAAAACTATCTCAACAGGAGGAAAATTAAGTTTCTAAATGTTGAAAAGTACCAGTCAGTGTTGAGAAAATGCTAATTCATTCTCATAAATTCCCTCTACAGATCAATAGAAGGCTTTACTATTTCTTCACACTGCTTGTTTACTCTGGGAGGAATAGCAAAACACCTCATGCAGCAAAACTACAGCTTTCTGGAAATGGAAAAAAATAATAAAATGGCCTAGGGGAAAAGCTAATCAAAGTGGTGTGGCAAGTTCTCAAAGGTTGGCTTCCTTATTTTCTAATTCTGCTTTGGTGCCTTTATTTAATTCTGTACTGACTTTGTTATAGAAGATTCCTGGTCCTCAATATTTCTCCCACTCCCAGAAAAGCAACAGGATACTTGGATCTCTTTTGTCATTTTCCATATCTCAGTTCTTTTCATTCAGGGTGCAATTACCTTGCAAATAGAGTTATTGCACTTGTTAAAAACTTTTAACTCCTGGGCTGTTAATGGGTCATAAGGATACTTTCATAGCTTTTGCTTTACCCTCTTGGCTCTCTATTCTCTTTTCATCACCAAGAGGGAGAAAGACTCTTCCAGAAGACAGAATTTGGCTTCTGCAGAGCATCACACTTCAAGGTGATCACCTGTTTCTTTCTGCTCACACAGAAAGCCAAAGGAAGTCAGTCTCAGAACAGTAATGATTGCTTTAAATAATATCCCTGGTCCTTTAAAAAATACTGAATTGAACTCTGCACTCATGTCCCACAGGAACTGCAGTTTAATCTCTGTTTTGAGGCTCCATTTCAAATACCCGTTAGTCCCCATAGGCTTACATGCTGTTTACCACTCAGCATGTCAGATAATAAAACATGATCCTCATCAGATTTAGATACAAAACTTTCATGCTTTGGCAATTAAAAAGTATTCCAAACATCTATGTAACTCAGAGAATGTGAAAACAGATGGGTGCAGACAAGCCCAGATGCCTCATGCTCACACAGAGAGTCAGTAAATTAAGGAGTTAAGCACTTTGATACAATCTTAAGGAGCCTGTGCTCAGCCTCCTTGCTGGCATTCACTCCACCTTCATACTATTTTCATACTATAATGACTGCCCAGTCACCAATGCTGCAAAATGCACCGTAAGAGAAAAAAAAAGAGGTGAAGAAGGTTTTAAAATCAGATCATACTGCTGATACAGTTTCCAGCACAGTTACAGAAACAGTTGTCAGGCCAAGTGACAGGGTAGGGCTGTGAAGTGTGGGAGCAAGTATGCAGGACGAGGGGGCACAGGGACTCTAAACACGTACTGGTGCCAGAGGTCCCACACTGTGAAACTGTAGCCAGTCAGATGTGATTCTGCATTGCTGCATCAGCGCAGCATTGTGCCTTAGGTAAGAAATTTAGTAGGGGGGGATGTGGTAAACTTAACAGAGCACTAAGCATGACTGGGCTTGGCTTCGTGTTCAGCCTGCTTAGAGTAGGAGTGGAAGGCTCGTGAATCTATCTGCTCCTGCCCACATGGATGCAATCTAATGTGTGTAGCCATACTTGACATAGTGCAATGTCTTACAATGACAGGTTCCTCTCAGCATCTAAGCTGTGACAGTAGCAGTAGACTTTTCTCCTGTGCTTCTAACCAAGAAATTAAATATCTTCTTTTTTTTAAATAACAGATGAATGTTTGCTTCTAGTCACTCCATTTAACAGATTAAAAATTCCAGAAACAAGCAATAAAGCACAGCCAAGAGCATCATCTTCATCTCCTGGTTTACCAACTACAGCTGCTGTTACATGTAGAAAGAAATAGTGTGTGAACAGACATCCCATTGCAGCAATTGGCTGAGAAGCTGGAAGAGGTTATTGCCTCTTCTTCTTGCCTCTCTCCTAGCCTGGATTGCCTGTTATGACAGGGCATCTAAACCCATGCCTATTGCTGCCAAAGTGAACAGCAGGGTTAATTTAACTGCTTTTAATAGCTGATCTGAGCTATCCCAGATGCTTTGTCTTCAGGTGATATAAAAAGTATTACTGCTGCTCCCTAGTCTCTCTGCTCTGGTAATAATAAGCAGCAATAAGCAGGGCAAAATGAGATTGAAATACAAAGGGCTGGCCTGCACCTTTCAAGAGTAGATAAA
Organism: Pogoniulus pusillus; assembly: GCF_015220805.1. NCBI lineage: Eukaryota > Metazoa > Chordata > Aves > Piciformes > Lybiidae > Pogoniulus > Pogoniulus pusillus. Next base: position 17,437,944 of record NC_087281.1, on the reverse strand, counting down.
AGCTGGTATATCTTGGCTTAAAGATTCTGACCTTGCTCTAAGAATCTAGGTGTGAAAACCACACATTGTGCAAACAGATCAGAGAGAACTACTCTGTCCCACAAGATACTCTTTGCTGCACTCTTGTTTTCAGTGAGGAAACCTCAAAGTCCCAGCATGAAACGAGAGAAACTACCATTCATTTCCTCCATGCTCTGTACTCACAATATTTTTGCACCAGCTATCAAACAGGCTTCCATATACTTAATTTTCATTTCCACACATAAAATGTCTCTTCAGTACCCTCTGCTGTCCAGTCAGTGCCATGTCGCTCCCAGAATAGTGACTGAAGGGGTTTAAGGTAGGTGCATATTTTTCTGTCCCACCTCATTTAATTGAGCAAAGGGCCCAGCTGCCCCTGACTGCTTACACAACAGATGGAAAGAGCCAGGCACATCTGAAATGCAGTAGACCTCTTCTGAGATCTGAAGTGCCTTTGGGAATTGCTTGTTTCTCCCCACTGATTATGCATTCCCCCAAAAAGGGTCTCTGTTACATGACTAAAGGTAGAATTTGTACTCGGATGATGCATCTAGTTCAGTCTCAAATGAATAAAGAGTGAGTTCAAACAAATGCCTTGTCCAGAGAACACACATTTCTTGGGATTTCAGAGTGCTGGATCTAGATACTGAACACATTCAGTGAACAACACTTGAAGAACCAAGTGGCTTAGGTCAAACCATTGTGAAGTCAATGAATGCTGATGGATCCCTTCATCTACAGGTGGCCCTATTCCACCTAATGAACCTTACTACTCCAGGCACAGTTACAGCAAGCTCTGAGAGATCAAGGTTTGGAAGCCAGAGTAAAGACATACATAAGCCGAGAGATCAGACAACAGGAAGAGAAGGTTCACAAATCAGTTTTAAAAGGCCTAGCAATACAAATAGAATATTCTCACTAGGATGCTGAGGTTAAAGCCACAGTTTTGCTCCAGGGCACATGTTAGAAGCTGCTCCAGAGTGGACAGACACCACTGAGGACATGGAATCAAAAGTAGTTGGGTATCATGCTAGCTATATCACTCCTTTGTACGGTTATAGCTATGGAAAACATTATGCAAGTATCTCCATGGAGCAGCTAGTTCTGGACAGGCATTCAGTCTTTTTAAGCAATCAAATTAATAGCAGAGCAGGCACAGGTTCACTTGCAGTGAAAGCCTGCCTGCTTTTTTGCTCAGAGTTCGCATCCATAAGCATTTACCCAGCCAGCTCCATGTTTTCATGTGACTACCTGAACAGATGTTGTAGGTTTGGGAACCACAGAGATAAAAATCCTCTATGGACTAGAGGAGTCCAGGGGGTGGACACAGGAAAGTGCAATATTGTTACTCAGTCCCATAATTCTGCTGGAAGCAAGGCTAACTTGTCCTCCTTTCCTCTCCCTCTTGCCTGGAGTCTCTGGCAGGAGCTAATTGTCCTGGTAAACATGTAGGGAGGGAGCCTGTTTGTGGCCTGCAAAGGCCTTGTTTGGGCCTATAAATGGCAGAGGAGCTGGGGCAGGAGAAAAGGAGCATTGGAGATTGTAGGTTAGTTTTGGGTTGGGAGATGGCTTAAGGGGGTTGCTATGCATCCTGTATATTCTCTGTAATTTTTCTGCATCTCTCTTTTCAAATATAATTCTGTATTTCTTACCAATTCATTTGAGAGTGTCTCATTCTGTTCACTCTTCAAAAAAAGCCATGACAACAGAAAATAACAAGGTAATAAATTTAATGAATAACATCTCACTTCACTTCTTTCCTACGTTCAGTCTCTCTCCAGTTTCTTAACTCTGCATTTGAATTCCAGAGACACAGTTGTCTCATCATAAAGGGTTGGACTTGATGATCTATGATGTCTCTTCCAACCTTGGTGATACTGTGATAAAATAGGAGTAGGTCCCAATCACCCAGTAGTGATGCCAGACTTTGTCTTGCCTGAATAATATTGCTTAGCAATAAAATAAGATCCCATATTAGATAAAGCACAACCTAGAGATCCACTTGATTTCTGAAGGACTTGCTTATTTTTAATCATGTTTAGGAAAACCATAATGCCCTGAAAGAAGGAATCGTTATCTGAACACCCACTGAAAGAGACAATTCCATTTAACCTTGGAGTTAAACTAATCTCAGAGCCCATTCATATCTCTATTTCTGTCTAGGTGTCCACAAATTTGCAGCTCTTCTCTTTTCACAGATACAGGTCAGCAATCAGTATTAAAGCACCCAGTTCAGGCACCAAATAATATTTAGAGAACAGCCTGCACAATTTGGCCAAGAGTCTGTCGGACTTACTTTGCAATGTGAATGCCTTGGATCTAAGTAAGGTGCACTGTCAAGCTCTGCCACATACCTTCTGCACCAATTGACACAAGTTTCACTCCTTTGCTGGCAATATAATCCAGGGCTTTGTTGACATTAGCAATTTTATGGAAGCGCATCTTCCCTCTGTCCGGTTTCGGTAGTCTTTCCCCTGCAGAACAAGAGATTTAATGTGTTTACTGTTACATATATCTGGCTACAGACATCCAAGCAACTAGAAACTCAAGAATGAATGTGCCCTGAATGCTGTCTAAAAACTAGCAGTTATTTTAACAGATTTTTTTCTGGAAGAATGTCAAAGGGCTTTAAATAAAAAACCTGAAGAGAAGAGTCAACTGTTGAAACATCTTACTTAGAACCTGCTCATACAAAAGTAACATCATTTTTATGTTTGCCCTAAACACCTGGAAGACATAAAAGTGTTTCCTGCTACTCCTGGTTCACTTCTACTGTCTGTGTTAGAGTAGCCAAATATTAAGAAGGCAGGATGTTCTCAGAGCTCATCATCCTTACTTTTCAGACTGTAAGGGGAGGCTGGACTCCATCCAGTAGGTTATCTGTAGCATCCTTCCACATCTGACCATGAACAATGGCTTTTAACAATCTCAGCCAAGACAGCAGAGCAGCTAATTGATATGAACTTTCCAAACTTAAATACAAGGACTATGATGAAGTTTAGAGCCATGGATCAGTGATATTTACATCAGTTTTGTTTCAAAGTTAATAATGAAAACATGTGACTTTTGAATTCTGAAGTAATATTGGAAGTGTTCAGAAAAAGACTGGATGAGGCACTTAGTGCCATGGTCTAGTTGTTTGGATAGGGCTGGGTGCTAGGTTGGACTGGATGATCTTGGAGGTCTCTTCCAACCTGGGTGATTCTGTGATGCCTCTATGATAATTTCAGAGCATATGTTGATGTGCTCAATTGAACTTATCTTTTTAAATGACCACAAAGAAAAATAATTCATGAAAATATGATTCCCCATTTCATGAAGATTTACCAGCTGAAGATCTTTCCCCACTGAAATTTTCAGCAAAAAAAATGTAAACTGTCTTTTGTACAAAAATACCTTGTAAATTTTGCCCTATTCCACATTTGCTGTGCATTTGTAATTTAGAATCCTATTCCCTTCCCCCCATTCAGGGGCATTCTGGGTGTATCTTGGGAACTGCACCTCTGAATAACAGGTAAAATGGGCAACATAGTGAGTTTACATCAGTTAGTCAAAAGGAGCTATTGGATGTTCCACCACTCAAAAATTAGACCTTTTACTCATTAATAAATATTGATCTAATTTCACTTTAGGTACTCACTTTTGAAAGCATTGGTCCATCCAATAAAATCATTAAAAGCAAAATAAAACTTTTATACTAAAATTGGAATAAAACACATTTGTAATCAAAGTGTAAAGGCTTTTTAATAGTCAGAGGCTAAGACCAGGTCCCCAGTATTTGTGGTTTGTCCAGCAACACTGTGATACTGATGATTTCACAGGTTTCACATGGTCATTATGGCTGGAAAAGACCTCCAAGATCATTGGGCCCAACAATTAACCTTACACTGCCAGGTCATCATGTCCCTCAGCACCACATCTGCACTTCAGTACTTGCAGGAACTCCTTCCTTGGGCAGCCTGTTTCAGGTCTCAGTGACCTTTTTAGTGAAGAATTTTCCCCTAATATCCAACCTAAATCTCTCCTGGTGCAACTGGAGGCTGTTTGTCATATCTGGAAAAGAAACATTATCTATGATGGCTCCCAGCTCGTTCTCAAAAGCTAGCCAACCCTTAAACACCCACGACAACCCCCTCAGAGCCACATACCTGGAACACAAGCACACATCAGAAGATTCTAGAGATAAGAAAAAAAGGGTGTTTCCTCCCTTTTGTTTTATTGTGTTTCAGTTTACTTAGAGCTTGTGCTCGCTGTTCTGAAGTGTTAACAATATTTGTTCTTTTAAGAGTGTTTCAGTTAGCATGTTGCAAACACATAGCAAACTGGATTTTAGCCAACCTGAGATAACTTCCAAGAGCAGCATCAGTTTGAGGCCGTTTCTGAAGTCCTCCTCAATGTTCTCAATCTGAGTGCCTGCTTTCCTGAGGTGGGAATTGCACCAGGCTGTAAACGTCTGTAATTGCAATTAAAAAAAAAATTACTTATCAACAAGGCATTTCCCAAAACAACTGCTAAAACATCTGAGCAAACACTGCATCTGAGATTGTCACTACTACCTCAGAAATTCTGATGTCTAACTCCTACTCATTTTACATGTCTCTGAGTTCAAAATTCATATCCTAGATGTTCATGAAGATGCAAAGAACTGCTTGAAGTAACATTGTGCCTGCTCGCAAATGTGCCCCCCAAAAACATATGCACACAAAGGCAAAATTTGTCTGATATTTATTGCTACACTTAACATTTTATAGAATCATAGCATCAAGTAGGTTAGAAGAGACCTCCAAGATCATCCAGTCCAACCTATCATCCAGCCCAGTCAACTAGACCATGGCACTAAGTGCTCCATCCAGTCTTTTCTTGAACACTTCCAGGGACAGCAACTCCACCACCTCCCTGGGCAGCCCCTTCCAATGCCAATCACTCTCTCTGGGAAGAACTTCCTCCTAACATCCAGCCTAGGCCTCCCCCAGCACAACTTGAGACTGTGTCCCCTTGTTCTGTAGTTGTAGACAGCAATGAGTTCACCCCTGAGCCTCCTCTTCTCCAGGCTAAGCAGCCCCAGCTCCCTCAGCCTCTCCTCATGGGGTTTGTGTTCCAGGCCCCTTGCCAGCTTTGTTGCCCTTCTCTGGACAGATTTCAGCACCTCAACATCTCTCTTGAATTGAGTGGCCCAGAACTGGACATAGTACTCAAGGTGTGGCCTGACCAGTGCTGAGTACAGGGGAAGAATAACCTGTCCTACTAGCCACACTATTCCTGATACAGGCCAGGATGCAATTGGCTCTCTTGGCCACCTGAGCACACTGCTGGCTGCTAGATATTCAAAGAAAGGAAGAAAGAGAAGACAGGTTTGGAAGGGGTTCTGGGCAGAGATCTTGTTGAACAGCAGAGGATGAGCTGAACATAGAGGCATAAGACTATTTTCCTGTGTGAAGACAAATTGTGGTTGCATCTGAGCACCTCTGCAAATACATTTATTTGAATAATGGGGTGTTAGCTTGAAAGGCAGTCCTTTGGGAAGGTAAAAAAATCCCTCAAGATAATTAAGCTTTACTGAACTCTTAGGAGACTTGAAACCGGAGCATAGCAAACATCACAACAGAAATAACAGGCACCTCTACCCTCAGGGCTTGACACGATGGACTCAGGATGGTATTTGGTTTGGATCATTACAGGGTTTGGATCTAGTTTATATGACTAATTTGTCTGCCTCGAGCAGTATCTTCCTCTAGTGGTATGTATCTAAAAAGGCTTAGCACCACATTAAGTCATTTGCAAATAACCAAGAATTACAGCAAGCATCCTTGGAAGGAACAATATTATGGTAATACAGAAAAAAAAACCATCTGAAATCACCCAAGGGTAAATGGACATGATCCTTGCATGGCAATTTGGCAATAAATATTAGAAAGCTGAAACAGTAAATGAATGAGCCTTTCATGAATTAAGCCTAAGTGACCAACACGTGCTTATCTGCAGATGCCACTGCAGTTTGAACCATTATTCCAAGTACATCCAGCTAAATACAACTTGGAGGAAAACCTCAGGCATTTCTCTCTTTTCTTTTAGACATTTATGGTGAATGTTTTGAACTTGTACCACTCAAGACAATGAGTTTTACCCATTTTTCATGTCATTAAGAGCTTAATGGCAACAACACTACTGTCAAGCAGTCTTAAAATACAAATCTGATTCCTACTGTAAAGAAAGCTACTTGTCAGTTTCTTAAGAATAAATGGAACTTGGCACTTCTTAGGTCTCACATGTATATAGAAGTGTATAGATATATAGACATACAAAACCAAATAGAATCTCATCCACCTCTAAGCGCACTGTGGTCTCCTGTAATAGCTGACTGAATTTACTGGATGCTGCACTGATAGACACACAGAATAAATTATATCCAAAGATCCCAAAGTTTTCCAATATTTTTTTTTCTGAAAAAAAGACATTTTTATGTCATTGAATTTGCTGAGTCAAACTGTCCTCTCACTCTTGTTCATTTTATGAAGACACTAAGCAGCTAATGTTGCTGTGACATAAACCAGGAAAAGATGCTACTGCTGCTGAGTCAAACCCTTTTCAATAAATAGTTTGATAACAGTCACTGGATTTCTTAACTTGCAGATATGAAAAGCCATATTTTTTTCCAGTAGGATTGGGGTTTGTCACTGACATTGTAGCATTCTGAAGGATAAACCTGAAATCACCTATGAAGCCTCCACTCATGGGGTAAATTCTATAGAAGCACTGCATGTGGATTCTTTATTTAGACTATCTTTTTCTAGATCATTTAAATTATCTCCTATATCTAGGATAAGAGTTGTATCTGTTATCTAAACTACAGTTTCTCAGAGCTTTCTGTTTTACCAGTGCACCAGATCATTAACTGGTGCTATCATCTTAGGGCAGTTGTTTTGTCCCTCATGACAAGTGTTGCTGAATTGTTACAGCGGACTCTGGGCATGTGGCTTCCTAGTCTAGTGCCTTCCAAAATGCTTTATTTTCCTAGGACTTAACACAGTTATAGGAATGTTACTTAAGGAAGCACTCGCTGTGTTTCAGTGATGCAATTCACAGATTACTAGATTAAATCTACTGAAAACTTGCAACCAGTTTCCACAGTCTACATTTTATTTAACCCTCATCCTTCTATTCTTATCATGATACCTCTTATTCTCACTGCTTTGGCTTTAACTGTTCTATTCATAGTTATTAAGAAACAATTCAAAGCACGTTTAAGTCCTGGAGATCAAGATACAGCCAGCATATAGTACCCTGCAAATTTGTAATCCACTGGGATTTAAAAGCTATTAAATGACTTAGACAAAGCAAATCCCTTTTTCTGCTGAGCTGTATGGCACATTTCAGAGTATCAGATTGCCCAGAGAAAACAAGGCACGACTGAAGGCACCAAGCCGAATACCAGAAAGGATACAAGTATCTAAAAAGCTATACAAGTCTTTTTAGCACTTATTTACCATAGGTGGCTCTACAAATGTAAAAAAACAAATAGATGGATAAATCTCATTTCCAGAGTTGTTACTGCAAAAGAAACCTTGCTAACATTATTAGATGACAAGCAACAGAAAAGGGGAAGCAGGGCAGGAAGCTAATCAAATTGCAATCTCACAGGTAAATGTTCTCTTTAACGTTCTATTAATTGTCTACTGCTGTCACAGGTCTGTTTTGGAAAAGCTAATTGCTGAAAAGGGAGCACAGTTTGTGTTCTCTGCCCACGTGGCCTCATTGTGAAGACTACCAATAGCATATTTGCCCATGTATCCTTTTTATGTGTATAATAACTTACTTTTGATAGTGCTTCAAAGCCAGAAAAGAAGGTACTATAACAAGTTTCATACGTGCTTTCAGTTAACAGGGACAAAGAGAATTGAGAAAGCACCATTTGTCACCCTCTCCAATACTGTACCTATCACTCACAAGACAACTTTTTCCACCTGCTGAAGATACAGGGTAATTTCTAGTTTGGCACCAGCAGTGAGTCCAAAATGTTCATTGCCAAAACAGCAGCATATCTTGTACGGGAACATGTACAGGGCATACACTCCATAAGTTCAAGGAGTGTTCCTTAATTGAGATGTGGGCCCAGTCCAAGTCCTATTTAGTATGTACATCTCATAACAAAGGTTAACACTGCCTTTCATTCTCTCCAACTCAAATCAATTTCTGACTGCTACAATATTTCCAAAATTAAAGACTGATTTTAAAAGCCACTCTCTACCCCTACTAGAAAGGCTACTGGCTGACAAATCATTTGGTGTTTGAGTTTCTAGCCTTTCTGTAGTAAAAAAAAACCACAGACAAAAGCCAAAGTTAACCTATGAGTTATGAAAAAAAACTGTATTGATAGGAAACTCAATATTTCCTCTTTGTTAAGTACAGCAGAAGCACAACTCATTTGAGGTGGACTTCAAAATTCTATTGCCAAAAGCAGAAGATCACACCTGATGTGTGATACAGTTGTTTCTTAAAGCTCTGCTTTACAGCCCTTCTTCAGAAGTGGTTTACCTCTCTTCTTGTGATAGTTGAGGGTTTTCATTACTTCTAGGCTAAATGGAACATGGTGATTCACTCTGTAGTTATACAGAACATTACTGGGCTCTGACAGCATGGCAAGGGTGTTACAGGAAAAGCTCTGCCAGAACATTCCCACTAGGCCAGACTGAGGTTTCCCCTTGAAGAATTTCCCACCTGTCCGTTAACCATGTTTTAAAATATAAGTTGCAAACCTGCAACATGATCTCCTAGATCCTGTGTCCACACAGTGTTCTAAACACTGCAGCATCAGGGCTTTTCTCTGGCCTTGGGATACAGTCTGCACTGGCTCTCTTTAATTATGCTTCCAAAAGATCAGGCATGAAGGTGAAAGACAGCAGAAAGTTTCATAGACTTTATAAACTAACTTGACAGGAACCAATGACCACACGTGGTATCTTTTAGATTCTTCTAGAACACCTACACCACCTATCCTTTTAGTGTATTAGGTGCATGAGTATGTTTTGATAAACTGAAATTAAATATAACTTACATCTTACTTGTTGGTTTGCATTATTATTAACTGTCCCCTTGCTCTTATTTCCTCTTGCAGTGGAAGGCAGTAAAACAACCAGAGTAACGAAAAGAAGTGGTTCACCAGCACAAGTCCAACAATAGGCAAAGTGTGATTTTCAACACAAAAATACACCAGAGCACAGCAACAACTCAAATAAAGCATAGTGAAAGATGCCATGAAGGCTAAGGTAGGGGAAATGTTTAGTGTGTTTCAGAAGGTGATTAACGGGAAACTCTTAAGTCATAGTCCATATGCCAAAGCCAAATTCCTGAGAACAACAGAAGGGATATCAGAGAACTGTCTTATAAAGGAAGATAGTAGAAACTACTTCACAAGGTCCCTAAATCCAAAGCTGGGGAAAGCCCTCCCTGCTCCAGCACATCCACTCATCCAGCTGAACAGGTGGTTTGGGACATGTATGTTAGCATGCTCTGCACTGTCGGCAGATCTGCTCAAGCAATTAAGGGAATTTCACTCCAGCTTCTTAAATATTATCATTCACAAGAGACATCACCAAATGGATTAATTCAGCATGCACAAGTTGCTTTTGTATTCTGCGTTTTGCTTGCATGGAAGAACCTGGGGAGACCTCAGTCCTTACAAAGCAGGTGGCCTAATCCTATGCAAGTCTAGGGTTTCCCATAAAACATGCAAGCAAATAATTGCATGTCTGTTTTACAGTGCTCACCACTAACAGAAAACCCAAAGCACGTCAATATTCCTTAGGGAATAATTTGGCAAGGCTGGCCTTTGAGAAATGTCAAGAAGATTTTTAAGCCTTTGGTTACCAAGTGAGTGCCATCAGTTCTTCCTTTCAGAGAAATGTTGTATTGCCCCATTGGTCTAAAATGGAATAAAACTCAGAAGGCAGCAAAATGTGTGGGAAATTCAGTATGGATCACTGCATGCACTTGTCCTCACCTCAGATTTGTTTGGTTGGGTTTTGTTTTGGTTGGGTTTGGGACTTTGTTGTTGTTGTTTGTTTCCTTGGTTTCATTTGGGTTTGGGGTGTTTTTTTGAGGGAAGGACAAGCAGAAAAGAAAATAAGAGGTTTCAAAAGATCTTTGGAAGGGCTAAATAAAGTTTCAGGTAGGTAATATCTGTATTGCATTATCTAAGATTGTAGCTGGAAAAGTCAGGTGAGTTTTCAGGTATATATGCCAATCTTCACCTGTGAGAGAGAGGCATGACTCATAAGCAAGAAAATGTATGTAGGTCCTTTAGACAACTCAGGACTTTGATGGACCATCACTATAATGTTACAGCAGGCCTATTCCCTGAAGGAAACTCCTTTCTTTTTCATTACTGTTGATAATATCCATTTACAAAAGTTTACAGCAGCAGGTATCTGCATGATCTTAAGATATTGTTATCCATTCTTATCTTTACAGTGCAACTGCAACCTACTCTATTTATTCAGGTGAAGGAATTAGAAAGACAAAGAAAAAATGTCTACTTATGTTGTGTTCTTTTCATTCTGATTATTTCTTTAACACATTCCTGTTACTAAGGAGACCACAGTGGTCTGTGGTAAATTTCAATGCATCAAATAAAGGAAGAAACACAGTCAAGTTTGGCTTTATTTATGCAGAAGTGGGAAACTTTACTAGGCAAGAAGTATCAACTTCTACAGAATCCAATCTTATATTTAAAAAAAAAGAAAGCTTACAAAGAGGATCAAGCAAAAACTCACACTGTGCCACTTTTCTAACTCTATGCCCAATTAGACACATGTCCTTTCCTCATGATTTTGCTTACCTAAAGTCTAACTATTCCTCCTAGTTCCACTAGTTAAGCTGCACTATTAAGCCAAGACCCCACAGAAACAGACCTCTCTTATACCATGCATCTAAGCTGGATGCAACAGCAGAAAGCTGCTTATCTAAGAGGAAAACTAAGCACAAAAGCATACATGAAAATAAAATTAAAAAAAATATTTAGCATGTCAGAAAATTTATTTCTAGTCACTGCACACAGTATCATAGAATCAACCATTTTGGAAGAGACCTCCAAGATCATCCAGTTCAACCTATCATCCAGCCCTAGCCAATCAACTAGACCATGGCACTTAGTGCCTCATCCAGGCTTTTCTTCAACACCTCCAGGGACAGTGACTCCACCACCTCCCAGGGCAGCCCATTCCAATGCCAATCACTCTCTCTGGCAACAACTTCCTCCTGACATCCAGCCTATACTTCCTCCAGCACAACTTGAGACTGTGTCCCCTTGTTCTCTTGCTGACTGCCTGGCAGAAGAGACCAACCCCCACCTGGCTACATCCTTCCTTCAAGTAGTTGTAGACAGCAACGAGGTCCCCTGGGAGCCTCCTCTCTCCAGGCTAAACAACCTCACTATCAAGCAGAAGGCCTCATTAAGTATACTTCTGTAGGAATCTGCCCTGAACCATTTCCTGTAGTGCACTTATATGGAGTGTACATTTATAATATTTGCCTATGATAGCAACAGGATGTAAGCATATTTCGTGACAGAGCTACAATTTGAGCTAACCTTGACAAATCAGTGAAATGACTTGAAGAAAGCTGGAGGGAGACCAGCCAGAAGTTTGAAGTACTGCCCTCATCCAGTAGTAAATAACCATAAAAACACAAGATGGAGGAAAACTGTTGTGGCAGTAGCACTGAAGAAGAGGATCTGAAAGTAACAGTGAGTCACAACCTACCCTGATTTCAAACTGTTCTACTCTTACACAATCCAAATAGGATATTGGAATGTATACAGCAGAAGAACAGTAACAATCTCCTCCATGCTGGAAAGGGATTAGCTGTACTATTGTCCCTCTCTCAAGTACAACATTTAAGAATAGTGACTAGTTGGAAAGAATCCACATGGAAACAAAAAAATCCACCATGGAAACAAAAAAAAAACCCTTCTAGGAACAAAGTATGAAAATATATAGAATCATTGGACAGGTCTAATCATGAGAATTTTGAAAAGAAAGTAAAACTTGTTTCAATCATTTAAGAAGTTACAACAGAGAAGAGAGCACTTCTCTGTGCTCACTGAAGACACATCATCAGATAGTCATGAGCTTAAACAATGAGGAATATTTACATTAATTCTTAACTGTAGAAGCAGTGAAGCACTGGAAGAGATGGGCTGGGTAAATGTGGAATCCTTCTTGGACATTATCAAGTTGGACAAATGTGCCAAGAACACCATGAGCATATTTGCTTCTGCCCAAAAAAAGAGGAATGGACTAAATGCTTTCCCAGATACTCCCAGTCATACTTTCTACGATGTTCATGGAAGATTCCCATCCTAACTGACACAAACACTGCAGCCTTGAAAAGGGACTGTGGCTGAGAAGCCCTAAACCTTAGGTATATGTTATCCAAAGACTACAAAATAAGAAGTCATTCAGTGGGAAACATCTCCCTTTCAGGAATCCAAGAACTTGGCATGCAACAGCTGCAAATGTTTCTGTCAGGGTATTTTTTCCTGTGGTGATCCCCATTTGTCTCTCCTACTTTCATTCCCTTAGCAAAAAGACAGACAATATTGGAGGAGTTCTGCCAGGAATACAGAAGAAAAAGAAAGTAGAAGGGTGAAGACAGTGAACAACAAAGAAATTAAGTTAAAGAAGTTTCAAAAACAACAGGCAGAAGAGTGTTCACAGACAGTTTAACATGAACCAAAGTAAAATCAAAGTGGATTCAATGAGCTGTTCTATGGGTACAAACATTTCCTAAGGTCTGTATTGTAATTCCTGAGAAAATATTCTGACACCTGCATTTTCTCCCCAACTTTGTACCATCTTTTAAGTCATTTAAGATAGGAGTTTAAAAAACGTTTATATTGTCCTAATTGATGAGTGGATTATGACCCAATGCTCCTCACATTGGACTACAATCCTTTTAACACCACCACCAGCAAATGTTAGCCATTCTAGTTATCCTTTAGTCCTTAAACTCTTAGGGAGTTATGAAATGTCCTGGCCACTTAGGTATGGAGAAAGAAGTCTCTCAGGGGAGCTGTTAAGAATAGCAATGACTGTGAATAACCCCATAGATGCAATCTGAGAAAGCATTTTCACATACAGAAATTGCTTTAGCTTTCACCTCTAGGATGAAAAGTCACTGTCCCTACCTCTCACTAATAAGGTCAGTTTTGGGCACCTCCAATGAAGCTGCCATTTCTGGTGGTTTAAGTGATGGGGACACCTGTCTCCCTGAGAGCTAAACTGAGAGTACAACTCACCTCATAGACATTACCAAACACTCTGCATATGTTAGCAACTTTGTCACTTATTCACCTGGCCTGGGTTCAAAACACTGATCTAAAAGTGAAAGGTTCCCCCCAGCCACCCATTCCCAACCAATAAATTAAAATTCCATCTTCATACAAGGTTATCTTTCACCATGAGTTGGGAAATAGGAGCTATTAGAGTATTAAAAGCCTTTGCAATACTGAGGCTTTTAATTAATATTGTCACCACCTTGCTAAGCAGTGACAAAGGTTAAGGGTTTGCAAGTCAGCTTTCTCTTGGACTTGAAGGGCTCTTTTTCCTCTGTAGTTTGTTCACTCACATTATATGCACGAATCCTTGCAAAAAGATGGTCACAAACAAAATTCAGACAATAGTCTCTGAGAACCCTTTGTCCAAATGGCAATGTCTGGCTGTCTTATAGCAGCCCTGGACAACCCATTCTAGCTAGATAGGGTAACGGGGAACAATCCCTCGCTGTCTGCAATGACCTCATCTATATATCTGCCCTCCTACTTCAATAACACTATTCTTGACATCATTTACAGTTATACACTACTGATAACTCTCTTTATCTTTTCTGTAAAACAACAAGAATGTTAATACTTTGTCACAACAAAATTAATGTACCTGTTTTTTTTTTTCACTACAAATCATTATTCAACGCATTGAAATGCTCGAGATACAGGATTAGCAGCACAAAATGGTAAATAAATCATATCATCTGTGAAGTAAACAATGTTCTCAAATTACTAACAGCTTCTGCATTATAATAGCCCCTATATTAACTTGCTTTCTCTAATGACAGTGAAAACACAGTGAGTAAAACCCAACTGCTGAGTCCCTGCTCCTCTGCACCTTTTTGTACAACTTCTTTTCTTCATACATATGTCCAAAACCTTTACCCCACATGTGCTAGTTTGAAGCTAGTTAGAATGTTTTGGTGAGAAGAACTAGATTACAGGCTGTGAAAGAGGAACCATGGTGATGTCTGCCTCACTCATAGGCTTGCTGAGAGGTATAAGAGCAAGAATCCAAACATAGATAAGGGAGCTCAAGCACAGCCGGAGCTCTGAGCTGCATTTCTCTCTAACTTCACCCTCTGTCTCTCTGATTAATCCACTTTCTAAACCTCCTGGCTGACCCTCCATTCCTCCTTGGGGCACAAGGCAACATCTGGGGTAAGGTTGAGAGGTGGGAGAAGGTGGAAGGGCAGCTGGGAGTCTCTCCCTGGGGACTCAGGTTTCTGGGAGGGCTGTTGTGTTTCTGTATTACCTTTTACCTTGTATATTTCTGTCTGTAACTGTATATATTGTAAATATCTGCTTGTATATTGAGCTAAGCTGTAAATAATAAGCTTCATTCAATTTCCAGAGCCAGATGAGTCTAGGCTGGGCGATTTCCAAAGTGGGGGGGGGCAGGGAACACCAAAACCATCACACCACAGTAGAGATGAACTGTTGATATGCTCCATGGACTAAGAGTTCTAAATGCAGAATTAGGAGGGCTCTGTTCATCTCTGAAATGGAGTGACCGTGCAGTAGTTTTCAGTCTTGTATGCATTTTGCAAATTTTCAATGTTGCAGCAAGTGAAAGAAGTTTTATTTCACAAGACTCAAAAAACAAATATTGCTGAAAAAAGTACGAGTGAAGCATATTCAGAAAACTGTTCTTAAATGGGAGTAAAGCTTTAAAACAAAAACAAAACAACCAAAAGAGGAAGTAGTGGAGCAATACAAATATGAAGTTTTGGCCCATGTATTTTATTTTCAGATGTTGGGTTTGTGTTTCTCTCAAAGGAGAAGTTTCTGGATATGCTGATCTCTTTCAATAGGCCATGTTTTTTCTACTGTTAAATAATTTAACAATTAACAGATCATGGTAGATTTCATTTTTTTACATGGAACACTGCCAGATTTTCCTTTCAAAATATCTCTTACTGAAATCTGCAGAAGCATCACCTACAAGAACCGGTGCCTTTTAGATAGAGATACATTCCTTCCACACAGCATTGACTCAGAGTCTAGCATCCAGACTGAACCTCTAAGGACTGACAACTGTTTGCATGGTGCAACAGCATTTTCCTCTGATAGAGTCACCTAACTTTAAAGCATACTAGCCAAATAATCTCCATTCCTATACCTTGCACTTTGCAAAGCTTGAATTTACCCTATAAACACAAGTAACTCTGACACTGCAACCTGAAGTTGTATGATGATAGCAGCTACTATCTTACACAGTGTTCCTGATCACTTTACACCACAAAACTTTACAGTGCACACCTGCAAATAAATCAGTTCATGCTCATTTGTCAGAGAATTCAAATAAATTTGCCACTACACTGCACAAAGTTCAATGCAGCAAAGAAATATTGTACACATTTCTATAAAGGCCTTAACGGACTCAATCATTCATGCAATAAGATTGCACCTTTATATTTACATAACTATCTCCAAAAGCATTGTCCAAAGGAAACCCTTTCTTGGCCAATCAGGTAGGACACCAAAGACCTAAGCAGAGAGCTTGCAGAGTGTTGTGTGCACAGGTTATATTAGAAATTCCAATGTACTGATGCATACTCCTAAAAATCACTTCTGTCTTTCATGCACCCTGTCTCTCTACATTTTTTAAGATTAAGATTTTGGCTGAATAAAATAAAGAAGACTCCTGATATTATTGAATATCTAAGTAATGAGAAGGTGAGCTGGTTGCATTCTAGTGCTTTCTGGATCACTGCTGAGCAAAGTGTTTTGTCTCACTGTAAGCAGTATTTAGACAAAGAGCCATATGTAAGGCACACTTTTTGAGTCTAACTATTGAAAAACTATGAAACACAAGGACAGAAAAAGTTATATTTGTCCCATGACATACTAAATATCAGATGAAAAGCTTAACTGTTATAAGGTCAAAAATTGGCTCAGGAGTCATCGAGCACCACCTTCCACCTTCAGCATTTCTATATCACAAGAGCATCAAAAAAATAGAGGGCATCTTCAGAAAAGGATTCACAGTAAAAGATGCCAACATAGAATCATAGAATCAACCAGGTTGGAAGAGACCTCCAAGATCATCCACTCCAACCTATCATCCAGCCCTGTCCAATCAACTAGACCATGGCACTAAATGCCTTGTCCAGGCTTTTCTTGAACACCTCCAGGAACAGCAACTCCACCACCTCCCTGGGCAGCCCATTCCAATGCCAATCACTCTCTCTGGCAACAACTCCCTCCTAACATCCAGCCTATACCTCCCCTAGCACAACTTGAGACTGTGTCCCCTCGTTCTGTTGCTGTTGCCTGGCAGAAGAGACCAACCCCACCTGGCTACAGCCTCCCTTCAGGTAGTTCTAGATAGCAATGAGGTTCCCCCCTCCTCTTCTCCAGGCTAAACACCCCCAGCCTCTCTTTAGAGACAACTTTCTGCAGTGGTAAAAAGTTTTTGACCAGCCACCTTTCTGTGTTTGGTTTGGTCTTTCCCCCCCTCTGTATTTTTTTGCAGATGGCCATTTCTTTTCCACTACAGAACAAAAGAATAATGGCTGTTATATTTGCCTCTTCCTGCACAGTTAAAAATGAATCACAGGTAATAAAAAACGAGTCTCCAATACTGTGGTGGTTCTTCAAGGGACAAATCTGCAGGATTTAAAGGTGAAGTCTGTGCCCTTTATACTGCCTGGGGCTTTCTCTCAAGTATATTAAACAAAGAACATGCATTAACACTAACCTACCAGTGCCAAATGAACCTTCTCAGGGTGAGATCGTTTCTCCTACTTTCCTTTCCAGAAGGACCCCAAGGGTCCTCCTTTCATCAGTTGTTCCCTACAGTACTCCTTCCTGGTTTCCAAGTTTTTTTTCTGAACTAGATATGACAGATAGTGCTGGCTAACTGCTTCTTTCAGCAAACATATTTAAATAACCAAATGCTGTTTAGGATAAGATGAAAGAAACATTCACACATTATAATATGGAAAGAACTAAAGGTATGCCCTCTGGAAATAGAAGGATTAATTAAAGTAGGCTAATCCAGGATTTAGTTGACTGGATTTCCAAATGTCTTTCTCTTGCTTTCTCTGTTGATTTTCTTCACAGTGCTATCTTTACCCAGGAATTATACACTACATTGCCAGGTGAGTAAGTAAATCCATTATAAATTGGTCAATACAGTCAGTGTGGGATAAAAGTATATTCCTATCCATTGCATCTGCATTCTTTAAAACACTTCCACAATTAGAAAAGCCTGTCTTCTGACTGACAAAGCTAAAAGAGATTTTGAAAGATGTTTTCAATTCCACACACACCAACACACAGATAGTTTAAGACCTCAACACCAATAAATGATGGGAAAAGTATTGTCAGTAGTCAGGCTCCAAGATGTCCACACAGAAAATGTTGTGTTTGTACTCTTAAATAGTACATTTGAAGGTTACCAAATCTAGTTTCATTTGTAATCTAAACTAAGGCTAATATTCTTACAGAGGAAGGAAAACTTCATGCATTAATTTCCAGTTACACAACAAAAAGCTATGCCAGGGGAAATTTAGGCTCGAGGTGAGGAGAAAGTTCTTCACTGAGAGAGTCATTGGACACTGGAATGGGCTGCCCGGGGAGGTGGTGGAGTCGCCATCCCTGGGGCTGTTCAAGGCAGGACTGGACGTGGCACTTGGTGCCATGGTCTAGCCTTGAGCTCTGTGGTAAAGGGTTGGACTTGATGATCTGTGAGGTCTCTTCCAACCTTGGTGATACTGTGAAAAAGCTCCTCTGTGGTATATATGCCAGATTACTCAGTGCAATATTTCACAGTACACAAGGCACATAATTTGTCCATGGTAACTTCTTTACTATTGCAACTGATGAATTAAAAATAGTAATTGAATTTTGCTATTATTTTTGGTTTAAGAATCTAGTTTTTAAAGAATCTGGTAACTCCTGTTGTAAAAGATACAAATGAAACCTATTAGGTCAATTTTTTTAAGCCCTATTTTTGTTTTTAGGAGGCCATTAGCTGTAGGGTAACATTTTCTAATACATTTGAAATATTCTGAAAGTCAGCAAATTTTCAGAAAAGTTCTGGAGTACCTAAATATATATTTTTTAGTGGGGCTTAGGTTCCTAAATTACTGAGTTTTTCCTAAAAAGGTGAATAAAGAACCTAAACATTAATAGGGTCTTTAGATGGCCCAATAATATACAAACATTAAATTAACTAAGCAATCTGTTGTCAAGCACTAAGAATAGATGAGTAAATAACAATGATGGCTGTAAGGGCTGTAAGTACTAAACCACAGCCTGTGATTTAGTACAGTGTTTGTGATAAGCAAACTACTTTGTCAGTTAAACACACAGTTCTTTGGTTATAGTATATCTGTTCTTAACATATGCTGGGACCTGTGCATGGTCATGGAAATTAAGGCTACAGAAAAGAAGGAAAAGAAGCCAACTTCAGACTCATGTATGGTGTTTTGTTTGTCTTTTAATATTAATGCCAGATGGGTGGCAAGTGTGTTATACAAAATATGTACAAATATAGCTGCCTGTGGGGTTTGTTTGAGATTAAGAAGCAGAGAGAGGGTTGCTCCAAATTTTTGCAATGATCTGGTATATTGCAGAAGATCATTGCACCAACAAATGAAATTCTATGCATGGGATGCAAAGGTGAACATCTGCTTTGCCAAAGAAAACGTGTGATGGAACTACACTCCAGCATACAACTGATTACAAACTTTGACTATAGAGGTTTCCATAGTCCAAGCAGACTCCTTTACATGAAATAACACCCCAGAGCTACACAATCATTTATGTATGTATTTTCTATCTGTATTTAGTGGAGCTGAGTACCAACTTTCTTCACACTGCAGAGCGCACTGCCTTAAGCCTTGCAGCAGTGAAAAGCCACACTGGTGCCAAGATTAAACATAAAACGGAGTTAAAAAAAAACAAGTATCACTTAATGCTAGATGGCTAAGCCTTTCTGTGACTGCCAAAATAGCAGGCTGATTTTCAGAGGTGCAAAATAGACCCAAGTTCCTTCTGACGTCAGTGGCAACGCCTGAGCATTCAACGCCTATAAAAAATACAAGCCCTTCCTTACATGCTGAAGGAATAATCACAGATGCTAATTTAGGTGGTCACTTTCTACAGACTCCTGCTATGGTAGTAATGGTGAACAGGCCCTTTCTAAAGGGTAGTTCAGAGTGGAATCCATCTGCTCCAAATTAGGTTCTCTCAGTTATCAGTAGGGGAAGGCTGGACTGATTTTGCTAACGGGCTTTTGAAGAGAAAGAACAAGCACTGGATTTCCAGTTGAAGACATTCTGACAGTTAAAAGCTGTTGGGAGGATGCAATTGCAGTCAATGGAAAATTTTGCTCGTACCAAGCACAGTAAACACTTAGTACATAGGTATTTCAACCACTGTTTTGGAGATGAAGACATGGACAAAGTGATAGGTCCTTGTAACTTAAAAGCTGAGAGAAACAGAGCCAGACGTGAGAGCAACAGTGCCCATTCTTGCACTTAGGACATACGTTCAGGAGTTAATTTTCTCACCCACGTGAACATGTGGAAATTTAAGGTCCAAATATAGAAACATACTGAATATTAGCCAAACAACTGTCAGTTTTGCTTTCTTCTGGACAAGTCTTCTAAAACATTGTGTTTCTACCAGGTGGGACACTTCCCTAAAAAGAGAACATTGCATCTTGAAGTCTTCTCTGCAGATGCCCTGTTTCTACAGAGTAGCAGCACCTGCCCTGTAATCCTTTCACAATGGACTTTGAGGACTACCAGGACAATGCTATCTTGATCTGTATTGACAAGTTACTTGTACTTCCAGCAGGGAAAGCTACTATAGAATATGTACAGAAGGAGTCACAGAGGGTGATCACAACGTTGTGTTTGCTGGTTAAATAATGTGGAAATAAATAACTTCTGTCTTTAAATACATTTCCAATTGGGCTGCAGCCAGGTGGGAGTTGGACTCTTCTCCCAGGCAACTAGCAACAGAACAAGAGGACACAGTCTGAAGTTGTGCTGAGGGAGGTATAGGCTGGATATTAGGAGGAAGTTCTTCCCAGAGAGAGTGATTTGCCATTGGAATGGGCTGCCCAGGGAGGTGGTGGAGTTGCCATCCCTGGAGGTGTTCAAAAAAAGCCTGGATGAGGCACTTAGTACCATGGTCTAGTTGACTGGAGTGGGCGATAGGTTGGACTGGATGATCTTGGAGGTCTCTTCCAACCTGGTTCATTCTATGAATTATTAGGTAAAGAGCATTGTATAGCACCTGTATAATTATGATCAGCTTCACTCATCAAGTCTCTCAACAGGAGGCATATTTAAAAGCAACAAATCAAGTGATGTTAGAACAACAAATGCCACACCCCCTTATCACAGCTTTTCATAAAAACATGTTCTTCAAAGACTGAAAACTTAAATGAAATTTCCTAACAGTTTGGGATGATTTTCAAGAGAAAAGGGAGAGCTCAAGGTGAAAAAATTCTCCTTCTAGTATCCACTGATGGTAAAGAATGCACTGCCATAGAAGACATACTCAGAGTCAGCAACTTTTCACTACTCATAGCAGAGGAATACCACATCAGTTACAAATTCTCCACCCTGACAATTAGGGCTCATGAAAATTACACTTGGTAATAAAGCTATCCAAGACAATTCAACTTTTCCGAGCCCTTTTTGTATCTGTTTGCTAGCAAGCTCAGGAAGAGTGTCTTTTGACTTGGGACACATCTAAGCAGAACAAATTCCTACCTAGTTCTATTTCACCGACATGCTTCTTCCTGCATTATGTCCACCTGCACTCCAGATACAAATCCAGTGGATTCTTTTGTAAGCAGGCTCTGAAGTACAACTTCTAAAATACTATCAGTATCTGTATAGTATTCACCATTCACAACCAAAGAAAATCCTAACATTTAGCCTCTCTGGAATTATTTCAGTAGAATTGTACAGTGCAATACAAAAGTATTGCCAAAACTAAGCTGAATGTATGCAACAATGAGTAAATTTATTTTAGGCATTTGGTATCCAATCATAATGGTGAAACCTCTTTTGTCTTACTTGCAAGATGATGGGAAGGCTCTGGTGGAAGATTTTGAACTGTATTATACCACTGGCGAAAAAGAAAAGTCAAAATTCAGTTTGCAGAGCTGTCTTAATTTGATTTGGAAGCTGGTGATGTAATCATGGTATTTTCTTACTAGGATTCATTGGTTTACAGAACATAGCTGAGCCTTGCTTTTGCTTGCACAGGGCTACAAATTGTATGATCTTGAATACTCGATTTACTGCAGTCTCAGGACTGAAGATCCTGATCCTGAGCCTTCTTCCAAGCAAACACCTCCCATGCCTTTTTTGTCAGCTCTCCAGTGACCCAAACACACATCCATGACAAGATGTAGACCCCCCACCTCAAAGAGATTATAGCAAATTCCAGTGCTTAACACACAGCTTTTCTCTAGCTCTTAAGCACCTTGGTTGCAGCTTATGGAAACCCACTTAGATCCATACTTTCTTCCAATCCTTATTGTCTTACTAATTGGATCAGTCTACCTGCAGACATTTTACTACAGGAATTTCAGGGGAGGCTGTGGTGTGTGTCTGGGAGTGCAAGCAGGAGGTAGCTCTTGCTTCCCATTATAAAAGCTTTCTTACAATTTCTTTTCATATGCATACAATTCTGGCAGGTATTTGAGATTAAGTGGCAATTAACAGCTGAACCGAGATAGTGGAAATTATCCATTCAACAATACTGAGAAAAGTATGCAGAGCCTGCAACAGGTCAACATTGAGAGGGCCATTTAAGTTTAATTAGAA
Organism: Pogoniulus pusillus; assembly: GCF_015220805.1. Classification (NCBI taxonomy): domain Eukaryota; kingdom Metazoa; phylum Chordata; class Aves; order Piciformes; family Lybiidae; genus Pogoniulus; species Pogoniulus pusillus. Next base: position 17,415,798 of record NC_087281.1, on the reverse strand, counting down.
AATTCAATAGTGAGTAATACATTGCCTTCTCACACTTAGTACTTGAAAAATAAAGATTTTTAGTTAAGTGAATTTCAAAGCAGCTTTGACTTCTCCATACACCACCACCATAGAATTCAGGGTCGTCTTTAGCTGCACATCTTATCAAGAGCTTCTGAGACAGAATATGAAGCACACTGACAAAATATGAGTGTTTCACTATCCTTTCAGCGTGCTCCTCTCAAGCACCATTCCATGCAAGTAACATCAGCAAGAGGAATTTAACATGTTGCTATTTTAAAAACCACTAATCTCTAGGAGGCCAACCATACAGAACAAGCCATAAACACATCCCATATTTCTATACAGAGTGCCTCTATCCTCATGCAAACTCTTTACAGGATGACAGAAACTGCAACTCCATGTCTTTCTGTTGCATCAGTGTCTAATATTTAAGACAGCTGTAGTACATGTTGAAATATTAAGACATGCTGTGTCAGGAAAAAATGAAGTCTATCCACTGACTACCACATTCTGTATCAGACCCTATATGGAGCCATCTACCACTGAGAAGGTCACTTACAGAAGATACCTGGATTTAAAAGGAAATGAGAATTGTTTTGAGTGTGTCTTCTCAAAACTAGAGGATTTGGCATGCACTGTTTGGAAATACATGTTGCACCTGGAGGAGAAACATTTGGCTGCATGCTGAAAGCTCGCGTTACCAAAATGCACACACTGCATCTATAGTGGGCATATATCATTTGGCAAGACAGTCCTCTTCTACAGAGCTCTCTGCTACAGCCACAATACTGAATGAATGGTGCAAAGGAAGGGGGGGGAAAAGGGAGTCTAAAAAGGACAGGTTTTTTCCTTTTCTAATTATTAGTAATAATAGAAAATTCTGCATTTTTAACAACAACAAGGACAAAAAAAAGCTCCCAAGAGACCTATGTCATCCTAATTCTGCACATAAAAGGGAAGGAGAGAACTGCAGTGTAAGACTCAATAGTGCACATGATTTTTCCACTCTCATTCTGCTTTTATCTCTGGAGGATTTTTATTCCTTCCTGAAATTAATCCTAAAGCCACTGAACCAAGGACCTCCACCTTTATAAGAAAAATCCAATTGTTAACCAGTTTAAGTACTGGGAGTAAGTAATGAGAAGGCTGATAGACTCTTAGAAAGGAGTGCACCTTTTGCCTTCCTCACACCTCCTACATTCAGTACTGGTTCTCGTCCAGATACTGTTCATGTTGCTCACTTGCAGAGGGGAATCTCAGTGCCTTCTCAGCAATCCCAGTGGAATTCTACGTGGGTAAAATATGTCACATCATTAAAAATCCTCGAGAGATGGCTGGTTTCTCTGTGTACTATGGCAGCTTAACCCCAAGACTGACCAAGAAAAGGTCTAAAAAACCCCTGAAAATCCAACAAAGAAACAAACCAACTGAACAAGCAAAATACCAACCCCCTCCCCCCCCTCCCCTAAAAAACCCCACCAAAACAAACCAACCAAAGAACATCACAAACCAAAAAGAAACCCCAAACATTAGCCCTGCTAAAAAACACACCATTTTTTTTATTACTTCCAAATAATATCAGTAATAGAGCAAGAATTATGCTGGAATACCCTCTATGAACTGCAGATATTGCTATATTCTTCCATTACAATGATTTAAAACCAAAGCCTGTAAATCTATGAGGAGTGGTTCTACAGCACTGAATTTTGCTGGTGGCATTCAGTCTCTCCTGTCAACACTTTTCTGCCATAAATTTATTTTCCATTCATGAATTAGCTCCTGGTTGTTTCTCTCTTCCTGGTTAAAGAATGAAGCTGTTTCCTTCCACTACTTCTCATTCACCAGTAGGCTTCTTCCAGGAAGATATTTCTATAAGAAACCAGTTTAGACTCCCTCTACAGAAGATCATCCAAACCTCAGAGTGAATCTGGGACACTGACTGTAACTCTATTTATAGACTCTGAAGTCAGACTGAAGACAAGGTCAGTTTCTCTTTCAGACTCCAACAAACCTCTCAAACCTGCTAAACTTTAATAAAGTTGCAGCAACACCAGGTAAAGAGGATATTGTCAATAATTCAGAGTCCTGATATCTTCTTTCAAATATTTTGCCATATGTGTAGCTTTTGAATGCTGCCTTTTAATTTATTTATTTGCAAAGACAGCAGGAGGCCATGCAGATAAATCCTGATAGATCACACTGAAAATATGGCCTGATATCTCTTGATGAAGACTGGAAAAATACAGCTTGTTTCCTAAAGAACCTTTTCCAAAGTCCTTACTCATACAATATGGTGTTCAGAGTCATCCAAAACATTTGCATTCACAAAGAGTGCAGCATTGAGGTAAATAAAAATCCTAAGTGTCTTTCAATATTCTTTACCAGTGTAAAAAAATCAAATACAATCAAAATGAGCAGAAATTGTATTAACATCTACATTAAAACCTTTCTGCATTAACAAAATGGTGTTATTAGGACTATACACCAACCTAGAACGAGATCATTAATCTATAATGGTATCAAGTAAGGTAATGAGCATGTTTCCAGTTCTTTTCTTGCATGTGTTAGTAAAATACTGTCCAAGACACTTCCAACACAATGAAGCAGAACCAGTTCAGTGCTCTACAACTGTCCTGAAGGAGAGATAACATCTGTTTGACAACCTTTAGAACTTTACCCTGAAGAATTCCCTGAAAAGCTAACAAGCCACATTTCATGTCAAGGTGTTAAAACACCTGTAATACAGTATTTAGAGCAGAAGTTAGAATTAAGAAATAGGACCACTGAACACAAAGCTCTGTAAGTAGTGTTGGCGGTTTGCATACCACTGGTTTCCTAAGCCAAGAAACACTGCAGTTTTCTATGTTCCTTTTAGTTACATTGAGATACAGGCTAGTAAAAACTAAGAAATTTGTGGAGTTTGTCGAATTAACATAAGAAATTGATGTGTTATGGAGGGAAGAAAAAAAATCAGGGTTTATGTCTTTCACTCTGTGTTAGTATGATTCTTGCTTCCACTTCAGTCCAACAGGGTAGGGTCTGGAAGACAACTAATCACTATATTGACATGCCATAAAACCAAGTGCTTTTACCAATTGTTACAAATTTCACTGCTATCCTCTTCTTACCACCAGAAAGGCTGAGGTCTGAGGAGAGCTGAGCTCACCTAAGGTTACAAAGCAGAGTGGAGGAGAGAATCCCACTCTCTGAGGCCAGATTTTTTGATATTTAGTATTTTTTTTATTTCCACGTAGTACTGAAGGGTCAAGGGGCCAGTCTCACAGATCTTCAGTTGCAATCAGGAACAGTGTGGCCAGTAGGACGAGGGAGGTTATTCTTCCCCTGTACTCAGCACTGGTCAGGCCACACCTTGAGTACTGTGTCCAGATCTGGGCCACTCAATTCAAGAGAGATGTTGAGGTGCTGGAACATGTCCAGAGAAGGGCAACAAGGCTGGTGAAGGGCCTGGAACACAAAACCCATGAGGAGAGGCTGAGGGAGCTGGGGTTGTTTAGCCTGGGGAAGAGAAGGCTCAGGGGTGACCTCACTGCTGTCTACAACTACCTGAAGGGAAGTAGTAGCCAGGTGGGGGTTGGCCTCTTCTCCCAGACAACCAGCAACAGAACGAGGGGACACAGTCTCAAGTTGTGCTGGGGGAAGCATAGGCTGGGTGTTAGGAGGAAGTTCTTGCCAGAGAGAGTGATTGGCATTGGAATGGGCTGCCCAGGAAGGTAGTGGAGTCACCATCCCTGGAGGTGTTTAAGAGAAGACTGGGTGAGGCACTTAGTGCCATGGTCTAGTTGACTGGATAGGGCTGGGTGCTAGGTTGGACCGGATGATCTTGGAGGTCTCTTCCAACCTGGTTGATTCTATGATTTAAGCACATAAGGCCAGTGGAAGTGTAATGGGTCAATGAGCAGATTTCAGAAACTTTCAATCCCACTCATTTGTTCAGTTAGTTTCTACTGAAGGCAGCCTGTCCATCCAAAGTAAAACTTTTGGTTGGTGGTGGTCTGTCTTTAAAGTTGCTGCCTCAAATTTCCAATCATATGATCCTGTTTTTTACCAACAGTGTCTATCACAGCAAATGGTCTGTTGTATTTTCTTGATTTGACACAGGCTAAATGTTACCCTAACTAAACTACTTAAACCATTTTTCACATGCAGAGAGACAGAACTATCTGCAACTCAGTTTTCCTTTCCTACAGCATACTTCATATTTATTCTGACATCTGCAACCACCAAGGAGCCTGGATTACAGCAGACCATAATACTCTATGAAGCATGGTTATAATTAGGCGTCACATCCATTGTAATCCTATGGACGTCATCATGTGTTACCAGCATCTGTTGACAGATTTCATACCAGGCATATCACTGAAATGGCAAGTCTGGAGAGGGCAGCCCACAATAGAAACAATGGCATTTATTTTTGGGTTGTTCCAGGACTGTCTAATAGAAAATATATGCTGCCAACTGCCATGACTCCACTGAGATCACTTTTCAGTTGTATATTATCAGTTAGAACAAAGATCTGTACCCATGTATCTGCAACCTTCTCCTAATAATAAAGGAAATAAAGAGAGCCCTTTCTGCAACTGTCTTAGCACCATTTAGAGGAAGGCAGACACCTTTGAATTTTCTAAAATTTATCAGGCCCTTATCATGAGAGTACTTTTCATGTAACAACAAATCCAGAATCATTTCCAAGAAAGGGAATGAAGATTCCCGCTCCTGAACTTTATTTAAACGTGGTATCACTTGAACATTAAAATGTAGCCCTTGGAACTGGTGACAAGAAACAGCCACTCTCTCTATTCCATGTAAGTGATGCAGAGTCTGCTATAATTTAGCTTTCTGATGAAGCACTGTCTGTTTGGAGGAATGGACACAAAAAGTTTGCTGTGGGGTCTTATACTAACTACTCCCTGCTCTTCTGTGAAAGTCAAGAGACTTTCACAAATGTAACAAAGCCTACAGAAGCCAAATTCTCCTTATTTTTTATCACTTATCTGCACTGCAGAAAAACTGCATTAGAGTGCTATCCAGTAACCTGTCCATTATTTCTCTATTTTGAAATGCTGGACAGTTGAATCCTGATCAATATGTAACCATCACTTAAGTACTTAAGCACTAATTTCCACTTTCACTACAGAGAGAGAACTATGCTTTCATGTTTTAAAGAGTGTGAAATCAAAGACATATCAGTGTCGATGAGTATGATTTAATAATTGGTTAGGGTAGCTAATAGATCAAGAAAACTGAATTTCAATCTAGCCTAGCACTTCTCCCACTAGACTTGTGCAGCAGGACCCAAACAGCTATGAAAGTAGGAAAATTAATAAAACCAGCTAAAACTCACAGGAGGAAGACTACAAGTGAAAACTTAGAGGACAATACTGACTCTGCTGTTTTCAATGGAAAAACAAACCCATGGCACTAACAACTATTTCAACAGCTTCTACTTTTACAGATCTTTCATAGTATAGCTTTAATAGAAACTGTGACTGCAACAATAGGATGGACTGCAAATTTATATCATCAGATATAAATTTGCAGCTTCTACTGAAGTTTTAGAAGTGAGCTGCTCACTACAGCAAGAGAGCATATTCAGCCTTATTGTCTAGAGTGCAATTTCTCCCTCCACCTCCCCCCACCTCCTTTTTTCTTTTTTTCATTCTTGTAACCAGCAGATAACCTTTTAATCCCAGATCTGTCAGCTGTGACTTCAACATCACCTTTTGCATTGGGAAGCAACAAATCCTTTACAATATTTTCTCTCTCTCCTTTCCATACGGGGCTTAAAACTCAGTGGTCTGGAATTAGTAACTACAAATGCTAATAAAGTACTGACAAAACTGCTGATGAGATTATAATCTCTATGTTCAGAAAAAGAGCAGGGGCAGTACTTGCTGGCATAATAGTCTTATTAGACCTAAAAGGCAAGAAGCATTTCCTCTACAACGGCCTACTACAAGGCACTTATAGACCCTTTTTCCTCCTCCCCCCCGCCGAGATAGTAAATTGGCATGTGGGAACCTAATCATGAAACAAAGTCCAGTCTATCCTGGATATAATTCTAGGCACTATTTCCCATGTCAGGTCATTCAGTAAGCATTAGAACTAAATTCTAGTAAGAGCTGACTCTCAAGATCACAATTTCAAAAGCGATTACTCTCAGAGATATCGCAGGGGATTTTTTGCACAGGAATTTTGAACCATCTCATTGATCTGTCTGTTTACAATTGCAGTTTACTGTTCTTCAAAAGCAGTCAGGAGCACACAAATTCAGACTCAAAAAGGAAAATATAGGAACTGAGGTTAAAAGTTACTGAAACAATCATATATAAACCTAGAGGTACTGACAGAGTATTCCTAATGCAATATAAGAAGAAACTCTTGACTCTCATAAATTAGTATCATCTATTTCACTTAAGGATCAAAGAAGTGAAAGCTTTAACCTCAAAATATAGCATAGCCACTATACATTGCACATGTGAGCTATATGATACAAAGTATATGCTTTTACAAAATCAGAGCCCCTTACTGCACAGCCCTGGCAATTCCAGATGCAGTGTGGAATTCCACAAAGCAGCACATATACGGACACATATTACTTTATTTTCAGACCTTCCTTTGCTGTTTCTCCCATGCTGGGTCCAGGAGCAGGTCCCTGTCCCATTCTTCTTCTTGGGTCATGTACTCATCTTCTTCATAGTTGTAGGTGTACTGCATGTTTGTATCTATCTGGTTCATGCTATTCATGATACCCGGGGATCAGCTTCAGCTGCTGTGCCTTCTGCTTTATATATATATGTAACTTTAAGCTTAGTTCACTTGCTGATGGCTTGTAGTGAGCAGTGTCCTTTTTGGCTTGTTTTGTTTTTCCCCTTGTCCAAAGTGAGAGGGAGTGGATACTGGCGAGTCTTGCTGAGAGCAGAGGCTGAAGCTGCCAGGTAGGCGCTGACCTGTGGTGCCCTTCCCCCTTTTCTCTCCTTCCCTGTCCCTCTGCGGCTGCTGCTGCGGGTCCCTGCGGAGGAGCGGCGAGGCTGGCAGCTGCCGCTTATTATCCGCGCCGCGCTGTCACGTGGGGCGCAGCGCTGCCGCAGGCGGCCAGGAGCGCTCAGCCGGGCCGGGGCCGCCCCCACTGCGGGCGGCGCACAGCGGGGCAGCAGCGCCGGCCCGCCCCGCTGCCCTGTGTCTGTGCAGCGCTCCGGCCAAGGGCTGCCACTGCTGCCCTTCCAGCGGGACGGATGTTACTTTGTTTTCTCTTGTTCCTGACATGTACATCCACTTCTCAAAGCCCCACGAGGATTGCCTACCGCAGTCTGACATCGCTTCTCATTAGTCTGAAGCCTGTGCAAACCCTTGATTGAGTCATATGCTTTTTTTCAGACTAAGGATAGCAAGAGCCCATGCGGAATAGGGCACCCAAGAAGGAAAACAACTTCCAGTGGAGATCCGGTCAGGAATTAAAGCACAAAACACAAGCACAACTTTAAAAAGCGACATGTATCTTTTTGACCCAGGGAACGCGTTCAGTACGTTCCAAAAGCAGGCACCAAGAAATGGATGGAAAGGTCTGCAGAACCAGTACCTTTATAAATGTGTGACAGGAACCATTTCCCCATGCTTTTCACGGAATAAATCTGCAAAGGTGGCACTGAGATCAAGCATCCTAGCAGACATGTCCAGTCTCATACCATTTCAGTTGACCTAGTGACAATGTTTTTTCCAGGCACTGGCAATCTTGCTATGCTCTTCATATGGCAGGTCATTAATTCCTGCACCTATCATCAGCCAAGGTTATCCTCTCGAGCAGTGCCCAGGCTGGATAGAATTTGAACCTTACTTGAAATAATTCACCAAAGCTGAGCTTTTGGAAGCTACTGCAGACAAAGTCAGATATACAACAGAACTATACTCAATAAAGGCCTCTAAGCCAGTGTCAATGAATAACCAGGACAATCAACAGCTAGACAGTTTAAGTCCTCCACTTTGCACAGCTAACTAAAGCTCTGCTTCCTGACAAGTCACCTTCTATCCTGTGAGTTGAAGCAATTTTGAGGAACCTGCATACATGCAGAGCCCCTACATACCCATCAGCTCATAACATCTTCATATATGCAACACTAAGGCTACAAGTTGGAATTCAGATAAGGACTGCAACATGTTTCATGCAGTCAAAGCAAGCTGAACTTCCAGAGACTGATGCCCGGACTGTAAGATAAACAGTCTAAAAATCAGATTGCAAATCTAAGCAGCAAAGTCAGAATCATATTTTCCACCTGCTCAATGAATCCATTTTCAAGGTTGCTGCATTTCAATCTACATAATGAAGCAAACGTTGACTAACACTCTACCTAGACCTTTTTGTTGAAGTGCAGATGAGCATTCTCTTAGGATACTCACAAACAATAACTAATAACAATTACAAACAAAAATATTCACGTATGTACCCATAATGTGTATGATGATGTCATTTTTATAGCCGAGTGATCACCTGTGATTTGCAATACATGGCAAATCTCAGTCACCAAAATACTATTTAAGTCTTTGAAGTCACTAAAACCATCTCTTCTTATTCTCTAGACACATCACAGTAAGTTTCTAGAGGAAATGCAGGTAGAAACAGGAAAGTTCCTATGAAGCAGGAAGCTAAATCTGACCTGTTTTAGGTTCTCTAAATAACTGCTTACTGCCCCTTAATTAGATAGCATGAGTAGGCAGGGGAGATATTTATAGATGGAGCATTAGGAGGAGTATCTGGTATTTTGTTTACTACTTTAATTTAATTTTATAAACTAACTATGTGGATGGTAACAAGAAGCATATGAATGGAGGTCCGTAGTGGAAAGAGAATCAAAATGGAACTCTGATGCCAAATCTGAAGCAGAAAGTGAGCTGCCTCTCTTCGAGTTCACCTAGAGAACAGCAAAGCAGTGCCCAGCTTACTCCCACATCAGAGGTAGGTTAGGACTATCCCCACAAAAGCTGATAGACTCACACAGCTAACTATGTATCTAAGAAGAAAGAAAATCACATCAAAACAGAAATAAGAAAACTGATCAGGGAAGAAAGGGCAGAAGTCTTAAGAAGACAGAGAAAGCAACACAGTGAACAATTTACATGCAGAATTTTAAAGTGATGTGACAAAGTGCCTGAAAGCAATCAGATATATTTGAGGTTGAAATGACACAGATTGCTTACAATGTGATAGGACAAAAAAGATACTCATGATTGCCACATGAATTAGAAAAAAATAAGGTGGAACAAGGAGATCAGAAATGGAGATGGCAGAGCTGAATTGTCAACTATTTTAATTTGGCAAAAGGTGTGCAGTTGTATTTCACGCTAACATAAATGCTAGTAAGGACTTACCCAGAAGGATACCTTTACAGCAAGAGAACCTTGTGGCAAGAAGTTATCATTTAAGCAGGAGAGGACCAAGAAGGCCAGAACTTCCCTAACAGGAGCAGAGAATTCTCTCAGAATTTCTTACCACAGTTCCAACTTAAAAAAGATATTTGAATCTAATACCATCTAAGTGAAAGCTTCCTGGCATCCTTTGCACTAAGCTCCTTGAGAATCAAAAGGCTTTTCTAACCAAAAGAAGCGGAGTCTTTACCTCCTGTGTCATTATCCCAGGTCCTTTACAGATGTTGTTTGTTAGGTTTGGAGTTTATTTTTATGAAACAGAAATTGATTTCCAGTTTGTATTTAACATCTATTTGCTCTCCAAAACCCATTCTCTCAAGAATTTGTCTGTATTTTTGCTTTCAGATTCAGACTTTCAATCTCTTCAATTTCACTATCTTAGAATAAGAATAAAACCACAGCATTTTAATAAAACTTTTTAAATGCTGAACACTGCAACATTTTCCCAGATTATTGATCTGTTTGAAATTGGTGAGATTAATTTCTCAAATCTGCACAAATGATGTGAAAATGACCATCATTAGTTTTCAGCTGTCACACTTCTGTCTAGGAATGCAATGGTTCACATTTGCCAAAACTGTCTGAGAAAGGCCAAGGAAGATAAGGAACCTTATGAGAGCTCAGTAGGTTGGTGAGTCTTTGGGCAATCAGCTTTCCATCAGCACAGACTGTTTCTTTGTGAAAACATACAGTAGGACAGCTTCTCAAGAAATAAGTCAATGAAAGATTAAAGCAAATCAATTCAAAGTAACAGTTTACACAAGGAAACAACAGAATTTTAAGAGGGAAATAAAAAAAACTACTTTCAAAGAATGACATAGCTGCCTTTCAAAATATACTTTTGCTTGTAACAAATATCCACTGGTTAAAATTAAACCAACAAAAACTTGAATTATTTAAAGAAGACACTGATACTTTAGATTGGGCCCAAACCAATGGATTTTGTTTAAAATTATGCATAAATTACCGGAACAAAGCTAAAGGGAAAGCTGGGGGCAGGAGTTTTGTAAAATGTATTGATTTTTTGTTAGTTTTGGAGAAATTACTCCTTTTCTTCCCTTCTCCAGTACAATAAAAATAGCTTACCTCCTCCAATGTTAGAAACACACTATTTTGTAAGAGCAGAGCATATTTGCCTTCCCATATTTAACACCAAGCGACACAAAGCTTGACTCTAAAAAGTCACCATGCCACTCGTATGGTGATATTTAACTATACAGGAGTTAAGTATATACTCTAACTTTTTCTTTTCAAGTATATCATATCAAATTGCAGGCTTGGAAATAAAAAAGGTGGAGAGAACTGAAAAAAAAAAAAATAATCCATTGCTGGCTTCATAGTAACAACTGACATAGTCAGAAGATCCCAAAGTGTTTCATCAGCTATATATAGAGACACCTTACTCTGTCCCTGAAATTCAGCCATGGATGAAGTATAGCAAGAAGCATTTACAGGACAGACAAACACTACCAAAGCATAGCTTGGGCTTCAGAAGCGTGGAGAAAATGCCAACTGCACTGAGATCACTGGGTTTTGCCAACTCTTTGTGGGGAAGGAAAATCACGGGGATGAGATATAAGGTGATCCATAGCAGCAGCTTAAGATGCCCTATGTGACCTTGACCATGCCAATTAAAAGTTTCCCCCAAAAGTGTTGTCTTACTACTCTCACTGAGAGAAAGAGAAACATGCTGCTTGTATTGCACCCTTCTGTCTCTAAAATAGTGTTAGCAGTGTTTCTGTAGGTCCTTAATATCCACCTGGGACACAGATTCTCTGGAGTAGAGGCTTTTGCTGTTTAAAAGCCCTGAGGAGCCTACAGAACAATTATGATTACAGCATACATTACCTACTGCACACCCTTCTCCTTTATGTCTGTCTCCCAGGTCTGCATATAGCTTACACTCAGAAATGCCTAGCATCATGTGTGAGACTTGCTCAGGCATTCAGGGGCCCTTATACTCTGCATGAGATATTCCTGCTCTTCATAGGTCACGCTTGCAGCATTGTACCCTGCAGAGTAGATGGTCCTGATTCTCAGAGAGATTTCAAGGCAGGCATCAGTAGGAAGCATTCCACATCTGGTCTCTGTCACAGTGTGACAGGGCAGTACAGTAATACGTATCAACAAGCACCAATTGCCCACTGAATGTTGAAAGATGTAACGTAGTCAAGGGAAAACCCTCCAGTGATGACAACTGCCAGGTAGCACTACTTAAGATCATACCTTTCATGAATGAGAAGAGCCCTCAGATCTATTTCTATTAAATATTGCAGAAGAAACCATGATACCTGAACGCTCTTATCCTTGAGCTAGCCTTTGCAGTTGGTATGTTAGCTCTCTAAAGTTGCAGAGCATTATGCAGACAGTTGCAGCATAATACACACAGGAACAGGTGGGCAAACTACAAATAGTGCTGGCATAAGATTGGAAAAAATGGTGAGATAGATCCAGGATGTTCAGTGATAAGAATGCAAGGGGCAGAACTAGAGGTATATGATGGTCTATGACAAACCCTCTGAAGAAACCTTCACATTATCATGTGTTCTCTGAATCCTGGCTGTACTCCTGATTTAGGTTTGCTTAGCCTTATTACACCAAGGTACTAACCAAGGATGAAACTGTGTGGCTGGGGAAACGTGCACCTTACTATACAATTTTTACTTCATAAATGCAGCCAGCTAAAAAAAAAAAAAAAAAGCCAGTCTATGACCCATAACTGACTTATCTGGGCCCATTTGTCTAAAAAAGCACTATATTATTCAGCAATAGCTTTGGTCACACTGAGAAATGAGAAGAGAGATGTGAGATAAGGAATGCATAGACAACATTCCTTTGTTTATCTAGAAACAAACATCATCAGCTAAGTCATAGTTTCCAGGCAACAATTATCTAAGGAGTACAGATGAGATGTGGCAGGTTTTAAATCACTGAAGTATGATGTAGAGGTTATGGGCATGGGATACAGGCACTGAAAGGCACAGTCTGTGGTGTCCTAAGCTCAGCATTTGTACAGACTGACTGACCTTAGACAAGTTGCAGTCAGTCTCAATGTGCTCATTTCTCTTTCCAAACACGCCAGTGCAATTTCGCTAACGCCAATGAAATTAAAATTACACACTCAAGAAGGCAACCTGGTTGAATGAATTGCTACTCTGTAAAAATGAACACTAGCTACTTAATATTCATTCCACAGGATCAATATGAACCTTATCAAAAGTGCCAAATTAATCCCCATAGAAGGCAGCGTTAGGCGCTACCTGAATTACTGCCAAGCTGGGATAATGTGTTCTCTTTGCAACATGTATAGTGCAAGTTCTCCTTTTCCAGAACTGCTGTCCTTATATCCTGCCCAACAAAGCTTTACTCTGTCATCTGTATTTAGAATCAGCACTGAGAAAATGAGCAATGTTCCTGCCATGCCTGACATGGTAGCAAGGCCTGAATTTTCCAGATTCTGTTCTGAAGACAACTGTTCTCTGCCCAGATATGATCTCTCACTAATTTCAGCCATGTCCACATCTCAGGAGCAGTGTCAGTTTTTTATAACATACGTTGTTCCAGAGAGCTACCACTAATAACCTACTCATGGTGAATGCTCTTGTATATTCTCAACCCCACTGAATGTGGACAAGTCCTTTGTTTCTCAATCAGCTCATCTCTCTCCCTTTGAAGCCCAGTTCAATATAAGCAAAGGAGAAGCAGAAAGTTATTTGCATTTTCTTCACTTTGTAAACAATTTGTCTATAGGACAAACACAGTGGACTTGTGCTACTGTGTAGTATAGATCTGTTGTGTCATAGTTAAATGTGCAATAACTCTAGTCTTCCAGAATTTCATAACCCAACCAAATTCAAGAGGTTGGGTTTTTGCCCAGGTAGATTCTGTTCTAGGTATTTTTCTAGTTCACATAGACAATAGTTACTGGAGATGGATTCAGCAAGTAGGACAAAGGTGAACCTACACTTGTAGGTTGTAATGCTTCATATGTATTTATAGAAACTCTGGCATTCACATGTTAGTTGAGATAGTCAAAACACATCTTCCCATGCCCTCTTTTGCATGATACAAGTACTCAGGAGAAAGCTGATTTTGCAGTTCAAATACATCTCAGACTTCTCTAGGGGAGACCATTCAGTTAAAATGTACTTCTAGAACATTCAGACACTTAAATTTGTTCTTTATGGCTTGGAAATCTTTCTTTTATCGCCTTCATAGGTAAATCTGGCACAAAGTTTACCTATGGAAAAATGAAGCCAACCAGGTCCTAAATTTGTAGAGTCTGATTTTTCACTTCTAAAGTATCAGTGGTTGAAGCCAGGAGGGTAATAGACTGCACTTTCAATTGTAGAACACAATGTTTAAAACAGTGTACAATGGGAGTACCAAGCAAATACAGGATTTTGTTTGGCTTAATTGTTCAAAACATCGGGTCTACTCTATAGACAAAAAGACAGTATGTCTAAGGTACTCTCAAAAGTACTTTAAGGAAAAAAATAGTTCTGTAGTATCAGTATTCATTATCTTAAAACTAATCACAAGGTGTGGAAATGGAATAATAGTTTGGAGCATGTTCCTCGGTCTTCTTTCTGTAGACCACGAATAATATTAATGCTGAGAAGTAAAAGTATGGGAAAATTCAAATACTCAATAGATTTGGAATACTTGAACACAAATACAAATGCTCTGATGACCAGCAGGAGATAACAGGGAGGAGATAACAAGGCACTATACTGCTATATGAAAAGCATGCTGTGTTAAGTGTGTTCAGTTTTGATCACTTTTTCCTTCTTTTCATCCTTCAGTTTACTGTCTCTCTTACTATTTACAAGCTGGTATGAAAGATGAGACATGACTAGTACACAACACTCTCCTTACTGCTTATAATATCCAAGTCCCTAATGGCCACATCGCTATGCTGATTACCATGTTCTCCTAATTCATTAAACAGCATGACTCACACCTACCACATGGTAGATCTGTGACACCCACACTCACAATACATTGTCTGGCACAGGTATCTTTTCATAATAATAATAATAATCTAACATATATACTCAGTATCATATTTCCTAGCCTAATAAATACCAAACCATAAAAAAGAACTATCATAATCACAGCCATCATAAGATACATGTTTTACTTTTCACTGCAGCAATCATGCAGCTGTTAAAAGCAAACTTTCTAGCTGACCAAAAAAATTCTTCAAGTAGCTTAGCTCCTATTTTTCACCATTTCCATTTACCTTCCTTACTCTCCCTGATGCTTTTGGGGCTAGCTAGACCTACTTCAAGTGGATACAAATAGAATTGGAAAAATTACTATTGCTGGGCCTTTTTAAGCTGATGCTTTCTCTGTGTGTTCCTAGCTGATGCTATTTTATTTATCTGCAGTTTACTTCTCCTTATATTTTATGTATATTTAAAAGCTTCCTTTACAAGAATTTTGATTCAGAAGCCCTCAGTCTGCATTTCCTTATCTGAAAGCCTTTAATACAGTAAAATCTCCAAAATAGCTTCCCACCACCCCATCCAGAGTGATTCCAATTATTAGATGTGGAATGGAGCTACACATGGGACTTTATGGCTGGGAGAAGCTGCAATTTTCCAAGAGAAGCCGGGGAAACATAATACTGCCTGCCACAGTGGTCAGTAAGTAGATGATGTGCTTGATACACTGCTTAGCAATGAAGCTTCTTTCAGCCCTTCAGATGAAAGAAGAATTATTTTCTCTTCAGTTCCATCTCAGCAACGAGGACTGCAATTCTCTGTAACTTTGACCACCATAAAATTATGCTTGGCTGTTCCAGCTTCCGGTTACATCAACTGGATGTTACATCCAGTTACATCAACTGAAGTCACTTACATGACTTCACTGACCTCATCAGAATTACTCCCAAGTTTCACTCATGTAAGCATACAACAATTAAGCCCATAGGGGAGGAAGGGTAGATAGGAAAACCCCATTTCCACTCTCTTATTTTACTATGTGCAGTGCTACATGACACAAAGAGTCCAAATCTCTTTGATTCTAGCAAAAACTTAGTCAAGAAAACAATGGCCTCAAGGCCTTATCAACGTGTACAATGCAGAAGAGTATTGTCTCTTCATTTCACAATGTTCAGAGGTGAAGGATGACTGCTGCAGTCACACGGAGCAGAAAGCACTCAAAACAGAGAAAAATATAATACGGGAGCCCTACAGTACACAATAAAGCACTGTTGTTCCTGATAACTGTGATAACTCCATACATTTTGAGACCATAGATATCTTCCTATAAACTCTCTGCAGAATTAATTACATCAGCTATACAGATCTTTGCCTGGTTATTTCTGAGATAAGGGGTGGGGTGGAAAGGAGTGGTGTTGGTTGAGAGCCCTCCTGGGCAGTCTGGCTGCTCGGGAGGCATTCTGAATTTCTGTATTACTTCCAACATTTATTTAATTGTAAATATCTGTAAATATTGTGTACACATGCTTACAAATTTGTATTAGGCTGTAAAGTGTAGCTTTATCCTTAACTTCCAGCTGGCTGAGTTAGTCTGGTGAATCTCAGGGAACAGGGTGGGGCAAGGGGGGTAGACCCCCAAACCACCTCAAGTATGGATCAAATCTCTATGATGTTCAGCGTTGCCACTGGGGAATTACAAGTAATGATATCTCCTAATAAACTTTCTGGGGTTATATTTTTCCCAGGAAACACATTTTTAGAATTAAATCAATAAAAATAGTTTTCCCACTGCAAAAGGTGCCCCTCTTTCTCTAAATAACCTCCAAAAGGAATCTCAGCTTTACTGTGAAACCAAACAAGGATGGAAGAGAAAGCACAAGAGTATGAAACCTGCCTTGGTGCCTCCCATGAGGAAAAATAGTGAGATAGGCTCACTCTACAACTTGCAGTTTATCTTTCTGACTAAACTACTCAAACAATGAACCATGTTGCTAAAATATGACTAATTCTATTTCTTATAAACAGCTCTCTGTGCTTTACAAAGGCCATATATTCTAAAGTTTGGTATTTTTCAACATGGAAACGTGCATATTTATGCAGGTTTAATGTGCTAGAAACTGAAGTCACATGAAGGCCTCATAAAAGAAAAAAAAGATACACAGAAGCCACAAAGTGAAAAAGTGCAATAAATTGACCTTTTGGTTTGTATTACCTCTGCCTAGCCAGCTCGTTTGCTAGATGAGCAGAATTTCAGCATTAGTACAATCCAAAAAATACAGCAATCCTGTAAAGTCAGTAACATCCTCCAAACAATTTAACATCATTCTAACTTCAGTGTCAGCAACCCTTAACAGCTCAGCAATTACAGTCATTACATCCAGATAATACTGTATTAGAATAACATGATATATAGTTAATACATGCTCTCTAACAACATAGCAGCAAACATAATCAGGCACAATGTCAGACATCCAGCTTCATCTAGCCTCTTTCTCTTCATACAAAGGTTTAGATTACTGCATGTGTGAATGCAACGCAAGTCAGAATAATAGCAAGCAGTGTCTAAGTATTTGACCTTCATTCCTCCCTCCCATGGGGGAGGAAAGATAATGGGACACCTGGCTAAGGGGAAAAAGAAGGTGTGATGTATGTAAAAGACTGGGCTGTACTCACCTATATTATGCTAACGTGTAGGTCTATACTGTATGCTCAAGACTATATAAACAGGGTCATAACCAACAATAGAGGTCTCTGGTGGGATTCACACTGAATCATGTGGAGTCCATGTCATCCCTCGCAGCAACTGCAAGCAAAGAGTCTTGCTCAAATCAGTGGATACTCAAAATGGATAAAATTTACCATTTAAGCAATTCTCTTCAACTCTAAATTTTTATTAGCTTTTTTTTTTATTTCTATTGTTGTCTTGGTTCTAGTTTAAATTTCCCAGAGACTCAAATATAGCTAATAGAACCAATAACAACTATGGAATCACAGAATTCATAGAATCATAGAATCAACCAGGTTGGAAGAGACCTCCAAGATCATCCAGTCCAACCTATCACCCAGCCCTATCCAGTCAACTAGACCATGGCACTATAGGATGCACTTCCCTCTTCCCCCCTTTTTTTTTAAAGAAAAGGAATTGAGGTAGAGAGGAAAATGTAAAACACACCCAAATTAATAGTCTCACTTCAATTTGGAAGTTAAAAGATAAAACTTTTACCATAAATAAAAGGTATTTGAGGTAGGAGAGTTACAGAAAGGTATAGGGAAGGGAAAACAAGACACAAAATATATATATACACAAACAGATTGATGGCAATGGGTTTGCCCACCTCATGGACTGATGGCCACGTGGTAAAACAAAGAGTAGCAGGAACAGGAGAGTGGTGTTGTCAGGCAGAGAGGCAAGGCAAAAAAACACAAAATAGGAAGTTCCTCTGTTTTTATAGGGAGCTTGAGAGGAAGTGGGAGTGGGCTAAGCGCTACACCTGGAGTAAGGTTCAGACCCATGCCTGGGAAGGAGTCAGGAGGACCAGGGGTCAGGGTCAAGACCACTCCCCCAGGAGGGTTAACCCTTTAAAATTGTATGCTAAATAATTGTAAAATAAGGCAGCTTTCCTGTGCAAACAAATTATCACAGAAACTCAGGATCAGCGAGTCCAACCAATAACCCTACTCTACAAGGTGCACCCTAAACCACATCCCCAAGCACCACATCCAAACAACCTTTAAACACATCAAGGGACTCAACCACCTCCCTGGGCAGCCCATTCCAATGCCTGAACACTCTTTCTGTGAAAAAAAAATTCCTATTGTCCAGTCTAAACCTACCCAGTTGGCAGTTTTGAGACCATTCCCTCTCGTTCTGTCACTGTTTACCTGTGAGAAGAGACCAGCACCATATTTCTGCCATAGTTATACAGCTGTCCAGTGATATATGGAAATAATTGTACAGACCTGATGCTAGAGTTGTTGTGTTTGTCATAATGCTGCCCGTTCTTTGACAACTTGATCAGCTTTAATCCTGTGTTTTTTTCCAGGCCTCTCCTGGTCTGTCACAAGCCACAGTTCCCTTTCTGTCCTTGTGCACAGACTTCAGTTGCAGAGCCCCAGAGCCTTCACTGCAAACTGGTGTGAGACTGGATGATCTTGGAGGTCTCTTCCAACCTGGTTGATTCTGTGATTCTACGTCATGGGGTTTAATACTGAGGATTTCTTTTTAATCTGAGGGCAACCAAATCCTGACAAGAGGAGGCCCTGTGAAGGTCTGTAATGTTCATCCTTGGGGACACTCAAAATATAACTGGACAAAACTATGAGCAGCTTGCTCTAAGCTGGCCCTTCTTTGGAGCTAGATCAGACAACCTACATTGAAACCCACGTTGTTCTGTGTCTCTGCAGCTAGGATCTACCTCATCCACACAACAGTAGCTTTCGAGTCCTTTTGCTTATGGGATTCCTGCGCTTGCCCTGGCAGTACGTACTCCACAGAGGGAAAAATGCCAAGCGGAGCACCTCCACTCGTGTGCACCCTTACTATCGAGACGCACTGCCCCTGTTCGGTGCATCCCCAGCACAGCCCGGGCCACTGCTTTGCCGGCCTCAGCGCAAAACCAGCAGCGCACCTTACTACGGGTACTTCGCTGAGACTCTTCCATTTGCCCACTAGCCAGCTAGAGCCTTCCCGTCCCGACCGGTGGCCTGGGCCGCAGCTTCCCCAGCGCAGGCCGGCTGCTCTCCGCCGCACGCCCGCACGAAGCCTCCCCACGGAGCGCGGGCCATGGAGCGTCTCGCCTTAGGAGCGAAGCCCGGGCCACAGCTGCAGCCCCCCGCCGCGCCGCTAGGCGGCGCCTGCCTACAGGAGCCCACCTCGGGAACGGCCTCTGCCAGCCGGGCCGGCAGCCTCCCCTTCCGCAGCGGGAGCTGCTTCCGGTTCAGCGCTGCGCGCAGCCCACGTGTGGCCCGGCGCGGAGCGGCGGCGGAGCAGGTGAGCCCCCGGGCCCGGGGACATGGCCAGCGCCTGCCCCTGCCTCTCTTCCTCCGCAGGTTGGCTGGGGCCGCCCTCGCCCCGCCTTTGTGCACCCGCCAGGGGCAGCTGGCAGCATGGCCTGCAGCGCGGCGGGGCGGCGCTGGGGGAGAGATGGGATGTCCCTGTGCAACTGCTTCATCCACCGCCCGGCTTTGGTTTTCTTCCCTTAGGTTTCTGTGGAGGCTCCTGTGCTCGAAAGGCGAAGCTATGACGTCCCTTGCAGAGCAGCTGAAGCGGCTGGCGCTTCCCCAAACCGATCCTAGCCTCCTAGACCGCAGCGAAGCAGCATCGCTGCTGTTCAGTTGCAAAGAAGCCGCGAGCATTGACAGGGACACGTTCTTTGCAATCGGTGAGTTGCCTGTTGAGATGCCGGTGGTTTTAAACATCACCTGTTCAGAAAACGTCTGGAGATAGATAAGTGGGAAGGTCAAACCCACATTTAAGAAAAGCCAAAAGGGGTCACTCAAGACTAGCGTCCCTCCAACCCATAGAAAAACCGTGGAGCATCTCCTCGTGGAGCGCATTCCAAGGCACGCGAAGTGATTGGGAAAAGTTGGGAGCCCCAGGGTGGGCAAAGGCTGAAGAATTTGCCCTGTAAGGGGAGTTTGGTGGGAAGAACATTTCTGGTCTCGTTCAGTCTGGAGAGGAGATGATTCTGAGTGGTTTAATAGCAGCTTGCCGGTACCAATGAGAAAGTTTCAAGAAGATGGGCCAAACTGTCCAGAAGAATGCTTGGCTGGAGGAGAGGAGACAGTAGGCATAAGTTGAAACAACAGAGATTCAAAGTGGACATAAGAAAAAGCCTTTCAGTGTAAGGACAGTCAAGCAGTTGAACAGGTTGGCCAGGGAAGTTGTGTTCTCCTTCCTTTTGAAAACCTCAGCGGGGTAATTCCCTGAGCAACCTAGTCTGATTTCAGGGTTCATCCTGTTTTGAAGAGTGCCTTGAACTAGAGATTGCCCGAGGTCACTTCTATCCTGAATCCTGTGATTTCATTAAAACGAGTTGGTGTCCTGCTCTTTGGTAAAACATTATTGTGGCCACAAAAAATGTAAGATGTCAGAAGCCACTGCAGTGCTTGCACACTTCAAATCCTTTGTGCTTATCTCTTTACATTTTTGTAGGGAACTTTCCCTGTGAATATGACAATTCTTGGATAAGAAAGCTGTTTGCTATGACCAGAAAGATCGATAGTGTTTACTAATTTTAGGCAACATTCCATTAGATAACATTTAGGTAACATATACCTACTTTGTAGATACATGAGTCTTGGATGCAACACTGAGTACTTTTTAGTTTCTTAAATATTTGCTATAGAACTGCTGCATATAATCATTTATTTCTTGTATCATTCAGCTATTTGCCTAATTTTTTTGTTTCAGCTGAAATTGTCTGCTTTGTGATCAGCCATTAATATGGTTTAAAGTAAAGGAATGATTGCACTGGTTCTCCAGGGATGTACATGAAGTATTTTAATTTATTCAAGGAGGCACCTCTGCTTGCTTTGTCTGTATAAAATAATTGTGTTTGGAAGGGTACTCTAAAGGTCATTTGGTACACCTGAGCACATGTCTAGTTAGTAAAGATTGCTTAGTCTTGTGTTTAGCTGATTTTGAGGGTGAAGGTTTTGTGGTCTCTGATCCAGTATTGGGACTCTCATCCAGTGTACAATGGCCCCAATGTTTAAAAAAAAATCAGTCCTTACATAGACTTGGAATTTCTTGTGTTCTGGCTTGCATGTGTTGCCTCTCATCACTCCATTGTGTATCTCTGAGAGGACTGGGGCTCCATCTCCTTGATAACCTATACTGTGGCCTATCAAGTAGTTACAGACAGTATGAAGATTTCCTTTTGGCTCTCTTCTTCAGGCTGAAAAAAAAATAGTTCCTCCTTTTCACTCTGTTATTTTCTGGTCCCCTGAGCATCAGGTGTTCCTCTGCCTCACTTAGACTGATACAGCATTGTTTTACTTCCAGTGATGAGCTGAAAATTGCCCACAGTACTCCCGGCAAACTCTCACAAATGGAGGGAGCAGTTCACCTCTCTTATCCTGATGGCTGCATTCAAGCTAATACAGCCCAGGATGCTGCTGGCCTTCGTTGCTGCAAGAGCACACTGCTGACACTTGTCAATGACTCTTTTTTTCTTTGTCAATTAAATATTTTAAGTGTAGCAAAAGTTTTGATCTTAGACCTGTTAACTGTTTGATTTGGTTTCCTTAATGAGGATGACATACACCAGTATATCAAAGAAGTTGGATATGCTAGTGAGGAGGTTTGTGAGCAGTACTGGAGAATAAAACTGGTGCATTTAAAGCATTTTTGTTTCCACAGGATGCACTGGTTTAGAAGAGCTGATGGGGATTGATCCTTCATTTGAAGTGTTCCAGTCCAGTTTGTTTAGTTCGACATCCAAAGGCCTGGAACGCAGTGTTCAGTCTAAAGCAGTAAATCAGCAGCTGAATAAGAATATTTCATTGTTCCTGATTCATCTGTCCCCCTACTTTATGCTTAAGCCTGCCCAGAAGTGCCTTGAATGGCTAATTCACAGGTAATCCAACAGTTATCTGACATGTCAATAGACAAGGCTACTGGAAGTGCCAGATTGTTTTTTCCTTGATAAGAAACATTTTGAATAATTTTATTTTAATTTTCTGAAAGTACAGGTTGAAATGTTAGAAGTAACTGTTTGGGCTTAGTCTTTATAGGGCCAGATGTTCTTCTTTTGCCAGTTAGATTTTTGGCTTTTAATAAATTTCAGTGAAAATCTTGGTCTGTCATGATATTCTGCATAAAAGCAATTATTTTCTTGCCTGCCTATCACTGAATTTGCCCAGCTGTAGCCATAGAATCATAGAATCAATCAGATTGGAAGAGACCTCCAAGATCATCCAGTCCAACCTATCACCCAGCCCTGTCCAATCAACTAGACCATGGCTCTAAGTGCCTCATCCAGGCTTTCCTTGAACACCTCCAGGGACGGTGCCTCCACCACCTCCCTGGGCAGCCCATTCCAATGGCAAATCGCTCTCTCTGGGAAGAACTTCCTCCTAACATCCAGCCTATATCTCCCCAAGCACAGCTGTGCAGCATTAATATCATATCTGTGTTGTGACATGAGCTAAGTATTCTTATTTCAGGGCTATACAGGAGGATGTGAATTAAAAAAACATTCTGTGAGGGTTTATTTATTTATTTATATAAAACAACCTCTCCAAATGCAGGCAGCATGATATGTCACGGTCACTAAAGAGTAAGCAATTCTATTGATACCAACCATTTTTAACTGCCTATTTGTTTTTTTCCTTAGATTTCATATTCATCTCTACAATCAGGATAGTTTGATTGGCTGTGTTCTGCCGTATCATGAGACTAAACTATTTGTGAGAGTTATTCAGCTTCTGAATATAAAAAGCCCAACTCATAAATGGCATTGGATGGATCCAATAAGGGTAAAGTATTTAACAAATGCAAGTTGGGAGAAACATGAGGAACTTTATTAATGATATTTTGACTCTGTTACTAGACTTATAAATACAGTCCACCTGTTCATGTGGCTGGCTGTGGAAATGTAAGATCATTTTAAAAAGCTTTGGTTAGAATTACTCTTTGTTTTGGCAAAAGTTAAAGTATGCTTTTAAGATGCAAATATTTGCTGCTGCTAGGAAGATGTCAGCTACTAAAATGTGTGGTTATTTGAATATAGGTTATGTGCAGTGCTCTTCATCACCTGTCTTCATGTAGACAGATAAAATTCCAGACAGGGGCGAGGGTTTCCATTACTTAGTTTAAGTGGTGTTAACTGATCAGTAGGATTAATTTAGAGATGATATTTTGAATTTTACTTTGGGTGCTTTGTTTTATCCTTGAGTGTTCTAATTTTACTTTTTTTTTTTCACCATGTAAAGAAACCTGGAGTCCCACTGGCAAGGGGCACTGTCATTACACACTGCTACAAGGACCTGAATTTCATGGATTTCATCTGCAGGCTTGTGGCAAAGTCTGTGAAGGTTGGTCATTTGTCCTAGACTGTTCTTTTGTTGTCGTTTCATAGAATCACAGACTTTGTTTTTCCTCATCTTTGTATATGTATGGTATTATCCATTTACTCATATTTTTAATGGAATCACCACATTTCTTAAGTTGGAAAAGACCTTCAAGATCATCGAGTCCAATCATTAGTTTCACACTGACAAGTCCTTGATTAAACCAAATCCCTCAGCACAACATCTAATCACTATGAATTGCTGTGGTTGGATAGGACCACCAGGATCATCCAGTCCAACCTTCATCCCAGCATCCTTAATCACTAGGCCATAGCCCCAAGTGCCACATCCACTCCAGTGATGGTGACTCCACCACCTCCCTGGCCAGCCTGTATTTTCTGGTGTCTGAACGGTTGATTTTTCTGTGGTGCAGGTTTTTTCAGAGTGTCCTGGCAACTCAGCTCAACTGAGAGTTCTTCTTGTGTTTTATGCCTCCACCATTGTATCAGCACTTGGAGCTGCAAAGAATATAACAGATGCTATGGTCTCTATGCTGCTCCCTTACATTCAAAAGGTATGTGAAGCTTTATTTTCCTTCCCGTATGATGGATTGTGCTCTGCTCTGTGTACCTATGTCTGCAGAGAACATTTAAGAGGGATGTTGTGTGTGAAGTGGTATTGCACTGTTCTTAGTCTGCTTTGAAAAATTAGGCAAGCGAAGGTCCTAATGTTTTTTCACACATTAGATGAGCACTTTCAGAGCTCTGTTTCCTACTCTGCATAAGGAATGGAGCTGTGAGAAGTAGATGAACCTCTGCCTTAGAGACTTACCATACTAAACAATGAGGAAGTGGAGTCAGGGTGTGCAAGGTTTAGTATCCTTTTCTCCAGGATTATTGCTCAGTTAACGAACAGAGCAGCAGTTAATGAATGTATCTTCCATATGTATGTGCCCTATGTGACAGCCTTTTCCTCCTGAAAGTTGAATTTATAGACCATTTAAATTTTAACACATGGAGGAGGAGGTAGCTTGAGTCCGTGATAGGAGAATCACAATTATTTTTATGTTAATGTACTCTTTTGAATGTGTATAGGCATTTTTAGTGTGTGTGTATTAAAAATCCAGCTTTATCTCTTTTCCTAGGGGTTAAAATCGTCTATACAGGATTACAGAGCTGCAACATACATGATAATCTGCCAGCTGACAGTGAAAGTGACAGTGGAGACTACCTTAGTGCATTCCTTGATGGTGCAGATAAGCAAGACATTGTCTAAAGTGCCTGCATTACTCAGGGATGGGGTGTCATGCTTGAACCTACTTCTACAAACTCAGAAAGGAGACAAACTTGGGAAAAAGTGAGTCACCATGAATTGGGCTTCCCCACTTTTTAGAAGCTCAGACTGCACTTCAATAATTTGATTGTTTTTTTTCCTCCTCATTAAAAGGATACTTTCCTATCAGAAATTTTTATAGTTTATATTTCAAAAGACTCAGCAGTTTCTTTGGCTTACTTTAAAAATCTGTGTGCTCCCTACAGCTAAGAAGTCTGGAGCAAGTCTGTTGTTTTTTGGTTCCTCTTCTGCCACTTCCCTCAGTAAAAGACTGTGGTCGATCTGTAAAACTGAACCCTGCCAGTAAGAGTTTTTCTTGAAAGCAGGAATACTGCAAGAGATGCCAACATAGTACTGGTAGTGCAAATTTGAGGTTTAAATAACTTGAAAAAAAGAGAAGTTCTGTTCCTTCAGTGGAGGAGCTTTGAGTTTGTATAGTTTGACTCTTTAAGTGTAAGTACTTCTGTTCCACCACTTCTTTGGTCCCATGAGTCAGGTGTTCTGGCAGTACATCGACCTATCTGCCTTGCCCTGACAGAATTATCTAGTGCTGTTAAGGTGCAGTTTAATGGCATTATGGAAGTCCTGTGTGGTACAGGTCATTTATTCACTGGCAGAGATGTTAGCATGGGTATTCCAAAGGAGTAAATCTGCTGAGATAAGTACAGTGATTACCTTCCAAGTACGAGTTAAAAGCTAAGGTGTGGCAGCCTCAGGAGAAGCATGATTGATGCATTATGCAGTATCTGGCCAAGCAGGCATAAAAAGAGGTAAGATGAAAGAAATATTTTACTAGCAGCAAGCATAGTTGCTTCTATTCTCTTTGAGGATCTCCTCTTATTTAGTTATTCTTTCTCCTCCCTTCCTTTTGTGTAAAAGATATGCTCCTCGCAATAGGAGGATGTCTCTTCATGCAATCCTTGGATGTTATTTTTCTTCTACTACCAATTCACAAAAATGTATGCATCTTCACTGTGCCATTGCAGCAGCTGTGCTCAGTGTGGTCTGGCAGTACCCTGTTTTCTTCTTGGATATTAAATGCACCAATAAACTCTGGTATTGAGGTAGTGGAACCCTTTGAATCATCTTATTTGTTTACGATGAGGCCACTGCCTGATGCTGAGAATTTAATCTTCAGAAAGTCTGCACGGTTTGAAGGTGTTGGTAACCCAGATGACCTCACATATTTTAATAGGTTTTTTTATTTCTCTGTTACATTATGCAGGCCATTTAATTACCTGTGCAAAACCCCAGAACTGGTAACAGTTTTGCAAGGCCTTTCAGAAGATTATGATATTTCTCCTCTTCTGCGTTATCTGTTGCCTCACCTTGTATCCACTGTCATGAGAAGTGATATGGGTAAGTCAGCTTAGCAGTTTTTGCAATTTTGTTGAGTCTTCAGGACAGATGGAACCAGTCACTGTCTCAACTGTGTAATTTTAGTTGCTTCTGCCATTAAAAATGCACTAATGCATGTGAAGATGTCACGGAGCTTTTATGTGTGCTGCTTTTTCCTGTTTCAGGAAGCTATTTTAGGTATTGCTCTATCTATACTGGTTTTATTTAGATGTTGATTTGTACTACTGGAAAGCAGACTGTTGTAAAAGGATCTGGGGGTGCTGGTAGATGGCTAGCTGCATGTGAGCCAGCAGTGTGCCCAGGTGGCCAAGGCAGCCAACAGCATCCTGGGCTGTATCAAAAACTGTGTCCTGCAAGAGTAGAGAAGTGATTGTGCCCCTGTACTTGGCCCTGTTGAGGCCACAGCTTGAGTACAGTGTTCAGCACTGGGTGTCACAGTATGGGAAAGACACTGAGGTCCTGGACTGTGTCTGGAGAAGGGCAATGAGGCTGGTGAGGGGTGTGGAGGACATGTCATTTGAGGACAGGCTGAGGGAGCTGGGGTTGTTTAGTCTGGAGAGGAGAAGGCTACAGAGAGATCTTACTGCTCTATAGAACTACCAGAAAGGAGGTTGTAATGAGGCTGGTATTGGTCTCTTCTCCCAAGTAACTAGTGATAGGATGAGAGGAAATGGTTTTAAGTTGTGCCAGGAGAGGTTTAGATTGGATATTAGAAAAAACTTCTTGACAGAGAGTGGTGAGGTGTTTAAATAGGCTGCCCAGGTTGGTGGAGTCACCATCCCTGAAGGTGTTCAAGGAGCATGTAGATGTGACACTTCAGGTTATGGTTTAGTGGTCATGGTAGTTGGGTAACAGTTGGACTTGATGATCTTAGAGGTCTTTTACAGGCTTAGTGATTCCATGATTGTATTTTAGCAGTAATTTTGTTGTATGACATTCCTGTCTTGGATGTATTGTAGTACTGCAAAATAGCTTTTGGGTAAATTCCATGTACTCCATATTTTAAGTACAGTTTAAGTAGATGCAACTGATATTTACCTGATGAATTAAGTGTGCCTGAGGACAGTTTGGCCCAACAAGGATGCTTGGCATGCGGTAGCCAGATCACGACAGGAAAGCTTTTCATCTGAAAAGGTCTGTATTCACACTAGGGAATGCTGTGGAGAGTTGTTGGCACATGTTGTGGTAGCATATTTGAGTTTACTGGTAGCAATACAGCCTTTGGCTTTTTAATTACATTGGTATAAAAGCATTGTGATCTGCTCACAGAGAGTTAGTACTGGTAATCAGCGAACGTTGTGGTCTTTGAATTTTGTGTATAATTCACCAGATGATGATGCCTGTACAAGCTGTTAGCTTTAATAGGTATGAGGGAGTTATTCTGAAGCTATTGCTCATCTTTTATAATTATGCATTGTTCTTAGAGGAACAAGGAGAATCTGAGGAGATGGAGAATCAGGTTTACATCAAACATCTTGAAGCTATTCTTCAGAGTATACCGCTGGAAAATGATTTAGATCACCTGTTGGCTTTGTGAGTTGTCTTTGATAGTTTTTCTTTTGCAGTACTGCAGTCATTTCTTATGTAATACAAACTAATTCCTGATGATGACATAGTATATGAGCATGTTTCTCTGATTTCTCACGTTAACTCCAAACCTGGATTTTGAAACCAAAACATTTGCTAATCCAGAAGATCTATGCTTTAACACACATGGTGAGCACTGATGGGACAGAGTGAAGCTTAAGTCCAGGACAAAATCTGTACTTGCAATAAGTAATGCATATTAACCCTAACCTGTTCAGCAGTGGGCTTTTTGACAGGAATGAAAACCACTATTCAAAAAATGGTGACTTTATTTTTTGCTTGTAATTTTAGCAAGTTTCTTGAGGAGTTTATCTCCTGTGGTACAGAGTTTGAATCTAATCCCATGAAAATGGATGCACTAAATCAAAGGATGCTTCCTCTTATCAGACTTCTTGAGAGAAAGTAAGTTTCATTTTTCTGTGGTCTTGGCTTATTGGGTATAGTAAGCACAATATTCTTGCCTGAATTAAATAAAAATAACTGACTCCTAATCTCTGTCCACATTTTGTTTTACTTATCTGCTCTTACATACTTTGTTGCCACTAATACATGGGCAAAGAGCAACCAACTTTGTACAGCTGTTTTCTGTGTAGCATGACCCTTTCTGCACATTATCTGTCCTAGTGGTCTGTGTATTGTTCATTTCTTTTAAGACAACGGTTGGTTGCCTTTGCAAAGCTGCTTAAAAGTAGTTGGCTTAGATGTATGTGTGCATTCCTTGTATTTCTTTAGTAAATACATCTTCTCTTGTAATTCTCTGTGGAAAATGTTGGGGATTTTGTCTGTTGGCAGATATCCTAAAGCCCTAGATGCTGTATTAGAGAAGCATCTGGAAGATTGCACAGATGAGACTGAGCAAAATCTTTTTCACCAGTTCATTTCTCTTTCACTAAGCTGTGGCAAGTACAAGGTAGGTAGAAACTCGTTCGTGATTTAGTTATACTGTCAGAAAGCTGCTGTTTTGATAAAGGTCTCCTCTGCCTTCTTTCTAGACAATTTTTTTTACCATTCCTAACAATAAAAACCTTGAAAAAAACAGCAAACTTACTTAACTGTGATTTGGGAGGGAGTAGGCTTGACTAAAACTACGGTAAAATCATAAGCTGTCAGATCTGTTCCATTTTGTTTGTTATAAACAGTCATAGATGTCAGCTTTTTCTTACTGTTAAAATTTATGGTCAATAGTGACAACATGGTGTGCCCAGCAATGGCTCCTCTTACAGATTTAACCCATTTCAGAGGCATTTGTTTTGGGAAAGTTGACTAAGTTCCCATGAGAGAAGATGACAGGTCCTTTTTGTTGCATTGGTTCTATGAATGTTTACAGTCAGTAATGTGCAACAGTAGAGTCATTACAGAGTTATTCCTCTGCCATTTCTGAAAATCAATTGAAATTCAGCCTAACACAGAGCAACCATGAGTGCAACAGATCTGTTCTAGGAATTTATTATTAAGAGATTGTTAGTATTATGGCTGTTGTTTGCAGTTACTGAAAGACTGAAATCACGTAGGGAAAACAATAAACTACATAAAGAAGTGCTTTGTGTATTTTTGTACTGGTTTAACGAAGGCATGGATTCTGTGACTGAGTTACAAGTGGATTAACAGAAAAAGAAGGCATGTAGAACAAAGGCATGTGACTCTCTTCGAGCCTTTAAGGTTCCTGAGATAAGTGCATGCAGTTGGATTGGCAGAGATGCCTTTTGAACAGTTTCTATCTGTGCTCTGTCACACTGACGTTGTCACTAGACCTTTCTCAGAATCGTTAGATAAGTGTAGTGCTTTTCTAGGACAAAAAGGTATCTGTGGCTTACTGTACTTTTCAATCTGTATTCCAAAACCTGTCTGCCAAAGTGAAAGAGAGCAAATCTGAAACAGATATACAACATCATTGTTCTGTAATTGATGCTTCTAGGAATCTGAGATATATAGATTTTCTTCTGGTAGAAAAGAAAAAAATACTCAAAGGTTTTCTTCTGTTACTTAAAGATTTTTAACATGCAGTAAGTCACTCTGAAATCTGTATTTCAGTTTCTGGAAGACTCTGATACCTCCCTTCTGCTTAGTTTGAATCACCCCCAGCCAACTGTGCGGGTCCTGGCACTTCAGTATTTGAAGGCTGCTATTGAAACATCAAAGGTTTGTGTCCTGAATATCTCACTTAGAGAACTTAGCCAAAATCTTCAAAAAGCTGTTTGCTATACATACCAGTTGAATGTGAGTAGTATATTAATTTATTCCTATCATGCTCAGTGTTTTTCATGGTATTTTCAGTAGGCTTCTGTCAGCTTTTCCCCCTGTTGTGGAGACAGGATGCAGTTCTTGTTTATCTTAAGCTGCTTGTAGTTTAGGGTTAAAATCTGAGTTAATGGTTACTTATAGTTTTCTTTGTTTTGCTGTTGAAAGTTTATCTGCCTGTAAGGTTTGATTTAGATTATGTTACTTCTCTTCTTGTACTCAGTTTCAGATATTTCATTAAAAGCCTGTAAATTGTGCTGCCAACAAATTACGGTTTATGCCCTTTGAATCTTTTTTCCTTCATTTCTTCAGGAAGGCTTTGATCAGTCTTTCATAGAAGAAGCCATTTTTGCTCGGCTCAAGGATGACAACAGAGATGTTGTAATGTCTGCTCTCAGTTCTTTGGAGGTAAGTGTGTGTATTTTGATATGTCAGGTGAGATTTTTAGCTAATCTTGAATGTCTGCGTCTGTGATACATTCTCTGTAGTTATTTTTCTCTTTATGTCCTTAGTGTGTGGCTTCTGCCCTTTGAGACAGGATGAAGCAGCACAACTTTAGGAGCTTGTGTTCTTTCCTGGCTCACAGTTGCCTCTTCAGATTTCTATTTCCTGCTTTCCCAGAGTGTTTGCAGTTAGCCTGAATTTATCCATTTTTTTTCTGTAGCTACTAAGGCAAATGTTAATCTTTGGATTTTATTTATAGTGTGCTTCATGTTTATCCAGTACATTTTTCCTATCAAAATGCAAGCTGTGCTATCTGCCTGTTCGATGGCAAATGATGCACTGGCAAATCATTAGGCTAGTGAGAAGTGCTCTGTTGAGTTTTTCCATATGAGAGTCATTTGGTCAGTTGATAATGGTGAAGTCCTGAACTATAGCTCAGGTTTACTGGATGGGACTCTGGTATGCATTGTGCTGATTGTTTCCAGCTAGAGTAACAGTCTTTTTTTGTTGCTTCTGCTAGTAGTAGTGGAGTTTATTATTAGCCATGGTGTAATTGGTCTTGTGTGTTCATTCATTCTCAATTACTTAAAAACAGGAATAGAAGCACATGACTGATTCTTTACACTTTAGAGTCCTTTGTTAATGTGCCTTAGATTTTTGTACATACAGATGCTATGTGAAGTAAAAACAATTCTTGTTTAATTACAAAGTGTTTTCTTTATTGTTTATGAATTTGACTAAATAAATTCTGCATTCAGTAAATTCTCCATGCTGTAGTATACCAGAGACACATGCTGGACAGCCTTATAAATTCTGTTCATCCTGATAATATTTTCACTACATGATCATCAACAGGAATACTCCTGGTAATATTTGATCTCTCTTTCCACTAAGTATAGCAGATGTATTTTTCATTATGCTATGGCAAATTCTGTTGCATTTTATTATGACTTCTTTTCTTTATTTATTTTCCAGATTTACAGGAAACAATTAAATCCAGAAGTAGTAGTATCAAGTCTTTTGAACATCTTTGAGAATGCTGATCTTTCAAAAGATGGAAAGTGGTATGTGTGTGCCTTTTTTCAGTCTACATTCTGTAAAGATTTATTTTTATAGGTAACTCTAAAGAATGCTTTAAAAACTGTTTTTCACTTAAAATACTTCTTGCTGTGTTCTATCTGTGCTGATTTACAAGAGAAATGAGCAATGGTTTGCATACCATTTTACATTAATTCCTTTTTTATTCTTGCTGCTGTTTGGATTCAGAAGATTGCCATGGAAAATGGAGAATAAATCAAAGTATTGCTGGTAGGATTGAGCAACAGATTTTCAACATGACTTGTTCTCTTTCAGGTACAAGGTTCTAGAGCGAGCAATAAAAAATTTAGTGGAAGAGGAGATTTTGAAAGAGAAAAAAGAGCTACTAGATGAAGCAGTAATGCGGCTGTTACCTTTCATGGTAATCACTACTGCAAATTCAAAGTCTTCAGATTGGAAAATGGCTGTTTGTCTGTCAGAATCTGATCTCTGCTCCTTACACCCTTTACTGAGAGGCTGGCGAGAAGGTAAAGCATTATTTGTAACTCATTTGGTGAAAGAAAGGTGGTGGCAGTTTAGGACATGACCCATATTAACCTGAACACCGAATGAAGGAGACCAGCTGCAGTTAACAAGCTCTTATGCTGTCAGTGCAAGTGGAGTTCATTAAAGCTCCTCAAAAAAATGAAGAAATTATCTAGTATGTTACTGTCTGTTTCTAAATATTAGTGATCCACCAGTGTTTTAAAATGTGATTTGCATACCTAGATTGTCTGATGTCTGATTTATTTTTTAATTTGCAATAGCTCTTGGAGAGGCAATTGAATCTAGCAAGCCTGAAGATTTGATTGGAGTGGCCAACAACAAAATGATTCTGTTATTTTCTGAAAACTTGACTTCAGGAGATTCTTCCTTACTATTGCAAATGGTATGTGCACCATGTTACCCTAACCCCAAGGCATCTTACTTTCTGAATGGTCACTGTAGTAGAACAAATGTGGTATAGAAGAACTTTGTATGTACTCTTCTTAGCATTAGTGTGCTATCATCAAGCATCAGCCAAGATACAAGACAAGTATATATCTATATACACATACAGGAAAAAATAACAAGCCCCAATACAATCTAAGTCAGATTTCAACTTTAATGTAAGCTATTACCTCTTGGGGAAAACAATCAGGTTTTTTTGTTTTCCTGAAAAAGAATTCTAGAGAATAAACCAATATACCTGTGGGGTAGTTCATAGAAACAGATATCTGTGTATTTCAAAGTTCCAGAGTATACCGTTACAGCAGCTGTTACCAAGTAGTAAGTTGCTACCAATGATAGAAGGTATCAAGGATTATCTGGATATGCAAATGAAAAGCAGTTTAAAGTCATAGTGAAGTCCTGCTATATTACAGACTTGTTTTTCCTCTACTCCTTCTTTTGCAAGGTTGATGACCTGGTTCTTGTTGCTGAAACAGAG
This sequence comes from Pogoniulus pusillus, assembly GCF_015220805.1. NCBI lineage: Eukaryota > Metazoa > Chordata > Aves > Piciformes > Lybiidae > Pogoniulus > Pogoniulus pusillus. The sequence goes on along the minus strand of NC_087281.1, from coordinate 17,382,927 downwards.
ACTGAGAGCGTACGGCAGAAAGTAACTACTTACGTAATTGGTTCAGTGCTCACTCAGAGCTGCTGCAGTACACAGATGAAGGAAAGTTACTATTCGGTGGCTATCAGAGTCTTCTGTTTCTTGGAGAGAAAAATAAAAAAGCTCAGAGTTAGTGACCCTGCAGAGGTAAGATGCAAACAGTTTGGAGAGTTTCCCTTGTAATGGAAACATCTTTCTTTTTATTGAACAGCGGGAAGTCAAGAAAGCTTGAGAAGGACTGAAAATCTTGACTTCATTTTTTTCAGAGCAAAACCACAGGTTTGGCAACTGGACTAGAAGCTGCCATTACAAGTTGTTCTTACATTTTACTACTGCATTGTGTCTGCAGTAAAAAATTGGGAACTCCACAGAGAGAGTGATTTGCCATTGGAATGGGCTGCCCAGGGAGGTGGTGGAGTCACCATCCCTGGAGGTGCTCAAAAAAAGCCTGGATGAGGCACTTAGTGCCATGGTCTAGTTGACTGGCTAGGGCTGGGTGCTAGATTGGACTGGATGATCTTGGAGGTCTTTTCCAACCTGCTTGATTCTATGATTCCAGAGCTTTAGGCCTGGCATGTTACCACCTGATACAATGTTTCAGTGCTGTGAGCTTGGCACAAAGTTTGGGATGTTTCTGCCAGCTACCCTTTACGTCATGTGGTGTCGTTATTTGTCTTAGGAATATCAGAATTTTGGTCATGAAGTAAAGTTTTTTGCCGTCTGGTTTAATAGAGGAAAGAAGGAAATGCAAGTGAATGTGAAAAAGAGTCCTTGCAACAGTAACAACAAGCAATGCTGAATTATTTGGTGTTTGGTTTATTCTGCAACTCCGTGAGCAATTGTATTGACTAACACAAATAGAAGCCATTAGAGAGGGAGAAACAGTGTTCAGGAACATCATTTCTGCATGTCTCTGCTGCATTTTTACTTTAATTTTATGTGTATTTCCCACAGGGGTTTTCTTGATTTCTTTTTTTGTTGAAGCAATTTGTTGTTTTTTTACTGTGTAAGAAACCCCCATGACCAGGGCTGGATTTCTGTGTATGTACTACACACACACACACAAATAGCAATACAAGATAATTAGTTGTTCTGACCACCGATGAAAGAGTTGTTACATATAGGAGTATAGGAAAGATCTGGATTATGTTGCTAGAACAAAGCTAGATGAAAGGATGACACTGATTGTGCACAAAATGCTGAGGGTAACTCCTGATGTCTTTGTAAAGGGAGATTTAGAGAGATTGATATATTACTCTTCTGTTACTTTGCTTATGTACAGTTCATTACAGTAGAAAGAGCTGGTGTAGGTTTTAAAACCACAAATGCAAGTTTAAATGTAAACTCAGCAAATGTAACTGAGGTTAAAAATTAAATACTGCTGAATTTTAGCACTGAATTTATGTTTTGTGTTGCATGAAATTTTGACAGTATGCATTAAAATGCATTTTCATTCACAGGAAACTCCCCTAAATTGGTCAGTTGAAATAACAGAGGAAACTTCAGTGCCTCAGGACCTGTTAACTGCCTATATAGAAAAGCTCAATAGTGAGCAGACTGCTTATGCAGAGGAGTCAGCTGTGTTCTTGTTCTTATTGAAAAACTTCATTAATGGCCTGAACCCTCCTCTAACCTTTTCAAATGGTAGGTGTAAGTTTTTGACTGTCTTTTATATCCTTGATGTGAAGAGGAAAGGTTAACCATCTTCAGAACTTGCTGGAAGCAACCATTGCTTCCCTAATGTGATGGTTTGGGTGTTTCTTCACCCCACACTTAAGAAAATCACCCGGACTATACTCAGCAGCTGGAAATTAAAGAATGAAGCTTTGTATTTACAGCTTAGCACAATATACAAGCAGATATTTACAATATATACAGCTATAGACAGAAATATAAAAGTTAAAAAGTAATACAGAAACACAACACTCCTCCCAGAAATCAGAGTCCTCAGGAGGGGCTCTCAGCCACCCTTCCACCTCCTTTCCACCCCTTGACCTTATCCCAGACTTTGCTTTACATTCAAGGTGAGTTTAGAGAATCAGCCAAGGGGGGTTAGAAAAGCAGACGTATTAGTTAGCAAGTTAGAGAAGGGAGGCAGTGCAAAAGCCAGAGAGCAACTCTTAATCTATGTTTGTGTTCCTGTTTTTATACATCTCAGCAAGCCTGTGAGTGGAGTAGACATCACCATTGTTTCCTTTTCACAGCCTATAATCCAATTCTTCTCACCAAAATATCCCAGTTAGCTTCAAAGTAGCACACCTCACCTTCTTCCTTTGCAGTTACTGAGATCTGTAAAGATTACTCATGAACATGAAATCAGCCAAATATTTTGTCTTCTTTTAACCAGGCATGTCTGTTTTCTCTTGATGTCTGAAGGTGTCCATATTCATCCACTGTGTCTTATTCATAACCTTTATTTTTTTAGAGGAAACTTGGTGGAATCCCGAATCTCTGAATCAAGATAGTAAGGACTACCTGCACCTCCTTTTGAGGCTGTTTGACCTGCTTGTCTGCGGAGCTAGTGAGGGAAGCAATGCTGCACAGTACAGAGCACTGATGAATCTCTTACTCAAGGTATTGTGATGATTTGGGTGTTAATCGCCCCCCCCACGTTGGAAGTCACACAGACTAGACTCAGCTGGCTCTGGAAATTTGAATGAAGCTTATATCTACAGCTGGCAGAATATACAAGCAGATAGTTACAATCTATACAGTTATATACAGAAATAGACAAGGTAAAAGGTAATACAGAAACACAACAACCCTCCCAGAAACCTGAGTCCCCAGGAGGCGCTCCCAACCACCCTTCCACCTTCTCCACCCTTCTCAACCTTACCCCAGTCCCACGGAAGAATGGAGGTTTGGCCAGGGAGGTTAGGAAGCAAAGTGGATTAATCAGAGAGACGGCAGGAATAGCAGCTTGTTTCTGATGTTAATTCTTGTATATAAGTTTGTTTAATTATTAGTCACTCCAATATCTAGTGAAATGATACTGGTACTGAGCTGTTACAGAGATTGATTGGGACTAGGGGGGACAGGCTCCTCTCACTTGCTCCCTGTAATAGGACAAGGAGCACTGGGTGTAAATTACAGCAAAAGAGGTTCTGCCTCAACGCAAGGGGGAGCTTTTGAAAACCACTTTGTATGCTTGATCAAAAAGTTAGCAGTTACTTAAGATATGTCTAATAGTGAGATTAGTGCTGCACAGAACAGCAAGAAGGACCTCGTTATTTAGCATATAAGAGATTCCTTCCACAGTTGACATACTACACAAATGCTCATATGGATGCATTGCCAGTCTCTTATAGTGAAAGAAAAATCCTTGGTAATTATATACCTGTAGATTGCAAGTTACCTCTTTAAACAAGCCAGCTGTTAAGCCATATGTGGACTTGGTGTACACATGCAAGTATTGTTTACCCAAAAGCACCTACTCGGTAACTTTTTCTTCCCACTGGTTTTGGCTCCCTCGTTCACTTTCTGTGTGCTGCTTTGCTTTGAGTGGTTTATCAGATGCTGTGAGTAGTAATTTGCCAAAGAAATTAAAAGTGCTGTTCTGTTTTGTTTTGGTTATGGGTTTTTTTGTTTGTTTGTTATATTTAAGGTGCACCTAAAAGATTCAGAGGTTCTCTTCAAATTCTTGTCAATTCTGTGGACTTACAGTTACAACCTTTCAAATCATCTGAACTGTGAAGTCAGCGCAATGCTACAGACTCAAGCTCTATATATTGGCTATGCACTGCTTGAGTCACAGACATGCCAAAAAAAGAAACAGCTGTTAGTGCCACCATCTCCAGGTAAAGTATCTGTCTCTCATCTTAAGACTCAACCTGAGTACTTTTTAAATGTTGTGTGATTTTACTATATTTAATACCATGGAGTGTATCTGTAGTTATGTGTAGCTGCTCTAGGCTGAGTCATCTCTCTTTTGTGTTGATTCACTGCTGCAGTTACTAGCTTAAGCTTGGAAATCTGTGAAACCAGTTTTTTTCAGTCTTAACTTTAAGAAACATGCTCTTGAACTGAAGAAATCAGTTACATCACCTCACCAGTGTAAGTACGTGGCAGTCAGTAGCAAGATACGAACTTTCCAAACTTAAATACAAGGACTATGATGAAGTTCAGAGCCATGGATCAGTGATATTCACATCAGTTTTGTTTCAAAGTTAATAATGAAAAGATGTGACTTTTGAATTCTGAAGTAATATTGGAAGTGTAGAGAAAAAGACTGGATGAGGCACTTAGTGCCATGGTCTAGTTGTTTGGATAGGGCTGGGTGATAGGTTGGACTGGATGATCTTGGAGGTCTCTTCCAACCTGGGTGATTCTATGATGCCTCTTCAGAGACAGCTACAGAAAAAATCTGATCATTAACTTTATTCTACTGGGCTTTTTTTCCTTCTTTCCTTCCTTCATCCTTTTTGTAGTGGCGATATCTTTGCTGATTAACTTGGGTAGTCCCGTGAGTGAAGTTCGAAGGGCTGCTCTCAACTGCCTCCATTCCTTGAAAGGGATAAAAGAGTCTCTATTTCATCCTGTTCTTCAGCATTTGGAGCAAAACACAGAAGAGATCATATCTGACCCTACATACATAAGTCAGGTATTTCTATTATTAAGGTGTACATGAAAAATTTTGACTACTGCTCTCATCTTTCCTAACACAAATCATGTTAATGGAAAAGTTCATTGTCTTTGTATGCTGTAGTAGACTAACTTAATTTTTTAAAGGACTATAAAAGCATTTAAGTGATTTATTACATAATATTGCAGAACTGCAAATTATTAACTCTGTTTGTGTCTAGACTACACAGAATAAATGTTTTAAGGCGTTTTTATTGCAGAAGAAGAACTTTATTTTCACTTTGTTAATTAACTAGATCATGGAAGCTCTATTTGAGGAGCTCAAAACACAACCAAAACAGAAATCCCAGAAGAAAAAAATGTGTGAAGCTTTGGAAAGCATACTTGATTGTGTACAGAACCCTATTTTCCCATCATATATTGCAAGAAACTTAATGAAAATTCTTAGTGAAGTCCGTGGTGAGGTAAGTGTAGTTTTATGGGTTCTGGACTTGTCTGAAATGCTGAAATCCACTCTTAATTTAGTTACAATCCTCTTAAGTAATTCCACAGTGTGTTAGGTTATTAGGCATTAAGTTGATACTTCTCTATTAATACAGCAGTGCTGCAAAGTAGGATTTAGCAAAACAAAGTATTTGCATGCTCCATCCAGGAATGTAATGGCTACAGAATTTTGCAGTAGAGTTCTTAAGGAAACTCTCTTGATGTTACTAAGACTGCTTCAGAAGATTCTTCCAGAAGAAATTTATTACCTTGGTTAGATATCAGTGAATGTAGAGTTTTCTGTACAGAGTTGTAACTCAGTACATAGCACTGTCAATTTAACCTCATCTTGTCTAGTGTATTCAAAATTCTCTTAAGAGATGGAACATGCATGAGTTCAGTATTCAGACAAATGAATGGAATTACGGGTTGTTATGCTCTTTTCAGTTGCATGTGTCTTGGAAGGATTGTGAACTGCAGAGAGGATGAGTGTTCTTGCCTCCTGTTTGAGTTCTGTAGAAAACAGCAGTAATTGGTGGAAAAAAGCCTGCCTTGTTTCTGTACTTGAAAAATTCCAAGTACTACTCTGCAAAAGGAGAGTAGCAAACTAGGAGCAGAGTGTGTCATTGTCGTACTCTCACAATAAGTGTTACATTTTTCCTCCTGAGTAGTTGTTGCATAAAACGCTGTATGCATGTGTTACCAAAGAGGATATGTTGCAGTAAAATGAAGCTGTGTTGTTGGAAGCTGGTTGAAATGAGGACAGATAAAAAGTTCTATTATAATTTCGTCTGTTTGCAGATGATTCTTTCTCACCTCTTGCCTGCGCTAGACCGGCTGCTAGAGAAGGTCTTTGAGAAACCTGAGGAAATGTTGAAAGATGAAGCTGTTCTGCTGCATCTCATCCTTGGAAAGTTTGATGAATATTCAGCAGCTCTCTTGTGCAAGAATCAGCAGAGTCTGGACTTATTTATTAAAAGTCTGCATGCTGCCAAGAAAATCTATGAAGAAATTCCACCGTTTCAGATCACAGCACTTGGGCGGGTATGGCTTTATCTTTAATTTCTTTTTATGCTTAAAGTAAATATCAGTGTTCAGGATTGGATTTAAAAGGATTCTTCTAGTGTCCAGTCCCTAGCTTTTGGCCTGTTTCTGTAGTACAACTTTTCGGAGTCTCCATTGTGTCTTTGAAACATCTAAATAGGCTCTGAAACTTTCTCATAAGATTGCCAGAGGGAGAAATTGCTGCTTGGTTTATTTTTCCATTATGAGAAGTACAGAACAGAAACTGCATTTGTATGCAGATATCTATCATTGCCTGCAGTTACTACTGTTTCACTGTCCTTAGGTTTTTTTCTCAATCAGGAGTTTTACTTTGTGTTTTCCTTCTGGGGAGAATTTTAAAGAAAACAGAATAGGTTGGAAATTTGAAGTAGGCTACAAATTCAGGCCTTCCATTTAGCCAGGTGTTAACATATACTTATAAAAGGCTGGCAGCAGCAAGATTGTTTCCCCTACCAGACAAGCTGTCTGAAAAATGTCAGGAATTTTTGTGTCTGATGGATATTTCCAAAATATGTACGTTGCATCTAAGGATTCCTGGATATTTACAAATACATGTTTAATATGCAGATTTTTGTGACATTTGTGCATACTAATGTGTGTGATTGGATGTGTCGTGCATAATCTAATATACCTGAGTTCTGTAGCTCCTGGTTTTGTTACCCTCTTTCAAGTAAGTCTTTTTTTCTCTTTTGTAGATTACTAAACCATTCTTTGCAGCTCTATCAGATGGGATGGTGCAACAGAATCTTTTAAGAGTACTGTTTGACTTACTGTTAAACTGTAAGAACCCACTTTGTGCCCAAGCAGTTAGCAGCGTGTTTAAAGGGGTAAGTGGCAAACTCCAGGACACAGAAATATATTCAGACTTGTGGTGGTGATGGCTCCATGTTGCTGCATTAAGTGACTCTTCGTTGTTTATGTCATTCACAGCATGAAAGGAGTTAGAAACTATTTGTAACGTATTATTTTGTTGATGGCATGAAAAAATTGTCATTTCTTTAAAAGCCATGCAGCAATCAAGAAGGGCAGGGAGCTGATTGAGAAATTCCAGTGCAGAGCCACAGAAATGATTAAGGAAGTTGAACTTCTTCCTTATGAGGAGAGACTGAGGGAGCTGGGGCTTTTTTGCTTGGAGAGGAAATGACTAAGGGGTGACCTCATTCATGTTTATAAATATGTAAGGGGTGAGTGCCAGAAGGATGGAGACAGCCTCTTCTCAGTGGTGCCCAGTGATGATAGGACAAGGGGCAAGGGATGATGGGTGGGAGTTGAGGCATAGGGGGTTCTATGTGAACCTGAGGAAGAATGTTTTCACTGTGAGGGTGACAGAACACTGGAACAGGCTGCCTAGGGAAGCTGCAGAGTCTCCCTCTCTGGAGATATTCAAGAACTACCTAGATGCATTCCTGTGTGATCTGCTCTAGGTGATTTTTCAAGGTCACTTCCAACTCCTGACATTCTATGATTCTATGACTATTTAAATGATACTATGTTTACTACACTATGTAATTGAATCATAGAATTACCCAGGTTGGAAGAGACCTCCAAGATCATCCAGTCCAACCTGTCACCCAGCCCTGTCCAGTCAGCTAGACCATGGCACTAAGTGCCTCATCCAGTCTTTTCTTGAACACCTCCAGGGACAGTGATTCCATCACCTCCCTGGGCAGCCCATTCCAATGCCAATCACTCTCTCTGGGAAGAACTTCCTCCTAACATCCAGCCTAGACCTCCTCCAGCACAACTTGAGATTGTGTCCCGTTGTTCTGTAGCTGCTTGCCTGGGAGAAAAGACCAACCCCCACCTGGCTACAGAATTCAGAATTCACTTTTTTTGTTCTTCTGCACTGATACTCTTTTCCTCAGATACTTGCATAAGTAGATTGTATAGCCATATGTGCAGGAAATCAATGTGGTTTTAAAAAAAGAGGCACAGATATCTGACATGACACATTATTTACTGGTACTTAGGTTATTGCTCTTTGTTTCAGATTTCAGTGTGTGCTGATCAGATTGTCACAGAACTGGAGCCTCCAGAGAAAAACAAAAGTCTGGCCACTGTTCAGGAAACTAGAAGGCAGAAAATGCAGCAACAGAGGTAAAATAACAAGAAAGTCAAAAACACTGTTTGCGTAGTTTGAAAATTCCACTTGTTTTACACTTTGTGTAGCTTGTATTGAAAGCCTAAGCGTCTAATTCTTCTTTTCACCCGCACAGTAAAATGACTCTGAGCTACTTTTGGCAGGAGCACATCAACTCGCATTGCTGTTTGAGAACTGATGGAATTGTAGTCAACATTGGAAAAAAAATTCAGTAGTTTTAATGTTGCTTTTACAGATTCTGGCTTGACACAGTTGAACACGATTTGGTTTTGTAGGCAGTTAGACTTGTTTAGTAGTGAAGATATGTGGACAAATGACATACACATGGCCGAAGCCTCTGATGCTTATCGAAATGTTCCTGTTAGTTGACTGAAAAACAGCATCTTCCTTCAGTTAAAAAATCATAATAATCATTAATTTTTAAATCTCTTTGTTTAGTTTCTTCTCTCCATTCCCATGAAGAAAGAGGTATTTTGCCACTGTACTTGCTCTCTTCTTCAATCATCAGCTGTCAGACATTAAGCAGCATACTGAGTTTGTTTACCTTGGTTAGACCTTCACTTCTTTGTTTTGCTTTTTTCACCTTATTTTCCTTTACTTGACCTTTTTTTAACAGTCATCACCCATAAGATTGATCATTGGTAAACTGTGTCACAGAGTTTGTGAACACAGATGCTTGCACACCCCTGCATTGCCCACATAGTCAGTTAGACAACTGGGTGCTCCAAAGGTGCAGCTTTCCTGGATGACAAGGAGATTAACATTTGGACAGTTTTGGGGTTGCATTTCTTTTCCACAGAAGTCATATTTGTTGTGTTAGGGGTTTGTGCTCACAGAAGTCGTGCTATACTATGGATTTTGAGTTCAGCGTGAATTTTCTGTTGATTAAAATGTGTGGCTGCTTCAGTCAAAAGCTCACACATTGCCACTTCTCCCAGGAGAAGCAGTAAAGTATATTACTGTGTGTGATGGTTTGAGTGTTCCCTGCCCCTCCACACTTTGGAAATCACCCAGACTAGACTCAGCTGGCTCTGGAAATTTGAATGAAGCCTGTATTTACAGCTAGCACAATATACAAGCAGATATGTACAGTCTATACAGTTATAGACAGAAATATACAAGGTAAAATGTAATACAGAAACACAACAGCCCTCCCAGAAACCTGATCCCCAGGAAGAGCTCCCAACCGCCCTTCCACCTGCTCACCCCCCTCTCAACCTTACTCCAGTCCCAAGGAAGAATGGAGGTTCGACCAGGGGGTTAGGAAGCAAAGTGGATTAATCAGAGAAAAGGCAAAGAGGCTAGAGAAAGATATGCAGCTCAGGCAATGCCCCAAGAAGTGCCTTATCTATGTTTGGATTCTTGTTCTTATACCTCTTAGCAAGCCTATGAGTGAAGTAGACATCATCACTGTTTGTCTTTCACAGCCTGTAATCTAGTTCTTCTCACCAAAACATTCAGCTAGCTTCAAACTAGCACACTATGTGAAAGAAAATATGTGTTCTTTTACCGATATCCATGTTTGCTCCCTGAAGTACTGTGCTATTTTCTTAGTGTAATTATATCCTGATTGTCTTTTCAGAAAGCCTCAAGATGCAGAATTAGCACCAGAAATGAGCCACTTCAACTGGCAGAGGGTTATGCTTATCCTGGAATTACTGCAGCATAAGAAGAAGCTCAGACGTCCGCAGGTGTTGGTGCCTGCACTTTTTAACCTGCTGAGCCGGTAATTGAACCTCCACGACATGTAGCTCCTTCAGCATACTCTTCTGCAGCTGACACTGGAAAGCATTTAGATCTGGGCTAGTTTCTCTTTGCTTTGTTGCCATGATTTATTATCTAACTTGCTTTTTTCATTTGACCTTCTTTTCTGTTGTGGTGGGTTAGGAACTTGTCCCCCTCAATTAAAATTTACCAGAGCAGCTGAGATGGCTTGAAAGTAAAGTAAAGTTATATTTACAGCAAAGCTAAGTTTACAGGCACATATACAAACTACATTTACATGTATTCACAATTATATACAATTTAGAAATAATACAGAAATCTAATCTTCCCTCCACCCTCAGATGAAGAAAAAGGCCAGAAGGGGCCAACACCACCCTCTCTTTCCCCAGATAGAAAACAACCAGCAAAGCTCATATGTTACCTGGTCAGTCAAGGTTAGTGTAGGAGTTAGAGAGACAGAAACGAACGAACAGTGAACAGATCCAGTGCCCAAGGGCCAAAAAGACGGAATTATTTATACATTAGCTTTTTATACAGCTTAGCAAACCAATGGATGATACAGACTTTATCATTATTTTATTTTTACAACCAATGCCCTGCTCATTCAGATTCTGTACCAGTTATTAGTATTCAGATTCTGTATCAATTGTTAGACTGTTCCAATAAGCCTAAACTACCACATAGGTAAATCAGATCAGGGGAATGGTCAGTTGTTACGACTTTTACTCCCTTTAAATGATGTGATTGATGGAATTTGTAAGTTTTTTTTTTTACCTGATGCATAGCTTCACTTATAAAAAGTTTGTTTCTCCAGTGGAGGACTTGGGCTTGCTTAGAATGATAGCACTGGTGCTAAAACTAGCACAATTGCCAGGACTTGTGTATTATAATAGTACTCAAAACTTTAGAATGCCTCTCAAAACATTGTGGAACATTTATCCAGTGCAACCTAGCAGGTAGTTGCTGTTTACAGCTACCTGAATGGAGGTTGTGTCCAGGTGGGGGTTGGTCTCTTCTGCCAGGCAAGCAGCAACAGAACAAGGGGACACAGTCTCAAGTTGTGCCAGGGGAGGTCTAGGCTGGATGTTAGCAGGAAGTTCTTGCCAGAGAGAGTGATTGGCATTGGAATGGGTTGCCCAGGCAGGTGTTCAAGAAAAGACTGGATCAGGTACTTAGTGCCATGGTCTAGTTGATTGGACAGGACTGGTGCTAGGTTGGACTGGATGATGTTGGAGGTCTCTTCCAACCTGGTCTATTTTGTGATTCTAAGAATACTGTTGCATTTCCTGCCACTCTATCTCCAGGCACTTAGGGAAACTTACATACAAACTGGGGGGCAGGGAGGTTTTGGGTTTGGGAGTTTTTTTATGACTGGTAATCCTAATTCCTGTAATTATAATCCTGACTGTACTTCGTTAAATGTCTTTCATTAGACCAGTTTATATCATTGAAAACGAAAAAAAGAAGAGACAGATTTTTAGCAAACACTTTTTGGAAACCCTGATTTAGCATGAAGCTTTAATTTAGAATTCTGTATAATGAAGATTGCAGTTTTCAACTTGTATCTTAGTATGCAGTTTGGTTACTTATTTTTCTGTCTCCTTTTTTTTTCCTGAACATGTAGTTGTCTGGAACCTATGGCATCAGAAGAAGAAAATATGGAATATACAAAACAGTTAATCCTCAGCTGCCTGCTAAGCATCTGTCAGAAATTGTCTTCAGGTGGTAGCAAGATCTCAGCAGGTAAAAACTGCCAGCCCCATTTCTTAGTGCTTCTCTTGACAGTACAGCGTTAAATCAATGGCCTCTAACTTCTTTCTTTTCTGAGTATATGCTGTATTGTTCAGGAGAGGCAGTTTTCATTTATAAGGTATACAGGGCTCTCTTATTAATCATTTTTTTTGTAGATCACTTGGATGTGATCTGCAAATTGAAACCAGAGTTTGAAAGTACTTTTTATTCCTATTTGCTTGACCACTAAAACCTTAATCAGTAAATTATTTTTTTTCACTTATAGATATCCTCGACAAAGAAAAATTCAATGTGGAAGTGATAGTTCAGTGCATCAGGATATCTAAAATGCCCCAGACACATCATCATGCACTCCTTCTCCTTGGTGCTGTTGCTGGCATGTTTCCTGTAAGTGTTACCTGGAATATAGCTAGCAGCTTTTCAGGTTCCAAATATTGCAAAAAGCAAAGAACTTACAGAGACATCTTGGGGGGGGAAACTCTTGTTTTCAGCATCCTGCTGTGGTCAGAATTTTCCTGCATTGTTTCTTCTTTCTCCTACTTCTTTTTATATATGAGGGAAAACATCAAGCATGATAGCCTATGTTCCTGTCTTGTGCAACACTGAGAAAGGTAGTTTTAGCTAATAAAACATTCTCAGTCTGATTTCATTTGGCTGAGAAATTGCGCTTCTGTGGATTGGAATTTGACTCTATGCTCACTTTTCTGTGTAAAATTCTTCCACTTCAAAACTACAAAAGCAGCAAAATCTATCTAGATGTATCAAGCTCAGTTTGCATCTTTCTCTCTGCATCAGTACTCTTCTCCCAAAAGGCAAAATTGGAATGCTTTTGACAAATTTGCTGAGGATTTGGCTTTTTTTATCATTGGGGCTGCCTCACTTTGTCTCCATCTTACTGCAATCACCTACTTCAGAAATGAGCTTTCATTCTGTATTCATAATGGGGTATTAGAGGATTTTCAAGGACAGAACAGGAGGAAATAATTTGTATGAGTCTTACCTCTCTTCTTATGTCTGAAATGCTTCTTCTGTTCACTAAAATGGAATGAAAAATGTGACCATAACTTACTGATCTAAGTTCTGTCAAAATCTAAGAAAACTAACTCTTGAGCTAGGTGACACCTCTAATCCAGCCCTCTCAAAATTAATTACTGCAACTACAGCCCCTAACAAAAAAGTCAAATATCAGCACAAGCATGACTGGTCTCCGTTGTATGACTGGAGATACTGCAGCCAGCAGTGTGCCCAGGTGCCCAAGATAGCCAATGGCATCCTGGCCTGTATTAGGAACAGTGTGGCCAGTAGGACAAGGGAGGTTATTCTTCCCCTGTACTCAGCACTGCTCAGGCCACACCTTGAGTGCTGTGTCCAGTTCTGGGCCCCTCAATTCAAGAGAGATGTTGAGGTACTGGAATGTGTCCAGAGAAGGGTGACAAAGCTGGTGCGAGGCCTGGAACGCAAGGCCTATGAGGAGAGGCTGAGGGAGCTGGGGGTGTGCAGCCTGGAGAAGAGGAGGCTCAGGGGGGACCTCATTGCTGTCTGTGACCACCTGAAGGGAGGCTGTAGCCAGGTGGGGTTGGTCTCTTCTCCCAGGCAAGCAGCAACAGAACAAGGGGACACAGTCTCAAGTTGTGCCGGGGGAGGTCTAGGCTGGATGTCAAGAGAAAGTTCTTGCCAGAGAGAGTGATTTGCAATTTTGGAGCACTTACATTTTCCTTGAGATTGTCCTTTTGGCCTTGCTGTAGCCAGGCACATGGTGCTTTCTCTCATGTTCTGAATCTACAAGAGAGAACTTGCACCCATCTACAGCTACCCCTCTACAGCTGCCTAAAAGGAGGTTGCAGTGAGGCTGGAGCTGGTCTTTTCTCCCAAATTACTAATGATAGGACAAGAGGAAATGGCCTCAAATTGCGTCAGGAGAGGTTTAGGTTGGATGTCTGGAAGAACAGACCGGCACTGGAACAGGCTGCCCAGGGAGGTGGTGGAGTCCCTGTCCCTGGAGGTGTTCAAGAAAAGCCTGGCTGAGGCACTTACTGCCGCGGTCTACTTCAGGGGTCCTCAGACTTTCTAAACAGGGGGCCGGCTCACTGTCCTTGAGGCACTGTCGGGGGCCGGACAGCAGTTTGGTTCCAGCCCGGTCCCGGCAGGAGCCTGGGGCTGCGGGGGCCCGCGAGCTTGAACCGGCCGGAAGCGGCTGCTTGGTTTCCCGCCCAGCGCGGGGGCAGGGGCGGCTCTGTGAGTACCAGCGGGCCGCGCTCAGGGCCCTGGGAGCCTGAGGGCCCTGGGAGCCTGAGGGCCCTGGGGAGCCTGAGGGCCCTGGGAGCCTGAGGGCCCTGGGAGCCTGAGGGCCCTGGGGAGCCTGAGGGCCCTGGGGAGCCTGAGGGCCCTGGGGAGCCTGAGGGCCCTGGGGAGCCTGAGGGCCCTGGGAGCCTGCGTCCGCCCGCAGGCCGCAGTCTGAGAGCCCCTGCGCTAGTTGATGATTGCACAGGGCTGGGTGCTAGGCTGCACTGGGTGATCTTGCAGGTCTCTTCCGACCTGGCTGCTTCTATGATTCTGTGTTTTAAAAATGTAAAAAGAGAGAGCAGGAAAGGTGTGAAAATCACTGGCATCTGCTGCGCTCACGTTTGTGCTGCTGCACATTTCCCCACAGACGATTTTGCTGGTCTGCTTTCTACAACATGGCCATGGTTGGAAGAATACCAGGTGTTTTGTCAGACAAAATGCTCAATTTCCACTCTTCCCTTGCACAGGAGTGTAGCTTGGTTTCTAAATAACACTTAGACCTCTTAACAGTCATCTTAAGTGACGCTATACATTTGAAAACTAAGAGTCTGGAAGCTGCTTATGATTCCCATTTTCTGGAGAGGTGAAATGCCTTATGGTAGGACATACAGAGCAGCACGGGTTAGAAAATCAACTAATCCCATTTCTCTTCTTTTCCAGGATAAAGTTCTCCACAATATTATGCCCATTTTTACGTTCATGGGAGCAAATGTCTTGCGTCTGGATGACACTTACACCTTCCAAGTCATTAATAAGACGGTGCAGATGGTTATTCCTGCTCTTATACAGGTAAATTGGTCTACTTTATAGAAAGGGAGTAGAACATTAATAGAGTAAATGGCTTGGAACATCAGGGGTACAGTAAGTTGTTGCCTGTTCTACAAAGGCGTCCAGGAAGGTTGGAACTAGTTCAAGAAAGAGCTCCTGAAGGCACAGGAGCAGCTGTGCTGTTGTAACAGAAGATGAGCTGATGAGGGAGGCAGCCAGACAGGATGGGCAAGGAGCTGCTAAAGGAATTAAAGATAAAAAAGAGGGTGTATTGCCTTTGGGAAAAACTCTTCTTCCCAGGAAGAGTTAAGGATGTTGCTAGGTCTTGTAGGGAAAAAAATAGAGAGACAAAAGCCCATTTAGAACTTAGGCTGGCCACGGCTGTGAAGGAGAATAAAAAATGTTTCTGTAAATATATTAATGGCAAGAGAAGGGGCAAGGACAACCTCCAGTCCTTATTAGATGGAGAGGGGAATATAGTGACAAAGGATGAGGAAAAGGCAGAGGTGCTTAACACCTTCTTTGCCTCAATCTTCAATTTCTGAATCTACAAGAGAGAACTTGCACCCATCTACAACTAGCCCTTTACAAGTGCCTAAAATTTACCCCTTTACAGCTACCTAAAAGGAGGTTGAATTGAGGCTGGAGCTGGTCTCTTCTCCCAAATTACTAATGATAGGACAAGAGGAAATGGCTTCAAGTTGCATCAGGAGAGGTTTAGGTTGGATGTTTGGAGGAAGTTCTTTCCTGAGCCAGGTGGTCAGGCACTGGAACAGGCTGCCCAGGGAGGTGGTGGAGTTGCCATCCCTGGAAGTGTTTAAAAGGAGAGTGGATGTGGCACCTGGGACTATGGTCTAGTGATTAAGGGTGCTGGGATGAAGGTTGGACTGGATGATCCTGGTGGTCCTTTCCAACCATAGCTATTCATAGTGATTAGATGTTGTGCTGAGGGATTTGGTTTAGTCAAGGACTTGTCAGTGTGAAACTGATGATTGGACTCAATGATCTTGAAGGTCTTTTCCAGCGTAAGAAATTCTGTGATTCTTTGATCTGCAATCATCCCTTTCAGCTGCTGAAATGCTGTACATGTTTGTACTTAGGCTGAAGACAATGATTTGTCAGAATCCTCAGGAACTGTGGAAGAGGTGGTGATAAAGATCATTCGTGTGTTTGTGGATGCATTGCCCCACGTGCCAGAGCACCGACGCCTGCCGATCCTGACCCAGCTGATCGCTACTGTGGGAGGAGAAAAATTCCTCTGGGTTCTCCTGGTTCTGCTGTTTGAGCAGTACGTGACCAAAACTGTGACTGTGACATCAAGCACAGACAAGGTTAGGAGACTAGTGGGGGTAAACTTTTTAACAAGCGGATCATGATCTCACCTTTAGAATGTGCAAGATAAACCCCTAGATTATGCCAAAATAGGCATTGATCTTTGAGCTTGGGCTGTAACAGAAGCTGATTGTGATGTTGACTATGATTTGTATTGCAGATACAATATTGTTTTATCCTAGAGCCCAAACAGTAAGTTGAATCAGATATTGTGCAGCAGTCCTTGTGAAGTCAAGCACTTCAGAGCCATGTCAGTATCAGAACTTGCATTCAAGTGTCTAACTGCCATACAGTAGTTCTTACTGGATATATGTATTCTTTAGAGTTGATACTGAGCATTTTCCACTGAATTAGTACTGGTTTGAAAGTGAATATCTGTATATGCACATGTATATAAGTGTTGTATATTGGAATGGGCTGCCCAGGGAGGTGGTGGAGTCGCCGTCCCTGGAGGTGTTCAAAAAAAGAGTGGATGAGGCACTTAGTGCCATGGTCTAGTTGACTGGACAGGGCAGGGTGCTAGGTTGGACTGGATGATCTTGGAGGTCTCTTCCAACCTGCTTGATTCTATGACCTGAAGATCTGATAATATATTTATTAGGTACTTCGGTGTTTTTAAAGTTGTTTTTTCCTTCTTTAGCTGTGTTTGTGCAAAATGATTCTGCTCTTCCTGTATAGAACAAGGCCTAGGCACATCCTTGAATTAGGTGAAAGCATAGTTTATAGGGAAAGCTAAAAGAATTATTGAAGAAATATTGGTGGCAAGATACAGTCTTTGCCATTTAATCTTTCTACACCCTCTGGAACTGTGTTCTCTCCAAGAACTTGCAGCTTTTACCTTTGATATTAACTCTGGCAGTATCCAGCACACCATGGCATGAGGAGTTTTTGAGACTTTTTATTTTAATTAGTAATGCATTTTTTAACTCTTGAAATGTTTGTCTTTTTTCATCTCTAAATCATAACCAGGATACTGTTCTGGAGGCAGACACTGAATTTTGGATTTCCATCTGTTGCGAGTTTAGTGTACATTCTCAGCTCCAGAGCATGATGAAAATAATTCAGTACCTGACAGAGCTGCCAGAGAACAAAGAAGGTAACTACAAATCAGAGTCAGCAAATGCATGTGAACCTACCTATTGCAAGGTGCCATGGTCTTAAACTAAGAGAGTGGATTTAGACTAGATATAAAGAAGGCATTTCTTTACGATGAAAGACTGAAACAGGTTGCCCACGGTGATGAAAAATGCCCCATCCCTGGAAGCATTGAGCAACCTGATCTAGATGAAGCTGTGCCTGCTCACTGCAGGGAGGTTGGGCTAAGTGACCTTTATAGATCCCGTCACCCAGAACATTCTATGATTCTATTACTCCTCTAGGCAGAAGACTAAGAAATAAAGAAGAATCACATCTTTTTTTAACAAAATGGAAGTGATTACTTTTTTTTTTCCCAATCATTTTACTTACAGATTAATTTGAGGATTTAGAATCAAACAGTAGTGCTGATTTAGATGGTAATCATTCTTTCAGTCTGTCCTCATAGGAGAGGTGCTCCAGCCCTCTGATCATCCTCATGGCCCTTCTCTGGACACACTCCAGCATGTCCACACCCTTCTTGTAATTTCAGACCATCTCTTTTGGAACTTCAACATGATTTTAGGTAGTGTAGAATGACTAACCTTGATAAATGTCTGGCTGTGATTTTGTTTCTGTAATCAGCAATCAAAAGTCTTTTTCTCCTGAGTGCAAATTTGTTTTGTGAATGTTTTCAACAGATGATCCCGGGTCAAAAAAGTCACGAACATGCAAGACAAAGCTAAAAGATCAGGATAGGCAGCTCTTCAACGTGGAGTCCCACTCGGACAAACAACTTCGGCATTTCAAATACTTGTCAGTCTCCTTCATGTCACAACTTTTATCCGCTCCGAATTTTGTGAAAAAGGTAGTAACAGTGCATTGCTTTTCAGCTGAGCACATGAAATAGTTGTCCCATACTGTAACAGATGAGATTTAATTTGCTTTTTAGTATGGCTTTATCCTCAAAGGGGATGAAAGAATACTTGCTGACACCTTTATTGAAGCAGTTTTGAAACTGATGAGTGATGTTAATTATTTTTAATAAGGCTTTCTTGGATAGATTCCTGTTTGTGTGATTGGTGGATAGGTAACAGAGTGAAATTCTGGTCCCAGGGGATTCCCTCTGACTTTATGGTAACTGGGCTTTCACTCACTGTGTAACTCCAAGTTTGGTGTAGGATTCATATTATTGACTATGAAAGTGCAAAATGAATGTCACCAATTTTTGGCTGCAGTTGAAGTGTTTTTGCTCCTGTGACTGCATTCCCAGAGATTCTCTGATTCTCCTCTAGAATGATACCTTAAGAGCAAATGTGGGGAGCTCAAAATGACCATGTTGGTAGCTCAAAATGGCCATATTGGTTGGCATTTCATTTGGAACAAACTTACGTATACCAGGATATTAGCTTAATGAAGGGATACAGGATTCACACTTAGCCTTTTCATTCTTCCCTTTTAAACCAGATAGTTGAATGTGAAGAAACAGAAGAGCTGCAGAAGTTGGAACAGAGGTATGCTTTAAATATGCTCCCCTCTTCCCTTTTCTAGCTTTTACTGCAACCTGGGAGTATTTTTTAATTGTAGTCCGATTTCAGATTTTTTCCCCAAGGAGGCTTCTAAGGTAGTCTTCAGCAACAAGCTGCATTTATTATATGCAAGTTAACTGAGGGTTGATGTGATTATTTAATTTCTGGGATTATTAAAGCAGAGTTCTTAAGTAGAACTGCTGTTGGATGTGGATGCCGATTTGGGAGGACCAGGTAAACTCATTTGACATGTGTCATTTTCCTTGTGGCCATAACTTTTTTTTAATGCATAGATGTGATCTGCTGGTCTCTCCACTAGTATTTTAATTTTCCTTTATTGTTGCCGTTCCATGAAATTCTTTGCTCTCCAGTAATCAAGTCAACTTCTTTAGCATCCTTGTTCCTTGATAAAAGTTGCTTCCTTTTCATCTAGGCTGTTAGAAGACGTTCTTCACTATATAAACACTGTGGCATCTTCAGTGGAAGCAAATGTGGACAAGCCAACAGCCAAATTTTGGAGGGTTCTGCTGAACAAGTCCTATGATATGCTGGATAAAGTATGTCTTATGTTAGCAGTGGGACTTTTCTGCCTTTGCTTGTTAATATGATTATAATCTTTGTGGGATTTTTTTGTTGGGTTAGTACTAATGTTTACTGTATTGCCTGCAGCCTGGTGCATCACTGTTTAAACTTATCCAACAGCTTTTATAACTACAGCTAACAGCTTAGAAAAACTAGGGGAAAAAAGTCTGGAATGCCTATTTCTTCTAGTTAGTATTCTGTCTGGAAGCAGTCATTTCACTAGCTGATGAAGAAGAATGGCTTTTGGCAGCATTTCTCACTGTTCTGTCATAATATGATTTAATTAATGCTAGTGCAACTGTTGAATATTTCTACATGGAATTTAAATGGAGAAAAAAATCTTCATGCTTTTCTTTCTAATATTGTTCTGATCATAAGTAGCTTTGCAGAATTGAACTGGCTGCCTTGTTGCGTGATGTGGATATCTTTCACAGCTTGGATCTTGGTTTTTTGCCTGTGAAGCATATTCCAGTTTCCATGGTGTAGATGCACAGGGCATTATGGGAGGTATTTTATGGTAAGGAGGGTTAGGTCACCAGAGCAGACAAAAGAATTGCTAGTGGGTAATAGCTGGTTAGCAGATAGTGAACCCAGATGTAATACTGTGACTGCACCCTGCTTTGTGACTTTGCTTGCCTGTCTTCTCTTGAAGAGAGTCTGCAGGTCTTACGTGGGGGGTACTGTGTCACAGTGCATGGGAGAGCATTTATGGTATTGTTTATGTTTTTCTTGTAGGTTAATGCCTTATTGCCAACAGAAACCTTCATCCCTGTAATTAGGGGACTAATGACAAATCAGCTCCCATCTGTGAGACGTAAGGCAATGGACCTTTTGAACAATAAGGTGCAGCAGCGCACGAAGTGGCAGAAGAGACAGGTGAGGCAACATGGTTAAACTCAGTTCCTTTTAAGAGAAGTAGCCAGAGAGAGATTGGTTTAGGAGTGGTTGGCTCTGAGTAAAGACATCAAGTACTAGTGCCAAGTCTGCAGGCAGCTCTTGAACACAGACTACGTGCCCATGGTTACCTTGCAAGTTCGGAGATTCTAATTGTCTGTCTAATGTGTGTGTTCTCTTGTCTTTCTAGATCCTGCAGCTCTTGGAGCTGGTTCCTCAGCTCATTGCTATTGTGCAGTGTAAAAGAAAGGAGGAAGAGGAGGAGCAAGCAATCAACAGGCAGACTGCTTTGTTCAGCCTCAAGCTGCTTTGCAAAGGTTTTGGCACAGAAAATCCGATGCCATTTGTACCTGTTCTGAAAACTGCCATTGATATAGTTTCTTCAGAGAAGGAGGAAAAGAATGTCATGGGAAGTGCTTTGCTCTGCATAGCTGAGGTCACCTGTACACTGAAAGCTCAAGCAATCCCTCAGCTTCCAAGGTACTGTTGGATTCTTTTTCAGCAGAACCAATTGAAGCAGGAATTAGTAACATCAAAATGTGTTACTAAAGGAATGCTGATGAAAGCCAAGTGGCAGTCTACCTACACATGTGTTTTGTGTAGACAAGAATAAAAGTATTCATAGTGCTTGAAGGTGCTTCTCCATTGTAGAACTAAGAAGCTAGTGGGGAAATTGTAAGTTTCATAATCAGCAGAGTTCTGTGAACATAGAAGCAATCTTTATGGCTCCAGAAAAGTCATGTTCTTTATTTTTTCATTAGAATGGCTTGCATTTAAAAACAGGAGAACCAGTACAGCTGAAATTTCCTGCATGTTGCATTATTTTATTCTCCCTATTGAAGAATATTATCCAGAAAATGAAATTGTAAACAGTCTATTGAGGCTAAGTGAAATGTGCCATATGAGACTCTAGTGATCTCTGTGCTAAACAAAGGAGATTTTAATGCACTGCCTGCCCATGCTTTTAAGACTACTACATCTCATAACATATGTAAGTTCATTATTGTCATTAAATCTTTAAACTGAAGATGGGACTTTGAGCAGCTTGATCTAGTGGCAGATTGAGAGAGTGATTTGCCATTGGAATGGGCTGCCCAGGGAGGTGGTGGAGTCACTGTCCATGGACGTGTTCAGAAAAAGACTGGATGAGGCACTTAGTGCCACGGTCTAGTTGATTGGACAGGACTGGATGGTTGGACTGGATGATCTTGGAGGTCTCTTCCAACCTGTTTGATTCTATGATTCTCTGATTTCCCTGCTTATGGCAGAAGGATTGGACTAGATGATCTTTGAAGTTCCGTTCTGACCCAAACAGTTCTATTATTCTGTGATTCTAAATCTAATATCCTTCATCAGCTTCAAATACAGCAGAAGAGCCCAGAACACTGAGTTTTCTCATATACACGTGTAAAAATTAATGTGAAAATTGTCCCTGCAGGCCAATCAGACTGATTGATGTGAGTGGAAGTATGGCTCCAAATGGTCAGTAGTTTCACCTTTCTCTATGCTTGGTTATTCACAGGCTGATGCCAGCACTGCTGAAGACTTTGAAAAATAAAAAAGAGCTTGTCTCCAATGAAATCTACTTGCTGAGTGCCATCACTGCTCTGCTGAAGGTTGCAGAGACATTGCCACACTTCTTTAGTCCATATCTTTTGGATTGCCTGCTGCAGGTGAGCTTTCTGACTCCTACAGATACATAAAGCAGAATGGGCTCTGCCTGGCTCCTATAACCTACCAAGCTTACTTTGTCTCTCTGAAACTGAAGTAGGAAAATATGCCAAAACAGAACAAGGGAACACAGTCTCAGTTGTGCCAAGTGAGGTATAGGCTGGATGTTAGGAGGTAGTTCTTTACAGAGAGTGTGATTTGCCATTGCAGTGGGCTGCCCAGGGAGGTGGTGGAGTTAGCGTCCCTAGAGGTGTTCAAAGAAAGAACAGATGAGGCACTTAGTGCCGTGGCCTAGTTGATTGGACTGAGCTGGGTGCTAGGTTGGACTGGATGGTCTTGGAGGTCTCTTCCAACCTGGTTGATTCTATGATTACTCTTCTACTCATCTTCTTATGCAGATAATGCATAAGATACAGCATATAAGAGCATCTCCTGCTCCCTCCTCAGATAGTTTGCCTTTGGAGAGGGAGATGAGTCTTGAAGGATCATTCTGTAACATCCATCATTTTATCAAGTGTGTATCTAACATTTAGGGTAATTCTGACCCTTTACTGCTGACATGCACATTTTTTTTAGTGTTTGGCTTCTAGAGACAGCAAAGCTCTATTCACAGACTTCTTAAAGTGAGGTGCTCCAGGTGGTGCAAACAGCAAAATTCCCATCTGAATAGAACAGACTGCTACTGTAAAATAAGTTCTCGAGTTGTTGTAAGTCTGCCTAACTTCTGTTGGATGTCCTGATAGGTGGTGCGCTTGGAAAAGATTGTGGCCGAGTTTGGTCCTTCTTCCCAGATAAGCTTACGCATGACATCACTGAGAACTATCCTGGCCACACGGCTTGCTCCCCGCGTCCTGCTGCCTGCACTTACCAAGTGTTACGGCAGCGTGGCAAACACCTGGAAGGTAAGGAGTGTTCTCATTCTTAAACGTTGTGATGAAAAAGAAAGCAGTGCAAAACTTGGTTCAGCTGTCCTGGCTGTGTCTCCTCCCAACCTCTTGCCCACCACCAGCCTCTACTCACTGGGGCAGCAGAGTGAGAAACAAAGTCTTAACGGTGTACAAGCACTGTTCAGCAGCAGCTAAAACACATGTGTGTTATCAGCACTGGTTTGGGCACAAATCTAAAACACAACACCATGTGAGCTGATAGAAAGAAAATTAACTCTGTCCAAGCCAAACCTAGCACAGTCTTCATAGTAATTGCTTTGTTTTGCACTGCAATGGTGATTCAAGAAAGTCAGACCTGAGAGAAATGCCTTTGAAGTCCTTATCATGTTAGGTGATGAATACTCAAGAGATCTTCCCGTTCATAAAGACCTGGATATATCTGCTAGGACAAATCAGTCATTAGTTGAGTCGTAATTTTTATATGAGCTTTGCTCTTGTCTCATAGGTGCAAACCTTTCAGACCTAACTGGTGTCTCAAGTATTATTCTTTTCAGGAATCCTACTAAAATAAGCCCCCAAAAAGTACATGAAAAAGTTTGTTTATTTGAATTGTCAGTATTTTGGTAAGTAGATGTGTCTGTTTCTTGGTTACTGTCAACATAACAGTAGCCTTTGCACTCTTTTGCTTTCATTTTGGCAGAGCTGCCTGGGTCCTCTTATGAACATTTTGAGGGAGCACATTGTTGGTATGGAGAAGGAGCACCTCATCTCCCATCAGTCTGAGCTGACAGCATTTTTCATGAAAGCCTTGGACTTCCGAACAGAGCATGCCCAGGTAACTTGTTTAGGGGATGAGCAGCAGCAGCTCAACCTCTGCATGCTAATCTAAGCTGTTCTAAGAAACACAAGTGGTTTCTATTTCATACGTGCTCTGAAATGCTGAGCATTATCCAATACTCTGTTCTGGAATTTTCTTTGAGTAGAAAACATTATGGTTAGATACTCAGTCCGAAACAGACAAAATGTGCTTTGAAAGCTTAAATTCTTACATTTGAAATTTGGAATTATGCTTTCTAGGATGATTTAGAGGAAGTTGGCAAAACAGAGGCTTACATTATTGATTGTCTAACAAGTATGGTTATGAAACTTTCTGAGGCTTCTTTCAGACCCCTTTTCTTCAAGGTAAGAACTTTAATTGATTTGCGTCAGCCTATTTGTATTTTCCAGTGCGCAGACACAGGAAAGAACTAATCTGCTTGTCACTTTCAGCTCTTTGATTGGTCCAAAACAGAGTCTACCCTAAAAGACAGACTGCTGACATTCCACCGAATAGCAGATTGCATTGCAGACAAGCTCAAGGGTCTCTTCACCCTGTTTGCTGGCCATTTAGTAAAGCCATTTGCTGAGACGCTGAATCAGGTCAACACTTCTAAAACCGGTATGTTTTCAGTTACTAGCTACACAGAGACGTTGTCAGGCTAACTCCTAACTGCTGAGAGGTGTCATCTGTAATTGCTGAAAGTGTACTCTTACAGGATTTACTTCCCAGCACATACCTCTCATTTCTCTCTTTCTTCTTTCTCTCATAAATAAGGCATCTTTCTTATTCTGATGGAACCAAAGGACATTTTTCATCCATGGGCTCTGGGCTGCCCATATAAAGTTGGGACCACAGGAAAATTTTCAGTGTCAGCCCCAGTGAGTTCCATGAGAATGAAATTGTGTGGAAAGAGGGTTGACTTGTTTTTTTGTTTGGGTTTTTTGTTGGTTTTGGTTTTTTTTTCCAGTCATTGACTTCTGTTATATCCTGCTTGGTGTATTCAGACTCCTGCTTTCTTGGCAAAAAATCAGCACTACTTTTTGTGTAGGATACAATTTGTATGCTACGTGCTCATCTTATTTGTAGCGACATGAACAAATCCTCCATATCCATAGGCACGGACAAGCACTTTTCCTATTGCCTGTGGCTATTCTATTTTGTCCTCAACTGACTGTCAAAGGCAGTGTTAAACCTGCTAGAGCATTAGCTAAAAGGCAGATAACAGATTGCATCCACTTTGAGTGACGAGTACATAATTGCTGTGTAGTACATCCTTTAGCTGTATTCACAAACTAACAATGTTTCTGTCTCGTGAGGAAGTTTTCCGGTTTGGTTTTTAATCTTTTTCCTTTTCTTTTCCTTGACTGATATGTAGATGAAGCTTTCTTTGACTCTGAGAATAGCACAGAAAAGAGCTGTCTGCTGTTGCAGTTCACCATAGATTGTCTGCACAAGCTTTTCCTGTTTGACACCCAGAAGTTCCTGAGTAAGGAAAGAGCAGAAACCTTGATGACACCTCTGGTAGACCAGGTATTGGCAAACACAAAACCAATGCATAGCTGATTTATTTTTTTCCTCTCAAAGTTATTATTTTTTTTTTAACTATTAAGCCTCAATCCTCTTTCTTAACCAGATGGGAAGAAATAGTTGTCTTTGGCTACAGACAACACTAATTGCAGCATTAAGGCTCCAAATTACTAGACTTTTAATCCTTTTTCTAAATGTCATCAGACCACTGCACCCCCTGCAGTGCTGTTTGACATAACTCTTGAGTACCTGAAAGTCAAAGCACAAAGTGCCTTTCCCTGAATTTCTCTCAGTCGGGATCTGTTTGACAAACGTTTTACTTCCACAGCTAGAAAATATGGTTGGAGGAGATGAGAAGTTCCAGGAAAGGATGACAGCACACCTGATACCCTGCATAGCTCAGTTTTCAGTGGCAATGGCAGATGATTCTCTTTGGAAACCACTCAACTACCACATCCTGCTGAAAATGAGACACACCTCTCCTAAGGTTGGTAGCTATTGGAATTTGAACTGGTATTATTTGTTGCATTAGAAAGTGGAACCACAGACTAGAAGTGGACCATTGCTAAAATACTGGCCTGAATTAAAGTACTGATACTGTACTATGCTGCACTAAAGTTCTAGAGAGATGTATACAACATGGCCTTCTACTTACTGTAAGCAGTCAGTATTCCATATGTGGATATCTTCCATACTGTTTTGTTTCCATTTTTATTTTAAGATTTGTTAGCTGTTGCAGTAAGAGCTACCCTGTTTATGTATGCAGAACACAGTATCTTAAAAGGGGAACTGGAAAACTTTAATCACCCTGTGAAGGAATAATAACTGCACCAGTACAGGTTAGGAGGTGATCTGCTGGAGAGCAGCCCTGTGGAGAGGGACCTGGGAGTCCTGGTGGACAAGAAGTTATCCCATGGCACAACAGTGTACCCTTGTGGCTAAGGCCAGTGGTACCCCGGTGGGGAGGGTTAAGAAGAGTGTGTTCAGCAGATCAAGGGAGGTTCTCCTCCCCCTCCCCTCTACTCTGCCCTAGTGAGCCCACACCTGGAATATTTCATCCAGTTCTGGGCTCCTCAGTTCAAGAGAGGCAGGGATCTGCTTGAGAGAGTCCAACGGAGGGCTACAAGGATGACAAGGACTGGAGCATTGCCTTATGAGGAAAGGCTGAGAGACCTGAAGCTTTTTAGTCTGGAGAGGAGTGAGAGGGGATCTAATAAATGTATATAAATATCTCAGGGCGGAGTGTCAAGAAGGAAGGGACAGGCTCTTCTCACTCGTGCCCTGCAACAGGGTAAGGGCCAGTGGATGTAAACTTCAGCACTGAAGTTCCACATCAACATGAGGAAGAACTTTTTTACCGTAAGGATCACTGAAACAGGCTCCCCAGCAGGGTTGTGGAGTCTCCTTCTCTGACAACTTTCAAGACCCATCTGGATGTGTTCCTGTGTGACCTGCACTAGATTCTATGATCCTGCTCTGGCAGGGGGCATTGGACTTGAAGCTGTCCAGCGGTCACTTCCATCCCCTAATATCTGTAAACCTTCAGACCTGTTTATATATTACAGAGTTTTGACAGGATTCTCCTATTTGACAAGTTCTGTGTATTCAGTACTCAGTTCCTCATTGTACTGAGCAACCTCCTTCTGACACAGTGGAACAGTGTCATTGTAATGGAAGTAAAGGGCCATTATGTCAGACAACTTCCAGCAACATCTCTGCTTCTTGCAACCTAGTTTTCCTTTGATAGTACCTTAACCACGATGCTAGGTTAAATTAGCAAAACACTACTCACTTCTAGTAGGAAGAGCTGGAAATAAGGCAAGGGAAGGGGGCAGGGAGAAAGCAGGGGACTGTACCATAATGTTTGTTTCTTTACAAAGATGATTGTTTTGTTTTAGGTCCGATTTGCTGCTCTGCTTGCTTTGGTAGAAGTTGCACAAAAACTGAAAGAGAACTACCTTGTCCTGCTACCAGAATCTATTCCTTTCTTAGCTGAGCTTATGGAAGGTAATGTTCTGGACTGGTATTAGTGAAGACAGGCAACTGACCTATGACCAAAAAAAGAGCAATAGCCACTTATTTCAAAGATTCGTACATGATGATTGCTCTACATTTTATGAATTGGTATATGGCAGCTCAAACTGTGCCAGGTGCAAACTGAAATGGATTTTATTCACACACTCTTAAAGTTCAGTTAAATTACAGTAGTTTCATCAGCATTATAGCCTGGGCACATCTGCCCAGATTTGTCTTTTCTATCAGTATTATTACAGTAGAAGTAATTTGCCTAAGTCTTGAGCCAGTGCCAAAATAGTTTTGATTAGTTTCATACCTGGCATTTAAAGACTTCTAGCCTTGATGAGTGATATGAAGCCTTCCTAAGGTAGCTCTGTAATCACAATTCTACTTAATTCCTCTCTACTTTCTTTTTCTAGATGAATGTGAAGAAGTTGAACAGCAATGTCAGAGGACAATTCAACAGTTGGAAGTCATTCTGGGAGAACCACTCCAAAGCTACTTCTAGGTATCTCCCTTTTGGGTTCAGGTTTTGTCTGAATGATGTTATCTTCACACATGCAAGTGTGTCATAATGACTTTTATCAGAGTTAAAATATTAACTTTTTAATAAAATATTGTAAGAATCTGGGTTTATAATTTCTGGATGGTCTAGGGACTTTTTCTGTATGACTTTTCCTTAACTGCTCTTTTCTTAACAAACAGCAGGAGCAACTTCTGCTAGGTGGGTCCAGGCAGAGTCACAATGTGTGAGACTCACTGCAATCCACTGTGCTTGGGGTATGCAATTAGAGTCTTTGTGGAGGGGCTACCATATCCCAAGAATCTGGTTTTCTCTAGTTTCTAGGGAGTTAAAAATGAAACCCACTGACAACACTGAAAAGAAAATTACAAGTAGGGTTCACATATGAGCTAGCGCTGGTTTTTAGCTTCTTATTCACCTGATGATCAAGAATAAATTGCTTCCTATGTTAGTGAATTTACCAAACAACTCACGCCTATTTTGCACCAGGAGGTGCTGGTTCATTATACTGCTAGTAAGAAAAGCATTCAGACTCTGGAAGAATGGTTTAAAATACCACTGCTTAGAACTAACACTATCAATAGGATAATCTTACATTGCATTGGGTGCTGGCAACAGGCAGGTTGATCAGGTATCAATCAGTTACACTCACAGTGCAGCAGGCTATGCAGCTACCAACAGAGAAAAGGTTAACCTGCTCTTGTAATTATCTCTGATGTCAAACAAAAAGGATGTTCATATGAGAACTTCCTGTTGAACTAGATAAAAGCAAGGACACAGAAGCAATGTAGCTGACATAGCAAGTGGGAGCTGCCTATAGGCCCTTCTGTTAGAAGCAGCCAGCCAAGTATATCCTGCACTTGTCCTTGAGGGCACATCAGCACATCCAAGGCCTACTCAGGTTAACTGGTCTGTAGATTGCTAACTCCTCGATGTGGAAATAGCCTTCCAGTCAGGATCACTGTGCCACCTGGTAGATAGCAGTAAAATAATTAGTGAAATACAACAAACTATAGACCGAAAAGGGATGACAGCTACTTAATTACACTCAGAGAAAAGAAGAGTTGCCAAACGTTTTTATTTATGCTTTCTCTACATTACATCTGTTAATTAAACAGGCTTTTAGGATGTACCTTGTTCTTGAAATTGCTTCACTGTTTTAGTGTCTCTTAAGATAAATAGGAACATCCCTCAGGGATGTATTTGACAGCCAGTAGCAACTTATTTTAAAAAATCAGGGTATAAAAATTAAGACTGACATTTGTACAGAAAAGTGACTAAATAGAAACAGCTTACTTCAGATAGGTAGTACTTTAATACAAGACTGGAAAAGGATTCATTCTCTATTTCACTGATGAATATGCAAGCCTCATCTCAGCTGATACCCCGCCTGGAGTACTGGGGTTGACATGATTTTAGAAAGTGAGAAACACAAAACCTCCAACTAAGTCCCTGAGCAATCTCAATTCAGTCAGGAGCCATTTCACATCAAACAAGCTTTCAAAAGTTCAAACAATTGGAACTACCTTAATCATTTTAATTTCTTTCAGTTTAGAAAATCAGAAGTTTGAAATACTGCTGTATATTTGATTTAAGGTACTACTGCAGCAGCAGCAGGCTAAGAAGTAACATGCTCACCTTTTGCTAGAACTGATGGGTCAGCTGCTTAATCCAGCCTCGGTAAAAAGGTTATAGTTGCCAATACAGAAGAGTATATTTAATAATTCTATTTTAAATTCATTATCAATATCCCTTTTGAGGTGCATAATCATATTCTCAGATCCTATTTCAGTCTCTTGCTACTTCACAATATTGAATGTGTGCTATCAAGGAATGGCAAGTAGCAGTTTACCTTAAACATACCAAGTGCAGTTGTTAGTGAGATGCATCAGTTTCATATTGCTACCTTCAGATTTACCTGAACACTTATTTAGCTTGCCAGGATATTGTAAAGTAGAGGAGGATTTAATCTCACAGCTAGCGGTTCTGGTACTTGCCTAACTCAGAGAGCAGACACAGAAGCCTAGATAGATTAAAGGCATGCTCAGCTCAAATCAGCACCTGTCTGTACTGGACAAGGAGGCACTGTCATTAGAAGAGATATAATTCTTTTAGTACTGATTGAGAAGGACTACCAGCTCCTCACATCTAGCAACTGAATATCTCCCATGATTTCCACGACATTGATCTTTTCAAGTTGTTTAAAACGATGCTTGTACTCCAGCGTGTGAACACCATTAACAGCAACTTTGAACTGGTGGGCATCACAGAAGATGATCAGCTGAAAAGCAAGGAAAGAAGAAGTTATATTCTAAGCTCAAGCAACCCATGAAAAGCCATCTGATTATCTAGGCTAGGCTTGGGCAAGCTGGTTTTTGTAACATTCTGTTACAAAGAATGTTTCATGCTAAAGAAACATTTTTAAAAGTGAAACTTCAATTCATAGAATAACTCCAGCTGGAAGGATCCTATAAGGATCACCAAGTCCAACTCAATTCAATTATAATTTGTCCTGAGTATAATAGGAATTCCAGAAACTATTTTTTAAGTAAATTGTCACTAACCCATTATTTATTCTTAAATATCACAGTATCACCAAGGTTGGAAGAGACCTCACAGATCATCAAGTCCAACCCTTTACCACAGAGCTCAAGGCTAGACCATGGCACCAAGTGCCACGTCCAATCCTGCCTTGAACAGCTCCAGGGACGGCGACTCCACCACCTCCCCGGGCAGCCCATTCCAGTGTCCAATGACTCTCTCAGGGAAGAACTTTCTCCTCACCTCCAGCCTAAATTTCCCCTGGCATAGCTTGAGGCTGTGTCCTCTTGTTCTGGTGCTGGCCACCTGAGAGAAGAGAGCAACCTCCTCCTGGCCACAACCTCCCCTCAAGATGTGGAAGGGCAGTAATGGCAGTAATGGCAGTTTCATTTAAATCTGTGCTAGTGGCATGACATTTAAGCACCTCTGCCTGTTTTTGCCAAAGTTGCCAGTTTGATGCCATGTTTCAGTTATTCCTACCTCAAAGTACATGCCTGGACTGAAAGGGAAGTTGGCCACTTCCTTCTCTTCTTCTCCCCAGCTGTCATGAAGGTATGAGTTTCTTACAAAAACTTGATTTTTCAGTCGAGGATTCAGATGTAATGCAATGTCCTTGGAGTTGCTTGGTTTCAGGTTTATTGTAAAGCTGGAAGATAAAAGTTTACAACAGCAAGGCTTTACAAACATGATGCAGCAGTTCATGCTATTTACCAAGCCCTTAGGCAATACTCAGAACTGTTCTGGAGCCAGGGCTATGATTTATCTGACAAACCCAGCAGGCAGTTAACATGCATTTGTCTCCTTTGCACAGAAACCCTATGCTGGAGACAGTAAATGTACAGCATGACCCTGCTAGATCTGCTTCAACACTCCAGATGTCCGTATCTCAGCCACACAGGCTCAGGCCAAGTGGTGCTTCCCTACAGCACTAGGAAGCAGCATTCTCACAGAAACACAGTGCTGCTGGCTCTTTCTGTTAGGCACTGGAGTGTGGGAGGCTTTGTTTTACTTGAAGACGTTA
This sequence comes from Pogoniulus pusillus, assembly GCF_015220805.1. NCBI lineage: Eukaryota > Metazoa > Chordata > Aves > Piciformes > Lybiidae > Pogoniulus > Pogoniulus pusillus. The sequence continues at coordinate 17,351,734 of NC_087281.1, read as the reverse complement.
TGCTCTCTCTGTCAACAAACTGGTTAAACTCTTCAAGGAAGAGTTTGAGGATTCTCTTTGTACATTTAAGATTGGCAGGACACTATGCATACAAAGTGTTACTTTGTAGGACAATGTAGCTCTGCTCAGGCTGAACAAATACTCTGCAGTCTCAGACGTGTCTGTAACACAGTATTCCTGACAAGGAGCTCTGGAGAAAAGTGATCAGAGGAATGAGCCATCCAAATTCAAATTAATGCTTCAACCTGTGGCAAAGACTTGACTGCATCTGAAGAAATACTCCTCCCCCAAAATGAGCTCCAGCTGCCAGCTTATTTCCTTGAAAAGCCTGGAACTGCTTAGTCCAGAAACAAAATACAGCAACAGCTACACTTAGAAGCTCTTAAATCTTGTTTTTCACTGAGAAGGAGAAACAACTGTGTGAATGGAGTGGAAGGCATTAAATAATTTACAACCTCTATAAAAATGTATACATTTAAAACCAAAACCAAAGAGCAGACAATGTGCATGCTTTAACACCTAAAAGCCTCTTCACACTTAAAAAGCACCACATTCAGAATTTGAAATGTGCTAATAAGCTTGTCAAGCCAAAAGAAGGAAAACAAATGCTACTATCTAAGCATTACTTATCCTGCCCAGTTTAAAGGGGATTTCTAGACCTTGGGTTCTAGTATTAATACAAAGTCTGAGTGCATGGAAAATAATTTGCTCTGAGGAAGCAAGACTGCAATGCATACACACAGCATAAAAAGCCCATTTTTCTTCATTTGCATTAATTGCTTCAGTTTTAGACATGTTTCTGCAGAGCCAAAACCACCCTTAAAGCAAAATGCATGCTGAAGCACAGACATTTTCTTAGCTCCATTTTCCACTCCCCTTTGTTTCACCATTTCTTTACATCACATTGGAAAATGTCTTCTTTGCAACACATTGTTCCTCATTTGCTATCAGAATTGTAGTTCATATTCCCCTACCAGGTTTCATCACTTGGCTGCTGTCAGATGCCTTCATGTCATACACGGTCACAAAGAGGCCGTGTACTGGAGAAGTACTGACATAAATGTCGCAACATGGAGCATTTGGGCACACCAGTAACTAACTTGCTCATTTCTCATCTATTTCTGCCAGTTCCCTTTTTCTTGGATCTCTTTAACAACAACTGCCTGCACAAGACATCTGCTTACATGCCTTGCACAACAGAAACCCTTAACAAACACACAGTCTTGTGAATAATGCAGATTCAGTAGGTAAGACACTCAAGCTTTACCTTCACTTTTCATAATGCAGCTGCTCTTTTAAGTCTTCTCTAAAGCAGGCTCTTCAGAAAACCAGTGCAGTTTCAGATGATTCCAGATGCAAAGTTGCAAATGAGTAAGGATACACTGAGGCAATGGAAAAGCCTACTCATTCTCAAAAGTACCTCAGATAGGAATAGTAGAAAACATTCAGTAACACCTACCTTTTTGGGTTCTTATTGACTTCTCCTTTAATGGCAACTGTGCATCCTGGACGAAGTGCAGTATCAAGTTTCCCAATGTAAGGAACATCCTGGAAGTATACTACCAGTAAAAATTCTGACTGTGACTTACTTTCCCAATATACAGGCTGAGCTTTACCACAGCAGGAAGAAATTTGTCCTACAATCACAAATCTGCACTTACAGCTAAAGTCATTCCTACCAGTGTAGGGACATTGTAGTGGAAAAGTTACACAGAGAAACCTGTTGGCTTTTCTAACTTTAGCCTACCACCTTGGGCTCAAAAATAAATATTATTTACAACAACTTTTGCCACATCTAAGAGAAGGAGAGGAAGAAGTATTACAAATTACTCTGAGTTAAGGAGTGAAACATACTTTGACATTTTTTGTGGAAGTCTACCACTTGTAAGTACTGCATGTTACTTGGTTTTGAAAAGTAGACTATAGATGGCAGACTGTCAAGTGACAAGACATCTAAATTCGTGGCACTCACTGCAGCTTCACCTTCACAAATTCAATTTGTGTATACTCCTGGTTTCCAACCCTTCTTCAGTCCTGACTCCAGTCTGGATATGGTCCCCCAGTGGAGTTTTTTGCACTGAGATGGGCACCCAACTCTGTCAATGCTCCATGCTAGCTGGCCACAAATTCCAACTCTACAGTGTAATGCTTGCATTCAGCCACATGAAGCATATGCAGAGGCAGCACAGATCTGTCAGCAAAAGTAAGATGTAGCCAGACAGGTTCTGAGATCCACACACTAACATAAGGCCATTTGGCATAATATGACTGCAGAGTAGTTCCATGCTCCTTAAAGCAGAGGAAAACTAAGTATACTTGTTTGACAAACGTTTTCTATGTGATCTGATCCTTTCAAGCTTTTGCTACCTCACTTTATTTCTCTGTTTATGGCTGTGGATGCTGTCTATCTTTTGAGTTTTCTAAATGATTTCACAAACAGCCTTACTTTTACTAGCAGCAGCAAAGAGCAGATTACTCTCTACAAAACCTAATGATCAACTCCCAGTAGATTCTCAAATTCCCCTGTTCTGTGAATGGTTTTTTTTTCCATGAATAACTGAGATGGTTTTATTTTTTTTACTTTTCATATTTGCCACAAATCTACACAAGTCACTTACAAATTGTGAGCCATCTGGCATATCCCCCTAGAAGAGAAAACAAACAACATTAACTGCTTATCAGGCAACAGGGAGATTCATGCAACCTTTTACAAACATACGTACATTTTCTGTGTTTATCTTTGTAACTCCTAGAGATGATGGCTGAGAGCCTTGTAAAGACTGCAGAAAAAGACATATTTACATTTTATTGCTAACTTCATAGCACTTGAATGCAAAGTTGGTTTAGAATCATATAAAGATCTCTGCTGCTTTGAAGGGTGAGCTGTTAACATGGAGATCTAGGATTATGATAAGGAAAGATAGCCAAACCCCTTCAAATCAAAGAAAAAAGTTCTGAAGATCAATTGCTGAAGCCAAATCAAGATTCTTCATTTACAGTTTGAATCTTTATTTGACATCAGAGCTCCATTATCCTTTAGCATCTTAATGATATCCACTGGGCTTTCCTCACTGGATATAAGTACCAGCAGGGCAGGTCCATGCAAAGGGCCTTGTGATTCTAAGCAGCACCCTACATCCCTAACCCTTCCCATGAGGACAGATGAGCAATGTGGCCACACAGAGACATGGTTCCAGTCCTGCCCTGCCCTAGTAGACTGTGTCTTCAGCTTATTTATTTCAGAACAGGCCTCTGTTGTCCTCCCCAGAGGGGCACATTTGAAGCAAAGACAAAAAGGAAACAATCGACCTCTCCACTCTTTTTGTCCACAAAAGACACAGCATCAGCAACCACAGACCAAGCAACTGTTCTGTGCTTGGGACATGTGCTTACCCACAAGCTCCTCCCCAGGTTACACCCTCCAGGAGCAGGACTTAGACACAGCTTTGAAGTAATAATATTCTAGTAACATGCCCAAGGTCAAGTGATGGGACCCATAAAAGTCTGTACATAGACTTGGCAAATGATCAGTGAGAGGATTCAGCTTCACAGTTCAGACTTCAGTTTGCCCAACACCAAGTCCCCACCTTCCATCAACATTATTACTGGTCTCCTGACTTGAGTACTTCAAGCTTTGCCCTCAATGTAGTGAGGACAGCGACCTGGAATATTAGATGAGTAGGAAGGTTGCTATAGTAAGTGGCAGGAAGAAAGGGAATTTACCATTTTGTACCTGCCCTAAAAATCTGACCCTTCTGGAGCAGGATCTCTCCTTCTGCACAGGACAAAACATGGTTCAGCTCCTCGGCCTTCTCCAGCAGAACTGGCAGCCAAGTGGAAACACAACACTGCTTTCACTTAAAATTCACTGTAGTTTGGTCCAAGTGCAAATCAAGCCCCAAAGACTTTGAGAAAGGTCAATACTTCTCACCCCACTCCACTGCCCAAAATAAAGATATATTCCTACTTGTCACTTCATTCAGCAATTCAGTCATTTCAGCAGGATAAACAGGGTTATGTGCACAAGTAGTTCCAGCTGTAGCTGAACATTTCGAAGCCAAGCTACAAATTACAGCTATCACAAAACTTGCCATTTAGAAACACTGAACACTGAGAGCTAATTTTGGAGCTCCTGCAATATTTGAAAAGTCTAATTTATTATTACATCCAGTATAGTGTTCTTATACCATCTGTCACCCTTTTGCCCTTAACCTCGAGATTAAAACAGGAAATCAGAGAGCCTCACATGAGACTTGCATTTTGAAATGTGGGATGGGGAAAAAAAAATCTCCTTGCTGATGTGCAGCTGCTTTGCTTTACTTCCTTTTCACCACAAATCCTACTCAGTAGTTTAGCAAGACAGAAAAAGGAATCTAACAAGCTAGCTGTCTGTATAACTTACATTGCAGACAAAATCTATAGTTTTGATCTGCACTTTGCCATATATTCCAAGAGTGTCTATTCTTTCGAGGCTAATTCTGTGGTTGTAGAGCAGCAAGTGCTTCTTGTTTACAGTCACCTAAAGAGACAGGAAATAAAACAGGAAAACTGTATTAGACAGAGATTACTCCAGCTGCATACCAAACTGTATGCATGCATCTCTCTTTTACATTGGTGCGGTACAGAAGCAGACAGTGTCCTACACTTGTCAGAGCAATTAAGTTCAGCTCATCCATGATTCAGTCTCTCTTGACAGAGATTTAATTTCCTATATTAATTTGCTTTTTACTTCTTTTGTTTCTATCACTCAATCATTTACCAAAGTGGTATTAGCAATCTAATTGAATCTGTTACTGCAGTCCAAGCAAAAGACAAATACACCTCATGTTTCCTCCAAGAGGACTGTTCTTTTCCTAAGATCAGGCCTTCACGCACATGAAGGGAAGGGTGGAGTAGCCATTAGCCATGGCAGGAAGTTACTTGCCTGCTCATCTTAAAGGGAAGCAACACAAAATTACAGGTCTGATTTGCTTAGCACCTCTAGAAAGGAAGGCTTCTAAAATTTTCTGTAGTTTGACTATAGCCAAGAAACAGAGAAACCAAGGCTTCCAATGATGTAAGTATAGCCAAAAACCTCTCTTTTATCAGCGTGACAACTGGCTACGGACAAAGAACTGACCCACACTTACCTGGAATTTATCCTTTAAAATCATGATGACAATCTCAAATGGCTTCCCTTTTTGAAAGGGCATCTGGTAAGTGATCTCCTCCCAGCCCCATTTTTCCCTCTCCAGTGTGTTGCAAACAACACAACCAGACCTTTTGAAGCGAGGGTTGAAATGAAATGCCACATCAGCTCGAGGCTTTACGCTGCTACCACACTGTAAATCCACCTGGAACCTAGTCATAAGACAAATCACATTCAGCTCAAGCTGTCAAGAAATCACCTAAAAGGTTTTACATGTTTATGTTTTAATGTGGAGCCCCAGAATAGACAGGTATGAGTGTTGTTGGATAAGTAAAAAAAACCCAAACATATATTTGTCCAACTCTACACATCTGTGAAAGGCTCTCCCATGATTTATTGAAATGAATTACCATATTTAAGTATTTATGTAATGATCATCATTCATACTATGTAAGATCCTCAGTGACTGTGTTCACCACCTTCCCTTCCATCATCTTCAGCAGAATAACCTAATGAACCTTTCATAAAGTCAGGGAACAGAACCCCCACACTGGGAACATGCACTAATCCATACCTGCTTATACCAGTTTGAAGTTCAAATCCTTCACAAAATGCATTCTATTACCAAGTTTGTTAGTCTCAAGCAATCTCTTCAGACAGGTAGACACATGCTATGAGAGGGGTTAAAAAAAACTGCCAAAGCAGGCAAAACAAAACCAGAAAGGATCAGCAGAAAGCAAAAAAATGAGTTCACCCTCCAGTTCTCATCACAAATCTTTCAATAGCCACTCAAGCCTGTATTCACTCTGATGCTGTCACAAAGATTTAGATCAGGCCTTCGTTGGCCATCACAAGTAGGACCCCTGGAAACATTTTATCCATTACATTCTTGTTCACATGGTGACGTTGCAAAAAGTGACACTGTAGGCACTACCTCTCTGAATCATCAGGAACAGTCCCATGTATCACAATCAGCTCTCCAGGAACAAGGCCACCAAGTATTGTCCCAACATATGGGATCATCTAGAAGAGGAAGGGGGGTGGAAATAAGAAAAAATAGTCAAATAGCATGTTGTGATGGAGATGATAAAATAACACAAGAGTTTTAAAGATAATACTCTATTCTTTAATTATGTGGTGCTCTAGTACATTAAAAGAAACACAACTAGCATTTCATCTCAATGAAACAGTAGAAAAGCACTAAACAGCCACTGGAGTGGGAAGGCAAAAACACAGCAGATTTTCACCTATGAAAATCAAACTTCTCAATAAAGATAAAACCAAAATTTACAGCCTCCAGTTCTAGCTTTCAAATGAAGAGTGCTGGTATTTCATTGCCTCACTTTATTAGTAGAGTATAAAGAGGATTCACTTCAAATTAAGTCATTCTCAAGTGCCTACTCTTACTAGGTTTGCTGGTAGCTGGAGGCAGCTTCCACAACCCTTCTGACACCAGACTACAGCAGCTGCCTTTTTGTTTGTTCTTGTCCACTTCAGAAAATAGCGATTGGAAGAGACTATGTCACTGAGTGCCATCATAGTGAAAACTACAAGACAAACATAAACCAAAACCTAATGAGCTAAGAACTCCAAGGTGCACTGAAATAATCCTGTTCAAGAGTCTCAGTCTTTATAGAACCTAGGATATGCAGTCTGGCTCAAAGTCTGCCTGTTTTTTAATTCCATTATCAATGGGGGGAGGAGGTAACATGTGCACATTATGCTAAAGTGAAACAGCAACATGGTGGGACACGTTAAGCCATGTGAGGGGACATACTAGCTAAAATAAAAGCCTCAAATCCATCAGTACACCTCCCTGGCAAAGGCTCAGACATGCTGACAGAAGTCCTACCCTGACCATCAGCTAGTCCTCCCCAGCATTTCAAGGGAAGGAAGGGGAGCAGCACAGCAAACTACACAAGTTCTGAAAGCAAAGCTGTAAATCTGCATCTCACCACATATGCCTTACATCAAAAAAGAAAGTAAGTGGTACCAAATGCTGCATTTGCTGTGGTTAACAGACAGAGGGGGGTTTCCCTCCAAACTCCCTTGTCTATGGAGCAGCATGTAAGATTTTAGGGCATTTTTGAAATGAAATACCTGCAAACAAGAATTCCAGTAAATTAACACCCAAAAAATCCAGCCAACAAAAAAACCCACCCTCAGAAGACTGGAAATGCTACTCTTGAAAGGAATACCAAACCTAAAAAGACAAGTTGAGATTTCTTTTTCATATATATATATATAGACAGAGAGAGATACAGATACACATAATCAAGCAAAATGGGAACCTATAAAAAGGAGATAATGTTTGCTGGCATCTATTCTTGTGAATCTGTGAGGGAGTAAGGAGGAATGACAGCAAAAATTGTGTAAACCCAGAGTTGCCAACAGATAAGCATCATTTTCTGCCCTGTCTCCACTTCTTTTCTCAACTAGCCACACACAAATCCTGATTTGCAGTCACCTTTTACATCAGTCAAAACAGACTTAAAGAATACACTTCTCAAGCATAAGCTCACAAATGGTGAAGTTGTCAAGTTGGTTTAAGTCTTGTGTAGTTTTAATGGCTTAAGCAGTTACAGTAGTGGAGGACCAAACTAATGACATTTTAGGAGTAACAGAATCAATAGGCTGGAATCCTTTGCTTACTGGTAGTAAGTTTGTTCCTGAATATACAGGAGGCTCATTTTTCTTCAAGGAATAAGAACAATAGCAGTAGACAAGAAAAACATATATCTTGATTATTTTAGTTCTACACACTGCTCATGAGGAGTAGTAGCTCTGGGTAATGCAGCAGAGTAACAAATTACTGGTTTAGTCTACAAAGACAAAAGAGAGAAAGATACAGAAACAGGCCAAGAACACTGGAACTTAACCACTTCAGTGGATCAAAAATATTTATCTGTGGAAGAGCAACAGTGGCAAAAACACTTCCTTACTCAAAATGAGGCATTTTTTTAAGAGAAAAGAAGGCTGGCCCATGAACTCTTCAAAAGCTTCAACAGGGAATCTGCAAGGCCATAATAGAGCTTTGCAGAGAAAAGTCTCCAGACTCTAAGCTAGGCAAACAACATTCCATCAAATCCACTCTCTGCAATTGCTGAATCACGTTGGCTCAAGTCTTTCCTACACAGCAGGATTTTTTGTAAGGTAAGATATCAATCATCAAAGAACATTCCAAGTCTAACTGTTCAGACTGAAGTTGCAGGCACCACAAAGAACTGTATTTCATGAGGGCTGCCAGGCCCATGTTTACAAAGAATTAGGAGTGAAAACACTGCTTACCATAATTTTGCCTTTAGCTCACCATACTCTGTAAAAACACCAAACATCCCCATAAGCTATGTACGAAAAGGGATTGCCCTCAACAGCTGCCAGAACTTCCTTCCTGGTTTGGAAGTCCTGTACAGTAAGTGTCCATTTGATTGCAGTATAATTTCTCAACACTATGAGGTCCTAGTGTTACCTGTGACCTCAAGCACCTGAGCAATGCAAAGAGTTCTCTCTAACATCTCTCACTGTACAAAACAGTACAAGTACCAATTATTGACACCGAACAGCAAAATTCCCAAGGGACAAGTTGTTGATGTGACAGGGGAGTTACCGGGTTACTGATTGTCTTCTTTAGTCCATCCAAGGACATCATCTTCCCTCCTCCAGCTGAAGTTTGTCAGTTCCCTGTGACCACTGCCAAAGCACATTTAAAGGACTCACTGGTCGGGCAGCACCAAAGGAGGGGTCCCTTCGAAAAATCAGAACTTTGAATTAGAAAGTATCAAAGTCACACTACGTGAAGTGAAATCCTCCAATGTGTAACTTCAAACAGCACAAGAAATTAAGCAAACGTATTTTCTTTCCAAGAAATCTGCTGGAGTTTTGAAATATGAAAATTCAAGGTTTGCTTAAAGAAACAAGGTGCCATTCTAACAAGGGACAGATAACGCAGTGTCAGCAGCAGCTTCCCGAGACGATGTATAGTGGGACAGATTCCCACATAAAAATCATCACTGTGCAGAGGAACACTGAAAATTCAGAGACCCTCCGCAGGGCTCTAAGAGCACTGCATCTGCAGCTGACCCTGCCTGCAGGCAGGGAGAAGATGCACACCACAAAAGCAGCTTTTCCAAGACAACCAACCACCTGCTTCTGTTTCCTTTAACACCTTTTGTGCTATCCCCAGACCTCCCAAGGCCAATGAGCCTTAAGTGTTGAACTTGGTTTTTTTTTGCAGTACAAAGGACAAAACGGGAAAGCAAAGAGTGTTTTACATTTCTTCCTCCAGCGCACAGAAACCCTAAGCTCCACAAATAACTACACAGATTTCCAAAATTGGCATTAAGTGCACAGAATTAATATCAAACAACGGCTTGCAAACACATCCAGCTACGCTGTAATGTCTTTAGAGAACCTTGCAACAAAGTGGCCAAAATTCAGGACAATTGAAACTGCTAATTAATTCTGGAGAAACAACTTATGGTAGCGTGGAAACTGTGTGTTGAGGACAGGCAAGCAGAGTTTAAAAGGTTAAAGGTGAGAGTTTGGCTTTACTGTGTGACAACTGTTGGAAACATTAAAAGAAAATAGAAAAAGAACAACACCCCCCACCCCCCCCAAACCTCAGAATCAAACCAAAATTCCAAGGTCAGCAACCTGTTTCCTAGGGTCCTAGGAATTAATATTCTGCAATGACTCAATGTGATGGTTTGGGTGTTCCCTGCCCCCCCACACTTTAGAAATCACCCAGACTAGACCCAGCCAGCTCTGGAAATATGAATGAAGCTTATCTTTACAGCTAGCACAATACACAAGCAGATATTTACAGTATGTACAGTTATAGACAGAAATATACAAGGTAAAAAGGTAATACAGAAACACAACAGCCCTCCCAGAAACCTGAGTCCCCAGGAGAGGCTCTCAACCACCCCTTCACCTTCCCCCTACCCCTCTCAACCTTACCCCAGTCCCAAGGAAGAATGGAGGTTTGGCCACAGGTTAGGAAGCAAAGTGGATTATTCCAAAATGGAGGCTGAGGTTAGAGAGTAAGATGTAGCTCAGCCAGCAGCCCCAGTGAGAGTGATTACCTATGTTTTTATTTCTTGTTCCTATACTCTTCAGCAGGTGTATGAGGGAAGTAGACACCACCATTGTTTTCCTTTTACAGCCTGTAATTCTTCTCACCAAAACATTCTAGCCTGCTTCAAACTAGCACACTCAACAATGTGGCCCACTGCAACATCTGGCTTACCCTATAGGACATTCAGGGCAGAGGGGTATTAATTATCCCAGTTCAGACTACTGTCTAGAATGCAATTCAGAGAACATAACATGTGCAATTGTTTCATCCCTTTGACCTTCTCCAAGAATCATAGAATCAACCAGCTTGGAAGAGACCTCCAAGATCATCCAGTCCAGCCTATCACCCAGCCCTGTCAAATCAACTAGACAACAGCAGGCACTTGGAACACCTCCAGAGACAACAACTCCACCACCTCCCTAAGTGATACCATCAATTCATGATAGGCATGTCCAAAGGAAGGCAAACTTCAATTTAAAAAGGTGAAAATCAAGAACGAAACAAATAATAATTGTCCACTTACCACCCTAAAGTCCAATAGCAGATCCCAAACAACGAAACATGAAACCCAGACCTACAACCCAGCGTCTAGCAGCCTGCTAACTGAACTTCCTGAGTGTCCAACAGTAATCTAGGTCCTAATGAAAGAGGATCCTGGAATGGAACTGACTGTCAGTTTTGGCAGACCTGGGAGCCCCAGGGCAAAGTAATGGGTTCATAGAATCATAGAATCAACCAGGTTGGAAGAGACGTCCAAACATCATCCAGTCCAACCTAGCAGCAGCCCTAGCCAGTCAACTAGACCGTGGCACTAAGTGCCTCAGCCAGGCTTCTCTTGAACACCTTCGGAGACAGTGACTCCACCACCTCCCTGGGCAGCCCATTCCAATGCCAATCACTCTCTCTGCCAACAACTTCCTCCTAACATCCAGCCTAGACCTACCCCAGCACACCTTGAGACTGTGTCCCCTTGTTCTGTTGCTGGTTGCCTGGGAGAAGAGACCAACCCCCACCTGGCTACAGCCTCCCTTCAGGTAGTTGCAGACAGCAATGAGGTCCGCCCTGAGCCTCCTCTTCTCCAGGCTAAACAACCCCAGCTCCCTCAGCCTCTCCTCACAGGGCTGTGTTGCAGGCCTCTCACCAGCTTTGTCGCCCTCCTGTGGACACATTCCAGTATCGCAACATCTTTCTTGAATTGAGGGGCCCAGAACTGGACACAGCACTCAAGGTGTGGCCTGAGCAGTGCTGAGTACAGGAGCAGAATAACCTCCCTTGTCCTACTGGCCACACTGTTCCTGATCCAGGCCAGGATGCCACTGGCTCTCTTAGCCACAAGATTTTTGAGGTTTGGGGGTTTTGGTTTGTTTTGGTGTTTTGTTGTTGTGTTTTGGTTCTATTGAAAAGGTCACAACAATGAGGGAAAGCTACAATTTAGGCTATGTTTGCAGGAACAGGTGATGGGTACACAACAGCAAGGCTCTCCTCTAACCTCCTGTGACAGGAACCACTGCCACGACATGTTACACCTAATCTGAAGTCTGCAGCACTCAAGTTAAGGTTTCCTGGCTATGTTTTTAGAACTGAAAGTGAAACGTATGCTTCCCTCGTCTGCTTCCCTCTTATCTCGCACCCCGCGAAGCAGCTGGAAGCCTACTCCGTTAAAGACAGACAAACAAACAAACAGGAAAAGTGACAGAAGAGCAAGCTGCTATTACGGCCCACTGTGGCATACAGAAAATGTCTTGCATGAGGGTAACTCAGCTTAGCTTTTATAATCAAAGCTGGATTTAACACCAAGGCAAACACGGGTCCTGCAAAGAGAATTAGGGAGGTATCTTCGGGATATTTGCAGACAATTAAAGTATGAAACACTACTGGCATCCCACTGCCCCTGGTTATAAACCCAACACCTCGACACACTGGAAGGACACACGACTAGTTTCACCAAGAAATCCCGGCCGCTTCTGCCCTAACGTCCCCGACGGAAGCCCTGGCACCGCAGAGCGCTCCTTCGGCCGAGCCCGCCACGGCCCTGCCTGCGACCCGCTCCTTCTCCCCGACGCACAGGCACACTCAGGGAACGTCACTGCTATTTTCGCCCTCGCCAGCGGGACGCTTGCTCTTTACCTGCACAACGTCCCTCCGCGACTAGCAGCGCCCGCAGACCGCCGAGCTGCCACCCCCCGGCGCGGCCACCACCGCCGCCCTCGTCCCGCCCGACTGCTTCCGGCCGCAGTCAGCGTCACGGCGCGGGGTGTGCCGCAAGCGCCTCCCGCGGCCCTGCTGCCGCGGCTGTTGTGAGGCGGGAGACAGCGCTGCCCTCTGGCCGGTCCTGGCGAACAGCTGCCTCCGGGGACGAGAGGGGAGGAGCTCTGCCACCGCGGGCTCGGTTGGCATGGGCCGTGCCATGGACCGCGCCAAGTCGTGCCACATGCCTCTGAGACATTGCTCCGCCACCTGCCCGATGAGCTTGGATTTAGAGGTAACAACTTGGTCACAGAGTTAATTCGGCCCCTTAACGCAACCACAAGCTTCCTCCCGTCCAAACCCCTCCTTACTCCATACTTGGCTTCTGTAGGGCCCTTGTTAAAGCCTAACTCCCATCTCCCAGCAAGACACACATCTTGTGACACCACCCAAAGCGGACCGGGTGAATTGTTGGTCCAGCAGTGCGCAGTTTCCGAGTTCCAGATGTTAACCCTCACCTCCATTTCTGAAGCCTGGTGAACTTAAGAGTACTGCCCAGAGGGCATGCTTTTGTCCTCCTGTCAGTAGCCTTCACGCTGAGGTTTGGCTCTTGCAGTCTACTGGGTAGCTAGGGCAATTTAGCCCCTAGGAGTTGTACTCTCTGTAACTGTGTAGCAGCAAACTGCTCTGAGAATCGCAAAGCGCTACTTACAGCTCCCCTCCTTCGTCTGCTGGATGTGGGAAAGAAGGAGCACGGAAAAGAAAGCTTGCAATAGAAAAGGCCCACTGAACTACAGGCATGAGAGTATTTCTTCATCTTGCAGGAGGCAGTGCACATGGCTATAGCATTATCTAATGTACAATCCTCTATTCCACAATTAACAAGCACTAAAACCCCCCATACCAAACCATATCTACTTGCTAGAGTTCTGCTAATAGTTGTAGGATAGGGGCCTTAGATACAGCTTAGATACAGCTCAGCCATATCGGATTTGGAGAAGAGGAGGCTCAGGGGTGACCTTATTGCTGTCTACAACTACCTGAAGGGTGGTTGTGGCCAGGAGGAGGTTGCTCTCTTCTCTCAGTGGCCAGCACCAGAACGAGAGGACACAGCCTCAAGCTGTGCCAGGGGAAATTTAGGCTGGAGGTGAGGAGAAAGTTCTTCACTGAGAGAGTCATTGGCCACTGGAATGGGCTGCCCGGGGAGGTGGTGGAGTCGCCGTCCCTGGGGCACTTCAAGGCAGGATTGGACGTGGCACTTGGTGCCATGGTCTAGCCTTGAGCTCTGTGGGAAAGGGTTGGACTTGATGATCTGTGAGGTCTCTTCCAACCCTGATGATACTGTGATACTGTGATTTCAAGGATTCTTTCACAGACAGGTATGGTAACATTTATTTTGAGAACCACAGAAATGGCTTATTCAGATTAAAAAACAGCAGTGCAGATTGCCTGGGGAAAGACAGCTTGGAATCATGCATGTTTTTGAGAGAGGACCAGTCACTGTCTGTAGCTGGGTAATAGCAGAAAGTCTGCTGGGCAACTGTTCTACAAAATTCCAATGCACTTCTTTACAAGAGAATAGAGAGAGACCTAGAGCCTGAACTACCACTTAGTTTTCTTTTGAAGCTGGTGTTCCAGACATTCTAGGTCAAAGAGAAGAAAGTTTTGATAGCACCAAAGTGAGAGAAGCACATGAAATGCCTTCACTTCTCAGTATTGGAATGGAACCTCAAACCAGGATTGAAAGTTTGAGTCAGACAAAAAGGACAGAAAAGATGCCGAAGAGCTGTAATGAAAACGTGGTGATGCAGAAAGGTAGAGCAGTAAGTGGCAGTGTTTCTAGAAGAACCACAGAATATAAAGTTGCTTTATTTTACTACTGCTTTTGGCTCAGAGCTTTTCTCCTTCAGGGAAGAAACAATATAAATGAAATATAGTGATTTAAAGTATGCACTGGTTCTTTAGTGAAGCAGAGCAGCTGCTTGATTAACATGCTGATCAGCTCTTCGAAGGCTCAGTCACAAGCAGTTTGTGACATTTGCAGGAAAATCCCTACTTCAGCTCTCAAATCTAATGCACTGTTGACAGTGAGTCAGCTGAGTTAGAGCTGGAGTAGCCTTGCACTGCACTGCAGTTGTTTTGTTCACAGAATGCAATTTTCCTGCTGATTTCTTGCAACTACTGTTCCCAGCACCATTTGCTAATGGCAGTCATGACAGCCAATAACAAGGTCTTCCTTTATTTCCATGGTCCAGATCCTGATTGAGACTTCTGCTTTTAAAGCTACAACTCACTGTGTACACAGCCATTGCTGGGATTGCCTGCTATCCTGAACTGGAAATTCCTGAAGGGAGAGCAGGGCTCATACAGGAATAGGAAGTGTAACTGAACAAACATGAAAGTCTAGTAGAAGCTTTTCAGTTACTCTGAATTCTTCATTATCAGGTTATTAATTCAGGAAGAGCTCATTCAGTTTTGGTTTCATACCCCTCTGTAGTTAGTAACTATGCTGTCAGGTTTCTAGATAAACATCTTTGCTCATTTACCAAGATTTACTCCAGTTTTGGTATGGAAAAGACTTTAAAAGTGCATCTTTCATTCTTGAACAGCAGTATCTGTTTCAAACATAGGTGCTTTAAGATGCCAGGCATCTTCTACAGAAGATTTTCTTTTATTCAGCCCTAGTTGATAGTTCAGTGGTCATAAGGTGACTGGTGAGAAGGATAACAGCTGTTTTCTAGCTGTAATAAAACCAGATACAATAAAGTCAAACATTGATAATCTATATTTCTTCTAAAAACAATATGCATAACAAAAGATATAAGAATAAACTGAACACTCAGATCCAATATCCTGCAGATATAAAACTGAAGAATTGTGTACATCTCAATTTATGCCATGCAAAGGAGAAAAACATATTTCAAGTATACTAATGAGTAATCCAGTGTATGATGAAGTTTAAACTTACTATTTTCAACCTTCAGTGCTGAATTTGTATAGAATCCACTTACAAACTATCAGAAGCAGCTTTATTTCCATGAGATATGGATCCTTGCAGCTGACATGTAACTTTTCCAGGCTTCAAGAGATCAGAACTTTCCATACAACAAGAGTGTATCTTCAAAATTTTACAAGTTTCAGCCAGAAAACAAGAAAAGGAGCAGACTTCAGCTGAACACCTTGATTCAGAAATGCTGCTGCCTCCTTTCATATTGCCATTGTGAGTCTTAGGTGAGGGCTCCAGCTTCTCGCTGGATTGGATCTACCAAAGCAGAGCATACTAAAAATACCACTCATACATAGCTGTGGTGTAGCATGGTCTGGAAGAGAAAAGCTGGTAGCATACCAGCACTCAGAACAACTTAAGACACGGACACATGATTCTAAATCATGCATACAGTAGGCCCAAGGAACGGAGATTGTATTGGACAAGCTACATTATGAGCTATTTGCATGTGCACAATTCCTCTGTAAGAACTGAATCTACCAGGTAGCCCAGTCACAACAGTAGTCCTTAATGCCTATTCTACAGCTCGTAACTAATGCCATTAGGTTATCTGTGTCTTGGGCTGCATTGAGAGATGTGTGGCCAGCAGGGCAAGGGAGGTGATTCTCCCTTTTCACTCTGTTCTCATCAGACCCTACCTGGAGTACTTGTGTACAGTTCTGGAGTCCCCAGCACTGGAAGGACACTGAACTGTTGGAGAGAGTCCAGACGAGGGCCATGAAGATGATCAGAGGGATGAGAAGCATCTCTGCTATGAGGACAGGCTATGAGAGTTGGGGCTTTTCAGCCTGGAGAAGAGAAGGCTTTGAGGAGACCTTATAGTAGCCTTCCAGTATCTGAAGGGGGCCCATAGGAAGGCTGGGGAGGGACTATCTACAATGTCTTGTAATGACAGGACAAGGAGTAATGGCTTTAAGCTGGAAGAAGGTAGATTTAAACTAGATGTTAGGAAAATTTTCTTTAGAGTGAGGGTGGTGAGACACTGGCACAGGTTGCCCAGGGAGGTTGTAGATGCTCCCTCCGTGAAGGTGTTCAAGGCCAGGTTGGATGAGGCCTTAAGCGACCTGTTCTAGTGAGAGGTGTCCCTGCCTATGGTGGGGGCTTGGAACTAGATGATCTTTGAGGTCCCTTCCAACATAAACCATTCTATGATTCTCTCTGAAAAAGTTAAGAGATGACAGATAACCTCTGTTCCTAGAAGAGGAACATGAAACATTTTCACCCCAGCCCCAGCAAGATACAATACTACAATCTCCTCTTTAAATTATAGACATAAAACTTACTGTTCAATATAGTAGCAGGATTTTGGTTTTTTGGGATTAGGGTTTTTTTTTAGAAATGGTTAAAAAAAGAAAGGTTTTAAACAACAACAAAAAAACCCCTGAAACCTCAAATGTAGGTCAGTCATTTCACCTTGAAACTAGATCTTCAGCTTCTTGAGGTCACTAAAATAAAGCTAATTTACATCACTCCAGAACTAGTGTTGTGACACTGAAAATGTTAGTCTTTACTTCTAACTCCTCTGTAGTATCACTTGGTATCTGTACTGTGGTATTACCTTTTCATTCTCTTACAGTAAGAAAAATGGCATACAGCACTAGACTTCCCTCAGCTTTGTTACTAACTCTTAGTCACTTTCACTTGGTGTAACCAATACACCAATCTGCACTCCATTCTAGTTTTGCCCTACATCCTAACACACTGTTCACCAGTGCTTTGGAACATACACCTATGTGCATGCTAGGGTTGTCTGAGATGCTTTTAGTAAGGGTAACATCTAGAAGTACTCTTAAGTCACAACATTTTTTTGGTATGGCATTATAGCTATAAGTACATTATGCACTGTATTGTATAACTGATTTTTCAGTTCTTTCAACATTAGAACACCAGAATGGTAGGTAAAAGATCCATTTCTAAAGTATTTAAATTGTAAACAGTGTAATTCAGAGTATTAAAATTCATCATTTGAAACCACCATAAGTGGACTGTAGATGTAGATGCACCTGTTCATTTCCCACTGCAGTGGCTTTAACCAAGACATAAGCTTGTGCTGGTTTCACACAAGCGTGCAGCTACTTTGGTGAGAGACAGAAAGTAGGTCACCCAACAGGACTGTGAAAAGGGAAGTTATACTCAATACTGAGGATATACTGTGGGTGAGACATTAGCTACTGTCTCATGCTGCAAAGTGAGAGGCATTTGAGATAACAGGTCAGTGCACTCAGTGTGTATGCTGTTCTCAAAACTTTGGAAAGTAATTTGAAGTATTAAGCATTTTTTTTTGTCCCTAGTGGTTATGGGCTGTAAAGTCTCTCTAAATTGCATGATTTATTCTATAGCAAATACATGCCCTACGATGTAGAAGTATGCAAACAATTGTTTGTTTTGTTTTTTTTTCTTATAAAAGAGATGTAAAGCTTCATGTGCCTGAAAGCAATATCGAAAAATTGAATTAATCATAACATGTACATCCAAATTAATGCTTGAAACACTGAGCCAAAAACAGTATCATAAAGCTTAAAAAAAACAATAAAAAAGGAGGGAGGAAATTTCTGCTAGGCCAAACATATACAATTGTAGAAGGGTTGCCAGAAAGGCCAAGATTTGCCTTCTAATTTTGGCTTTCCCAATAACAACAGCACACATCTGACATGGTTCACAACTGATACAGTTAAACCAGTGGTCTGGCTTTTTCATTTCTCTTCTGCCTATGAAGCCTACAAACAGCAACAAGAAACTGAAGGCATCTGTAGACTCAAGAATACAACCTGCATTATTCCATCAATTTTTGGAAGGTTATCTTTGCAACCCTGAGGGCACAAAACATATGTATGTATATACAGTACATAAAGTTTACACAGTCTACACACCATCAGTACAGGCTCTTTCTCTCTTGCAAGGGAAACTTCCCATGTCCTGGTGGCAGCTAATCGCAGATCTTAACATATAGAGACTGTCAACTTGCTCTAATCTACAAGTCATTCTGGTAAGTTCTTTTCCCTCTCTTGGGCCACTCCTCCTCCACCCATTTCAGCAGCACTTTCACAACATCAATTCTCTTATAAAATTTACAGAGATCAATCAGCTGCTCCACAGTCCGGTCACTGTTCCGTAGCAAGAATTCCAAGGTGGGACTTTGGGGCTTCTGTTCAAGGAAACACAATTCATCATAAGTCATCCCCCACTTGCTTGCTAAATTTCTCCAGTTTTTCACTGTTGGGTGGCAGGGATCCAGCTTTAGCCTCACTGTGTACAACAAGTCCTCATCATTGAGCATATCGCTGATGGTTGGTGCACGGAATAAGCACAAAGAGCAGGTGCCATTTTCCTTGCAGGTTTTCTTGAGCTCTGCAGTGAAAAACATGAGATGGGGCAAAATTAGGATCTATTGCTGTGTTTTCACCAGGAACAAAAAGTTAAAAGCACAAAGGGTTAAAGAGTGTTATATTCCATCCAAACCACTACAGGGAATATGAAAATGCCATCAGTCAAAAGATTGATTAAAAACAACAGAAACAGTACCACACAATTTACAAGTTCTAGACCAGTGCTGGCCTAAGAAAACTGAACTGTATTTCTAGCATAGGGCAAATCTGGTACTTGGTGCCACGTACTCATACAGACCATAGCACCTGTTAAGCTTGAGGGGTTTGGGAGTTCGGCTTTTCATTTGCAATAATAATTGTCAGACGGTGTGAAAATTCCAGAAAGACTTCTAAATTGTGATCTGAATGCAGCTTTTGCATGCACTTTGTTTTTAAGGGAAGAATAGGCTATTGCTCTTTTTGTAATACTGTTCATCAGCTTGCTTTTTTTAGCAGGCCAAAGACAACTCCTGAAGTTTGCAACAAGTTAGGACGTGTAGCAGCAATATTGCTGCAGACAACTAATTTCATGCACATGCTTATATTCCCTGTTAAAAGGAAATGTGTTCTGATGACATCTTTGTTCACAGGTATTCCCTGGCCTTGCAGCAGTTCTCTGTTGAAATATGTATGTTAACTATTCTGCTCCTCTTCTCTTGTGGAAGTGCAACAAAACTTGCTTGCTTCACTCATAGCAAGATTTAGTTATACAAACAAGGCAAAATGAATATAATCCAATCAAAGTTCTAGCTAAGCACAAAGGGTGCCCTTCTGCCATATCTGAATTTCATCATATTTTGCTTAGCTTGAATGACAGAGCAAGTTTTATCCTCCAACAAAAGCTGGGAAGGGGTAAAGAAACAAAGGGCACAGTTAATAGGTAAAAAAAACTAAACCAACCTGCTTCTTGTGTTACACCACGTGCAGACTATCAAAAGCATTACAAAGAATCCTGCTTCTCCAAGATGCCCCATATTAGATACTGACAAGTGAATGATGACCTACCCACCTAATTGCCTGATCCTGATGCTACATGATGGGACAAGCTTCTTTACTAACAGGAAATTTTCAGTTGTTCACTGTTAAAATTTACAGGGCTGTATATCATATACACCCACACACACAGAGGAGAGCTCATACAGCTATGGGATAATCCCCCCACAGTCTACTGCCAGCTTCTGCTCTCTCCCAACAGCTGTTTACAGATTTCTTCCAAAAGTGGATGTATTTGGAAAGCACAAATTACACATTTTGTATGGTCTGCATTGTTGATTACCATCCTCTCATAACAAATTTGAAGCTGTAAATTACACTGGTAATGAAGTAAGCTCCACAAGCACCAATTATCCAGGAAGTTCTGGTTGTGGCAAGTAGCAGTTTTAACAAAATACTTTCACATAAAATCTAGGAATAAAGTAGGTAAAAAGTAAAGCTGTCTATTACCTGAAAGTGATTCGTCAGTATGGTTTTGCATGTCTTTGTCTTCTGGCTACAAAGCAGAAAACAAATCTAAGTCAAACCAAAACAATGCATTTGAACATTGGATGATGCATTTGGCTAATTTACGAGTGGTAAGAGATTACTTAGAAGAATCCAAAGCTACTTGTAAGGTCAGACAGGGAATATATCTGGTTTTGAGGAATTGCTGACAAGTTACAGTCTCTTCACGCAGCATTTTCATGCTTTGGCTCACAAAACCAGCCTGTTGGTGGTATCCACTGAACAATGTTATCTTTACTAATGATAGGTTACAGGGTTCCATCTTTTGAATATTTAGTTGATAGATCCTCAATAGTTGTTCAACAATTCCTATAGTTTGATGAAAAAGATTTTTAAAATGCTTTTTAAAGGAAAAAAAAAACCACAAGAAGATTATTTTTTCCAGTAACATGCAGCAGCAAGGGATGGTTTCATTAATCTAGAAAGAGTAAAGGAGTTATTTCTACAAACATCTTTACATATGTCAGAAGGGTTTCTAGACAACATGTGGGCTGGGTCATGTCTAACCCTCCTCTTATTTGAAGTAAACATTCCCTCAGTGGATTTTTGCCTGCTAATTAAACATAATGAAAATACTTAGCAGCTTGAGACTGCAACACACCTTGTAACATTTAAATTCTACTTTTTAGAGAGTAAATCTGAAAACTGGAAGGACTGCTGGGAAACTGCAGCTGCCCTTACTCTAACTATGCAGGTGTGGAGCCAGGAGAAATAGCTTTCTTCTCTTGACGATACAAAGATGAAAGCAGACAGGGATATTCCCCACTGCATAGCTGCAATAAATCATTGTTGATTTTTTGTATTGCATCATTCTTCCAATACTACCACAGTGGTCTTCTTAATATTTTGCAGGCTGTGCAATCAAACACAAGTCAACTGGATAAGAATGTAGTGTAATAAGACACTCTGTTCCTACTTGCTACACCTTCTTTACTAAGAAATTCTCTAAAAATAGAATATTTATGATGTGGTAAACAGACATACATTCATAGTCTAATTAGAAGGTAAACTATTTCCCAAATATTAAAATACTCTGTTAGGAAAGGACTAAACTGCATACTCTTTTGAGCATTTCTTTATTCCCTGAAAACCACATGCAACATCATTTCACTCCACAAAATGTCTGCTCTTTGCTCAAGAGAGATCTGACACTGTACATCCCACTTGCAATGGAATAATCCTTGCTTTTATCTTTTAGTAGTTTACTTTTCTCTGGACAGAGGTTTTTGAAAATGAACTTGGCTTTTACAGCTGTAAGTGAGAATCCAGTGCTTAAGAAAAACTGAATCTGGAGCTCTTGATTATATTAATTGTCCCCACTGCCACAAATTCCTTTAAAAGGTAGAACATTACTGCTGAGCCTCAAAGGAGCTGCCCATTACAGCTCAGCCTTCCCAGGTATCTATTTCAAAGGAAACAAACAAGCAAACAAAAGAACCCTTTAAAAAAGAACAACCAAACAAAAACAAACAAGGAAAAATGGATACTATCCACTTAGCTTGCAATAACTAAGTTGCTGTCCTGAGTAACATTTTCTGTCTAAGTTGCTGTTCTGTAACATTTTCCACTTTATGTATTCATGAAAGTTCAAACTGTATTGTGAAAGCTAAATGCCTTTGATATATCTCATCTTCTCTTGTGATAAAATATAACAAGGGTGGCCAGTACTGCAAGAAGTGCAAAGAAAACCAGAGATACTTACCTGTTTTTAAAATTAATGTTTTTACTGGTTAGTTATTATCCACTTTTATCAAGTCAGATATACTCAGCTTTAGTCTTTAGTTATGATCATTTTCTTGTAGTGTAATTGCAATAAGACAATGTAGTGTTACTGCCAATGAAGTGAAGGCATTAAGCAAGAATATTCTCACACACAACTACAATCAAATAAAACTCTAGAAGTCCAATCAAAGCCATAAACCTATGCATAATCTTAAGATAGACAGAAAGTTTTCCATCTTCGGAGATCCATTAACATCTAAATACATTGAAATATCCTTATAGTAATTCTAGTTGTCAATAAATGTTCTCTTCTTGATGATGGGAACGAGACCATTATCTCCATCATCTGTGAAATGCATACCAAACCTATATTTGTTTCTGATGAAATTCAGCTGGAACCCTGGCATAAGAAACTTGTTCAATTCTTCACCTCCTTGGAAAATGCTCATCCTTTTTCTCTTTGCCAAGTTTTCTGCTCAACCCAAAGAGAATCAAATTGAAATGCAGAAAATAACATTCACTTGAAAGATGGTAACCATGGAGCATGGGTGTCACTCAGCATTGCCCACTTTAGCAATGTAAGATTGCACAAACCCTGGAGTCTTTCCACTGTGGGAAGAGCAGTGTCCCAAAGTCAAAGCAGAACAGTCACGTGTCTCTGAAGGACAAAACTCAAGGAGTCCAAAACCTAGGACTCCTTACATCTTCTTGTATGCTCTGTTCTTGCTCTATTTGCAGCAGGAAAGAGAGAGAGCATACATGACCAAGCTTTAACTCTTTGTTGACGCTCCTTCAGAGCATTTAAACCACAAAATACAAGCTAATGATTAAATAACCTTTCCTTTGCTCTTCTCCACAGTAGATTCCTCAAGTAAACTTGAAAAAGAGACTATTTCTAGTCTGTTTTACCAAGTAATTCTGTGCTCACCAGAGATCATCTGAAAATACATTTATTTGCTAGCATTTTATCAATAGTAATAACTTAGTTCACAGTCAGGTATCATTTTTCTTACCTGTTGGATAAGGCCAGAATCTGACGTTAGGGTCTTGATGTTCACAGATGCAATCTCCAATGTAACTTGGTCTGTTAGGTATTTCTCATCTAAGACAAATACTGTGAAACACTAGTCTTGCACCCAAATACAAATTGAAATATCAAGACTATCAAACAAATTTTATGTGTCTAGCATACAAAATTTAACTCTGGATCATGATCAGTCACTGAGAAATGCTGGATTAAAACCCCAAAATATTAAATTGGCAGAGACTGCAACAAATATGCAGAACATGACTGTGTGAAGAAAAGGAATCCTTGCAGAGATTCGATATTAGTGTAGCAGCTCTTTTTTAAACACACACCACGCTGTTCTTGAAGCAAGTCATCTTTTTCTTTCAGAGAGCTGACCAATGAATACTGACTAAACCAACACATCAAAGTAGGCTGAAGATGATTGTTACAAGTCACTATCACTTTTGCTTTGCTTTCCCCATCACACTTACAATGATAATTGTTGAGATGAGTCCTACACAAATATTTACTTTTTGTTCTGCCCCTTTGTGAACCAGGCTCATCCTACTGATTTCTACTACATACGAGTTTTCTGAAGCACTGAAATAATCCCTTTCAAAATCAGCTGTCCTGGGAGTTCACTGCAAAAGCACAACATACCAAACTCTAAGTTTTCAAGCTTCAGTTGAGCCTTCAAAATTGAGATGTGTAAGCCCCTTGTGACTATTGCATAAATGGACAAATTTCACTCAGCAGGGTTAAATTTGGCCATCATCAAATCATGTGCCTAATTCTCCTCTGTCAAGTGTTGACCAGCCACTACCATAAGCTTAAAAGAAGTTACACCCTACAGGTGTCTACACACAAGAGCTCTCCAAGGTAGTGACTACTTATGTTAGTGCTGGGACATGTCCATTTGCTGCTTTAATGAACAAATCTCATCCAAGAACAGATAACATAAAGCAGCTATTTCCTTATCCCACTCAAGAAAATATTCCAAATCAAAGAACTCATCTTGCACTTGCAAGAAAAAAAATGAAAATCATTATTTTCTTCTTTTTCTGGTTTTACAATACTGTTGAAATTTAAAGACATGTAGTATTCCACCCCCAGCAGGGTAAAACATCTAATAAGGAACATCTTTACAACTGTCCAAAGATGAGGAGAAAAAAATAATCAAAAAAACTCTGGCTGAAAATGCAGAATGTGGGCATCAAAATTCCAACTGGTTTGTGTGGAAATAGTGTGTGTGACACTTGTTCTCTATTTGAGAGGAGGTAGGATTATAATCATACCTGATGCAAACATTACGCCCTGTCCTGCAAGATGAACAGTTCCCTCAATTCACCTTTAATTCATAACTGGTAGAGAGTGCTAAGAACTTTAGTGAGTTATGGCCCAAAAGTGGTCTATTAATTAATTAACCCACAGAAGTTAGAGAACAGCACCTCCCCCACCACACCATGGTCATTGTACTGCCTATTCAAACATTAAATCTGTAGCGAACATACTTTTGTGTGATACTGAATCAGACCTGCACATCTCTAACACTTCTAGATCAGGGATTCAGATTTCTAAGTCTGCATTCTTCTAAAAATAGCTACAGGAAGTCATTCTCAGAAAAAAAAAGTAATAGAAATGAACAGAGTATTAAGAGCTATCTGTATCACTTTCAACTCCAAAGAGGAAATATTAAGCTATATTAGTATTTACATGTTTTTACACTTGAAGAGGAAGTAAAAGCTAAAATTAAGAACACAAAAAGAGTTCTACAGCATCTACTTCCCCGCAGCTTTCTACCACACCTTTGAAATTAAATGCATTTCAAACATGCAATCCCAGGTTTCAAATTACTTGGAAAAAATGGAAATTTTTGGAATTTATCTAATTAGTTTTAAGGAAGACAAACAATCATGGAAAAGAATGTTACAGAGAAATTGCCTTAGTGTTAACAAACAATTTTGAAGGCAAAAAAAATTACCTGCCTGCAAATAGACAAAAAGTGGTTTAAGATTTGAAATAGTTTAGATCTCACATTATCTTTTCCTGATGATCAGCAGTTCTGTGAACACGATGATTTTGTCTGGTTGGCTCTCTTAAGCCCCTACAATATTCTCTAACCTTTCTTTAGGGTACATTGCTCATGTTTCTCAGGAAAACTTTCAACTGTAATTAGGTTCTGCAGTTTCCTGTGTCTGTTCTCACGACAGACCAGCTGTGCAACACTGGATGGAGAACACACTACCTGCAGAGTACTCCTCAACTAAGCCAGTGTGTTCCCTGGACAAAGCCAACAGTGAAGCTAAGATAACCAAAAATCCCACCTCAAATGGCAAGACCATGTAGGGAATATTCACACTGCATAACACAACTATTTGACTCCAGTGCAAACACAGAACCTGCAGTCCCTCAGTCCATTTTCAGCAAGGAGAGACAGGAATTTGTGCAGAGTGGACCTCTATTAGCTTTCAAGTATATTTGCTTAAGATAAAATATAGCATGAAGAGTTAATTACTTATAGGGCTGAGAATGCAACCAGAGTTAAGAGACCTGATAACCTCTTTGCAACCATCTCCTGACATTATCATGTCTCTGAACACTGCTTTCTCATGGCACCACTGTATATTCCTTCCAGACAGAAGAACTTCTTATGGCAGTTTTAGACTTCTAGATCGAAACTAAACTTTGGAAGGAAATTTTATATATATATATATATATATATGCATTAAACTGACCTTAAAAATACAGAAGATGACACTGCATTTAAAACATAAACATCTAGGAGAAAGGAAGAGTATTTCAATCTGTTGGATAACACCAATGTTTTTATTGCACATAACAAAACAGATCTATGACATATGAATAGACAGATTTCACAATACTTACCTTTAGGTAGTCCTGTGTCTTGGACAGGATATTTTTCAGTCTGTCACAAAAAAAGCAAGAGACACAGATGTTTGTTATTTTGAGTGTAACTGTGCTGGAGAAGAAGCATATAATACTGCACATTTTTAGTTGCTTCTCTTAAATTGCTACTAGTTTATCTGCTTATAATCAGACTTTTTATATGGGAATTGAGATGCTACTAACACTAATGATTGACACATGCAAAAGTAACAGAGACTGCTGCTTTGCTGCAGTACTTTAAAAGGTATTACTTTTAAGTGAAAAAGCAAAGACTGTGAAAGAAGTTTTTCATTTAAGCAACAAGATAATCTAGAAAAGGTGCCAGAGAGGAGCAGAGATTATTTCAAAAGCTTTTTTAGCAGACATAAGCTTTTATTATAATGTTTCTGTACTGAAAGAACAAAAAAACATTTCCCCCTTCTGCTCTCAAGCTTGTAACCAAGTGGAGAGATTAAAGATGTCTTAATCTAAAGAGGGGTGGAGGGAGATAAACAAACTTTCATTTATCTCAGACTTAGCAACTTTCCCTCACCTTGGGAAAAACCTCCCCTTAACAAAACACAGCAGCTAGTTTATAAGCTGCACAAAACCAATCACCAAGTCTGTATCTTTTATTAAAACCAGCCAACATAAATGCACGTAGACAGACTGCAGTAATGGACCCCAGTGAAGGATCAGCAACTAAAGTATTAATAAAATTTTCAGCATTTTCTGCTGACTCCCTTTTGCAAATCTTCAAAGAAAAGACTAAGGCAAAGCAACAGCTTGATCACTTGCCATACATAAAATAAAGCAATGATTTCAATCTTATTACACAACTGCATCAGGAGAGTCTTCTTTGGACTACACAGCACTGTTAACTTTTCCACAAAGTAAACGAACCATAGCAACATTAAAACCAAAATGAACAATAAAACCCTCTCAAAACATTTCACAGAATTTCATATTACTTTTACCTGATATATGCCCAGCTTAAGACTGACATGTTTAAAATCATAAGACACAAAACTTTGTAAACAGTACTACTCTGCCTGCCAGCAAGCATTAGAGAGTGCTGGCTGGTATCACCCCAGATTCCCCCATGCCTCCTGTAAGGCACTGCTGCTAGGTCTTACCTTCCCATGACTTTTAACTCATGAGACAAAATATGTACAGGAAGGAATAATAAGTTAATACAATTGAAATTTTAAGCCTTAAGTGTGTTTTGCTATTTCTCCAACCTATATAGCATCAATCTTTCTTGGTTGTTTGGGGATATCCCAATGGACAGCTTAGCTTGTAATGTTCACTTTGCTTAAGTATCTAATGGTATTTTTATTCACACTTCAGTTTCATAGGGTTAGTAAATAAAAATCTGTTTATAAAATCATATGGATAAGCAAACCCCTATATATGCATGGGTTGAATTAACATGTTTGTATGTTTCATCTCTTTTCTGCACTACCTAACTGTAAGGAGGTACAATGATTCTAACGGTGTTAAGAGTTAAAACACATACCATTGTTAAGGAAAGACTGCTTGGATCTGTATCCTCCACTGGTTCCTTGGCTGCACTATCTGCTGGAAATAAAAAAGCTCTGTCACTGCATAATCCTCAGAAAAATTCTGTCTTCTTTGTCTGACCAAGATAAATCACAATGATGCAGCCATTATGCCAAACTCAAAAATGTCAGAGTTAGTAGTACTAACACAGATGAGAAACAAGTAACAGAGAGAGTTAAAAGGAGAATTTTTAATTATTTTTAATTAAAAGGGTAAGATACAAAAAATAAGATAAAAGGTAAATTTGCTGTCCTAGTGACAGCATCCCATTTTTTTCCTCAAAGCAGTAACTCTAACAGTAAACATACCTACTACAACAAAAAATACTACTATAACAAAAGGCAAATTGTAGTACAAAACATATCAATCACATCTGAGATAAACACAAGTTATTTGTACACAACCAAATCATACATTTCAATTATACTAACATTAAAAGGATATAAAAATCAGTCTTCAAAGTACTTGCAGGTAAATCATCAAATGTCAAGCCCTTTGCAACAATGACTAAATTGACAAATAACAGTTAAGTACTGACTGAAAGTGCACAGGGAATCTGAAAAAAAGCCCTCAGGATTCAGAAGACCACCCCTCTAATTTAACATCATCCTGCCATTTCATAGAATCATAGAATCAACCAGGTTGGAAGAGATGTCCAAACATCATCCAGTCCAACCTAGCACCCAGCCCTGTCCAATCATCTAGACCATGGCAATAAGTGCTCCATCCGGTCTTTTCTTGAACACCTCCAGGGACAGCAACTCCACCACCTCCCTGGGCAGCCCATTCCAATGCCAATCACTCTCTCTGACAACAACTTCCTCCTAATATCCAGACTATACCTCTTCCGGCACAACTTGAGACTGTGTCCCCTTGTTCTGTCACTGGGTGCTCAGGAGAAGAGACCAACCCCCACCTGGCTACAGCCTCCCTTCAGGTAGTTGTAGACAGCAACGAGGTCTGCCCTGAGCCTCCTCTTCTGCAGGCTGCACACCCCCAGCTCCCTCAGCCTCTCCTCACAGGGCTGTGTTCCAGGCCACTCACCAACTTCGTCACCCTTGCTCTGGACACGTTCCAGTATCTCAACATCTCTCTTGAACTAAGGGGCCCAGAACTGGACACAGCACTCAAGGTGCTTGGGGTTGTTGTGGCCAAAGTGTAGAACACTGCACTTAGCCTTGTTAAACCTCAACCCGCTGGCCTCTGCCCACCCATCCAGCCTGTCAAGGTCCCTCTGCAGGGCTCTCCTACCCTCCAATAGATCAAGACCTGCTACTAGCTTGGTGTCACCTGCAAACGTACTGATGATGGACTCAATCCTCTGGTCTAGATCATCAATAAAGATACTGAACAAGACTTGTTCCTTGAGAAATCCCTTCTGCATTTCCAAAAACTGAAAAGCACAAAATTATGTAGTAGGATTTTCAGCACATTCTTGTCATCCCATCTTCTGTTACACCAAGATACAGCAAAGTACATTGTGACACTAGTAATTTACTTTCCACAATCCAAAGGGAAGCACAGAAAAAGTGAGAGAGGATCCAAGAATACAGGCATTTATAACGAGGACTTGACAGATTCCAGGGCAGCTCTACAAGAAGTGATTCCTGATTTCTAGGTCTCATGTAGAAACACAGTCACTGTGACTCTGCAACTCTCCATCTTTCTTGTTTAGTATCCATCCTGAAAAATGTATTCAAATTTTATTTGCTTTCCTATACCTCAATTTCTTCCATTTTGCTTTTCTATTCCCTTATGAAGAGTAGCCATTTCCATGGTTTATAGACTGTAGAGCACTACCAAGTCCCAACATTTTCTCTAAGTGGCATGTATATGTACAAATATTCTTACCTAAGAATAACCACATATTTGCTGCAGATGATTCACCATGATCCTGCTGGCCACTGGTAATAGGCAGATAATTTGAAAACCAGTCTTAATATTTGTGAATAAGGCAATTAAAATGCCATATCCTCTCCTTCCCACATGTATTTCTCACAGTATTCTGCATATCATGTCATATAGATGCATGCAGGTGCACAAAGCAGGAGGGAAGAAAGTTCTCACATTAAATGTAAAAATTCAGTCTTGCATACTGAAAGGGCAACAGAAAATGCAGCTATCCTCTGACTGTTCAGTGCAGGCTGTCTGATTTCACTTACTTTGATAGACAGCTTGAGAGCAACATTATCTAGGATCCCTCAAAAAGTCACTATCACTGGCCTACGTTTACTTCCCCAAATTTCTGCCAGGACCTATACAAGTTCACTCAGATGGTCATAAATCAGCATGTGCAAGCTGACTCAGGCAGGCGTTAAGTCAGGTTTGATGGTTGCTCCCAAGGTTCCTCTCTGCTGCCCAGCACCTGCACTCTGCTCAGCAGCTGCCGCAGCTCTTCTGCTCAAGCCTGTCCAGTATAACCAGTCTGCAACAGGAATAGCATACTTCTACCCATCCCCACTGTTGCTTTCTGTTCAGCATTGCTACTCTAACGGAGATGCAATGCTCTGCACTTAACCGCACCAATAGCAAGTGAAGCACATGAGATTGACCATAGTTACATAGTTCAACCATACGTGTAAGTAAGACCTCTTTCACACCAAGGCTGGGCATAGACAGTTCCACAGAGTTGTACAACTCACACTGATCACCCTAATACTAATGTCGTTCAGAGAGATGAACCTTTTGATTAAATCCAAATCAATTAACGCCGTTTTCACCAGAAGAACTTCAGATTTGCGTAAGAGGAAGAAACAATTACATTAGAATGTTCAGTTCTCTGGAAAAAATGAGTCCATCGGCATTTGTCCTTTTTTGTTCAGTTAACTGCTCAAAACTTGGTCACCACCTGCGCAGCGAGGTAGTGGAAAAGTGCGATGCTGGCATTCCTAAAACTCGGTACTCGAAAGTCTTTTGCACTACTGTGCATGTAAGTTACAGAGTGTGACATTACGAACGCCTTGGAGTCCGTGACTTTAAGAAAATGGCTTTTTAACGTGCTGTTAGCAAGCACAAGGTACCTTACATGCTAAACACTAGAGCAGGCTTGACAAGCGGTATGAAATCACATCAGCAGCGCACACGATAAGTTACAAATTAATGGGCATGTGCGGAGGGGCAAGGGTGCAGCTAACAAACCCTCTCAATCTCGGCCGCGGTAGGCTCCTCACCCGGCTCCCGGGAGCCACGGCCGCAGGTCACCCCCACCTGGGGCGGGAGGCGGGAGGCGGGGCAGGCGGGGCGGCCGGGCACCGCGGGCCGCACCCCACGCTGCGCCCGCCCGCACCCGCGGGGAGGGCCGAGAGCAGCCGCCGCCTCGCCTCCCGCCCGGCTCGCCACGGCGACGTCCTCACCTGGGGGCAGCGGGTCCTGCGGAGCGGCCATGGAGCAGGGAGCGGCGGTAGGGTCCTAGCGCCAGGAACGAGCAGCGCCTGCTCGACGTGCCCGGAACCGCCGCCGCGCCGCGCCGTCCTCTTCCTGCTGCCGCCCCGCCCGCAGCCACACTGCAGGTAGGGCTGGGCGTGGGGCTTCGGCCCGCTCTCTGCCGGTTGGTACCTGAAGGGGGCCTACAAGAAGGATGAAGAGAGGCTGTATACAAAGGCCTGCAGTGACAGGGCAAGGGACTGTGGCTTCAAACTAGAGAAGAGCAGATTTAGATTGGATGTCAGGAACAGGTTCTTTACCATGAAGGTAGGGGAACGCTGGAGTATGTTGCACGGGGAGGTGGGTGGTGCCCTATCCCTGGAGGTAGTCAAGATGAGACTTGACAGAGCTCTGGGCAAGCTGATCTAGTTGAGGATGCCCTTGCTTACTGCAGAGGGGGTTAGACTAGATGACCTTTGGAGGTCCCTTCCAACCCAGACCATGCTGTGACGGTGCTGGGGACAAAGCCAGATTTTACCATCTACGTGGCATTTATTCTTCTGATAACTTACAACCTGAAATCTTCCTACATTTAGATTCTTAAATTATTTTAATAAACAACAGCAAAACTAATAAACAAGAACAAAATTATTTTAGTGGCACAATATATGCCAGCAGCTGAAACTGGTTAATGTTACTACAAATCATGTGTTGTTTTTTTTCAGAAGGTATCTGTAAATCACACTGACTTTTCATTTTGAAATAGATTTTTAAAAACAAATTAATTTTTTTTTAATGGAATAATAAAGTCAGTAGTCTAGATAATATTACTGCCTCAAAACTTGTTAATCATCGTAATTTAACATTTTCCTTGAACTGCAATTATGTGCAGGTATCTCTGGAGCACTGTCAACAATACAGATTTGTTTGGCTGTTGCATGCCTGTTCTTGTATAATTGTTCCATGAGCAATACAGAAGTCTTTGCTCATTACTTAACTAACTGACCAGTCCAGAAAGCCAGCAATTATTTGGCAAAACTAAAAATTAAATCCAGAACAAGATAGTTTTCAGCAATGGCAATCTCTAAAATAGTGGATTAACTTCCTCACCAAATGTCTGTACTTCTGAACATCTGTATCATGCTGTAATCCTTCAAGATGCGACATTCAGTGTCATTAAAGATGGTGGGAGGAGTTCAGGGTTTTGTGGATTTCCTCTTAACTACAGAACTAATATTTTCAAGTGTTTTTTTATAAATCGAGTCTACACATGCCTCTTCTCACCCCTTTCCTGGCCCCATCATAAAACCAGCCCTCTGCTGAGGACAGAGACTTCTCAAAGACCTGCAAACTATCTGGTAACTAGCCAGTTACTTCAGTGTTTGAAGTGGCAGATAACACACGGCCTCAAGGTGTTTTCCTTCTGAGCACAGGGCTGCCAATGAAACCTTGCTTCTTTCCACGGACACTGTATTCCTGTCCAGCAAAATATTATATTGCTATTTATAAATAATGCCCTATGGCTTTTCCCCGTGGAAATAAAGAACTTCTGTTCCAGATGACAAAGGCCACTAAGACAGCGGAACAGTAGCGCTCCCCTCCCTGACAGCAGTTGCCATTAGTCACTGTGGGTCAGCTGGCACCACCTGGCAACCTTGCTTATTCTTCCTCATTAGTTTGCTTTATACTTTCCTAACATCTTTAAGGAAGTTTGTGTTGAGTAAAACGCTTCTCTTTCAACATAAACTCTTCACCTGTAATGTATTTCAGCAGAGTTAGGAAATGCCTTCCTGCATTTTCTTTCCCAGGTATCTTATAGATAGATTTCAACTGCTGAAAGCTTCCATGTATTGTTAGAGCAATTCTTTAGCATTCCCAAACTGTTTAGTAGTAAGAATAATTAACCAGCAGCTAAAAAGTTAAAGCTACTCTCTTTGCCAATAATTATATTGGCCTGATCTTTTACAGTTGTACAGGAACGTCCCAATTTTGACATTTGACAGAGACATTATATGGAGAAAATAGATGAAATTACAAATACCTAGACCATCTTGTGTAAGCCTGTGGATAATTTGCTTGCTTTGTAGGACTGCATGATAGGGCAATGCTCCCACTACTCCAGGACCTGTGCTCTGTCCAAGTCAAACAGTGAAACCTTGCTATTCCTAGACTAACGTATTGAAATTGAACCTAATTGGATTGGTTTCAGGCTGCAGTTTATGCAGGTCCACCAGCAGAGTTCCTCTGCCTAGCTACCTTTCACCACAGATGTATAATAATTTAGTTGAGCTCTTCACAGTTGGACTTGTTGACAGATAAGAAAGCACAAGTGCATAAATCTTGGCCCCTTTTTTTTTTTTAACCAGATTACTTTAGGTTTATCTGCACCTGCTATATTCAGAAGTTTGAGAGCAGATATTTCTTTCTTAGTGTTCCTTCCTCAGAAATTATAAGTACTACAGGAATGACAGTAAAACTCTAGAGATTACTTCTGTACCCTTGAGTCAGACTATGCTATCATACCCTAGAGTGCAGTTTGTTGATTCAACTCTAACACACATGAAATGTAGAAATGAGGATTCAAGTGTATAACTAAGACTTGCAGTTGATTTCTTACCATCTACAGAAACTTTTAAAATAAAATCTATTCCCACTTCTAGTTTGCTGTTATTTTCTGGGCTTTTTTTACTGCAGTCTACCTTTATTTTTAATCTTTCCTCCCTGCAGTCATTGTGAAGATACTGCTGTATGCAATTTTCATATTAAAATGTATCTTTTTTTCCCCCCACTATACTGAATTTGACCTATTGTTTTGCTGTTTACAGACCATACTCTTGTCATTTCTCTGGTTTATCTAGATACTGATGAGTACTTTTTGAAAGTAACTTGCAAGTTACCTAAAATTTCAGTATATATTGTGGTAAGGCACAGGTATCAGTAGGTGAGAACAGTATGTCAGTGAAGCATAGCTTGCAAGGAAACTTAATTTGTATCTAGCCTAATGACTGATGGATAAAAGAGGAGTTCCAGCATACAGGTTCTTCAATTGTAGCAGGCTTGATAGACGACAGAACTCATGCACTCCACTAGTAGCCTGCTTTTCTGCAGTAAACTGCACGAGGTGGTTTACTAAGAGTTCTTGCCCACAGCTTTGCCTTGCTCATATCATCAGGCTACCACAAAATGTTCCATTGCTCAACAGGTGCTGTACTCCCACCACTGCTGTTTGCCAGACTTAAACAGAAGTTTGTGACGTATTGATTCCTCTGGTTTACTCTCCTAAGTTTATAAAGAGCTCATGCAAATGTTCGTTTGGAAAAATAAATAAAGGTGAAAGTTTCAAGGGCAAAAATATTTCCCGAACTCCACATTTCAGATTACTGAAATCTAGTTCATGAACTTCATGAAGTAGCTGGGATTTACCAAGCTTTTCCTAACAAGAAATGTGAAGCTATCCTGCTTTGTGCCTATTTGTTCACTTAAGTTAGTCTGTAATGATTTCTAAGATGCATTTTTATGTGGTTGATGACCACAGGTAATTTTTTCTAAGCACAACCAGAATGTACAAACACAATTTTGGGAAGTAGCTGACTATAGAGCATAGATGGAGCAAGGCAATAGAAGCAGTAGGAGTTCATCAGTTTCAGTTCTGTGTCCTTTCTGCAGGCCAGAGGCAAGTCTGATAATTGCACATTTGTCATATCCACTAAAAGAACATCTGTCACTCTCTGGTGCCCCCAGATCTCTGTCCACTGTAGTGCACAATGCTGTGATGGGGAAGAGGTGACTGATACACATTATTTAACTCTTATTTACTAATACAGAGCAATGTTTTTAGTTCCCCATTTCACAGTTTACCTGCACATAGAAAATGTTAGTTTGCAAATAAAATTGTCACCGTTTCAACAGCAATGCATATTATTAAAGCACAGAAGATATTTCAGAGAATTGCAGAACGTTAGGGGTTGGAAGGGATCTTGAAAGATCATCTAATCCATTGCCCCTGCCAGAGCAGGATCACCTATACCAGATCACACAGCAACACATCCAGGTGGGTTTTGAATAGCTCCAGAGAGGGAGACTCCACAACCCCCCTGCACAGCCTGTTTCAAGTGTTCTGTCACCCTCACAGTGAAAATATTTTTCCTCGTGTTTCCATGGGACTTCCTATGCCTAAGCCTCCACCCATTGCCCCTTATCATTGGGCATCACTGAGAAGAGCCTAGCTTCATCCTCTTGGCACTCACCCTTTATGTTTTTATAAACATTAA
Source organism: Pogoniulus pusillus (assembly GCF_015220805.1). Lineage (NCBI taxonomy): Eukaryota > Metazoa > Chordata > Aves > Piciformes > Lybiidae > Pogoniulus > Pogoniulus pusillus. Next base: position 17,316,656 of record NC_087281.1, on the reverse strand, counting down.
TGACATCACCCCTTAGTCTCCTCCTCTCCATACTAAAGAGACCCAGCTCCCTCAGTCTCTCCTCGTAAGGAAGATGTTCCACTCCCTTAATCATTTCTATGGCTCTGCGCTGGACTCTTTCAAGCAGTTCCCTGCCCTTTTTGAACTGAGTGGTCCAGAACTGGAAACAATATTCAAGATTCGGCCTCACCAGAGCAGAGTAGAGAGGCAGAAGAACCTCTCTGGACCTACTAAACACAACCCTTCTAATACACCCCACAGTGGCATTGGCCTTCTTGGTCACAAGAGCGCATTGCTGGCTCATGGTCATCCTTCCATGCTCTAAGGCCCCCATGTCCTTTTCCCCTTCACTGCTCTCCAGCCGGTCAGTCCCCAGCTTACACTGATACATGGGGTTGTTCCTTCCCAGGTGGAAGTCTCTACACTTGCCCTTGCTGAACTTCATTAAATTTCTTCCCGCCCAACTCTCCAGCCTGAGCTTTGCTGAATGGCAGCACAGCCTTCTGGTGTGTCAGCCACACAGTTTTGTGTCATCAGCAAACTTGCTGACAGTGCACTCTGTTCTTATGCTAAGCACTGCACAATGTACATTGAAAAATAAATGTTCCAGACTCTTTTCAAGAGCCCAGCAAGCTGGAAACTATGTCTCTCTCCCCAGTAAAGGCTTGTCCTCAGCCTCTGCTATGATACTACATAACGTCATGACAAATTTCTTCAAAAGAAGCAGACTTAGTAGATACTCTCAACTTTGAAATACGCTGTTAGGTTTTGGTTCTAATCTTTAGACTGTTTCTTCTGAAGCTATTTCCTGAAACTGATTTCACAAAGAATCCTACATTAGGATTTTTATGTTCTTTTAAACGTTTATATGCCACTATCGAAGTAGCCTGGGCACACTGCTATCGGAAAGGAAAAGACCATTAAACCATTCAAGTAGCTGAACTGATTGAAATGAAACTGCTGGACTGTTAGCTCCGATACATGGGACAAGGACCTGGAGAAGGAGGGAAGGAGAAATAGGACTGCCATTTTCTGCTACAAGTCACCATTTCTTTCTTGGCTTTGATACGAAACCTTATCTTTCAGTACTCGTTGCTGTTAAAAATCTCACAGATTAGGTGTGCCCATCTTCATATAAAGAGCTTGTCATAACAGCAGCTGTACTGAGAATAAAGGGCAAATTAACTTGAAAGAAAAAAAAATCCACGTCTAAGTACTCAGCGCAACTAATCTCTAGGGCACCTCCCGGCGCTTGGCAGCCACAGGGAGAGAAGTCCCTAGTATCTTTCCTCTCTTCGAAACAAGCGATCAAAGGCTGGACAGGCACCGGTAAACACCGCTTGTTTCAGTTTCCCGCCGGCGGCTCCCTCCTGCCCAACCGTGGGGCAAGGTGGGTAGAGGGACCAGAGGCCTGCGGCGCTGCCTCAGGGAAACACGTTCCGCTACACGTTCCGCGGCAGTAGGGGTGATACCCCCAGGGGCACGGCGCCACAGGCTGCCATCGCCCAGGTCACGCCTTCCCTTCCGCGCCCGTACCGCGCCCGTACCGCGCCCGTACCGCGCCCGGCCGGCCGCACGCCGCCAGCGCCGCCCCGCTCGCCGCTTGTTTTGGAGGCGCGCGTGGTCCTCTGCCATTGGCGCCGCGCCGCGCGCGGCTCCGCCCCGGCCCTGCGCGCGCGCGGACTACCGCTCCCGGGATGCCGCGCGGCGGCCGGAGGGGCAGGCGGGCAGCGGCGGCTCTGGCTGTGTGCGGGGACCGGGCGCACGTCGGTGCTGTGGTGGCGGCGGCGGCGGCGGCGCACGGACAGGTTTGGGTGAGCACAGCTCCCCCGCCTAACAGCTCCTGCCCCAGGCAGGAGTGGCCGTGCCGGGAGTAGACGCTGCCACCGCCCCCGACGCTCGGGTTTCCCCGTCTTCTTCCTGTGGCGGCGGCGGAGGCTGCTGCGCGGCGGGGTGAGGGCCGCCCTCCCCCGTCAACCGCGGCGGGCGGAGTGGTGGCAACAGCAGCATGAGCGGTGGCGATGCCGTCCCGAGCACAGCGACGAGGACACGCTTGGCAACGCAGTTGCTGGCGGTGCTCAGCTGCGTCTTGACAGCGAAGGCCCAGGTAGGAACCCGCGGCAGATGGGACTAAGTGCCGGGGTCTCACATGGCGGGGAGGAGGGAGAGAAAAGAGCGTGGCTCGACCGTCAGGTTCCTCAGCCATTGAATTGAGCTGAGGGCTCCTGCCCGAGGGGAAGAAGAGCAGAGATTCTCCCTATCGTGGGCTGCAGGAGGTGATGGAGGCGCTTCGGAGGGTCGCGGGGGACAGGACAGCTTCGGGCCGTGTCTTGTGAAGCCTTCCCGGTGGCGAAGCCTGAGAGTCTCTCGATGAAGTTTGTAGCTCACGTCCTTCCTATTCGGTACTCTCTGGTTGTTACTTGTTGGGATCTAGCCCGGGACCGGGCTGTTGGGTGTCTCTGGTCTGTGATGCCCCACTGCTACAGTGAGGGGAGAGGTTGGTTCACCTGGGAACCTTATATAACGGTCCAGCTCGCAGAGCAGTCTAGGTACCACTGCTTGGTGTCCGTAGAGAAATTCTGGGTTGGATCATACTCTTGTTTAAAACAAAAAGTTTGGCGTCCTTCTGAAGTCGATGCGAAGCCATATGTTCGAATGGTAGTATCAGTGCCCGGGCTTGGCTTGTGTGTGGGTCGTGTCTCTTTGCACACGTTGCAGGGAAGGGTGAGAATGCTTTCTGTGAACTGCCTTCGCAGCTTCAGAAGGACAAGTATGTGGAGTTGTGAGTTTGTTATTCGTCAGTATGACCGTGACTGAAATAACAGCTGGTGTCAAGCAGGGGAGGATTTTAGCTGGGCCAAAGACATGAGAGCGAGTTCATACAGAAATACTGTGTCCACGTGGAGCAAAGTTTGTCTCTATCTGACTGTTATTTTTCTTACGGTCTGTAAATTTCTGTTTTGTATAACCTGCTCTGTTGTAAGTGAAGGAGGCAGTGACTAGTCCAGTCTACATAGCTTCTGTGGTATTTTTTTGAGTTGTTGTAAGCTGAAGTTTTCCTAGGTTTAGAAATCACTTATGTTAGTAGCAATTTTAGCATAGAGATGCTTATTGAATTAATATTTCTAAATAGGCCATTTGCAAAGTGGCATAATTTTCTTATGATACTTGGCAGAGAGGTTGGTTGTTACTGTTTCATAAAATTGTTAGCATATTGTACTCAGGATTTAAATACCTAGAGTTTGACCTGCACTGTAAAAGGAGGAGCTAGCCAATTAGTTCTTGGAATCGTGTTACCTATATCTTTTCTCTCATTCTGCAACAATGACAAAGTAAAATGTTAAGGAGCAAAACAAGGTGTCCCAAGTGGTCTTCTAATTGTTGAAGCAGTTAAAGTATAGCAACCTGATAATACTAATAAGGTTATTTGTATTGATAGACTTGTAAGTGTGAACATTTATTCAGCTTTTAATGTTGCAAGTGCTGAATATATTTCTTTCCAGATTTCATAAGGTGAAATTGATACAGGTTGGACATTGGCCTTTCCTTCTGAAAGGTTATTTTATCTTGGAAGAGATAAGTTAGAAGTGTAATGTCTCCAGTACAGCTCTGTTATCTGTACAAGAACTAAAATATATTTGACAGTACATGGAAATACTTTGATAAGTGTATTTGAAATACAGAAGAAATGTTTAATGTTGGACAACTTCTTGAACATGAATTGTAGTAAGCTAATGCTTTCAGAGTTTGTCTTAAAGTTCAATGTAATTAACAGGCTGTAATTACCAAAGCTGCTTGTTCTTGGTGTTCCATGATTACAAAAGTGAGAGCACTGAAGGCTATACCTGTACTAATCAGAAACCCTCTAACTGGGGCACTTGAAACTTATGTTGCTGCTACATCAGTGTGCTATGAACTGACACTGCTGGTGTATTGATGTTTCATGTGTGCTATCAGGCAATTTAATAAAATGTGATTTGGTACAGATAGAGCATAGTTTAATTTTAGAGCATGCCTTCTAAGGAAACAGTTCTACTAATTTATGTATACAGAGAGCTTACAGTTCCTTGTTTTAAAAAAGCTATGAGGAAGAAATGGAGAATTTCACTTGTTTGCTTTGTTAATAAAAAAATATTTCTCAGACCAGTTCTGTTTTTTGAGGAGTGTTTATTTCTGAAGCTATATAATGTTCTAAAAAGATGCTCTTAGAATCAAGATTTTGTCAGAGACATAGAGCAAGTGTATGGCCTTCATTAGTTTTCTATCTTAATTGAATGAAAAGATGGCAGCTTTTTATTTTTCCACAGGGATTTGATGTTGAATGTAACTACTGCAGGTTTATTTGGAACAATATCCCCTGAAAAGTCTCTTTCAATTTTGCATAGAAGGCAGAAATATTTTTGTAAGCAGTGGCTAGCTTCATGAATCGGTCATCAAAATAGCTTCCTACCCTTCTGAGTCCAAAGAAGATCTCTCAGATCTTTCTTACTGCATTCAGTTTAATACATTATTGCTCTTCACATGAGGTTCATCTGTTTATACAGTTTAACAACAGTTGAGCAAAATGGTCAGTTATCTTTTTGCTTTTTAATATTGTAATGACATGTTCTGTCATTTCTTTTGTGATATTGTGTTACCTGTGAAGACTGCAAAAGTAATTTCTACTTGTATGTGACTGATAAAAAAAAATTGGAATTTTTAATGAAATCATTACAGATTAAAATGCACCTACATTTTATTTCTCTAAGTATTAATAATAAAACGTTTTGTTTTCTGACTTCAAAGTTGGCCGTTACAAAGTCTGTGAGCTTTCATGGTTTTGTGAAAAACCTGTAATTGCACATAGGCCCTTTCATAGCTGTTTGCCTGGGCTTGAAGTTAAATAACATTAGCAGGACAAACATAACAGCGCGGAAGACTTTGGGTAAAGTCACTTCCCTTAAATTAATTTTACTTCATTGCCTAATCTACTCTTGCAGAATTGTGACATCTTATTTAGTGCCTTAGGAAAAGCAGGATTTACATACAGTTAATTTTTTACTAAATAGTTTATTGCCATACCCTCACCTTTTTTATTCCCACAGGAGGCTGAAAGAAATGCATTTTTCAGGCCTCCTTTATACTTCATAAAAGAGCAGAAACCATAATTCAGTGTCTAGCGACTCTCTTAAATCAAGCTTGGTTATATAAGGGTATCTGTTCTGTAAAGTAGTGAAATGATTTATCATGCATAAAACAGATGAGATGATTTCATAATCTCATCTCTGTGAAATCTGTGGAGGAAAAAAAAAAGCAAAAAGATTTTCCATCTGCTTTTGCATGTAACCTTTTAATAGTTAGAAGTTCAAAGCCCATACGAGATACAAGATATAAGAGATTTCCTATTTTACGTGTTTTCTAGGTCAGTATGTATGTTGATGCATTTCCTGTCTGGCTGAAGAACAGCAGCAGTTAACAGCAATATCTCCTTACTTAGCCTTAGATATGATCTAGAGCCTTCAAAGTTGCATTTGAACAGCCTTTCAAACACATTTGTAGTTGTTTAAGAAACTGTGCTTAGGAGTAGTTTAGATCTAATGAAATGTTATCATACAAATATTAATAGAATCGTACTTTAAATGTTTCTGCCTTTTACTAAGATGCTGTCAGGACCTCTGCAGAAGTATTACTGTGGCTTAGGTCACTAAGTTAGTTGAGCTACTTGCACAGTCCTGTCTTCTTCTCCTGTGCTGGCAGGAGGGCTTCTGCACTTCTGTGCACTGCTCTTCATAGGGACGCTCCTAAGCTGGTGCAGCATCTTGAACCAGATTGCTGTTCTGACATTAGAGGGATGGGACTGGGAAGCTGGGACTGTAGTTTCACAATAGATTTTCAACCTTACCATGCAGATACCTGCACTTGATTTTCCTAGTATTTATTTGTAGAATTTAATTGTGAGGTTTCTGATTTTTTGGGGCACAAAAGTAAGGATTCTCCTTGCTCCCATATCTCTAAAGGAACTAGCTGGAGTGTTTTGATGCTTAATTATAAAACCAAGATGGCAATGCATGATTGTGGATTGATAGTTTTGTTTTGGTTGTTAGTTTGTAGGACGATTCAACTAATGAACATTTGGTGAAGAATGCTTGGTATGCAACTCTGATGTGCTAAAATACCATGTACTTGTAGTTTGGGAAATTGTACTGCTCATTCTGCAGAAAGTTCCATGTGCTGAATCTGTCAATGAATTTCAGAGCTGGAAGTGTTAATGTGGCTAACTGGCTCAGAGAAAGTGTTTTGGACATTTATTCTCTAATTCTGGGTATGTGAGGTATGTTATAGAGTATGTTAATGATGAGAAATAAATAATTTGTTATGGAACTGTGTTTTGCTAATATTTCTTTTGACTGCCATCTTTTTTCTATTTAGAGGATTTTTCTGTAGTTAATACTGCATTTCTTAATAAAAACTAAATTTTAATGTATTTTTTAAATAGCTTGCAGGAGTCCTAGATGATTGCTTGTGTGACATAGAAAGCATCGATGACTTCAATACTTTCAAGATCTTCCCCAAAATACAGAAACTGCAAGAACGTGATTACTTCAGATATTACAAGGTACACTTAGAGTAATATTTTCCCAGAGTTTTCACTTCAACAGCAGTTATGCAGATCATATTTTAGTGCTGTGTTGTAATCCTATGTCATCTTTAATAGTTCTTACTAATAGATGGGCAGTTCCAAGGGTCAATGTGCAATCCACCCTTCACCACACATCCCTGCTTTTAATGTATTTGTGCTAAGGTGGTTTGGCCTGTGACAAGAAGAGGGTACAACTTCTTAGGGGTGATGACAGCTATCTGCTTAATATCTTGTTAGTTTGGGTTTATTTGGCTGAGGAATCTCTCTAACATTTTAAAGCTGAATTTGTAACTGCCGGTCATGCTAAGTACATCAGTGTGGAAACCTAGAAAACAGTCTTTCCTTCAGATGCCATATAGCAGTTAAATTGTATGTGTGTTTTAAAAACAGAGGAAGATTTACTTGCTGAAAGATTTGGTAGAGGAATTTAGAATTTAGTTGAACAAGTCAAACATTGTTTTGTTCTTTAGAGAACTTTAATTATATTGACAGACCATTTGAAGAGGTAATTGCTTTTGTTTTGAGTACCTGTACAGAACAGTTTCTCCTTCGGACATTAAAGATCATTTCTTTGTTTCTGGTACATAGTTTTGATTTATCTTAGGTGTCAAGAGAATAGACTGGAGAGAGAGTAAAATCCGGATATTCATCTCGGACTCTTCATATTGTCCTGGCTTTGTGTCAGAGGCATACTGATCTCATTTTCTATATGCTTAGCATAGTACCTATAATATTGGGGAAAAAATGGAATTTGGCCTCTTTTTTTTTTTATTGCTCAGGCTCTGATTTGGCAATTCAGTGAAGGTGGTCATTGGGCTTCTATTACTGTATTCCCCCCCTGCCCAAAAAAACAGACCACTTGAAGCAAATTGTTGATCCAGTATAAATGTACTTTGCCAGTATAAATGTATTCAAAGCCTGACAAGTGTTTTACTGGAGTAATTTTGAAAAACATTTCAGTTATTTCAGCTCTTCTCCAAGTTAAAAGATTGAGTAGTGTGTTTCTCTTACTGGGGAAACCTTCATTTACTGTGTAGTGAACTCCAAGTTCATCAGGGCATGGGATTTAGAGTTCAGTTGCCTATTTGCCTGAGGGGCTGCTCTGGCACTACTGTATTAGATGCTTAAACTTTGTCTCCTGTCTGTATTTATCCTTATGTAAAGCCAAAAGTACAGGATATGAATTACATTATTTAGAAAAGCCTTCCTATATAAAAAGAGAAAACATATTCTTTGAAGATTAGGCTGAAGTGTTTAGTCCCAGTCTTTTAACCTACAAGGTATAGTAAGAACACTTAGTTTGTTATAGCAACTTTAAAAGAAATAACTCTCAGTATTAGGAAATCCTATCAAATTAGGAGAGAGATGACACCGGGAAAGAAAAAGTTAAATGTTGTACTTCAAGTTTAGGAGGCTTTCTTGGTGTTTGTTGGTTAATTTAACTACTTTCCCTCCTGGGCATAAACTGAAGCTCGCTGCAGTGGAATTGTTGGCAGTAACGGTCTCCAGTGGACACAAACACATATATATTAAAGTGCAAAGACAATCTCTCACTTCAAATTTAAATTCAAAACAGTAAAATAACTACTAAAAAGAAGGCAAATCAGACACACATTGCTCTAAAATAGTTGAGCTTGTACTGCACTGATGAAGAAAAATTTGATGAAAGACAGATTAGTGCACAAGTTTACTAAGTGCTTGGATGATTTCAGATTTTGAGCAATAAAAACAATCAATGTTTATCATTCATCACCAGAGAAGGAAGACTGAGTACCATAATGAGTTTCAAATTAGACAGCTGATATAGTACAAATACAAATAATGAAAAGTAACCAGTTTATAAACACTACCAGCAAATTCTGTGATTAGTGCTCCTGATCATTACTAAATGGCACAATAAAGATAGGGAGTACTGCAGATATATAGTGTGTGGCAAAAAAATTCAAACACTTCACCTGGACTGTCAATGTGAAAGTCAGTGTGAAGGGGGGGGGCAGGAATCCAGCTTTCCTTTACGTTAGCCTTACACACAGAAACATTAATGATAAAACACATTTTACCACTCTTAGTCTGAAGACTAAAGGTTTTCCTGCATGATCAGCCAAAAAACTGCAGAAGTACACCAGCTTTGAAATCTAACTTTATAAATAAAATGCAAAGCATTTATGCTCAGTAGCAATCACTACCTTCCAGATAGAAAGTTTTAAAAATCTAAAGAAAAAAACCAACCACACAAAACCAGCCACACAACCCAAAATTTACTAATTTTTTTTCTCTTCTTTTGTTTTCCTTTAGCACAGCTTGTGCTACTGTTTTTCAGTTGATAAATACTGCTCGTGAAGACATTCAACTGAAGTTACTGTTTATATCCAGCAAACTACATCTTGAATGATGTACCACTTATTAGAAACTGCTGCAAATACTGAATTTGATCCTGTGGTCAGACACAGAAAGAGTTCTATAAAACATACAGTAAAATTAAGCCTAGTACCCCACAGATGGCATCAGACCCTAAAACAGTTTCAGTGCAAAATTTCAAGAACTAAAAATGTGCTTATAAAAATTACTTAAAACTGTAAGTCTTAAGTCAGAAAACTAATCCTTATGCTAACTACCTTACCATAAAAAAAAAACAAACTACCAAAAACCCCACAGAAACTTCAGTACATTAACAGTCATGTTATATAGATTATGAAGAACAGCAAGTGCTGATTGTAAACGTTTGGTTTTTCTATGTTTAGGTCAACCTGAAGAGACCATGCCCATTTTGGGCTGATGATGGCCATTGTTCTATCAAAGATTGTCATGTAGAGCCTTGTCCTGAGGTATGGATCAAATAATATAGACTGTAAAAATATTATTTGGTTTAAAACTGCTAACTCACGGTGACTATTACTGTACTAACAATATTTACTAATGAGATCTTAAATTTAAGTAAGAGTGACAAAAAGCAGAAATACCTCCAATGTATTTTACGGTCTTGTTCAGCACTGGTTAGGCCACGCCTTGAGTACTGGGTCCAGTTCTTAGGCCCCTCCATTTAAGAAAGATGTTGAGGTGCTTGAACGTGTCCAAAGAAGGGCAACAAGGCTAGTGAGGGAACTGGAGCACAGCCCTATGAGGAGCGGCTGAGGCAGATAGGATTGTTCAGCCTGGAGAAGAGGAGGCTCAGGGAAGACCTTATTGCTCTCTACAACTACCTGAAAGGAGGTTGTAGCCAGGCAGGGGTTGGTCTCTTTGCCCAGGCACCCAGTGACAGAATAAGAGGACACAAGTCTCAAACTGTGCCAGGGCAGGTTTAGGCTGGACATTAGGAAGAAGTTCTTCACAGAAAGAGTGATTGGCCATTGGAATGGGCTGCCTGGGGAGGTGGTGGAGTCATCATCTCCAGAGGTGTTTAAGAGGAGACTGGATGAGGCACTTAGTGCTATGGTTTAGTTAATTAGAAGGGTTAGGTGATAGGTTGGACTCGACCCTAGAGGTCTTTTCCAACCTGGTTAATTCTACGATTCTGTGATTTTTCCAGTAAAACAACTTAAATAAGTCTGTTCTGAACTCTAGCACTGTTTTAGATGTAACATGTTGTGAAGGTAAAGGAAGAAGATAAATATTTTAAAATGAGCTTGCTGTGACCTGTGTGGGAATGATGTTTAATTTGTAGATTTTAATCAAGCATAACTTTTACGAAGTGTAAAAACTGATACTTTTGGTTTTAGAGTAAAATACCTGTTGGAATCAAGGCTGGGAGCTCTAATAAAGTAAGTTGTCATTAATTCCTAAGTTTTTAATGATTTAAAAAAAAATTACAGTAGCTGTATGGCATTTTATCACAAACCTTCAGTCTTGACATAGTGATGAAATTTGGAACATAACTGCTTGTGTATGGCTTTACATGCTTACTTTCGTGTGTGATTGCGTTTCTGACACAGCTGCTACTGTCATGTTGTTTTGCAAAATACAAGGTATGTTTATAGGAATGAGACCTCTTGTCTTCCAGTGTTCTTTCAGAAGAATGTAAATAACTATCTGGAACACTTCAGAAGCCCATTTAATTTATACAAACAAACAAAACCAAAACTAACAACATTTCTACATGTTTAGCTGAATTTTCTGTGTTAGTTAAATCCACAGAATGAAATTGACACAATGATATTAAGTGAAGAAAAATAGAAATAAGAAGTGTCCCAGAATTACTCAGAGCTTTTAGAATCTGAAGGTTTTCTCTAGTACTAGCCAATTTACTGCTAAACCTAGAAATAACTTTCACCTTTCTGCTCTTACAGAATTGAGGATAATTAATCTAAATATGAACTTTCTTACAGTATTCAAAAGCGGCAAATAATTCCAAAGAACTGGAAGACTGTGAGCAAGCTAACAAACTGGGAGCAGTTAACAGTACTTTGAGGTATTCTGAAGTTTATAACAGTAGTACAAAAACACTAATAAGGGATAATTTAATTTTGTCTGTAATGTTTTTGCAATGTTCTGGTTATTGTTCTTCTTTCTTTTCGTAGCCTGTTAGAAGGCAAATGTGAAATGATGTGAGAACATGTAAAGGTGTTAAGTGATAAGTAGACTTCCTGGTTTAAAAAAAAAGGCAAACCAAAAGAAAAAGAGAGCAAAAAAACCCTCACTTTGTTAGTATTTGAAAGCAGTGCCTTACAGCACTGAGACTCCGAGGAGACTTGCAACTGAACTTACTTGGTTTTCTGTTTTTTACCAGTACCAGTCTTTGTTCTTGGTGACTCTGCTGGATTAAGGGATTCTGTCCTGCTGTGTCCCTCAGTTACACTGTTTGTGATCATTCAGTGAACCAGATCAGTGAGCTTATGAGTTACTTCTGTTGTTGGCAAAGTTATTTTTAGCTTGGATCAATTCCCTGATCTTGATAGTTGCATGGTACAGTCAAGATAGGGTAGGAGGAATTCTGCAGGATGGCATTGCTCCTGAGAAGGAAAGTGTGTGGAACAGCACTTAGAAAAACTTGCACTCTGCTAGAGTCTCTGCCTTTAAAAAGTAGAAATAGAGGAATTAGTTCTTCACTGTTGATGGAGAAGTGTGATGTCTTTGATCTCAGATTTCAGCAGTTGCACCTGATGGTGATGTTAAAACTCTTTCCTCTCAAAATCAGACTGTCTTGAAAAAGCAATTGCTGCTCCCTGGTATGTGGTGTTTTTAAACCAAACCAGATAAAGCCTTTGTTCAAAGATTTTTAGGGTAAATAAGAAATATGAGACGGAGTACGCACCTAGAGAACTAAAGAGAATTCTTTTTTTGAGAGCAGAAGATCTAAATTAAATTTGGGATAGGGCAGGTAATGGATCCTGCAAGTGCAAGAAGAGTCTGTGCTTTGTAGGCAAATCTCCATGCTCTCCACATATGATGGTACATCGTCCTCATGATTTTGAGTTATTTTCCTTTATCAACTCTATTTCCTGTGGTTATGAAATTCATGAAGTCCTACCTCCCAGTAATTACTGAAGAAGTTCCTCCCCTAATGCTAGCTATGAAGTTTCCTGTTGTGATTTGGCAAGTCAGAAATGTCAGAATTGCACTAGTACAAATTTGATCAAAGGAAATAGGTTGTTTTCATTATTTCAGGGCACTCCACTGTATCCTGGAGCACAGTTTCCAATCTTCATCTCTCTTATGTTTTGCTGTCGGTAGAGTGGCATTAGTAGTTCTGTGCTGCGTGCATGCATAAAATAAAGCATTCAACTTCTGGCACTGTTTGTGCTTCTTTGTGTGGGAACTTCAAAGGCCACTTTTTTCTGTAAAATATGTCATTGAAAAGTGAATGGACTAGCATTGTTATTCAAAAGACTAAAATGGAATCATATTTGTAATTTAACTTGGAGTGTTTAGCCATCCAGTCTCCCACTGAAAAGCAAGGTTAACTGTTGTAGATATCTTTGAAAGTACAGGTTAGGAAAATATGCTTCCTATCTCCCCAGAGGGACAGCTGCTAAAGTAGTACTTGAAAGGTGTTAAAAATGTATGCTATGAACACATCTTACAAAGCTTTTACTGAAGGATGTGAAGTTGCTGCTGCTGCACAGTTTGTTGAAATGAAGATGAAATCTTTCTTGATGTCTTAACATTTGTTCAGATAACTTCTTAAAATATTAAAGTTCATGTCTGCTTGAATCTCTGGGCAGCTAACAAATGGTAACTATATATTTGCAAGTTTCAGATACAGTACTTCAGAAATCAATTCCAAGTTAATTGCTATATGTGGATTATGTAGTTCTTCCTGATTTTGTTTATTTAAAAGGTTAAAATAAAATGTATTTTTTCCCCTCAGTAACCAAAGTAAGGAAGCTTTCATTGACTGGGCAAGATACGACGATTCACAGGATCATTTTTGTGAACTCGATGGTAAAATGTTTAAGCTTTTTCAGATTGTATGTTTTATTTACTGTCTCTTAAAAAAACATTAGGGATTATAGTTTCTCTCCAAACAGGCATTTAAAAAGTGTTTTAATATTGTGCTAAATGGAAATTTAACAGTTCTTGCCTTACATGCAAAGAACGCTTTTTCATGAGGAGCGTTTGGTAGCTTACACAATGCACATTCACTGTTTGCCTCCTGTTAGTATGGTGAACAGGAGATGTTTGTGAAAATAAATAAAGGTAAATGGTAAGGATTTAGCATATATATTTTTTAAAAAAAGCTTCTTCACACAGAAGAGTTGAATTTAGGTCAAATATAAGACAAATTAGTTTCAGATAACTCAGTTTCTTAGTATTATAATTCTTGTTACTATTCTACTCTTTGTGTGGACTGTTTGTTCTTCCAGCCTTGCTAAGTTTCAAAATTATTTCTGCATTACAATTTGTCCTTATTTGTAAGGACTTCCTTATTGTTAAAACATTAAAATGCTATATTGTGTCTTCCTTCTGCCGTACATATGTGAGTCTTTTTATTTACTTGTAACATTCAAACTTTGAAGAAACTCTTCAAATAAACATGAGAATTGCCAAGTTTAGAATTGACTTCTAAATACTTTTAATATAAATACCTTAGAAAGTCTTCTATGCTAAGAAGATAGTATATAATGCAAGATGCTTTAATCTACCTTTAGGCTATTGTTTGGTGCCAGTCGAGAAAGTAGCAGCTGTAATGGACTTAGCAGCTGCTGTTCCCTTTCAGCATTTCTGCTGCATAGCTGTGAAAATACTCTATATAAGATGTTCCTGTGATAAACAGTGAGCATTACTGTACATCTGAACTGTTACAAGCTGTTGTCTCTGCTATCTTCAAGCTGCCTACTTACATTTTTAGGAAGACTTAGTGGGGGAGAGTACAGTTTAGGAGTCTTTGTTTTAGGAGTAATACTAACCTAAGTACATCCTGATTCTACTTCTATTTCTCCTTACATCATGCACTATTGAAGGAGGATGTACTGACTCCAGCTGTGTTCTTGCAGTGCCTTTTTTTTTTTTGCACTGGCTCTGCATGGTGAGCTGATTTAGCTTCCTTGAGCAGCTGGAAAGTTGACATCTTCCTATCTCCCAGATTGTTGTGATGGTCTGGCTTATCAGGTGAGTTTCTGAGCTGGAGCAGGGAGGGGTGAGAGAATAACTACTGGGAGTGACTGTGAGGAGTTAAACTCTTGTTCTCTTCTCCTTTCTGATGATGAGAGAACTCCTAAGTTACTCAACCATAGCACTAAACTGTGTTGTTAGTTTTACTTTTCATTAGTTTTTTTGTCAGTCTTAAGGGAATTGATCTAGATTTTTTTTCAAGTTCATAATCCAGGTCAGCTTTCCATCTTTCTGTTGCACTGCCCCACAGACTCAGTTGTATGTGGATAACAAGAAGAAAAAATGAAGACCTGAAGTGACCAGGAAGTGTAGGAACTGCTTAGGTTAGCCATGCTGTTAAAGAACTAAAACAAGCTGTAATTGAACTTTGTCTCATCTGGCACTGTGTTGTTGTGCGTCTTGTGTCTGTCTCTTGTTTTTGCTGCTGCTGCTGCTGAAGTGATGCTTAACTGCTTGTGCAGAATCATCTCTTCTTTCTAGAGCAGTTTTCACTCTGTTTCTGTGGCTTTTTTCAACATCTGAGGAGATACTCAGTGGCACTGCTTGGCCTATCTCCATGAACAGGTCTCTGGACTACTAGCTTGTATTGTATGTGGGGGTTTTTAAGCATGAGTTGCACTTGACCTAGAAGTTTGAAGAGGAAAAAAATCTTCCTGTTTTCTTGCTGGTTGTAGCTCAAAACTTTAGTTTCTTTTGATAACTGTTTCACAGTTTTCCTTGGATACAGTGCCTGAGTTTGTAGTGACCTTTAGAGGTGAAGGTATAACTTGTTGAAATGCTGCTTAAATAATGTGTTTCTTTCCATAACAGAGAGAGCAGTTATGCTTGAGGTTTCAGTTATGCAATACAGACTTTCTGCCAGTAAGCCAGGGTATCTGGTGAAAATAAGGCATTTAGCTAAGAAGTGTGCAGTATGTAACAAATGCAAGATGCATTTCTTTGACTTTGTATTAAGAAGCCCCTGTAGCAGTATACCCATGTCAGAAAAGCAGTCTCTCCAACCAAGTATTGCCAGTCAAATAAACCCTGAATTTGAAGCCTGTTTAAAACAAAACCCTGTTTCTATCCTAGTATAGGGTGAGAGGACACATTGCATGAGAAGTGTTTATGGCAGAGTTGAAGAAGCCACATAAAATGTGCTCTGAACTGTTAGACATTATGTTCATACAGGAGACTTTGTAATAAATCATATACTTTTGAGCTTTCTAGTTAGCATGTCTATTGCTGTATTTTCATGTACAAGGCATTTATAATCCAGTTGGTACACAGAGCAGTATTGTATGAGACCTATTATTTATATTTAATGCTGTGTGAGTGTTGTGGGGGTTTAATTAAGTGTTTAACTGGTCAGTTAGGAAACCTTTTCTTGCATATTCTATTTAGATGAGAGATCTCCAGATGCGCAGTATGTGGATTTGCTGCTGAATCCAGAACGTTACACTGGATACAAGGGACCTTCTGCTTGGAGAGTGTGGAACAGCATCTATGAAGAAAACTGCTTCAAGTAATTGAGGGGGAGAGGAAACCTATTTCATACACTTGCTCTTCAGTTTATCTTAAACCTGATTTTTGTATTTTCTAACTTATTTTCTAGGCCTCGATCTGTCTATCGTCCTTTAAATCCACTGGCGCCTAGTAGGGGTGGGTCTTGCCTGTTTTATTTTCTAATGCAGTTTTTTAAGCATAGTGGCTGTTGCAGCAGAAGTGATGCAAATTCCAATCTTCAGTCCATAGGTGTACTTTCTGCTTTTTTATTTCCCTCTGTAGAAGTAGCTGTCCATCTTTAATAGTTTAATATTTAGACTATGGTTTGTGATACTTGATTACGTACGTGATTAATCTTACTTTTATGAATAGGCTTATCAATGTCAGGGGAGCTGAAGTCTCATACTGTTTAGTAAGCATCCCAGGGAATTTTCTGTTGTTGATGGGAGGAGGTTGAAATGCAACAAATTTCAGCACTCTTGTATTCTTCCTTTGATATTTTTATCTAGCACTTGTAAGTTAATCTTTTTAGTTCATAGTCATCCTAGTGTAAAGTATCTGTATATTTTCCAACCATAATGTTTAGTGTAATACAAATACACAAGCAACTGCATTATTTGAAGAAAGAGTAGATGCTTAGGAAGGTTCAGTTATCTGCAAAAATGTTTAAAAGAAAAACAACACCAGTGACTTAGCCTGTAAGTTTTCAAATTAAATTGAAACCTGTAACCTTGTGTTCCAAATGAATCAGCTTTCTCCTGTCAGTGTTTCTCATTTCCCTTAAAAGTTAACTACTAGCCAATAGAATGAATTGGAAAGCATCACTGCACATTAGAAAATGAGGACTGCTTTCAGTATTTATAAATATTGTGATGATTTATTGCTAATATGCACAAATAATTATTTTAAAAAATAAAAGACCACTGGCCAGATTGTTGAATACTGTAAACTGAAGAAAGCTTCCTAACTATCTTTCTGAAGCTAAAACATAGTAGCAGATGGTTTACATACTCTTGAAAGATAAGACTTGAAATTCTTAGTGACTTTCATTGTTATAATGTGTTTAGTCTTGAATGGCCTTAAGGAGGAAGTGGATGGAAAGTAGCTTTTTTTTGTAGATAAGATTTCTTGTCCTTTTTAAGTGCTTGTAGTAAAGCTTGTATTTTATTACTACTTTGTGTGGAAAATATCTTTTTAATATTTATGTATTTATTCTGTTTTTCCCCCTAAGGAGGTGATGATGGTAAGTCATCTTATTTTGCTTGACTTGTGGAAGTAAGGTAAGCATTAAAGAGTTTTTGACATCTGATTTATTCACTTTATTGCGATTGTATCAGAAGGCAGGAAAGTTATGTTTTTGTGCAAGTGAAGATCATAAAATGATCTTGTACAATGGTTTTGTGCAAGTGGAGGTCATAAAATAAGGATTTGAAGGGATAAATCTTTCATGTGGAGTAGGGGGAAGGAGTGGATGAAAGCCACAGAATATGTATTGTGATGAAGTTATTAGCAAGATAACTGGCGATGCATAAATTAAAGGATTCCTAGGTCTTCTCCAGAGTTCCACTGATACTGATGTCAGATCCCTTGAAAGAAGAGGGACTTTTTTGTGTACTTTGTTGAATGCCCTTGATCTTGGGAATGTGTGGAGAAAGAAGCATTTGATCTTGTCTATGGGGCAAGAGACTACGATTTTTTTAGTCAGCTGAAAGCTCTCAGGTGAAGATCTATGTCAGCAGGAAACCTTCAGACAGTAGCTGTAAGGTAAATGGTATCAGATACAATTGCACTGTTCCATCATGTCTTTCACCACTAATGCATACATATAATCAGGCTTGCACTTCCACTTCTGAATGTCCTAACCATTTCTCTTACTCTGACCTCAGCATAAAGTAACCATGAAGTTCAGCCACTTCAGTGCCTATTCTCAATTTAATAGCTAAATTATGTAGCTTTATTGTGAGGCAGCAGCTAATGTTAGCATGAGCAGTAATGCTGAAAATTAATATTCTTCATTTAATCATATATTTTTGTATTTACAGGAGAATCTTTCTACACATGGCTAGAAGGTAAAGGCTCTTGAATGGTCAATAAAGTGTTAAATACATTAGATGAAACACTATAGAAATTTTTTCATCTCCCCAATATACTTTCCATAGTGTAGATTTTTCTAATGAATAATGCACAACCTGTGAGTATCAAAGAATGCATTTTTCTTGGTAGTATCTAGAAATCTCACCCACTTAGATGTTATAGTCCCTAAACCATTCAATGTTTATCTTTTATAAATGGGGAGTTCTATACCAGTTACTGGGAATTTTCTGTTCATTTTAGGCATTCAAGCAGGAACACTACTAATAGTAACGTTGCTAGGCCTTTTTATTTGAAAACAGCTTTAAGTTTGATGGTTCTGTTCCCATTATGTGGACTAACATACATAATGTATGCTCAGAAGGCAAAGGAATTAGTTTTGTTCACATTTAAATGACAATTAGTATTACAACACCGAAATACCAAGTAAGAAATGCCAAATTTCATTCTTAATACCTCTTTATATTAAAAAAGAGAGAAATGTTTCCTATGATGCATATGAGGGCTTACTAAAAATACTGAGGTACTGTAACTGTAGCTCTTGGAAGTTAAATCGTTTCAGTGAAGTTAAACTTCCTTCACTGAAATGTAAGGCTATTTTAATACCTTATTTCTGGTATTTAGTTTGTCTTTTTTTTTCCTGGATAGGTCTTTGCCTTGAGAAAAGAGTGTTTTATAAACTCATTTCTGGACTTCATGCTAGCATCAACTTGCATCTTTGTGCAAATTATCTTCTGGAAGGTAATTTAAGTCTAGATAAAATGGCTGAGTGGGATTCTACAATATCTAACATGTTTGTTCAGGTTTTTTCCTGAACATTTTTGTTGTATACTTCGTTGCTTTCTATTTCTAACTATGTATATTTTACTTTCTCTACCCATTCCCCCCCAACCCCTGCAGAAACCTGGGGGAAGCCTCGCTGGGGACCGAACGTGAAGGAGTTCACTCGCCGGTTTGACCCCGTGGAAACAAAAGGAGAAGGACCAAGGAGGCTGAAAAATCTCTATTTCTTGTATTTGATAGAGCTGCGTGCTTTGTCAAAGGTTGCACCGTACTTTGAGCGTTCAGTTGTTGACCTTTACACTGGAAATGGCCACGAAGATGCTGAATCTAAAGCTCTCTTACTAGATATATTCAGGGATACAAAGTAAGGCACAGTGGTTTCTTTTATAAATAGTTTGAAATTCTTTATTCACAAGTGAGAGTTGATGACTTCTGGGTAGAACAGAACAAGGAGGAGAGTGGAGTGAATCATAGAATCATATGATCATAGAATCAAATGAGTAATAGGACAGAATGAGAGGGATTTGTGCATTTGAAGGGAAGAGGTTAATATTTTTGGAGTTTGAATATCCCAATCTTTATAAAGAACAAACAAACCCAGCAACAAGAAAAGTGTTCTGTTTGCTGCTTTTTCTGAATCTTCATTAATGTACACATGATTTATTTTGAGAAGAAAAATAATACATATGGTTTTACTGATTCTAGGAGTGATCCAGCTTTTATAGGCTTAACCTCTGAAACTGTAGCTATCCTTATCTCCTTCAGCAAGGTTCTTTAGCCTGGTTTCTTTACTCATCTTCTCACTTTTTTGATTGCTAATCGGCTGTGTGGCTTTGTTCCTGTCTCTAACCGTAATTGCATTAAGTGTTTGAGATGTGGTCAGTGATCTGCTGAGGGGCAAATATTAAGACAGTCTGAGTTTATGTTAAGACATCTTGATCAGTAGAAATGGAGTGAAGAAAATCGTCAACAAACTGCAAATAAAGATTTCAAGTGACAGTGATCAAATGGTAAAACTGATGCTGATCAGATCTATTCTGCAAAGGCTGGAAACTCTGAAAAGTGTTTGCACTGGTGTTCAGACTTGCTGGAACACTGTCATTTACACCAGTGTTTGGACTTTATTTTGCATTTTGTCTTTACTAGGTCCTTCCGTATGCACTTTGATGAAAAGTCCATGTTTGCTGGAGATAAGAAAGGAGCCAAGTCATTAAAGGTAAAGCTAATTTTGTGAACGACATCCAAAACACCCATATTGGAATTAAGTTGTGTTATTTTAGCAAACCTCTTTACTTACCAGCAGCATACTGCTGAGAGCAGAGTAAGCAGGATAAAAAACTTACATCTTGGTTTTTATTGTATGTGGGGCCTCTTAATCTAGCGTAAAAGAATACAATCCTGAGCCAAGCACAAAAATCTCTCATTTAATACCTTGGATCTGCTGGCAGGACTGTTGAGAGGCAAATGATTTGAGGTGGCATTATCACAGAATCATCAGGGTTGGAAGAGACCTCGCAGATCATCAAGTCCAACCCATTACCACAGAGCTCAAGGCTAGACCATGGCACCAAGTGCCACGTCCAACATTGCCTTGAACAGCCCCAGGGACGGCGACTCCACCACCTCCCCGGGCAGCCCATTCCAGTGTCCAATGACTCTCTCAGTGAAGAACTTTCTCCTCACCTCGAGCCTAAATTTCCCCTGGCACAGCCTGAGGCTTTGTCCTCTTGTTCTGGTGCTGGCCTCCTGAGAGAAGAGAGCAACCTCCTCCTGGCCACAACCTCCCCTCAGGTAGTTGTAGACAGCAATAAGATCACCCCTGAGCGTCCTCTTCTCCAGGCTAAACAATCCCAGCTCCCTCAGCCTCTCCTTGTAGGGCTTCTGCTCGAGGCCTCTCACCAGCCTCAGTAGATGCAGTGGTGTTTTTTAAATAGTCTCTTTTTCACATAACTATCTGGAAAAAACAGATTCCTTATATAGGGTAAGGTAATGTATTATAATATTAACAGGAAAAATCAGTTTCTAGGTGCAGGAATCTTTTATGGATGCTTTTATACATAACTTTAATTGTTAACATCCTGCTGTTCAGATTGGTAGGCACAACAGTTCCACAGTTGAAATGTGGCTTGGTCTCTTTTAATATTTAATGACACTTTTAATACTTAATTCAGTGGTAGTACAGAATTCCATCAGCATTAGGAAAAATGCTAGTAGAAAGCTGCCAGTAGTTTATCAGCCCAACTAGTGGTTTTTTCTGACCTTAAATATTAAATTCATCTTAATTAATGTGTGCTTCCACTATGAAGCTGCAAAGCAACAATCTCCTTATAGCTTTACATGGGAAATGTCTCTTGGGAACTGTAACTTGTGTACCTGTTTGTCAAAAAGATAGACTGGCTCAAAAGGAATTTGAATAATGGAAATAAAATTAGGTAAGGACACAGTATTTGTAGCTCAGAAAAATTTGAGACCGTTGGTAGAAACTCAGTGGGGCCAGGGGTTGTGGTTTGAGGATTTTACTGTTAGCAGTTGCTTGGAAAAAAAGATTCTGGTTTTACATGGACCTTTCTCGTGGCCTGACTATGTAAGGTAGTGATTTTGCTCAGTTTTGGTAATAAACAATTGAAGTTCTAGTGGTACTACATAATATTTTTGTTTGCTTGTTTTGTGAAGGTGAGACGTAGTTGAAGTTAACTCTTCAGTTTATTTTTAACTGATAGGAGGAATTCAGACTGCATTTCAAGAACATATCCCGCATAATGGATTGTGTTGGATGTGACAAATGCAGGCTGTGGGGCAAACTGCAGGTACAGTTTATTTCATATGTGTGTGCTTGCAGGAGGGTGGGGATGTGGGTGTGAAGATCAGAAGATAAACATGTATTTCAGTTAGGCAGGATGCATCTTACCTTAGCATTCAGACCTTCTGCACATGGCTGGTCTTTTGATATCCTTACTTAGGTATTAGAGAGAAGTGTGTTTAGTTTACTCTTTAAAGATGTTTATCTAGTCACTAGCTGTTTAGTTTACTAAAAGGTATGGTTTGTAGTCTCCCTTTAAAGCAGACACTACATGGCAAAGTCTTGCTGGCAGTCAGTGTTTTACCTGTATTCAGTGATCATATGAACCTTGCAGAATCACCTGTGGGAAACCTTCCTGGAAATACAGCACTTGCTTAATTGACAAAAAATACAGCAAATTGTTGTATTTTTTTACTGTAGCAAATTGAGGCACAAGAAAAAGGAATCATTAAAACTTGTATAATTTACACAGAAGGCAGCAAATATGTAAAAGTGTACAGTAAAACTTGAGAGTTGAAAATCAATTTTAGTTTCTGGAAACATTTTTCTTTTATTGAAAACAAGGGTTTCAAACCTCAAGTTTAGCATGAAGTCCAAACAAAGAATAGTTATGACTTGGGATGCCTACTGTACTGCTGCAGAGCATTAAGCTTATTCTGATAAGTGTTCAAAGAAATGCATAACATGAAAAAACTTGGTTGTCTCTTCTGAATTTTTGGGGTTCTTTCTGCCCTGTCTCAATTAATGTCTCTGGTCTATTCATGTTTTTCTCTTCTCAAACAAAATTAAATGGGGCCAGTGGTGATCTTATTGATGGTAAAACACTCAACTTTTTTTGTAGACACAAGGCTTAGGAACTGCTCTGAAGATCTTGTTTTCTGAGAAGGAAATACAGAGCCTTCCTGAGAATAGCCCATCAAAAGGTTTTCAGCTCACACGTCAAGAAATAGTTGCTCTTGTAAATGCCTTTGGAAGGTAAGATTTAATCATTTGTGTAGAACAAAAACCATAAAACTGCAGCGTTGGCACTTATGGTCTGTGGAAAGATAGCGTTGTGCTTGTAGATGTGGCTTTTTAAAGGGCTGAAGTCCTGTTGGTGGCATTGATAAACTTAATGCCTTCAAACTGAGTGTGTACTGTGTTGGTAGCCAATTCATTTCTTTATCTCAAATCTCATAAATTCCACCTTGTGAAATGTTGATGTTAAGTCTCTTAAACAGTCAGAAGCATTACACTTTAATTATGTCTCCTTTTTGAGCAGCAACTACAGCTCTTCTACCTTTTACATTTCTCTTATGTTTTTTGACTTTTGGAGTATAAATTGGTTATTTTTATTAAAACTTCAATTAACTTCTTTTACCCATTGAAGTGATGAAACAAAACCCAAAACATTTTAACAGCTTTGAAAGATGTGTAGAACTTACTTAGTTCATCATGCTAGTTCTTCAGCTCTTGAACGTAGTAATCTGTTCCTGTTTAAAATTGCTACCACTGGTTAGAGATTTTTAGATATTCAATGAAGTCAGGAAGACTTAAACATATATAAACTTTAATCCCTGTAATAGTTTATAGAATCATAGACTCAACCAGGTTGGACAAGACCTCCAAGATCATCCAGTCCAACCCGTCACCCAGCCCTATCCAATCAACTAGACTGTGGCACTAAGTGCCTCAGCCAGTCTTTTCTTGAACACCTCCAGGGAAGGTGACTCCCGCACCTCCCTGGACAGCCCATTCCAATGGCAAATCACTCTCTCTGGGAAGAACTTTCTCCTAACATCCAGCCTATACTTCCCCTGGCACAACTTGAGACTGTGTCCCCTTCTTCTGTTGCTGGTTGTCTGGGAGCAGAGACCAACCCCCACCTCGCTACAACCTCCCTTCAGGTAGTTCCAGACAGCAACACTCCTGAGCCTCCTCTTCTGCAGGCTAAACGACCCCAGCTCCCTCAGCCTCTCCTCATAGGAGAGGCTCATAGGGTTTGTGTAGGTATAATGAAGAGTGAGATGGTGGATCTTTTGAGGGAAGATACTGTATTCAGGGTGTTAATCTTTGGAACAAAATTGTGCTTTAAAAAAACCCAAACAAACAGAAAGCCCCCCTGGAAGATGATGATTTGCATTTCTTTTGCAGTTGAATTGTTAACATTTAAGGTTTTTTTTTTGTTTTACAGGCTTTCCACGAGTATAAGAGAATTGCAGAATTTTAAAGTTCTATTACAACAAACTAGGTAATGAAGGCCTTTGCACAACCCATTAGTGAAGACCATTTACATGACTGCATTGAGCAGAAGGAACAGATCCTTTCAGGACTCACGTGAACTGATAAAAATCAAAACTGAATACCAACTTGAATATTTATGTTTAAACTAGGAATGGTTATTAATTAGAAAAGATAATTTATGAATGAAATTCATAGTTTTAAGATGTGTAAATTATGCTGATCAGTTTATTTTTGAAGTTCTCTGCTCACAGTTTTCTTGTACTAAAACTTCATAAATTTTATTTCCTTGTCTTCCTGAGACATCTGTTTTATATGAAAACATATGTACCTCCACCCTGACCTGGCTTCTCCTGAGACAGGCACTTCACCTTTTGCCTCTCCTGAGTATGAGCTTCAGTATACTCTTGAGAATTGGGTATGACAATTCTGGATAAAAGAAAGGAAAAAGGAAAGAGGAGAGGGAGAAACAAAATAACAACAAAAAAAACAAAACAAAAATAAACAAAATAAAAAAACCCCAACAACCCAAAACCAGAAAAGAAGATAAAGCTCTTGTGGATTTCTGGCTTATTACTGTAATAATTTTAATTACTTAAATCCAGGAAATTTACAGAGCAGAAAATTTTGTTTCATACTGAGTTCCTTTGCATCATGCCAGTATCAACCTTTTTCCCATACGCGCTGCTTTTCAGAATTTCCTTTGTTCTTTAAATACTTTTTCTCTGCAGCACAGTTGAAGTGACTTTTCTGCAGCCCCTTGGCTATCTGTGTTTGCTTGGGCATGGGGCTGGAGTTGAGTGAGATGGTTAGTGGCGTGCTGCTAGCTGACAAGCCAGGGTCAATGAAGTTCACATCTACCCTGCTTTGTTTTTGAGATTGTAATCATGAGTTCAGTCTTCACAAATTGTCTTTAACATCTAAAATGATAAAAGAGCACACTTCAGCTGTGGAAAAAGATTTGCTCTTTATGGGTTAATGTTTTAGTGCTATGTTAAAAGGTCAGTACAAAAAGCAAGAGCTTGTTTTTGTAGTCACTTTTTGAATATGATGCTTTTAAAAGTTCATAACTACACTGACATTTAATACTGCATACTCTATCTATGCAATCCCTAACTGTACCTTCTTGAAAAGGATATTCAGCTTAAGAAAACGGGTATGTTAATAACATAACTTCCATGAAATAGGAAATTACACATGTACCATTGTCTACAAACGCCAATGATAACCTGACCATCATCCAAAAACCAGAATTCAGAAACAGTGCTACTGAGGAGTAGCAACCAAATGTTTGCTTTAAATTCAAAATGGAGTAATTTCTTTTTTTTAAACCAGCAAGTTTCAAAGTGAAGTTAGAAGTCATGAATGTATGAAGTGCTGGTACAGTGTAGATACATCACTTGTTTTTAAAACAAGTCTTCACAAAATAAAGTGCTCTTAAACATTTTTCACCCTACCATACATTTAGTGAGCTGTTTATATAACTGATTGTAAGTGTATTGGCTTCCTTAATGTGGTCCTTTACAGCTGAGTTTTTCTGAGAGCTGGGATATGCTCTATGTCCTTTATTTTGAGATTAGCCTAAAATTTCTACCTGACTGTCAATGACATGGACTGTCTTGCTGACACTTGCTGTTATAAAAATTACTGTTTCTCAATCACAAGTCAAACTGTGGTAAGCTAAATGGAAGTGGGATGCGGCAGTGAGGGGTGGAGGGGGTTTGGGGCTTGGGGAAGAGAGTACAACAACACAAAACCAAACATCCAAACAAACCACCCCCACGGAGCTTTACTCTTAGTTGCACAAATTGTCAATGAACTGCTATCCAGTCAGATGTTCTGTCTCAGCCAGTAGGTAATTTAATGTGATCTGAGAGAAAGGTGGTGCTGGTCTGAGGAAGTTACGTTCTTACTTAGTAGCCCGTCTCATCTGTGGGCATCTCTCTCTGAGCAAGTCACCGCAGGCTTCCTTTTTCTAGTGAACAGAGAAGAACCAGGTGATTTCTAAGTGCATTCATCTGGCCTACTCCAAGTGCTGTATTTGCACCCTAGAGATTATTTTTCTCAACTAAATGGAAGTAGGAATCCAGATAACCAGCTCAGATGTAAAGAGTAGTGTTTGATAAAGGAGCTGCACCCTATCTGACTCTTCTGAGTAATTGTATATATTGAAACATTTCAGGTTTTTACTTGGCTGTTTAATGTCTTAGCTTTTGGATGGACATGCGAGGGCACGAACCTGTATGCTCACTGGTGTGAGGAATGCTGTATAACTGGGATTTATCTCTTGTTATAACATGTAGTGCCTAAAGCTTTAGACAGGATCTCCTAGTTGGAAAAAAAATTTCCTGTCTGTGCTGCCCCAGGAAGGACCTGAGTCTCAGAGTTGTTTCTTAACCTTTTCCCCCCTTTGCTCTGTGGGGAGGGTGAATGGCTTCCAACCTTCTAGGGATGCACCTTGCTAATTTTCTTTCTGTCCACCTGTGCCTGGCTACATCTAAGGACACTGAAGCAGCATCATGTACTAGCATATGCATTTGCTTATGGGACAGGTGAGAGATTTAGGCATGCACATCCTGGACACCTGATCTTTGGCACAATGAAGACAAGGCTAATACAGTTGGGTAAGGACATAATGGGAAGCTTTTCTTCTTTCCTTTCTATCATGAAAACATGGGAATGTAGCTGAACAGCAAATTGCATATGGGAAAGTTCTGTTGCATTTGAAGGTACGTCTCAGTGATCAAATATGGAAAGTGTTTCACTTCACTGTCATTGTAGAACTAGGATGTAAGATGATTTTTTTTCTGATTACAGGTCTAATTGAAACAACTTTCCTGTCACTATCCTTTTTTACTGTATTTGATGTACATTCTGTGACTATGCTGCCTGTGAAGCTTTGCCATGTGAGTCAGATGACTACATTCTCTCTATGTGAAATTTTAGAACTTTCCAGATCCCTTTTTTATACTCAAGAATAAGGTTAGTTATGCTGTCTGTGACCTGTAAACTGTTTTAACTTCCATCTCCCTCTTGGGGATCAGCTTGTCAACATTGTCTGTCATTCATTTCAGAGTGAAAGTACATTTCCCTGTACAAATGACACAATGATTGTAATCCCAGAAGTGGTGACAAGACAGACAAAACCATTTAATTTTTCCAGCATCGTGAAGGCTCATGTGAAAGGGTAAAAAAAGACTTAGTGCACATAGGTAAAATGTAGGGTGCTGTTGCTGAAAATTTGCTGAACAATTTGCTCTTTCAGTGCCTGAGAAGGAAGGTAAGAATATAGATTTATAACAGTGACTTGCATATGATGGAATAACAGAAGTGTTTTCCTACTTCAGCTGATGATTTGTGCTGTCTGTCATTGTACGTGCATGAAATACACTGTGCCACACTTTTCTTGAGTTGTGTTTTGATGGTTGGGTCACCTTTATCTGACCTTGCTTTGTGCTTTTCTGGGAAATGACCTGTAATATGTTGTAAATAATTTTAGATTCTTATGTTTCTATAGTAGCAGTGGGCAATCCATCACTTTACAGTTCCTCCATATAGCTAAGCCTATTGAAATGTAATATTTATTAAAATTTGAATCAATGTTGGAACTGCTTACTGAGATCTAAACACTTCTGAATCTTTACTATGTTTGAACCTATAAAATGCAAATTAAAGTATTTTCTGCTACAACTTCTTTTGTGAATGTACTTTTTGGGTTTTCATTTGAATTTATTTTTCTTTCAATTTGTCTTTTAAGTACACTTGATAAAAATTGTATAACTCAAATTATTTACATGTCATTTGAGCGTATGATGAGGGGCAGGCTTTCATCCTCACTTTCTGCTCAAAAGATGAGTGTAACCTGTATATCTGTCACTGATTACAGTGCATTTGTGTGTGTTAGCACACCATGTCAGAACTACAGAAACAACAGGTCCTCTGGTACTGCATTTGATACAGTTCCAGTGGAGATCAGATCAACTGCGTTAGAGATACTGAGTGATTATGCCACAGAATTTTGTGCTGGAGCACCTCTCCTATGGGGACAGGCTGAGAGAGTCGTGGGTTGTTTAGCTTGGAGAAGAGAGGGCTCCAGGGGTGCTTTAGAGCTGTCTTCCAGTACCTTAGGGGGGTTGCAGGAGAGCTGAGAGGGGACTTGTGGCAGGGGCTGGGGGTGACAGGACAAGGGGCAATGGCTTTGAACTGGAAGAGGGGAGATTGAGACTGAAAATGAGGAAGAAATTCTTTAGAGTTAGGATGGGGAGACACTGGAATAGGTTTCCCAGGAATGTTGTGGATGCTCCCTCCCTGGCGGTGTTCAGGGACAGGTTGGATGAGGCCTTAAGCAATGTGGGCTACTGCGAGGTGGCCCTGCCCATGGCAGGGGGATAGAACTGGATGATCTTTAAGGTCCTTTCCAACCCATTCTATGAATTCTAAAATATGGTCCTGTAATGAGTGTGGCCAAATGTAGTCCCTGTTGGAGTGCAGTTGTTTTAAGAGGTTAAAAAGCTTGTTTTGGAGTGAAATTTGATCTGTTGTGACCCTGTCTCGGAACACTTCACAAAATCAGTTTTGTAAAGATGTTTTCCTGGTTGGTTCTCTCAGCAGGGCTGGGCTCTTCACATGCCATTATTTCCCTGAGAGGGTTTTGCAGCTCTCTGCTTCATCCTGTGTATGCATTTTAACAAATTCCATTAATAAAATTTGACACACGTGTTTCAACCCCAGTTTAGGTGAGTAAGTGCTGTTTAAATCTGTGTTTGAGAGCATTTAGTTGATTACTGTGATTGGTTGTAGTCACTTGTCATTCCACTTTTTTGCCTGCCTTTTTTTTTGCACAGGGATGAAATTTGGTTCAAGTGCTGAATTCTCATAATTAAAATTCTGCTGTGCAGCTCTGTCTACTGTGAAAAAATGTAATTCATGCAGACTTTTCTTGCACCAGGTCTCTAGGCAGTTTTGTACAAACATGATTGTAGAACTCCAAAGGGCTTAGCAACATTTCTGTTCTTCTTCCACCCCTGCGGCACCTTTTTTAATCTCTGGCTGATAGTTTAATTGGCTGCTTTGCTTGCAGGAACCTTTGGGAAGAAGTGAAGAAATTAATGGAAGCTCTGGAGGGCAAACAGTTTGCAGGCTGTACTGTGCTTCTGCCAGAGGCAGGGCTTGTGCTTTAATTTTTCTCACAAAGGCCCTGTCCTGGTAGGGCATAAATCTTGCCAGCCAGTTTTAACCTGGCTCTCCTTCTCCTGTCGAGCGAGTAAGTAGATGAGCAAAGCCTTGAGGGCTAGGGGACTTAGCACCTCATGTTGGGTGTCTTGCGCTGCCCTGACCGTGCCTGCGTGGTCAAAGGAGGCAGGAAGCTTTGAATTCATTGGCCAGAACAATGGTGCTAGTGCCTATTGGCCAGTTGGATTTCAAAGTCAAGTATATAAAGGGGGATGATTTAGAAACCATGCCTTTCTGCATTGCCTTTCTGCACTGTGCCTTGCTACATTAGCCTGTCTACATTCAGCACAGAGCCTTCCTATCTCTTCTCGTTTGCAGCTCGTTAAATGCAGCCAGGTGTTGCAGCTCACACTAGTGGCTTAGCAGCATCTTCTTCCCTCTGCCTGAAATACTTGTCTTCTACCCTGGGATCATCACGAGTTTGACAATATCTTTGATACAGCAGACTTAGGGACCAAAAGCATCGTGAGTACATATGCTGGAGCGAATGCCAAGACTATAGGCATAGTTAGACTTTTTTTCCTGTTCTCGCATTCTTATTTCCCAAGTTCTGATTGTTTAAGCTGTTTAATTCTGTGCAATTGTTTCCTCTCGACTGAAAATCCAAAGAACCTCAGGGAATTTTCCCAATTTTTAAATATTAATAATAATAAAAAAGTAATATTCATACAGAAATTAATAATAATCATCTGTAACAATGATTAATTTTTGGTACAGGCCCAGGCCCAAACCCCAAAGACCCGTGGAAGACTTAGGATATGAGTATGGCACTCTATACATTTGGCTTTAAAGCAGGACCAGATCATATCTACTCCCCATCTCTTATTTTTCCTGCATGCACCCTGTGAAATGCATAGGAGAATTCTCCATTTCCTAAACTTATTGAAGAAGTTGCACATGAGGAAAGTATTGAGCTTGCCCACTATTTGGTGACACACCTCAAAATGAGCTGCTTTTGTAGAAGCAGAGATTGCTATAAAAATCAGTTTTTCTCTAAGGGAAATGTGTCTTGAATGACTATTTGTTTCACATGGGGAAAGGAGAAAGAGATGCTGGAAGTACAGAGTTCACACGAGAGCATACTAGTCAGTGTCAGGTGCAATAAAAAGACCTGCAGGAGAATTAGGGTTCCTGTTAGGCTAGTATTAACTGTTTTTAGGCATGCTATTTGCAAATGTCACATATGGTGGATAAAAGCCATTGTAATTTCTAGCACAAACCACCAAATTTATCTCTCAATATTAAAGCTGATGCACAGCTTTGCTAATTATGCAGAACGTAGCTTCTAAGTCCACTTGAGTCTTGCTGTATTCCCAAACTGCACTGGGTAGGTTTCTAATAATTAAGTACTGTTACCTGTATCCATCTCCCTGGCTAGGTATTAGCATGTACCTAAAACCGATTGCCAGAGGTGATCATGGAACTTGAATCTTTAACTTAGAAGTTTTCCACTTGTCTTGCAGCTCAGTGCTCCCTGTTGTATTGCGACTCTCTTAGTACAGCCACTGAGATTTCCCTGCTCTCAGAAGAATGCAGTGTATTTAGAAATCCTAACTAGAATACAGGTGAGTTTTAGCCTCCAAATGCCTTGCCATGTTGAGTAAGTGGCAATGATCCAAAGAAAATGTAGCAATGGCTTGAAAAGACAGTATTTATTCGGGTTATTTTACCCTTACAGGCTTTTATGTGTCGTGTAAGAATTTCTGCTGTCCTCTGTTTGAACAACCCATTCTGGTGCTTACAGTATATTTATCATAATCACACATTTCTCACCTAATACACAGTGTAAAAATAAAAATACTTAGAAAATAATTATGCCATTTTGCTTCATGAAATGTGCTCTTTTCAAATGAGCATAAAATGATTAAATTATACCTTCTAACCACTCTATTCAAAGCCAAACCCACTGTGGCTTAGAACAAGGTATTAATGAGAACAGTCCTCAAAATTTTAATCATTAGCTTATACTTCTTCAACTATGAAAGGCTTGTGGCAAAGACAAGTTCTTCATTTATCTGTGCATAAAAAACACTTCTAAAAAACAAAAGGTGAAGAAAAATTGCTAAGCTTTGTTTTCCAGAGCATTTGTTTTAATACTGGAATGTCCTAGAACACTGTAGTTGATTGGAGTTACATAGGGCTCGGCCGGTCTGTGTCCAATGCTGGATCGTGTTGGAGGGATCCTATGTAAGCCATGAAGCTGTTGTTTTGATGGCTCCAGTCATAGTAGTCTGGAGAGAAACTTAAAAAGATAATGGAGAAGTTAGTGACTGGCAGGTTAGTTTTGTAGGCAACTGGTTAGTGAACATGGGCAACACATAATTGTGTAGACGTAGTTCTCACACTGAAGTACAAAAATGAAACCCCAACCAGGGCTTTCAGGCTGCTATTTCTTTTTCTGATCTCTCAGTTACCTTGACCCAGGTGTTTTCAACTCATCTGTTTCCTGATTCCTCTGGTTCACTGAAGACACTCCCCTTTCTGATTCACTAATCCAGAATGTGTTTGGAAACTCTAGAAGCTGTGCTGCAAGACCTAAATTTCCTATGTCCACGTACAAGGAACCGTTGCTTGGTTGGCAGCCCTGGAATGCTGCCTTTTCTTCTATTAGCAGTATGAGACAACACAGGTGACTCGTTCCCTCCTTCATGTGTCCATGCCTAAGAAGGGAGGCTGCCTCTAGCTCTAGGCTGGACACCAGCATCCTCATGTGGAAAATCTAATACAGGGTTGGAATGACTGGTAACTGTAAATTGTGAGTATCCAACTTTACTGAATCATACTTTGTGTGGTTGCTGTCTCCAAGCTCAATCTTGGCTAAATGAGTGAACTGGATCTGAGTATGTCAGCTGTGGTAAGCAAGTTAGCCTTCATTGTAAGGTGACTGATGGCACTAATGAACTACTAGCATAGTGTAGACGCAGGAACAGCAAGTAACACGACTTTCAGGGCAGGATAGTATCTTGCCAGTGCCTGCCCTTCTCTGGTTTGGGTGCTACGAACTGCTGTCAGCTGCTCCTTTCCAGAAGCGAAACCTTACCTAAAGTTCACAGTTACACAAAGAAAATGGCCTTTTTGTGCTGGTTCTGAGTTGTATTAGATTTCAGCATTTAGGTGGATCCACATAAGATTTCAGCAAGTGGGAAAGCAAATGCCCTCTTTTATTTCAGGTCAACCCTAAGACATTCAGCCATGTTGCAGGGCAAACTATGCTGAGAGGCTTCTTGCTACCAACATTGCAAGCTCTTGCCTGCACTGTTGAGATTTCCCTGGGTTCCCTGGAGGCGGAGAGACAGCTGGTTTGCTAGGTTGCCTTGCTCACACACTTAAACTAGTAAGTGACACTTCTTAAGCCACTCCTGGAGAAAAACAGGGTGAAACATGCAACTCGAACATCTGACCTGAGATTTTGAAAGAATGATGTAACTCTTAAATTATGTAACTGTGTCATTCTTGTGTCCTGGTAGACTGTGGGGCCCTTGGATCCCTCCAGTTACTTAGTGCTGCCTTTCTGCTTCAGGTTCCCCCTTTGCTTCCCCCCACCCCCTGGCAATTATGCAACAGTTGGAGATAGAAAATTTATGTTAGTCTTCATCAGAGTGTTAGAGTTCTTCCTCTTCCAGTTTCTGTTACAGGAAGGAAGCTGTTTCCTCTTGTATCTCACCTGCCCTGTGCCCCCTGTGGTGCAATATTCCATGCTAAATCATCATCACTGTCATATCTGCGAGGGTTGTCGAAGAAGTAAGATCTGGGACTGAAGCCATGGCTTGGGACCATTCCTGCATTGGCCTGAGGGAAGGAGAATCTCAGTCAGTACTTACAACGGAAAAATTAACTGCTTGGTGCCTGATTCCTAAAAGAAGTCACCTCAGATTTACCTCATGGCTTCCAAAGTAAACCAGGCACTTCTACATTTACCATAGACAAATGATATACTTTTGCTTTTTCTGTTTAGCGGTTTAGGGATCATCTACTGATCTTAACAGCTTTCATTTTTTTTCCTTTCTAGCTGACCAGTATGACCCATTTCTGAAACCACCTTCCAGCACATATTTAACGTGTCTGCTGAATTCCTGTCCACCTTGGGCAACTTAGTGCTTTTAGCCAACTGACTTCATGTGAGCAGTAGGGAAGCAGCTGAGGAGCTGAAAGATATGAAACACCTAAAGAGTTTTTGTTTTGCCTCCCACATTTGTAACCTTCCATCCTGGTGTGTAAGTTATGTCGCTTACCTCAGGAACTGATCATGCCACCCAGCTTAATGAAACCACAGCTGAAAAGCCCTTTAGAACCTCTGAGCAATTTCAGCCTCTACCCTACAGTGCTATGAAGGTCAAATCCCAAGGGAAAAAAATCTTTTGATAAGACAGTCAAAGGGGTCTACATGTAAATCTTTCATTTACAAAGAATTTCACCTTTGTTTCTCCATGAATCAAAACAGAAAACATAGATTTTGAAGTTCAGTTTGATTCTGGAAACAGTACAGAGGAACAGCTAGGACCCATGTGAGCCTTTTATGGTGCACGAATTTGTCCCCAAGAAACAGGGCTTCCTGCACCTGTGGATGCACTAGAATGATATCTTCCCTTTGATCATAAGAATGAGAGCAGTTTAACCTTCTCCTACTTTTCAGATATTAAATAACTGACAAAGATGAACGAAAAATAGGCTCATTTCCAACATTCATCTGGCTGAGGTATGGCAAGGCAAAGAACCACGTACTGCAGTTACCCTGAGTTAGCACCAGAGCAGCCAGATAACTTGTTCCTGGCTACAGTCCTCTGTGGAATGGAGCTTAACCTTTAAGCAGTGCTGAATGCAGACTGCCCCTTCTCAAACTTTTTTGTTTCTGAAGTTGTGAATGAAATGTAAAGCCACAATTTCTTGTGCTTGTGCCTGATTAAAACAAAGAACATTTCTGATTTATAAAAAATCAGAATTATTACTAGGTTGTTTGGCTTTGGTTTTGTTTGTTTAACTGAAAGAAAGTTTGTTTAAAATCTAAACCTATGCCTTCTGGCTGGGCATTTTCAGCTGCTGGACTGTTAGAAACTTAACTGCTCCAACAGTTGGCCCCCTGAACACATTAAAGTCCTGTGGCCCTTGGTCTCCCTCTTGTGGCTTACCTGCACTGAGGTTCAGTTTTGCCTTGTTAAAGTTCATTTCTGTTTCTAAGTAATTTCCAGTTTTCCTCTGAGCCCTCTGATCATCCTCGTGGCCCTTCTCTGGACACACTCCAGAATGTCCACATTCCTCTTTTAATAGGGGCTCCAGAACTGGATGCAGTACTCCAGGTGGGGTCTTAGCAGAGCAGAGGGGAAGAATCACCTCACTCGACCTGCTGGCCACACTTCTCCTCATGCAGCCCAGGCTCTGTTTGGTCCTCCAGGCTGCAAGTGCACACTGCTGCCTCATGTTGAGCTTCTCGTCCACCAGCACCTTCAAGCCCTTCTCCTCAGGGCTGCTCTCCGGCCACTCACTGCCCAGCCTGTGTTTGTGCTTGGGATTGCCTTGACCCAGACACAGGATCCTGCACTTAGTCTTGTTGAATACAAGACTGATACCAGGTGCCTGTCAACCACCATACCCTAACTAACCCATACACTAACCTGGGGATACTGCCTATAGCTGTAAAAAGACATTTGTCCATTTAGTAACTGCTTGGATATTAAGGATATTTAGATGGAATTTTCCTTACAACTTACACCTTAATCTCTGTTCTGCTGAAACAGCAAACAAAAACATCAGCAAGTGCTTGTTCTAGCTATTGTTTTTTGACATGGAAACAATTCAATGAGTACACAGCTGAAAGAATTTGACCAGTTAGCACATGGTCCTTTTCACTGCTATGTGAGAAAAGACTCTAAGTTTGAACAATAGACTTCTTTTCCATTTACTCCAATAAAGTACTGTATTAATTCAAAGGAAAAATGCCCCTAAATATAAGAAGGTTCTCCATTTTTAAGGTCCACTGCCTGAGAAACACCTTTGTTCTTCTTGGAAAATATGAGCTTCTTTCATGAGGAGTCAGTATAAAGAATTAGGAAGTTTGGATTGCATTTGTTCTGCCAAGGGCACATTGAAAAGTCAAAATGTAAAGATTCAAAAACTCCTTCACAACATGTGCCCTCCAGACCCACCTGGACATTGCAGTAACAAATTCCACTTACTAGATCTTTTGTAGGGTTTCGAACACGGAAGAAATACACAACCAAAGAAGTAGGCAAAAGCTCCCAGATGAAAAGGATCACTCCAAACACTATGTAACCTGCATCTCCCAGCTGACATTTCAGATCTGCCTGTTGAAAAATTAAAGAGGAGAGTGTTTAAAAATAGCAGCTCATGTAAGAGTGTAGGAGCCACCTTCCTTATAATCTATATTGAAGTGGCTAGAATACCTGACATGACCAGAAACTCCATTTGGTAAAGCCAGATTAACCTGGCTGACAAAGGCATACTAGAAGAATCAGGGTACTATCTTATTGGGTCTTCCCTTTCCTTCTACATCTTCTCCTCCTGCCTCTCCTTCTCGTGTCTTTTCATCATTAAAATCTAATGCAAGAGTTCCTATTCTCAGAGTCTGGCAGGAAACCAAGTGATCAAATCCTGGTAATGAGAAACAATTTCACCAGTCCTTTTCCAGCTGGAAATAATATAGGAACAATCAATGCGCAGGTCTTCAAAGGTATAGTGGCGATCTGCTTGTAAGAATTAAGGCTTGGATCCCTTCAAATTGGTCCATATTTTTAGCTTGACTAACCATGCTGCTATTCTAGCATTAACCTTGACCTTCTCTCTAGGGATCCCTCCACCATTCACCAGAGTTCCAGAGGGAAAATCCTGTCTTCTCATGTGTTTTGTATGGAAGAGAGAAGGGTGATGTTCCTGACAACTGACCAGAGTATCACAGTATCATCAGGCTTGGAAGAGACCTCACAGATCATCAAGTCCAACCCTTTACCACAGAGCTCAAGGCTAGACCATGGGTACAAACATTGGATTCTACTTTTATGTGGCTTTTGATTCTGGTACCAAATTGAGCTCATTGATTCCAAGTGGTTTACATATGGCTGTAATAATTTACCCCAAAATCCAGGCAACCATAATGTCAGAAGTCAGGTCAGATGTTAAAAAAATCAGTAGTAGGCAATTTCAGTTAGCTCCCTGTGAGCAACCTCTGACTCCACAGGGGAAATAGGAGTCAACACGAGAAGTGTCCCTGCAGGGGTCAGCAGGAGCAGGAGCAGCACTGCAGACCCAGACAACAAGGGGGAAGGTGTCAGGAGATGCCACTCACCCTTCTGCCTAAACCTGTTCTAGTTACACGGAATGGCATCACCTAGCTGCACTCCTCCTCATCAGAGCAGGGTTGAGTAGTGGTCTCTTGACAGACCCTACTCAGCTAACTCATAATTAGATTCTCTAAGCAATCCTATCCTACTGTTTATCTCCTTATTTACAGTTTCATCTACTGGTCAACTCAAGCCTGCCATTTTGCCTAGCCTTGACAGAGCTGGAAAACTACAAGGGCCTAACTACACTCTTTGAAGAAGAAAAAGGAGCCAAATGCCCCAATTTCAGAAAGCTCAAAGAAGAATCACCTGCTATTTCCTTTCATGTTTTCATCAATTGTTAGCTTCAATCCAAATTGTCATTTGCAGTTAAAAGCTGGGGAGAATCTTAGTCTTATCCTCAAACTACAGAAGTTAACAATGCCAGTAACAGAATTAAGGTAAATAGCTTCAAAGCCCTGGATGGCAGTAGATTTGATGATGACTTTCAGACAGAGCATGAATCACCTGCTGTTTCCTTTAATGTTTTTATCAATTGTTAGCTTCAATCCAAATTGTCACTTGCAGCTAAAAGTTGGGTAGAATCTTAGTCTTATCCTCAAACTACAGAAGTTAACATGCTAATAACAGAATTAAGCTAAGTAGCTTCACATCCCTGGATGGCAGTAGATTTGATGATGACTTTTGGACAGAGCATTCAAGTAGAATCAGGTATTGTGTTTCTGCCTCTCCAAGTATGTTACTCTCTTTCTAATGGGAAAAAAAAACACTAAAAAAAAAAAAAAAAGTAAAAGCCTTTTCTTTTTCCTTGTAAAGAATAAAATTAAGTTGTTTCCTCCCCTCCTCCCCCCCCCGGCCTCCAAATTATTTGGGTAGTGTTACTTTCAGCACCAAAGAATTTTTTTCTTCTTATGCTGAAGTTATTGGGAATTAGTATTCCTGGAACAATACAGTCTTAATTGAATGAAAGAAAAAAAAAAAAAAAGAAGAAAAAAGGAAAAAGAAAGATTTTAATATATTCATTCCTTTTGTCTTGAAATCAGCCATCATCTGCAGAATGCATTTTTTCATTAGCAAATGTTTTCATACTTGCCTGATCTGATACGTTGTACCAGTCGTAATCAAAAGAATTGACTTTCTTGGTTTGGGAAAAAGATAAGATGAACAAGTTGTAACAGGCTCGTGAGGTATAAAGTAGTATAACAGTCACTCCTATACTTGTCACCTGACACACAGATGAGCCCTGGAAGAGATTTAAATACAGGTTATTATTCATGAAGCAGCTGAGAAAATCATTGCTTTGCATGGACTTCAAGGATTGTCATCCTACTCTGTGTGATGCAACTGACATCTTCATTCTTTGATCAGTATATCCTATGATATGATACTATACTTATGTATATTCCTGCATTTTATTAGTGCAGTTGTTTCCATTTTATTAGGCAGTGGTAGCAGTTGCAGCCCTCATGAAGATGGGCTGTGACTAATTCCTACAATTTATTGTACAAGTGCTGCTTTCCGAACTGTGAAAACACCTAAGAGCTACATTCGGTATCAGATGGAGCAGGAGAATTTGCCCTTTAGCTCCAGATTAGCTACAGAGCATCTTGTATCACATTCTGGCTAGCTAGCACGATGCAATCTTGCTGTGCTTGCCGTGCACCTACTTCCTAAGCACAGGGATCGTAACAGTCAGCAGTTAAGCACAGCTCATCCTGCCTTACCTGGTGTCAACTCAGAGAAGACCAAGTGGAAGCACAGCCTGTGGGCAGAGTGACCACGGCTGGGCAGTCTGTGAGTGGGAACTTGGGCACAAGGGGAAGAATTGGACTACAGTGTGTGAGCTAACAACAGTTCCTAAGCCCCAGAGAGAAAAATGGACAGAGCAGGGAAAGAGCCTAACCCATCATGAGGAACAAGTGAAACACCTGGCCACTGTGTCAGGTGGGAAGGGTCACTGGAGGACTGAGACACCAGCACAGGAGTTGCAGCAGCAAGGAAGAAACCCAGAAGCCATGGCTGCAGGGATCAGAGTAAGTCTGCTCACAGAAGCAGGCAGACGTACAAAAACGGGACTGGCCCCGAGAGAAGCTCTAAGTAAACCTCATGCATTGTCTCTGGAGTAGTCCTTTGCACAGTCGAAGGAGAAAAACAGCTTAAAGCACCGCGTGCTTCTAGAGGAGTGGGATACCTCGCAGTTACTTGCTTCACCAGCACTGCCCTCTGCCTGTGCTGGCAGACCCACACCGCTAAGGTGGATTGTCTGTGAGAGAGGCTGGGGAGGAAGCCGCCGGTGCCCTCACAGGCCTGTCTGTGCCACAGCGCGGGAAGCAGGAAGCTCTGCGCCCTGCTCTCCGCCCGTGCGCTCTGCTGCCAAGTCTGCAGCCGAGGAGCGGCGCTCCAGGGCGCTGTGGCGAGCAAAGCGCAGCCAGAACACAATGGCTAGCCAAACACCGGTAAAAGTCCCCGCGGCACCATGCCCTGAACCCCCAGCCTTCAGGAGAGCGGCAGGGCCCCTCTG
This sequence comes from Pogoniulus pusillus, assembly GCF_015220805.1. Classification (NCBI taxonomy): domain Eukaryota; kingdom Metazoa; phylum Chordata; class Aves; order Piciformes; family Lybiidae; genus Pogoniulus; species Pogoniulus pusillus. Next base: position 17,278,065 of record NC_087281.1, on the reverse strand, counting down.
CTGCTCACCCTCCTTGGTGGCTACTTATTCCTGCGGCTCTGTCAACCCAGCAGCTCCATCTGCGCTCCGCGGTGAGTGTCAGCAAAGGCAGGCTGGGGGACCAGTCACAAAATCCTGACAAAAGAGAGCTTGCCTGCTTTCCTGGCAAAGTAACAGTGATTCATGGCACAATCAGGCTTGCAAGTGCTACCAACTGCCGAGCACAGCCAGTCTCTCCAAGTGAATGCTGGCAATGATAGGCTACCACTACCGGTGCTCACCAGGCCGTAACCTGCAGCCATTTTAGAGCGGGCCAAGCGCCTGCTGTGCTGCAGCAATAGAAGCCACAGACGTAGCAGGCAGTGGTGAAACCTGTGGCAAGAGCAGCAGATAAGAAATGCCATAAAAAGAAAATCTTTTGTAGGGCGTTCTCTATTCTCTTTTAGTACCAGCAAGTCATGGAAACCGAGGGTGAGAGTGCAGGGAGAAGCAGCTGACTGCCACGCACCATTTCCCAGTTCAGTGGCACTCACAGACTAAAGGCAGCAGAAGTGGAGAATGGGATTGGCATTACTGTGTGTGGGTTTCCCTATGTAGCTGCCATTCTGTAACAGCTTATAGTTAAATATACTCAAGGTTTAACAAACTTAAACCCACCAAACACCAAAAAGGTAATTAAAGTGTTCTGCGTTTGAGCCTTGTCAAATATATTTGGTGGTTTGGGTGAGGGATAGAGCAACAGTAAAAGTAGAGCCAAAGGAATCCTTTTCCAGTCACAGAGGCCTACAGGAAAGAGGAGGAGGCCTGAGTTTGTGGAGTGTTCCACTGCGTGATGCTTCTGGCCAGCACAGGTCTGGCCCAATTCACCACTTATGGGCAGGGCTGTGCACTTCCTTGGTGCTGAGAACCAGGCTCTCCCTGCACACTGCAGCGTCTAGGTGAACACATTTTCATTTGTGGTCAGAAGACATATGCCAGCAGATGGGAGATGCAAACAAAAGACTGCCAGTACCCATAGCTACCTATTCTCATGGTAGAGCACACATTCTCTCCAATGCTACTGCTGTTATACCACTGTAGGGAAGGGATTTTTCTTCTTTAGCTAGCTTTTTTTCAGCAGAGCAGTGGCAGGATGTTTCCTCACTGGCAATTCCAACCATCTGTATCCCTAACTCTGTGCAGTCAAATTCTACTGAAAGTCCTCAGAGGAATTCCCATTTCAGATCAGCAGAGAGAAGCGAAGTACTCTTGAATTTTCTTTTCCACATTCCAGCTTTCACCAGTGAGTGTCCTGCCCTTTCCTGCCTGCAGTAATGTCAGAGTTTGTCTGAATTTTGTGAAACAGATTGAAGCAAAGAAAATCAGATTTCCTGCAGGAGGAGGAAGTAGAACAAAGTAATCCAACAAAGCCTCCCTTAGGTTAGTACTGCTTGTTACAGGGATCTAGGCCTTTGTGATTTGCAGTAGTAAAAAAAAACTTTTCTTACTAGTAAAAATAATCCATTGCCCATGCCCTTTGGTCAGCAAGTGACAGGCTTGGGGTGGGGGGAAAACCAATCAACAAACCAAGCTGTGTTTTTAAATTCATCCCTGAACTTTCGGTTGTGCGGTATGGCCAGATCTGAGTAAACAGGAGAAGTACTCCTTTCATCTGATTAAATAATGCAGAGAGGGATTTTATTCTAAGATTTTTCTAAAGAGTAGCTGAAACTTACATTTTTGGATGAGTTTTGTTGTGGTAAAGATAAATGTGCTAGTGGTTTAACTAATGATTTTATTTAAGATCTAATGATCTACTGCTAAACCAAAAAGCTTTCAAAGCTCTGTTCCCTTATCTACAAACACAAACCACCCCTGATTCTGTAACAAATGGGATGCCACCCTGTGCCTTGACCACTGAATGTATCCAAAGATGTAAATCTAAAATGTTTCTTGAAAGAACATTTTTTTAGATTAATGTGAGAGACTTTGGTCCCCTTCTCCCCACTCGACTGAATTTATAGTGCAGTCATTCTTTTAAAACACATTATTCTTATTTGTAGGAGGATATGAAAATGCATAAAGTTGTATTCATATTCCTCTGTCTTATCTTTAGCATGCTGCTACCTTAAACATTTCACTTAGTTATTAATTTATAAGATGAAGGATACCAAAATATAGGCCACTTCTACATAGCATTACTAAAATTAAGTCATCTTCAGATGCAGATAGAAAGCAGAATCTACTTGACAAACAACTATGAGAAAATCCAGCCAAGAAATTCAGTGAATTCTGCCTGAAAACTGCCCTTTTTTGTGTCACACTTTTTAGCCAGAAGCGCTCTTGCTAGCACTTAGTACTTAATTTGGATATTGAGCAGGACAGCCATCCAAAGCACAAGAAGGGAAATTTATGGTTACCAGGGCTCAGGGGATCTAAAGAACTGTGTGGCTTTGCCTCACACTGCCCTTGTCATTCAGAAGGTACTTGAAAAGAATTGAAAATGTACCTTACCTTGGACTCCAAGTAAATGTTGGCTAAAGACATCTTGGAAATCTTATACAGGCAGATGGAGAGTGAAACGGCACACAGCACAAACAAGGTGTCATTAATTGCCACCCGGACAGAGACAATGACTTTTCTCTCTGAATTCTGTGTCCTCACCAATACTGCACATGTTAAATTCACCAAGAGGAAGAGGAGACTTATGAAAAGAGAAGCCAGGTAGAGGGGCAACCTGGGAGAGTGAGGAGAAAACAGGTTTAGTGACATTGTTCAGTAAGTGTGTCACGAGATGGAAGTTGTCACTGAGCAATGAAAGCTGCACACATTGGGCTGAGAGTGACCAGCCACTCAAGCCTAAATCATAGTGCTTCGGCTTGCTAGAGAGATTAACCTAGGTGATTTCAAGCCTGTTTTTACAGTTACACAACAAGCTGTAAGTAAAGACACTGATGTCAGCAACAAAACATGGAAGACTGTTGCCACAGGAATACAATAGCACAGTTCTTAAAAACTACTTAAATACATGTGAACTTTCTTAGAACATGCACTTCATATACAACACAAACCCTCTGACTGCTCACTGACAGGAGAAATCTTGTTAAAGGTTGAGCTTTCTGGAATGGACATGTTTTGGCCCTGGTTCTATTACACCATTGTCTAACAGTAGGAAACATTTCTGAGTTAGTGGTTCCCCAGCATCTTTCTCTGTCCCTTTTTCTAAATAACTTGACCATGGGCAACCTCTTGAAATAAATATCAATACATTTATGCACAGTGATTCTGGGTTGGCATTTTGCCATCTATGCCAGGCAAAAAGTTGTTTTGCACAATCACAGGAGCAGAGTTGGAACAGAAACGTGGCAGACAGAAGCTGGACTGTTTATTTCCAGCTGTAATTTCCACACCTACCCAGCAGTGATACCTGCAAGGTATGCTTACCATATACTCAAGAAAAGCTACTTCTAATTCTTTCTTACTCCTACACACACCTGTGGAGCTTTTCATTTAAAAAAACCAACCAACCAAAAAAACTCATGCAGTCATGTTTCCATTTCAGGTGTTTGCTTACTTCATTATCATTGCTGACCAAGGAAATTACTGATAAGAGTACTAATCTGCCATCACTGCCCACAGCTTTTTATGTCTGCTGGAACTTTGAAATAGGCTGACAGCAAACATGCAGACTGTCCCTGAGGAATCTAATTCTGACTGTAAACATACTTCACCCAATGGTGATCTTCTTTCACACATCCATATCCTTTCGGGGTAACACCAATGCATCTTCAAAGCTGAGGAATAATCTACTTCTTTTTAGCAGGCAAGAAAGGAAATGGTATTCTTTTGAGACCCTTAAAGTGTGTTAGAGTTTCCAGGGGGAACCAAAAGACTGAAAGTCCCTGCTGGTGAATCAATGCCCTTCTTTCCAGCTACATCTGGCAGTGAGTGAGGATGTTGTCTTTTCCTTGACAATCATGGAAACTCTCTCTTAAGGGGGAAAGATTGTACTCATTCTTAGCCTTCCAGTGCAGGGGTTTGTTCTTAGGATAGGTAGCTACAGTTCCTTTAAACCTCAAAGTTTAATGCTGAAAGCATTGCGGTCCTGAAAGAACTTTCTCATAGCAGGAGGCAGTCCCCAGTTGTAGTGATGGTACATTTACGGCTTTCATTAATATGTCAAGAGTCTTTCAGTGGTGGTCATGCATATTCCTCTCCTTCCTCTCCTGAAGTCTATTTAACTGTCTCATTTCTGCTCCCCTATTGTAGTGCAGGTGAAATATTTTGATGGTGTTCAGGTTTACAGGAAAAGTACACTCTTAGATGCTGCCTGCTTGCAAGACAGTAAGTATATGCTCTCTTTTTCTTCATCTTAGGCAGAGAGACCTTCCACTTCACTCCGCTCTTGGTGAGAAGGGTGATCCAGGGAACTACAGGCCAGTCAGTCTCACCTCCGTGCCCAGTAAGATCATGGAGCAGATCCTCCTGGAGGCACTGCTGAGGCAGAAGAATAATGAAGAAGTGATTTGGTGCAATCAACACAGCTTTACCAAGGGCAAATCATGCCTGACAAAACTGGTGGCCTTCTATGACAAGGTCATAAGATCAACAGACAAGGAGAGAGGAGCCAACGCCATTTATCTGGACCTGAGCAAAGCATCTGACATTGTCCCACATGGTATCCTGGTCTTTGAGCTGATAAAATATGGGTTTGATGGGTGGACCACTTAGTGGGTAAAGAACCCAAAGAGTGGCTGTCAATGGGTCCATGTCCATGTGAAGGCCAGTGACAAGTGGAGTCCCTCAAGGATCAGTACTGGGACAAGTTTTGTTCAGCGTCTTTGTTGGTGACATAAAGAGTGGCATTGAGTGCACCCTCTGCAAGTTTGCCAACAACACCAAGCTGTGTGATGCAGCAGACACACTGGAGGGAAGAGATCCATCCAGAGGGACCTTGACAGGCTGAAGAGGTAAGCCCACTCTAATCTCATGAGTTTCAAGAAGACCAAGCGCAGGGTCCTGCATCTGGGTTGGGGCAACCCCAGGCACTGATATAGTCTGGGCACTGTCTGGCTTGAGAGAAGCCTTGAAGAAAAGGACTTGGAGGTGCTGGTGGATGAGAAGCTCAATATGAGCTGCCAATGTACACTTGTAGCCCAGAAAGACAATTGTATCCTGGGTTGCATCAAGAGCAGTGTGGCCAGCAGGTCAAGTGAGGTGATTCTCCCCCTCCACACTGCTCTTGTGAGACCCCATTGGGAGTACTGGGTTCAGTTCTGGAGTCTCTATTATTATGGATGTGCTGGAACATATTCAGAGAAGGGCCATGGGGGTGATCAGAGGGCTGGATCTCCTCTCCTGTGAGAACAGGCTGAGAGAGATGAGGTTATTCAGTTTGGAGAAGATAAGACTCTGAGGAGACCTTATTGTGGCCTTCCAGTATTTGAAGGAGGCCTGCAAGAAAGCTGGTGAGAGACTTTTTAGAGTGTTAGGTAGCAATAGGACTAGGGGAAATGGATCCAAGCTAGAGGAGGATAGATTTGGATTACACATTAGGAAGAAGTTCTTCACTATAAGGACAGTGAGACACTGGAACAGGTTGCCCAAAGAGGTTGTGGAAGCCAGGCTGGACGTGGCTCTGGGAAACCTAATCTAGTGAAAAGTGTCCCTATCCATTTCAGGGTGGATTGGAACTAGATGATCCTTGAGGTCCCTTCCAACCCATATAGTTCTATGGCTCTATGATGCTGGCTTGCAATCTGCAAGGCTCAGAGACTTCTAAGCAAGGCTTCTCCTTCATGAAGTTTAGCAAACCAAAAGTGAAAATAAAAGCATTGTCATGCTTTCATGCCCACACACTCCTCTATGTGCCAGGGTGAGACTGTCGTGGCCAGACAGTTGTGCATCTCTTCACATAATGATCTTCCATTCCCCTTATTAACATGATGTGGCTGGGTAAATAAGTGCCTGTTTTGACAATAGAAGCCTTGTTGCTGAACTTCTGAATAAGAACTGATGGAGATGCAGGCTGTGTCTCTCCAGGCGTTTTTAGGGTCTCTGCAGCTGTGGAAAGCATTTCTAACTCATGTAAAGACAGAATGTATCCTTATATCTCAACTACAAGGGCACCTACAAGGCATGATTGAGCATTTGGGATGTTTTACAAAATAGAAAAGCAGGGCAGGAGAGGTGCTTCCAGGTTGCACCAGCCACTGCTCAAAAGCTTATTGTGTCTAATCCCCACTTTTTGGGCTACACTATTCAAAGGATCTGTGTGTAATCAGGCTCAGCCTGGGAAGACACATGCTAAGTTGTTCTGGTTCTTTCTGAAGTACAAACACACGTCTAAGGTTTTCTTTGAGCATAGAAGTCAAACTTCAGATGAACACAGCAAGATTCACCTCGTTTAACAGGAAAATCTCTTTGAAACTGCTGTGTTTTGTATGTGCTTTCCTCAGAAACCAGGCAGTGTCTAAGGCCTGTGTGTAATAAGGCTCACACATGCAGCACAGCAAGCCTCATCCAAACCCAGAGACTGTAAGAAACCCCCCAGCCCAGGGAGAAGTGCAGGAGGACTGTTTAAGTATGAAATTGAGATGGCACAGGTGTTGCCCTGAGCTCTTTTGCCACAGTGACTAACATTGTGTAGGCTGTGCTAAGTTTGCTTAAGATTCTGAATCTCTGATAGCCTTTTATCAGTTTGTTCTGTATCTGAAATGATCCTGATTTCTGACTCCTGTGCCACTACGTAGACTGCAGTCCTGCCTCCTTGTTTCCCTGCTTGTGCTGCCATTATCTATTGCAGAAATACCAGTTATCTCTAGATGCCAATACTGGACAACAATGTCTGACATAGATTAAAGAAAATAAGGGGATTCCCCCCCCAAAAAAAAAATTGCACAATCAGAAATGAAAAAAAAAACCAAATTCAGTAAGTGCAGACTTCAGGCTCTGGCTGTAGGCCATCCATCATCCTCTTTTCCATCAGGATTTGAGCTACCTGATCTAATGAAAGATGTCCCTACCACTGAGAGAGAGGGCAGAGTTTTAAAGGTCCCACTTAAACCACTCTGTGATTCTATCTTTCACTACCCTGTTACAATTGAGATTCAGGCCCTCAGCTGTGGGAGTGCACATATTACACCACTTCAACTACCTTATATAAGATAGGAAACAAGGACAGCTTTATTTATAGGGCTCTTCTACACAGGCTAACCATGTTCATAATAAGAGATCTAGGTATTAAAACAAAATACTACTGAAGTCCTTTACCAACAGAGCTGAAAGAGGAAAAGGCCAGAACAGATCCAAGTGTGATCTCTGTTAGAAATGCAGCAGGCAAGAGTCAGGGTGGACATGGAACTGTTATGGGAAGCATAGATTTGCATAGATGAGTAATTCTAGTCACAATATATCAGAAATGCTCCAAGTACTACAAGAGGGTGCTAATGTTGTCACTTTGTAGGCATTGACTGAATATGACAAGCTGCCTTTGCTTGAAGAAAGACATTTTCAAGCAGTTTTCAAGAATAAAGCCTTGCTACAAATATCAGTAGCTGATCGGGTCCAAAGCTTCTAACTTTTGTCTCTAAAGCCAGTTAGGAACATGTTCACAAACCTTCCTCGTACCACCCTGACCTGCAGCCCAGACCTTGTGCAAAGCTGTCCTGTTTATTCCTTTGCTTATGTGTACCATCAGGGAGAGGCATGGTGGAACTGGGAGTCAGGTGATGTGTGTGCTGTGCTTGTCTGCCAGCCCATACTTCTGGATTTCCCTCCCACAGAAGCCAGAGTGTAGAGGGAGGTGAATGGATGTGAAGGTGTTTACCAGGAAGCATCCAGCTCTTGCCCCTTGTGGTTTGCAAAATGGCATTCCTGAGATCACCAAAATAAATGCAGCCTCTGTTCTCAACCTGACAATTTTTGCATCAGCTGCAGCTCGACATGGAGTCCACAGCCCTAAGTTGGCCATCACACCCTACATGTCCCATACCCTCTGGAGCTCAAGTACGGGTTGCCTCAAGCCTGCTCTCACTGTACTACCATTCTACCAAACATTGTTTCTAAAGCATTGCTCCAGATGATTGTCTCTTCAACTGTATCAAAACACAACTGATGAACAAACTTCACAAGGAAAGGGCAATGTTAATATTTGACCTGTTGATACAGTATCATGTTCTCCTAGCAGTCAGCAAGTAACAGGTCAGATTTCTGTTTCAAATTACTGCTTTCCTATTCTGAATTCAGACTGTAAATTTTCTTTAGAACAGAGACAACCTCTCCCTCCCCCTCTGTCTAAACACTGCCTGAGGCTTTTAAGCATTGCCACAATAAACATCAATTTATTGAGCTCTTCCTCATCTTTCTGGACATTTCTGCCCTTTGGAGAGCTTTCAAGTAATTCTTGTCATTTCCTGATGCTCAGCAAGATCCCAAACAAATCTCTTCACCTAAATACAAAGCTAGCATAACCTCTACTCTGTGGAGTCATGGGACTTTCTGTGTGAGCTCCCAGAAGAGCTTCCAAACACATCACAAACTTAAATCCATTCTCTAGTTCTTTCCCTTCACAACTCTCCTCTCACTTCCCCAAAGTGTTTAAGTCTCTTATTACCACTGACCTGATGGTTTAATACATACCCAGTCAGTCCCACTTACTCCTGCGCTACCTTTACCAAAACACTGGATCTGAATTCATCTAGAAATGCAAATGTTGAGAACCTGTAAATGAATCACCAGGATGAGTGTTTTCTACCTGCTTTTGAAATATTTGCCTTTGAAATACATGCACGTCTAAAAATGGTGCTTGTTTTGTGAAATGACACAGACTTCTAAACATTGCAGGAAGAAACTGGCCCCAGAACCACCATTATAAAACACTGATATATAAAGAGCTAAGGTAGGAGTACCACAAATAGTTAAATACAGCTACTCTTTAACACATGAAATGTTTTCATAGTTCTTACCTGTATTTCAGTAGCTCTGGGGAGTATTTTGACTTAGCTTTGAAAATCACCTGCAAAACAGAAAAATACTGCATCAAACATAAGGTACATGAAAGCAAAGAGACTGTGATCTGCAGGGATGCTGTCTCACAGGTCACAAGAAACAAAATAATAGGTTTCATTACTTAAAAGATTAGCATTTGTTGTTTAACCATGTCAGTCAAGCTCTAAGAAAGTATTAAAACCACTCAGCAGGTGGCCATGATGTACAAATTGTCTACACTATTATTTTTGTGCAATTGTCTACACTGTTATTTTCACTTACTCCAGCTTGGGAGGAATTTCCTTTATACCACGATTCACAAGAGGACCAACAGCAGTAGAATCATAGAGGCAAGTCATTAGGCTTTTACATGACCTAACAGTCCATGTGTCTCATGCAGAACAGCCCATAACAACACATTGATTCAGATGCTCTATTCACGTGAAGACCCCATCATAGCATCCTGGCTTGAAATGGGATATTATAGAATTAGAATCAACCAGGTTGGAAGAGACCTCCAAGATCATCCAGTCCAATCTATCACCCAGCCCTGTCCAATCAACTAGCCCATGGCACTAAGTGCCTCATCCAGTCTTTTTTTGAACACCTCCAGGGACGGCGACTCCACCACCTACACATCATCCAAAGGATGCCTTCAAGAACCAAACTGATTGGTTTGCTCTGAGGCATATTTGGCTTCTGCTGACTGCCTGTTCACTATAGAACAATAAGTCCTTTTACTGAAAGCTCAGGCCCAGTAGTCACCTCGCTGTTACAGACAAAGTCCTGACATGTTTTCTGCAGTATACCTAGGTAATACCATCACAGGTGTTCAACCACTATCAGAAATTATATGAAAAACATATTAGCATGTATCTTATTTATTAAAGAATAAACATCACTGCTTTTTCATAAGGTAACATGGTTTCCAAGCACACTCAGTTTAGCAATGTTCATTTAAATCAACATCAAAGCAGACTGATTGGCTAGGAGTAAAAAAAAAACAACCAAAAAACAACATGCTGCATGACTTATTTTGGGTTGTTGCCTAATTTTTTTCTCCTCAAGTTATCCTGCCTTATTCATTTCACTTGGTTTTGCATGCCCTTTAGTTGTATCTTGCATAATTGATTAGCATGCTTTCCCAAGGAAATGGGACTTACATGATCAGTATGCATGTGTAGGCTTGTGCCTATTTGTCTGTCACTCCACTAATCTTAAAATACTCTGGTCAGAGAAATGATGGAAAAATACTTGAGGCATCAAAGACATGATCCTTTATCACTCTCAAAAAACACTCAGTGACCTGATGGAAGTAAGAAACCTTGTAAATGCATCTTATATATGAACTCTGTGAGAAGAACCCCTCATAATGTTCCAACACATCACCCAGTATGACAGTGTCTGCACTGCAAAGTATTATAAGAAATGTCCCACATATGAAAACAGCACAAAGTCAAGCATCAGACAGATCTGGAATAAAATCAGGATTCACTTGTTCCAGCACTTCTTGAACAACTTGTCATTTAACTCCTATTCATCATAACAGCTGCCTTGACATAGAAATTTTTTCCTGTGATGCATCATTCAGCTGCTTAGCACTAACTGTACCTAGATGACAACTTCTTAAGACAATAAATTAGCAGCCCTATACAAGAGGATTTGTTATTGGACCTGTTTGTCACACATGCAAGTGAAGTCATCAGGGATGTCAAAGTCAAAGGCAGCCTGGGTGCAGTAATCATGCACTAGTGCAGTTCACCCCCCTAAGGGGTATGAAGCCCACGAGAAGTACAATTAGGACTCTAAACTTTAGGCAAGCAAACTTCAAGGAATTAGTGAATAGGACCCCTTTGGGAAACAACCCTCAAGGATGATGGAGTGGAACAGAGCTGGCAGATTATTAAGGATGCTTTCTATATAGCACAAGAGATCTCAAACCTCGCATGTAAGAAATCAGGCAAGGAAGGCAAGAGACCATTATGGCTGAGTCACGACCTGACTGGGCAAGCTGGGGCTACACAGGAAATGGAAGAAAGGACAGGCATCCTGGGAAGAGTATAGGGATGTTTCCTGGTTGTGTAAGGACGAGGTCAGGAAAGTCAAGGCACAGCTGGAACTGAACTTGGCAAGGGATGTAAAGAGAAACAAGAAAGGATTCTACAGGTTCATTAACCAGAAAAGAAAGGTTAAAGAAAGTTTATCCCCACTGATGAGCAACAGTGGGGAACTGGTAACAATAATGAGGAAAAGGATGAGAAGACAGATTCTCAACAACTTTTTTGCCTCAGTCTCCACTGGCAACCTCTCTCCTCATGACTCTTATGTTGATGACAAGCTGGAGACCAGGGAAACAAAGTCCCTCCCATTGTAGGTGAAGACAAGGTGTGTGAGCATCTGGAGAACCTGAAGATATATAAGTCCATGTGACCTGATGGAATGCATCCCAGAGTCCTGAGGGAATTAGCTGACGTAGTTGCCAAGCCACTCTCCGTGATATTTGAGAAGTCCTGCCAGTCAGGTGAAGTCCCTGGGGACTGGAAGAAAGGAAATATCATACACATTTTTAAAAAGGGTAGAAAGGAAGACCCTGGGAACTGTCAGCCTCACCTCTGTGCCTAGGAAGGTCATGGAACAGATCCTCCTAGATGCCATGATAAGGCACATGGAGGATGGGGAGGCAATTCAAGACAGCCAGTATGGCTTTACTAGGGGTAAATCCTGCCTGATTAACCTAGTGGCATTCCATGATAAAGTGACTATGTCAACAGATAAGGGATGGCCTACAGATGTGATCTAGCTGGATTTCTGCAAGGCCCCCACAACATCCTACTTGCCAAGTTGGAGAGCTACAGATTTGATGGTTGAACTGTTAAATGGATAAGGAATTGGCTGGATGGTGGCATCCAGAGGGTAATGTTCAGTGGCTTGAAATCCAGATGGCGAGCAGTGACAGGTGGTGTCCCTCAGGGGTCCATACTGGGACCTCTGCTGTTTAATGTTTTTGTCAGCGATACAGACAGTGGATCAAGTGCACCATCAGCAGGTTTGCAGATGACACCCAACTGAGTAGTCTTGTTGATATGCCAGAGGCATGAGATGTCATCCAAGGGGGATCTGGACAAGCTGGAGAGATGTGCTCAGGTGAACCTCATGAAGTTCAAAAAGAGCAAGTGCAGGGTCCTGCACCTGGGCCAGAAAGATCCTCACTATCAAAATGGCCTGGGGGATGAGGTGAGAGGAAGCAGCCCTGTGGAAAGGGACTTGGAGGGTCTGATGCACAAGAAGCTGGACATGTGCAGACATGTGCACTTGCAGCCCAGAAGGCAAATCAGATCCTGGACTGCATCAGAAGATGCCTTGCCAGCAGATCCAGAGAGGTGATTCCACCATTTTGCTCTTCTCTGGTGAGACCTCACCTGGAGTACTCCGTCCAGTTTTGGAGCCCTCAATACAGGAAGGACATGGACCTGTTGAAGTAGGTCCCGAGTAGGACCATGAAAATGATTAGGCGGTTGGAGCACCTCTGCTGCAAGGACAGGCTGAGGGAGCCTGTCCAGCCTGGAGAAAGAGAGGTGCCAGGGAGGCCTAATAGTGGCCTTCCAGTACCTGGAAGGGGCCTACAAGAAGGATGGAGAGAGATTGTTTACAAAGGCCTGCAGTGATAGGACAAGGGGCAATGGCTTTAAACTAGAGAAGAGCAGATTTAGATTGGAAGTCAGGAATGGGTTCTTTACCGTGATGGTAGTGGAACACTGGAATAGGTTGCTCAGGGCAGTGGTTGGGGCCCCATCCCTGAACATATTCAAAGTGAGGCTTAACAGGGCTCTGGGCAACCTGATTTAGTTAAGGATGCCCCTGTTTGCTGCAGAGGGGGTTGGACTGGATGATCTTTGGAGGTCTCTTCCAACCCAGAGCATTCTATGATTCTATATTGTACTGTTATCTTTGCCAGCTTTCAGGAGAAGCACTGAACAGAAATATTCAGAGACTATGCAAAGAAATACAAAAGACAAGCAATTTACAGTGGGCAATGAGTTTTGCTGAGGCCACAAAATATAGAAAATTCACAAGTTCCTGAAATTCATCTCCTGTGGTTTACCCAAAAAGGACCCACTCACTCCTATAATGTCACGGTGCACTCCTGTCACATAAACAAGAACAAGGTTGCCCTACCTAGCAAATGCTCCGTGGATAACTTAGCTGAAATGAAGTATGACATTACTGCTGCAGATACAGCAGGATCTCCAGATGTGAGATCACCCATACAGCTGTTACTGTCAGTACACATTTGGTTAGCCTCTCCTAGCCAATAAAGGCTTATGAATTTTATCAGAGTAAAATGACCATTAAGAAAGACAATGAACACTATGTAAAACATTAACACTGGACAGAATGAAAACTACACTATAAGACATGGACATTACTACAAAGTAGCCTGGTGAAGAGGAGGCTCAGGGGGGACCTCATTGCTGTCTACAACTACCTGAAGGAAGGTTGTAGCCAGGTGGGAGTCAGTCTCTTCTGCCAGGCAACCAGCAGTAGAACAAGGGGACACAGTCTCAAGTTGTGCCGGTGGAGGTACAGGCTGGATGTTAGGAGGAAGTTCTTGCCAGAGAGAGTGATTTGCCATTGGAATGGGCTGCCCAGGGAGGTGGTGGAGTCACTGTCCCTGGAGGTGTTCAAGAAAAGACTGGATGAGGCATTCAGTGCCGTGGCCTAGTTGATTGGACTGGGCTGGGTGCTAGGTTGGACTGGATGATCTTGGAGGTCTCTTCCAACCTGGTTGATTCTATGATTCTGTGACAGAAATGCAGCCAGCCAGGTTCTGCCAGCTTTGCTTAAACCTTGCTGAAACAGTAATGGAGCCTTAGTTCCTGAATAGCCTCCTAGACGCAGTGCAACTGTCACAGAATAAAGAGCTGTTCAGTGGGAGTAAAGATATCAGAAGCTGATCTCAATATAACTTACATGTGTGGGTGCAGCTTTTTGCTTTTAAGAGTCATTTAGCTCAAGAAATGGGTTGCTCAATAGCCCCTCCCCGCAACAGCGTTGAGAAAGCTTCCAGTCAACATCTGAGTCATCTAAGCAAGTCTTCCAGCAAACCAGAGCAAACTAGGCTATTCCTAAGAATAGACTTAACAGCAAGCAGAAGGCAGACTGAAAAAAAGACCTGAAATGAACAGCAATACCGAAAAGTCAGTGAAATCTCTTGCTAATTTTCAAAGGTCTAAAGGGTTAGTTTTCTTTCATAAAAGCATTTCCCCTTTTGCTTTTTTCTTTAAAGGAGAAATATCCTGTTTTGACTCCTTGTTTTTGCCAAAGAACTGGAAACCTCAAATGAGATTCTCACACCCCCTCCCCCACTCCCTTGAGGTATGTGTCTGGCATATAAAGAACTGCAGCAGTACAAAAAGGACTCTTGATACAGCCAGGGAAAATTCCTGATGCAGGAACTGATGTAAACAGCTGACAGTAACAATTTCTTACCAGGTGCCAGCAGAGGAGCAATGGATATTGCTTACGAGTCCATCATGGCTTGTCTGCAAAACTGCTCTGCAGAGCTGCTGGGCAGCAGAGAAAGTAGACAGGGCTAGGCTGCTTTAACTTAAGAGAGTTCCAGCTCCAGCTGTGAAAGTTATATCAGGAGCCACTCTGGCCATTTAAGTATTAGTGAAGAAGGTGTCAAAGTCAGGTCCCATATTCCCAGAGTCAGGAACGGGGTGGGGGGAGGCAAACTCACTGGAACAATTTGCAATCCATGTTCTAATTTAGCTGAACTGATGTGGCAACCTGATCTAGTTGAGGATGCTCTTGCTTACTGTAGAGGAGGTTGGACTAGATGACATTTGGAGGTCCCTTCCATCCCACACCCTTCTATGATTCTATGTGATGTCTGGCATAAACCTTCCATGTACCACTAGTGCTAGCTAATCAAATCAGTTTTACAGGAACTGGTGCCCAGCTTACCAAAAAGCCTCAGCTATGGGTTATGTGATGGCCTTTTACACATAAAAGAAAATATAGCTTTATTTACCAGTTCAAAATCTCTATAAGGAGCAGAGTCTGTATTTTTCTTCCTGATTCCTTTCACCACTGCCTCTCTCTTCCTCCTCCACACTCCATGCAAACTTCTCTTTGCACCCTGAAAATACACCACAAGCTCATGCAGGACCAGAGCCCCTCCCCATCTGCACCTATCTTTCTTCTGCTGTCTATCTCCCAGTCCCAGGCCCACCTTCCTCTTTCTCTATTTCTCCCGTGTTCATTATTTCATTTGGGTCAGCTTCCCCAAAATATGCACACTTCCCCTCTACTCTTTAAGCACTAGAGCGTGGGCATGAGCAACATGACTCACTGCCATACTCAGCCTTTTGTAAATTGGCAAAAATAGCCCTGAAAGGACAGAGATCATTGCAGGGTTGGCAGCCATGGTAAACTTGAATGTGTAGCTTTCCTATCAAATTAGTTTCTAAGTCAAATGACCTCATTCTTCATGTCAGATGATGATAGCCATCCAGTCTGCAGTTGCAATTTGTCTCCTATAGATCCAGTGCTGAAGACAATATTTTACATCAAACTCCTGTGTAGGCCTAAAGAATGCCTTAAATAAATAATAATCTTCGTTCATTTCTACTTATATATATATATATATACATATATATATATATATATATATATATATATCTCCAAATATAAAAGCCTTCTTTCTTCTCTGACAGATTAACTTTTGAAATGGTAATTAGAGAATGAGAAGTTCTCTTGATTTTCCTCGCAGAGCTAACACATGCCCCAGTTCCACTGAGATGCACATAATCTCCCTGAAAGCCTTGTGCTGGTTTTATCCTGCCCTGCCAGGCACTTCCAGTGTGGCCAGCTCCTCTTCAAACTGTCTTACTCGGTACAATTTCTCTTCATTTGAAAGTCCCTGATTTTATCAGCTCTGCCTGGGAGGCAGGGTAAGCTTCTCAGTCTGGATGCCAGAGAAAAGGGAAGATGGTTAGGGTGGAGGAAGGAGAGGTAAATCTGCCTAGCAGCTCTTCTCCACCCATATAGCCTCACAGTTCTTTAGCTCAGTATCAGGTTCCCTAGGTCCTGGAGATTGCTCCCAACCTGAGGATTAAACCTACAATCCACCAAATAGTTTGCTGTGCCTGGCCATAGGGGAAGTCTGGGGTTTTCACCATGCCCTATGGCTCATTGTCTTTGGCCCTGACCTCGGTTTTTGATTCTGTAACCATTCACCCTAGTAGCCTTGCTCCTGCTTCACTTGTATCTTCTTCCCCAGGGAAAGGTAAATTCTAAACAAACAGGATAAAGAAAAGCAAGCCCTTCTCTGCCCATCCCTCCTCACATAGACCAAAAAAGGCAACTTTTTTCTTTCTTTTTCCCCAGAGCCTCTTTACACTTTTGCCCATAGGCACTGAATGTAAAGCCTGAGGACTCCTCTCAGCCTCCCCTTTGTTAAGGGCAGGGAAGGTCTAGCTAGACAGAGATTCTCACTGTCTGGAGTCACTTAAAGTGGAAAATATGTTATTTACAGATATGCAACGTTTGCTTTATCAAGCAGCGACATAAACCCACAGGAGCTGCAGGTGTGAGGCAAATATTTATGGGCCTTTTAATCTCTGTAGGTGAAAACACACACTTCAGCTCCCTATCTGATGGGTCAGGATCAGGGAGCTGCTCTGGCTTAGTACAATGCAGCTATTTGCTGGTGGTGTGCTATTGTTTTACAAAAGTGCCACTGGATCTCATCTTCACTTGAGATTTATTTTCACCATTTCTAAGTAGAGAGAGACTTATCCTGATGAGTAGATTGCCTTTTTTTTTTTTCTTTAGAAGACAATGAATACGGACACAAGATTAGAAGATCTGTTACATGTAGCACTCCCATTAGAAATCACACATCTTTTTGCCAGCATGTGATGTCTGAAAGGAGCTGGCATTTTATAAGCCTTATCTGCAACGCCCCTTCTATTCTGCCTTATGTAAGGCATCAAGACCTTACAAAAGGACCCCGAACTTGACTCTTAATGCAAAGAGCCTTTGCTCTTAGTCAAAACTATTTTGATTGCAACTTCCTTTTTCAAACACAGATTCCCCGGGTTAGCAACCTGGCTCAACACATTACAGATCCTTCTGCTGAATGTGCTGATGGTGATTTCTCAGGTCTGAAAACAACCTCTGGTGTGCCAATGTCATGGCTTAGTTGTCTTGCTACACACAAAATACAGCTGAAATTTGCATTCCCATTGCTTTGAGATACCTTTTAAAAAGAGAATAGTTTTGGCTAAGTTTCTGTCAGGTACAAAAGAGCTTATTATTCCAAAACAAATGCCTTCAGGCACTTGCCAAATTAGGTTTGGCCAAGAGGATTTGTAATATTTTAAAATCACTTTCTCTTTTTACATCTCTGTCTAAAAGCTTTCCTACCAGTGCCAGGTTTAGAACTGGTGGGTGCTGTACAGCAGATAATAATAAACACCTGCAAATTCCAGAGACTCTCTGGAGTCTCTCCCAGTCCTCTGTCCTCACTGTATACATAGGTCACTTATTTCCCTCTAGCTAAGCTCTAGTTAAACTGTATGGTTTTCAAGCAAGGAGACACAGCTGCAGTCTCTTCTTGCTTGCCTTCTAGAGAAAATAAATGGATAAAAGTTGTTTCTGAACAGGTTTGTGAAGTTATAAGGCACTGCTGAAAACAAAATTCTCTTTCCCCACCCCTTTCACACTAGTTCTTGCTTGCCTGCTGAGGAAAGCTAGATGCATATTAAATATACAGTCTCAAAAAGATGCTGAATTTCAAGCCAAGCCACCTTACAATGGTTAGAACTAAAGAACTAATAACAGTGAATTAAAAAAAAAACCTTGCACCTATTCTGTGTCTGACATTATATTCCTGTAATGCCTGTGCTTGTATTTCTTCAGGCTTTGTTTTGGCTAGGGAGATATTTGATGTGAGAATTCACTGTGAGCAACCAGCTCTAAAGGGAACAATACTAATAATATGCCTGTCTACGGTGCCCCATAATCTTTACAAATTATGATGCACATCACAAACTCTAAAAGACCCTTGCCAATAAAATTTCAAGAGCCTCACAGCAGCTTTTCAAGACAGGTAACTACTACAAAGGGGCTCAGAGGAAGACTGTGAGGATTCATGATGACAAAGCAGAAATTGTCTCAAAGTCAGAACCTTAGCATTTTGTTCGTTTCCAACCACTAAACTTGCACTTCCCGAATAGTACCAGACAACAATGCCAAAAATAATGTAAAAGGACATCTGTGTGCATTTTGTATGTTCTTTTTAAAAGTCTTCTTTAGACAAAAGGAATGAGCTACCCACAACACTTAGACCCCAAGTACTAGCACTCTAATGCACAGAGTGCAGACTGCTGTGCACCCTCTGTGCTACCACCAGCCTCAGCTCAGCTTTGCAAAGACCCAGGATGCCTCATTCTACCTCCAGACTTCCACAGCAGCCCTATATGTCTATGGCTAGGTCACCGGGTGGCTAAACTAGATTTGAGCAATATGTAGAAGAAATGCTCCTGTAATCCCTTAATATATCTCAAATCCCTGAGAATGGAGCAGGGTGAGGTAGCAGGTGTTTCAGACACTGAATCCAGAAAAGCAAACCACTGTGTCTGTGGTTCTAAGTATTTAATATCCTCTACAACTCAGGTGATCCTCTTACAGCTGTCATGCTTATCATTGCTGCTCTTTCAGCTCTGGGATGCTAGCTCTCATGAACAGCCTGATATCTCCAGCCAGGCTATTCAGAATTGACAGGCCTGTAATCACGACAGAGCACTTTTAAACACCATACAGATGCACCTAGACCCAGCCACAAAGCTGGTTCCGAGGGGAGCACATCACAACATCCCGAGTACTGCCAAGGGTGCTTCAGGGCTGGCGAGTGCTCTCCTGGTCAACTACTCCTGCACTGGAAAACTGGACAAGGGGCATCTCAGTGAAGGTTTGGCTTCCTGCTCCAGCCACTGTAGTGGGACTGGGAAGGTAGCAAATCCAGTTCCTGCCCTTCTGCAAGCCTCCTGTGAAATCTCAGGCAAGCCCAGCAGCCTGTCTTTGTCTCAGCATGCCAATATCCTGTCCTGCCAAGATACCCAGGCTCACCATAAATAATTCCAAACAAGTTGTAACTGCAGCTATCTAGAGCACTGTTCACCCTAATTCCTTCGGTTTCTTAGCTGCCCATAGCACAGATACACTCTCACCACCTTTTTCTGGTATGATGCTGCTGTTTCCTTTACCCCACTACAGGGCTAATTTAGATCACACAGCACTTAGTGCTTACTGGGGTCTGGAGCCACTGCTATTTGTTATACATACATGACATTATAGGAATGTGGGTCTGCAGTAAGACTTGATCAATAGTTTTGAGTGTGATACAAAGAACAGAAATCTCACTCAGAAACATATTAGCCAGCTTATGAAAAATTGGGGGTGGGCTTGTAATCAAAATGAGAAATTACAATTATGACTGCATATAGAGATCATGCCTGCCAAGACAGGAGGTATATAAAGTCAAATAGTAACAGCAGTGATAAAGAATAAGAATAGAGTAGCATTTTGGCTGTGCAGCTTGCAAGCTCTCCTATGCAATTTCCCCCCAGTTTTTAAATTAAACAACACCCCCTTAAGAGACAGTACATATATTATTTTTCATCCCTGAAATGACCATTTCAGGCTTCAATTTCACTGTAACACTGATCACTTGCATATAGGTCAAAAGTTAAAATTCCTAAATAAATACCTAGAATTTGCTTTTTGTATTGCCAAGGTACATTTGTAAATTACATTTTTGCTCACGATTCTTAAAAAAAACCAAACCAAACAAACACCAAACAAAAAAGCTTTACCATTCTGTCAGATTTAGTTTACCAAATATCTCTTGCTTACCTGTGTGAAGTAAAGATTCATCAGGGTCAGGGTGAAAAACTGGAGGCAGACGGGGAAGCAATAGAGAAGCCAGAAGATGAAGGGGCTGAGAGAATTTGCTGTGACAAAGTCTTTGAAGTAAAATGAAAAGAGCACAGTCCTGAGAGAAGCCCAAAACAAGCATAGAAATAGAAAGACAGTTTGGTAACTGAACCTCTTGTGCCGGTAGTGAAGGACCAGCCAGAGCTGGACGTAGATGAACACAAAAAGCAGTGAATAAAAGACAGTATATACAATGGTCAGGCCCAACTTCACATACGGAGGGACAGCTGGCGTCAGAGTCGGTGGAAGGGTGTCATTTTTCAGTGGGTCCCACTCAGGGGCCTCCATTTGATATCAGGAATCGTCCGAATTATTTATTAAGTTTGGCTGCCGCTGTTGCCTCCTCCTCCTCCTTCTTCTTTCATCTTCCCACAGCACGGGAATCAAGAAAATGAAAGAAAACAAGCTGCACTTCCTCTTTGGCAGCTCACTGTGGGCTGGTAGCACATGATCACAATTCAGAATGATTCATTAGGACTGCCTTTGTCAGCAACTGGCAGGGAACAGCTCAGAACGCTGCCCTTTGCTGATGTTTGTGCGCAAATCTTTACCCTCCGCAAGAAACCGAGACATGGTTTGCTGCTGAGTTGTTCGGGTTTTTTAAGAAGGAAAGTCATCTGGATTTTGAATCATTTAAGTGATGCTCTATTTTCTATAAGAAGCAACTATCTCATGTTTTCCCCCTGGCGGCCCCATCGTATCTTTGTAGGATTTGTCTTGTTTCCCAATTAGCAGCTACTTTACCTAGCTGCATTTTTAAAGAAACAATTTAAAGCACCTTAAAACAATGAACTTCATTAAATTCAGATCACTGTAATAAGCTGTAACGGTTCAGCTCTGCACTGCAGAAACTTTTGTGTTCATAAAGAAACACATAAATTTACACAGCAAATCTAACACAAACAGTATTTTCTTTTTCTTCTGGCATACTTCACTAGAATGAGAGAAAAGGCATATCAAGGCTTCCAAATGCAGTGTATGCAGGAGCAAATAGAAACCCCTAAACACCCAAATTCACCAAAGTGTACATGCAGCTTCAGGTTCTTTTCTTCTTGGTTGTTTTCTATTTGTGCCATCGCTGTGGCAACAGCTGACCAGACACGCCTTCTCACAAGGGTGCAGATGTGCCCTTGGGATTAAATCTACAAATTAATAGGTAGTAAAGCAGGCTGCTGGGTTTGACTCATGGGGGTGAGAAGTGAGAACCCAAACTGAGCGGTTTAGACAGTTGTAGCACAGGGGAAATACTTCATATGTCTTTAGGTCACATATAGAGTCATATAACATCAGATAATGGTGCCTTGGCTCTGGCTGGGGCACTGCCATGTTCTGCTCTATCGTTTATAGTAAACTAACTATGAGAAGTGTTTGCTACCTGGGATAATCCCCAGGAAAAAAAAGAGATGTAGTGAGCTAACACAATGCTTGAGGTATGCAGGTCCTAATACTGACACTGCCAAATAAAATAATTATTCCCATTATTAATGCCTCACCCCAAGAAGAGCTCAGAACTACTATTTTGTTGAAAAAGACAAGTGTTGTAATTGTGATTATTAATAGAACTACAGCATATATAAATTTGGAAGGTTCTTTAAAAAGCTCCAAGAGGAGCTCAGAGCTACTATTTTGTTGAAAAAGACAAGTATTATAATTGTGATTATTAATACAAAACCAGCATATATAAGTTTGGAAGGTTCTTGTGATTATTAATAGAACTACAGCATATATAAGTTTGGAAGGTTCTTGTGATTATTAATAGAACTACAGCATATATAAGTTTGGAAGGTTCTTTAAAAAGGTCTCCAAGTGAAGCCCATCCTACCTTAAAAATACCTATACTGAACATATAAAGCTATATTCCAAAACCCATATTTAGGTACTGAAACAGAAGTGGTTTGATTTAAAAGGTGCTAAGCAAACTCATCTCCCATTGACTGCAAAGGGTCACTTCTATTAAGGTGTGTAGATATGGTAAGGACCAGAAGCTTTGGAAATCTTGGATAAACAGCTTACAGAAGCAGGATGATACACAGTAGTGAAGGGCGATTTGCTGTGTATAGAAACAGACAGAACACATAGTGAGTGATGGCAAAGAGAGGACAAGAAATATCCAAGCACTAAAAACTGCACACCTATACAGGGGTATGATGTAGCTTGCACAGAAAGTGAATTTTATTACTTCAATGTATAATAAACTTGAATTTAGTTTTAAACTGGCATCTGCTCCTAGGCCCCGCATGTTTCCTTGGAAAAAAAGAAAAAAAAAAAAAAAAAGAAGCAGCAAAATCAACTCAATACTAGCAGAGAACATAAAAACCCAGCAGTTATTGCAGCAAAATGTATTCCAATACTACTACAGAAGGTTGCATCTCCCAGGTCAGGGAAACATCTCCTCATATATACTTCCTTCTAAGCAGACAAAGAAAACCTCTCCCTAATCTTTCCCATTTCTGCTAAAACACTTGCTTTACACATGCATCAGTCTCCACAACTCCAGAGCACACATGAACTATCTAGAGGCCAAAGTACAGCAATAATAAAATTCAGTGGGTTACACACCAACTCTCTGCTCTCAGCACAAACTTTCAGATCGTGAAAGCTTTTTATCAGTGACCTATAACAACTCTTCACAGCTCATGCTCTAAGACTTTAACCTGATGAAGGAGTGCAAAGGCTTCCAGGATATGACATCAGCAAAACCACCAGGATTTTAAGACTGCCAAATGCCTGAAGTATAAAACATACATCGAGGCAGGAATCCATTTCTAATCAATAAATTGCTAGTTTCCTTAGCTCCCCTGTGGCTATGATTGCAAACTCACAGCTCATGGGTAGCATGTTGTAAACAGCCAAAGAGAGCCAGTGCTTCTTTGGTCAGATGTTGCTAAGGGGCAGCAAAGAACAGTGGTTGCACAGAGTGGATCACAGATGTGTCCTTTGCTGGTAAGTGAACACAGCTTGGCTGGGAAAGTTTGCATTGCATCATTAAGAGAAACTTCTTAATAAATTATAGAGTGTGCAGCTACCTGTTAGCTGCTGCAGGAGATGTGGTCAAGGCCCTCACAGATCAGTGTGATCATAAGCAATGCCGCATGGACTCCAGACGATTCAATGTGAATTATACCAGAGACTCTTTATTGATTGTTCTGACTCTCATTATATAGTCTTTGAGCATAGAGCACACACCTACACATTAGCATAATTAGGCAAGGACAACCCAGCCCTCTGCATAAGCTCCGCCTTGTTTTTCTCATTAACAAGATGTCCCCTATCTATACTTTCTGAGATAAGGTGGCCAGCAGCTGGTGGGAACCAAGGTCAGCATCTGTCTGTTATTATCCTTCTTCACTTTGCATTCCCACAATCCCCCCTTTTTGTTTTAAAATGAAGGCAGTGCTTCTCATCCATTGCAGAGTTCTTGCAGAAGACAACAACACAACAATGGAGTTGTTTTGGTTGGAAGAGATCCAAAGCTGAATCAGTCTAACTATCAACCTAACAACATCACAGCCATTAAACCATGCCCCAGAGTGCCACGTCTACATGTTTTTTAACCACCTCCATGGATGGTGGACTCCACCATCTTCCTGGACAGCCTATTCCAAAGATTTACCACTCTTTCAGTAAAGAAATATTTCCTAATATCTAATCCAGCCCTTCCCAGGAGCATCTTTAGGCCATTTCTTCTCATTCTATCACTTGATACTAGGAAGATGAAGCAAACACCCACCTCACTACAACCTCCTTTTAAGTAATTGTAGAGATCAATTAGGTCTCCCTTAAATATAATTTTCTCCAGACTAAACACTCCCAGCTCTCTCAGCCTCTCCTCATAGAGTTTGGGTTCCAGGCCCCTCACCAGCTTCATCAGTCTTCTCTGGACATGTTCCAGTATCTCAACATCTCTCTTGAATTGAGGAGCCCAGAACTGGACACAGCACTCAAGGTGTGGCCTGACCAGTGTTGAGTACAGGGGAAGAATAACCTCCCTAGTCCTATTGGCCACACTCTTCCTGATCCAGGCCAGGATGCCATTGGCTCTCCTGGCCACCTGGGCACACTACTGGCTCATGTTCAGCTACTATCTACTGGTACCCCCAGGTCCCTTTCTTCCTGGCTGCTCTCCAGCCACTCTTTCCCTATATCCTTTTCTGCTAGGCAGCTCTCCAGCCAAATTTCCCTAGTCTACATGGGGTTGTTGAGACCCAAGTGCAGGACCCAGCACTTGGCCTTGTTAAACTCCATACGACTGACCTCATCTGACCACCATGGCCTTCCCTGAAGCCAAGGTCAGAATGACACATCTGTAATTCTGGCACTTCTTATGGATGGGTGTCACATTTGCCAAACTTCCATGCATCTTTCCAGTGCTTGAGAATTTTAGATACTGATTGGTCTTCAGAACACTCCTGCTGCTGTCTAGGGATGTTGGGCAATTCGAGGACATCTGTTTGCATTTCTGTTTTCATTCTAAGGGTCATTGTCCAAAGGAATAAACTTGAGTAGAGCTCGAGGGTTCAAAAAGTTGCTTAGCTAGGCTGCCTCACTGCTATTTGACTTGAAACAAACTAAGTAAAGTATTCACATTTTACAAACTGAACTCCTCCTCCATCCCTGAGCAGAAGGGCCTAGAGTTCTCATCTTTGATGTTATTTGCAGTTAATGAATTTGCTGGCAAGACTGCTAGCAAATCACTGTGTGCTAGAGCCCTCAGCATCTAGTGATTCTCACTAGTGTGTGGTTCAAAATGTCCTTTAGAAATGATTTTGCAGAAAAGAGCCCTTTTAGGAAGTGAAGTAAATAAAGTAATTTAAGATTTTGTTAGATACTGAACCATTTTAATCTTTGATTCCATACTGTGGTAGTCCAGAGAGTTTGCCCTCAGGATTTTAATGATTTCTTGGACTGTGTTTCTTACAAATACCTGTCTGCCACAGTTTAAACCTCCAGTACTGAATAAAGTGTCATAGATGGACTTAAATTCTGCTCTTCTTCAAAAGCTGCTTTCCCCAAAGATGATCTGAAAAACTGCAAGAGGCCACTCCATCCAGTTCCACCCCAGCCAAGACATACCAAGAAAGGTTGACAGATGCCAATACTCTCAGCAAGCCAAAGAAAAAGAAAATGCTGCTCTGGTCAATATTTTCTTTTGCTCTTCCATTCATCAGGCTTATGATTACTAAACTCAATAACATTTTGAAGGAAATCATTCTTGCCATTTCTACTCAAAAACCAAGCAGAACAGAAGCCTGCTGTTGAACAAGATCTGTCAACTACCTGGTGGAGAGCAGGAGAATTAGGGGCGGGGAAAGATAGCTATTCTGTGGAATTTGTGATGATTTAATTCACCCAAAATTGTCACAACACTTACATCTCCTCTTCATTTTGTATCCCACAGAAATATCAGCTCATGTCCTTGCAGTATATTAATTTCTATCTAACCACTTTTTTAATATGCAAATTCCTCAGAAGACTTTACTAAAGTGGCTATTAGAATAGAGAAATGTAACTATGTGGTGTTTCTGCATTAGGCCATCACAATTTGGTATGTGACATAGCCAGATGTCTCCCAAGGAGAGGTGGTGGCCAGGATGCTGAAAATAATGGGTATTCCCTTGGAATAGGTTCAGGAATCTGATTTAGCTACAGAGCAAGCATCTAAATCAGCGCCTGTACAACATGATAGATGAATTAGCCAATAAATCCTGAAATGGTAATTTCTCATTTGTTTTTGGCTTCTGAAAACCTAATATTTGAAGCTTTTTTGAATGTTACTGCATTGCAGAGCATGAATGCTCAGCCTTGGGAAATACTGCTGATGGGATACTTCTGCCCTTCATTTGGTATGGGCTCATCTCCAATTCGTGGATTACGTCACCACCTTTGAGATTCAGCATCTCTGTGTCATGCAACATTGAGCAACTCCAGCAAAAGCCAAAGAGAAGGCTGAGAACCAATTTTCTCAAGGGAAAAAAAATGTCCTTTCGTTGTTGGGCTTTCTCTGTGCCTGGCTATGTTTGATTTTGCTATTAATCTTGACACAGACCTCATACTCAAGACATGTCTAAATAAAGCCTTCATAATAAATCAGGATTTATTACTCTAATCTCATTTAGGTCACACAGTGGCATGCAACAGTACAAATGTAGGGCCTTAACCCATAATCCTTAAGGCAGCCAAAGCTTCCATTGGCTTCAAGGGAAGTAATGCCTACGTATCAAGGGCAGGAACTCATTGCACAAACTAATCAGAGTAATGTAAGTAGCTTCAAAATAAGAAAATTGTGGTTTCATAATTTCAGCTAATACTTGCCCACTCCCAAAAAAAAACCCCAAAACCTCCCAAAACCACCAACCAAAACCACCAAAAAAACCCAACCCAAAATGACAAAAAGAACCCAAACCATTCACAATAAAACCCCTCAAACAAACAAAACAAAGCAAAACTTTCTAGAAGAATTAAATATGTAATTTAACAAATGGCAGAAGGAGACAGATTCTGTGAAAGAGATGCACCAGTGCCTCTGTTTCATTTGGGACTTCTGTTTATTAGGGCAGTTATACATAGTTTTCTGTCCTGCAGACTTCCCCATTGCACAACATGATAGGAATACTCTCAGCTTGAAAATGCAGTTTGCATTCCAGAAGAAAGAAGAAAGTCTTGAACACCCTGAAATTTCTGTTCATGCTGCACGTTGCTCAGGGTTTATAATAAGCCTCAGCAATCTGCAGATCTAAGATTAAAAAGTGCTGAAAAGAAGTTGTTGCTTTCCACTGCTTGAATCATTCTTTGTAGTGTTCAGTTTTCCAGATGGCTCCATAATCCAGAAGGATACTTTAAATCCATGTTAGCTCAAGTAGAAAATATTTTTTCCCTTTTCTAGCCTTCTCTGCTGTCTTTGACTTAGTGTTTACCTCCTTCTTTGCACTCCTTCCCACCCCCCACTGGTAAATCATGTAAAAGAGGAACTAAAGTAGACATTTATTTCCCTGAAGTGGGGATCCCCTTAGATACATCAGTCAGCTGGGTATGAGCTGACTGGAAAAGGGAGGTGGACTAGTAGACTGACAACAGACAGAGATGGCTTTGAGGGCTAAAGATCATTTGGCCCAGTGTCTGGGTTTCATATTATCTATGGCCCATCCTAGGAGGGAACATGCCTTCTCTTCACAAGAATCTCGATGAGTAAAGAGTAAAAGCCCAATTAAACAAGAATTATTTTAGCTACATTCAGAAGAGGAAGTTAATTAATTTTCATCCCTTGCCTTCTGATACACAGACAACACAAAACATCTGGCTCTTGGCTAATACATTCTCACATGTTAGAAATCATCTGCTTCAGCCCTGATTATCTGCTCATTCAAGCAGCTGAGAATTCAGCCGTGGAAATGAAGGCACTAAGATCCCTACTAGCTCAGAGGACAGTGTCATACTAGAAAGGGGGCTCACAGACAGTCTGAACAACTTGTTGTCTCCTCATGTTCCTAAGTGATGGCAAGGCTGCCCTCTGAATGGTCACTGCAGAAACTTGGAGTTGTGAGAAAGACATTTTTGTTGATGAAGGGCCTGCAGAACTCCAATATGGCCTTTATGGGATATGAAAACTGGTTGAAAAGGGGTAGCCAGTGCAGCTGGAAGACTAAGATTGTGTTTGGAAATGCAAGGTGAAGTAGCTGTGCAGAGGAACAGCAAATTCCTGAGATATGTGTCAAACCCTCAGGGATTAATTCCCATAGGACTTGGATCATTAGAAATCCATACTTAAGGCACCTGC
The DNA here is from genome assembly GCF_015220805.1 of Pogoniulus pusillus. Lineage (NCBI taxonomy): Eukaryota > Metazoa > Chordata > Aves > Piciformes > Lybiidae > Pogoniulus > Pogoniulus pusillus. Next base: position 17,250,338 of record NC_087281.1, on the reverse strand, counting down.
AAAGACCTGAGAGAGAAAAGTAACTCCTGGGCTAAAACCAAATAGTAAAAAAATCTTTTACAACAAAACTGTGTGGAACATTTAATACACAAGATTCAGCCAACAGCAAGCACCCTGCCTTGCCTTACATGTGTACCATTTGCATGCTCCAGTCTAAGTTTTTATCTCTGTGTTTGTGCAGCTACTTTCCTGTTGCCATGGAACTTGTACAAGCTGTTGGTCTACATGTGAGAGTGAAGGACTTTGGTCTGACAGGGTCCAGCAAAATCAGGAATAAAACTCCACAATGCTGGTTTTTTAACAGTAGCAGGCAGGCACTACTTCATTTGGCCAGGAATAGGAAGGAATCATTCCAAGGGCCAGAGACCTGCAGGGATGTTAGAGCGCGCTGCAGTTCCTTGCCTCTGACCCCACCACCAAGAGCATGAGGGACTTAATTCATGTGCTGTGGGTCATTTATTCCACCATTTGTTATGGTTGTCATCTGTGTATATCTGTAGTCAGAGTTCTAAAGGAGACGGGGGCTATGCAGCCAGTTGAATTCTTTGTGTTGATCACCTGAGAAGGACAGGTTGGGAAGACACTGAGGCTGCTTCTTTTCCCTCCAGTTCTGTGTGTCCAGAGAGCATCCACTTTTCTGTACTGCCTACCCCGTGAAGATGCCTGTTTTCTTCATAAAACTTCACTGGAAGAGAAACAAATTCTTACAGACGTTTAAGTCCTTCAGCCAGCTACTTTTAGCCAAACAGTTTCCTGTCCTGACCAGCTCCGTTTCTGGATTTACCCTTGAAAAAGCAGTAACCAGCATTGTCCTGCTCCTTATTCTGATTGTTTCTGTGGGATTTTATTAATCACAAACTGTGGCTCAGTGGCAAAGATCAAATGAGCTTTACCTTGTCACTTGAAATACCTTTAAGTGAGAAATAATAGTAGCTGGCTTAGCAAAATGTTTGTGTTATTGTGGGAAAAGTGCCAGTCTGCTTGCAAATGGAATTGCTTTTGAAAGAATGTAATGTTGTGAATTTAATAACCACAGAATCACAGAATTTCTTAGATTGGAAAAGACCTTCAGGCTCATAGAGTCCAATCATTACTTCCACACTGACAAGTACTTGGCTAAACCAAATTCCTCAGCACATCTAATCACTATGAATCACTATGGTTGGAAAGGACCACCAGGACCATCCAATCCAACCTTCATCCCAGCGTCCTTAATCACTAGACCATAGCCTCAAGTAGCCCATCCACCTCCAGGCATGGCAACTCCACCATCTCTTTGGGCAGCCTGTTCCAGTGCCTGACCACCTGCTCAGTAAAGGACTTCCTCACAGCCTATAATCTAATTCCTCTCACTAAAGTATCCCAGCTAGGCTCAGACTAGCACACCATTCAAAGAATAGGAAATGGTGGAATGAAGGCTGTCAGTTGAAGTTTTGTTTGAACTGCTTTGCAAGTAGTTTTTGGTGTTACCTTTAGAGATTCCACGCACACACAAACACACACCCCCCCGGATCCTCGCTTCATTCAGAGAGTGGAGTAATAGCACAACAAATAGTTCTAGGTGGAACCAGAGTTAGAAAGGACACAGTTGTTGTTGGGGTGTAAGATAATTTTAAATTGGGGATTGATAAGGTAAGCATTTGCATGAGGGATGAGGAGAGATGAGGAGCTTTGCAGAGGGGAGAGGGTAGAAACTATCTAGTGCTACATGCTGTGAAAAGGAAAGGCACAGAATGATTTAACAGATGGGTTGCAGGCTAGTCGTAGGTATTTATCCTGGACATACTTCTATCACCTCCAGCTGTGCTGGATGTAGTTTATTTTGGAGTGAAATCCAGTATAATATACTGGCAGATTTCCAATCCTCTTACAGCAGACAACATTACAGTCAAAGGACTTCGATCATTTCTACTATTAAAACATTAAGCAGTGTGTTTCTGTGTGCAGCTGTATTTGCTTCATTTTAACTGTGACATTGAAGAGAATATTTCACCATCTTTGTAACTTCCCTACCTCGTATACCTTTTATTTATTGTTAAACTTTTCTTCTTTTAACTTCCAAATCACAGTGAGATTATTTATTTGGGTGTGTTTACCTTTCCTCTCTCTCCATCTAATTCCTTTTCTTTTGAGAAAGAAGAGGGAAGAGAGAAGGGCATCTTATAAATTGTTATTGGTTCTATCAACTATATTTGAGTCTCTGGGAAATGTAAATTAGAACTGAGACATGTATTGACTTGCAAGATTTCACATATGCTAGAAAGAGAGAAAGAGCATTGCTTTAAGGCCTTTGTGTTTCTATTATTGGATAACTTAATGTTGGATATCTCAATATGACTAAAGAGTTGACTACAAAACAAAAATATTTTTGTATAATTAATTTAGAGGTGGTCTTCAAAGAAGAAAAAAAGGTTAAAAATATGCTGAACATGCTTGGTCTCTGAAAGTTGCTACTTCTGGATCAACTGAAAAACACTGGTTTCAAGCTCTTTTGCACTCAGGTACCCTGTCTTCCTCATGTGCAATGGCTTAGATTTGTCCTCTTTTGTTTGAATTTTGCACATATCCAATGACCAGAAATGTTTGAGCTAAAAAAGTGGTGATGGTAATACCCAGGTAACTCTTCATTACAATCTCCCACTTCATGTTGGTACTATAACTGAAGTGATTATTAGTGTTAGTCTGTTTGGGAAATAAATCTTGTCATATGCTGTCTCTGGAGGTGTTGAAGAAAAGACTGGATGAGGCACTTAGTGCCATGGTTAGTTGATTGGATAGGGATGGACTGGATGATCTTGGTTGGATAGGTTGGACAGGATGGATAGGCTGGACTGGATGATCTTGGAGGTCTCTTCCAACTTGGTTGATTCTATTATTCTCTCTGTGGTGTTGTTGACAATAAAATGAGGTGTGCTTTCTGTGCATAAGCTTTTTAGTCACTGCCCCTATTTTTCAGACATGTATTTGTGTAGTCAGTTGGAGACCACTTACAGAGAGTATGACCTGTGAGCACGTTTAATTAAAACATGTGTTTCCCCAGGTTTAACGTTAACAGGTGAAGCTGCAGCGCAGCCAGCCCCGCCTCACCGGCAGCAGGTGTATTCCTGGCAGCGGCCAGAAGAGGGTGCTGTTGTTCAATGTTTGTGCCGGGAAGCCGCTGCTGGTACTGTGCCGCCTGGGGTCCTGCCGCTGCTCCGCTTGCAGCATGGCTTGTGCCCGCTCCCAGCAACCCCAGCCTCCAAAGTCCATGCCGTGGTTAACAGTGGTTCACCGTGAAAGTCTGGAAGACCACGTGTGTTAGCTAAGGGGTCAAGGTGGGAGAGCAGAAAGGAAACGACTTCCTCTGAGAAGGCGCCTGCGGCAGAGTGCTGCAAAAAGCTTTCAGTCGTTTGGCTCATTTTCAGTGTGAAAGGCTTGACCCGTTTCGTTTCCAGGTAAGAGGCTCTCATCTGTCAGGAGGCCCAGTGTGTCATGCTAGGTGCTTCAGTTTGAGCTCTGTAGTCTGAGCTATCTCAGTGGGGCTTCAAACAATGGTTTACACTATTTAGCATAATAAGCTTTGGCTGCCTAATTAAGGCCCTTTGTGGTGAGCTTGCTCTTCCCTTGTGGTGTTGTAGCTTCTTTTGTCTGTTTTCAGGCAAGGCTGAGCCAACTTCAAAAGTCACCTTTTAGGGGTTACAAGATAGGCAGTATTAAAAGTAACACGTGTCATAGCCCATATGTGTGGAATTGCACAAGCTTGGATCTTTGCTAGTTAACCTCACAGGCACGAAAACTCTGACAAGAAAAGAAAACCAACTGAGGAGCCCTCATCTTCTGTTTTGTTGTAGTTACAGTTTGCCAGCTGTCCTGAAGAGAAAGCCTGCAAGGCCAAGAAGTCGTTAGTGCTCATTGAACGGAGTCTGAAGTTAGAAATAAACTATTAGACATGGGAAGCAGGAGTCACTCTTGGCGAGAAAGAACTTCTAAATACAGTTTAAGATGCTTGGTGCTTCCTGTGTGCTGGCCTGTCTTTTTGGTGGTCACTGTCTTCACCTGGTTTTTGCTTTTTGGAGCAGTACCCATCCCTTTGTCCTGTCTAGTCCAGAGTCAGATGTGCCTAAGCCTTTCATTTCTCTAAGCATCTTTACTTATTACTGAGTGGTGGAATTTCTTCAAATATAGCAGGAACCCATTTAGAGAATTAACTCAGCCGAGCATTAGTCAAGACAGGAGAGATCCTCAGTCAAAGAAGAGTTTTGTTGTTTGTTGTTATGCAAAAGAGTGCCAGGACCAGCAGTCCTCGGATTTCATTTGGTAGTGCTGGGAGTATATACATGGTTAAATCCCTGCCGGCAGGATTGAATAGTACAGGTTGTTCTCCTCTACTTGCCCTTACTGTGTAATCAGCCCTCTTAAAGTGAATGGGACAACTTGCATACACAAGTGCTGGTAACGTCAGGTATTGTATTTGTATCCTCTGACTTAATGAACTCAATTATCTTTCTTTCCTGTGATCCTCTCATCTGACTCTTATTTGAAATCCAGCTGTGGGGTTTTTTCACTCCCTGGTTATTCCTTCTCAAGTGAAAAAATGACATCCTCAATGTAAGAAGTGAGGTTAAGGAGGAAAATGGAAGTTCAGCAGCTTCCTTTTCTGGGGCCTAGGTCTGGCTCTGCCAGTCAGGAGCAGCTGAAAGCAACTGGTTCAGAAGCTGGAACAGTAACTGTTTATATTTGGTACCAAGAGGGGAAAAGCATATTCAGTGAAGATGGGCTCTGGAGATGACAAAGTCCTTGTCCTTAGGTGAAGCTGAGCAATTTGAGGGGATTTCTGTACAAGCCAGTGTGAAAAGAATAAGAAAGCTACAGTAAACTGTGGAAATGTTCAGAAATCACAGAAACTAGAAATATTATCAGAGTTAGTGGCTATGAAATAGTAAGGGTAATGTACTTATAAGTGCTTCTGTGCATATAATATAGATTGTAATGTAGAGAGTAAATGCTCAGGCAGAAATGTTCCCAGATTTTGGAGAACACTTAGATGTATGAAACATGCAGGGCATGCTGACGCATATATGGAAATGAGCATCAGCAAACAAGACAATTAAGCTAGTCTTGGTTATAGTTTGGCATGTAAAATGGACATGATGCTGTGGAAGCTTTAAGTGTAAGGTGTTAATTCAGGTGAGTACTGTTACTCTCTAATTCTCCTGTCTTTGTACTTTGCTGTGTTTAGAGAGATGGTTCTTTGTAAGATGCTATACTTTCAAGGGTGATTTTCTGCTACTGTAGTGTTAAATCAGTCTGTTCGGTTTACTCTGAAGCATACATCCTGTTTTCAAACTGATGTCTCAATTTATGGAGATCAGAAACAGCTTGCAGATATTTCAGACCAAGTTTTAAATTCCTGCACCACACAGACTGTAAATTGTTGCAAAGTTTCATACCTTTCTCTGCTTACTGTCTCCAACAAGGCTCAATTTGGCAGCCAGCAACAGAGTTCTTTGTTATACATTCACTTCAGAAATCTGACTTTTGATTTTTTTCCTTTCAAGTCTTTATTTATGTATTAAAGAAATCTGCCATGTGGTAGCCCCCTGAATATCTCAATTTGGTGATCTGTCCTGAGGCTTGTGAGCCTGAGGAGTTACTACACAGCTTTGCATGGCAGTTATTAGTTGAAACCGGCATTTGTCTTGAGAAGAAACATGATCTGCTGCACTTCAGAAAGCTGCTTCTGGCTGTCAGGAAATGTCCACTGAGTTTCCTGTGATTTGCCACGCAGATGTGTTTCTTTGATGCCTTTTCAGTTTGTGGAGTATCAATATTTCTTAAACCACCAGAAAAAGTTTTGGGATATGACAGAGTAATAACAGAAGGTCCTCGTGAGACTATTGTATTATAATTACCCTATGAAAATCTGCTTTATACTTTGGAACTTCTGCAGAGAATAAGCTGCAGTAAATAATTACTTTTTGAATGAGGCAAAGTCCTGTTCTGAGTTCTTAAATAACTGAATTGTATTTACTACATGGAGGAAGCGGAGGGCAGTAGATTTCCCTTGGGAAGAGCACAATGCTCTTGTTTGTTCAAACACTGTGGCTTATTCTTCAGAAGTTAGATTGTCTCCTCAGATGATAAAAATGTAAACATCCACAAAAATCAATCATTTTGTTAAAACATGCAAAAAAACCCAAGATGCAGTGTGATAAGCATTTCCCCCCATTGTTTATTCTCAACATTTGCATCTCCACGTATTTTCAGACTGTATAAGCTGTGTACACGTGGCAAATAGGGGTCTCTAAATGGCAATTTCATATTGTATTTAATGCTCTAAAGGTGGATGGAGTTTCTGGATCATGTCATTGTTCTGTGGGACAAATGCATTAAATCTATGAAATGCATAAATAAGAATCTTTCAAGAAGAAAATAGGGAATTAAGAAACAGATTTAGACGGTCTTATTTTGGATAATACTTTTTCTTTGATGTAATCTTCTGAAGTTTAGTGGCTACACTTGTAAATGAGGATAACCCGTGCTGGCACAAGTGTGCTTTTAAAGATCTGTGCTGCTGGAAAACATTCAAATGTTTTTCATGCATGAAGTTTGAGAGAATCATAAAAGATTGGCAATTAAAGGAAAACAGACGTGAGTTTCTCTGAGAAAGAGGTCAAGGAATGAGAACTGGTCAATGAGCCATGAAGTGGGTCAGCCCTAAGATCCCAAAAGGTTAAAAGACAGGGAAAGAAACCAGGATGAATGCGACTGGTACAGAGCACAAGGCCCTCACAGGGAAAAGGTAGAGTAGGAGGATGTATGTAGTGGGTTCAGAGAGCTCAAAGGAGAAGACATGATAAGAAAGATTGTATAGGTAGAAATTCAGTAGTGACTGCAGAGCAAGAAGAAATAACTACTTGATAAAGGTTTTGGTAACCTTTCACTTGCAAGGGTAACTTTTTCAGTTGTAACAGCCTTGCTGTTTCTCCTCCTTGAAAAACTTAGTGCCCCTGACTGCAGATAACACAGGTATATCTGTATTGCTACAGAAAGAGGGCCAGAGATCCCTCTAATGCATTGCACCCTTGAATATCCAAACTGCTTAAGTGTTAGGTTAATCTCCTACCTGGTCCAAACAGCTTCTTCCAAGACAAAGTATGATCTGACAACAGTTTGCCCTAAGGTGCACACTCAAAACACACTCAGAAGCCAGCAATAAGGTTTGCTCTTGGCCCCATATGACCTTCCAAAGCTTTGCAATTTCGACTACCTACACATATTCCAGTGTCACAGACTACAGTCTATGACATGTTCCTTTTGTTTTGTGCTATAAGTAAACCACTGCTGGACTCCATCACAGTTCATCTTATTTCAGACACTGTGAACTAGGGGGGTAAGAGGATAAAACATTTGAAAAATTGTCCTAGGGCTTTAGTAATCCAGCAGAGATCATAAGCTAAATGCTATGTAGTGTGGACACAGCTGGTCAGATCCAGGGTTAGCAGTTTGGACACAATCCAGTCCTTGCTACTTGGCCTTAGGGATCACACCCTGTCCCTCTCTTAATTGGGAGTGTAGACTACACACAGAATTTATTTTCAGCAGCCTGTGTAGAAAAAAAAGAGTTCCTGCTTTTCTTGCTCCTACACTGTCCCATCTCCAATGAATAAGTTATTGCATCAATCCTAGCCTTTGCAAACAATGCTGCTTTTTCCCAAGGGCAGCGTGATTGTTTCTGTGAAGAGCTCCTTTAGTGCAGATTCCAATGTTTAACTGCTGCTCTGTGACAAGACTACAGTGTTGCATCCTAGACTAAAACACTCAGTAGTGTTTGGGAAGAAATGAGTGGGCCACTATTTATATTAGTCTGCAGATTCCAAGATAAGTGAGCAGCAATGTAAGTTCTTAGGTCAGGAAGAATAAATAGCTGCAATTCAGGGCATTACTCTGGTTTTTGTGCTTCTGAACCATTTCATGTCAGGGGAAAGTACAGTCTTTACACAGGTTGGGTTTTTTTTAAAGGGGAGAAAAATCTTCTTTTCAGTGTTACAGAGGAGTTGTGTGTTACAGCCAACTACAGTTATGGTGCCCAACATTTTAAATGTTCTTTGTCTCCAAGCACACATATTAGGACTTAAGATTAAAAAATTGTGAAAGGTTCTTGAACTTACACCTGTCTAATCACAGAATCAACCAGGATGGAAGAGACTTCCAAGATCATCCAGTCCAACCTAGCACCAAACCCTGTCCAGTCAACTAGACCATGGCACCAAGTGCCTCATCCAGACTTTTCTTGAACACCTTTAGGCATGGCAACTCCACCTCCCTGGGCAGCCCATTCCAATGCCAATCACTCTCTCTGGCAACAACTTCCTCCTAACATTCAGCCTAGACCTCCCCTGGCACAACTTGAGACAGTGTCCCCTTGCTCTGTTGCTGGCTGGCTGAGAGAAGAGACCAACCCCCACCTGGCTACAGCCTCCCTTCAGGTACTTGTAGACAGCAATGAGATCTAAGAATAAATTATTATAATACATCGTAGGTACAATTTCAACCCAAGATATCCTAGGATGGGAAAAAAAAAAGCCAAACCAAACTGGAAAATAATCTAAAAATAGTGAGAACACTGATTTAATTTTAAGGTCTTTTTACCCAATAGCTTTTACTAGCATTTTGTGTGAATGATCAGCTGAGTTGTCACTCCAGAATTTTACCTATCGATGTTCTTGATGTCTAAGTTATGATTCAGACAAGGATTTGGGAATAAGCATTTTAGTCTTTGAGCACACACTCACATCCACCCCATTCAGCAAATTATTTTAAAAGCTCAGATTTCAGTAACTTTGTGTGCTGAGTGGATTCCCCAGTGCAGAAGGTCTTTAGTGTAGCCAACTTTGCATAGCTAGCCAGGACAGTTCAGGAATCCACCCCATTCAGCAAATTATTTTAAAAGCTCAAATTTCCATAACTTGTAGGCAACTGGTGTGTGCCAAGTGGATTCCTCAGTGCAGAAGGTCTTTAGTGTAGCCAACTTTGAATAGCTAGCCAAGACAGTTCAGGATACATGTGGGTTTTCCTCCCTTCTCCCCCTCTCCCCCCCTTTTTTTTTAATGGAAGGATTTTCTTAGTAGACCTTATCCAATGAAGAAAACATTTCCAAGCAACCTCATTAAAGGAAATACTGGCACCTAGGGTTCAGCCTCACTGATCATGCATTTGTATAAGGGACTTTGTTCTCCCACTATGCAGGCCTTTCTCAAATATGTCTACATGTAAAGATTAATTGCAATCTAGTTTTGAGACCATACAGTTAATAACAGTGAGTGTTATCTTTATTAAGTATTTCTTATGTTATCTAGTCCTTCTGTGAAAACCAGTAAATTGTTGGCCTTTGCCTCACCACAGCATCATCTACCCTGAATGAAAATCAGTTTCTGCTTGACTTAGAGCTGCTCAGGGTAATGATATGCTCTCAAGGGTGAATTTCACTATCTTAGGCAATGGATTCCACCTCAAAAAGTAAATTTAAAAAATAACTCTTTTTTCCTTGTAAAAGATCCTCCCTATGAGGAGTTATGTACATCCATGTTAGTAAATATAGGGATAATGCAATATACAGTCTATAGGATCTAGGTTATCACAGTATCACAGTATCACCAAGGTTGGAAGAGACCTCACAGATCATCAAGTCCAACCCTTTACCACAGTGCCCAAGGCTAGACCATGGCACCAAGTGCCACATCCAACCTTGCCTTGAACAGCTCCAGGGACGACGACTCCACCACCTCCCCAGGCAGCCCATTCCAGTGCCCAATGACTCTCTCAGTGAAGAACTTTCTCCTCACCTCGAGCCGAAACACAATTAAATTTCAGATTGTGTAAATTAAGAAACAAAATCAATTTCATACTTTTCATTCTTCCCAGAGAGAGTGATTTGCCATTGGAATGGGCTGCCCAGAGAGGTGGTGGAGTCACCATCCCTGGAGGTGTTCAAGAAAAGACTGGATGACGCATTCAGTGCCATGGTCTAATTGACTGGCTAGGGCTGGGTGCTAGGTTGGACTGGATGATCTTGGAGGTCTCTTCCATCTTGGTTGATTCTATGATCATGCAGTCATAATGAGGTAAAATGAGTTCAGCCTTCTCTCTAAATTGTAATAGTTATTTAGACTCATCTGAGGAATCACCTCTACTTTTTCTAAATGAAAATTGTTGCAAGCTGTATTATTCTGTCAGGCAGAGAATCTAGGCAGGACCAGGACCAATGAGGCTTTACATGTACATATGAGATAATAGCTTGACTTCCACAAGGGAGACTGTGCCAATGATTCAGAATTTATTAGGCCTTCTGCAGAAAAGTTGGGGCTGAGCTTCTCTCATAATAGTTTGGTTTTGAATTTCTAGCCACTAATAGCATCAGACTAATGCTTAGCCTGTCTTTTCCTGTTGACTGTCATCCAGAAGCTTTGTAACATCTTTTGTGTGTGTATTCTCTGTGCAAATGACACAGTCATTGCAGTCAAAGCCTGGAGCACAAGTAAAACAGAACACAAAATTTAGTAATTATTTTTGTTTGGATGCACATTCAATCTGAAGTGATAGTTTCACTTGAGATGCATTAAATGCCATCACCAGGTTACAAGGCTATGTGTTTTCCCTGTGTGTATTGTCTCTGTTCTGAAATCCAACACAGTAAGTAAGATACCAGTGGGACAAAGTAGTTATTTCTTTACTCCTAGATACTAGATACGAAGTAAAGGATAGCTTTTCTACTTCTATCTTCCAGTGCTATACAAACTGCTCTTCTACATACTATTCTCATTGTTTAAAAAACAATCTTCCTTCACATTTTAATTGGATTTTGCATATAGGAGAAAATGAAATACACATTTTTGTCTTTGTGATGGTTTGGGTGTTACCCACCCACCCACCCACACTTTGGAAATCACCCAGACCAGACTCAGATGGCTCTGAAAATTGAATGAAGCTTATTATTTACAGCTTAGCACAATATACAAGGAGATATGTACAGTATATACAGAAATATACAAGTTAAAAAGTAATACAGAAACACAACAGTCCTCACAGAAACCTGAGTTCCCAGGAGGGGCTCCCAACTGCCTATTACCCCTTGTCCTGTAATTACAAGACCTTGTAAATAGTCCCTCCCCAGCCTTCCTGTATGTCCCCTTCAGGTACTGGAAGGCCACTATAAGGTCTCCTTGAAGCCTTCTCTTCTCCAGGCTGCAGAGCCCCAACTCTCATAGCCTGTCCTCATAGCAGAGGTGCTCCAGCCCTCTGGTCATCTTCGTGGACCTCCTCTGGGCTTGCTCCAAGAGTTCCATGTCCCTCTTATGTTGGGGGCTCCAGAACTGCACACAGTACTCCAGTGGGGTCTGACGAGAGCAAAGTGAAGGGGGCGAATCACTTCCCTTGCCCTGCTGGCTGCACTTCTCTTCATGCAGCCCAGGACATGGTTGGCTCTCTTGGCTGCATGTGCACACTTCTGGCTCATGTTGAGCTTTTCATTTTACTTAGTGCTACAGTGAATGTTTAAGTAGAAGTCTATTTATATACCTTTTTGACCTCTTGCAGCTCTCTGTCATTGCAGAGAAGTCCTGGTATTCTTGCTGGATCAGAGACTCCATTCTTGACAGACAATAAGCATTAGGATATAAGAAGGGTATTTTGATAAAATGTATTTTAAAAGGTTTAAAAGCATCATATTTTTCATATGGCTACATGACAGATGGTTGCTTTTTTTAACTAGTCACTTTCTGTGATGCTGATATTATTCTGTTCTGTTCTCCATCTCATTTTTTTCTAAGTTACAAATTGGGATGAAGAAAAGTGTTCACACTTCTATATAAACACAACTTCACTACGTAATTTCCTCTGAGGTATTTTTTTTTCTGTCTCATTGATTTAACAGTTCTAATAATGGGACACAAAAATGGATTAAGGTAACCCTAGAAATACTCACAGTTTCTCTTACCACCAGATCTAGCAGGATCCTGAGAAATACTGTTTCTCACACACTTCTAGCCCTGCTCCAGGCAGTTACTAATCTGTTACACTGCTGCAATATAATGGTACATAGCAGTATCTCTTCTGTACTGACCAGGACGCTGGCCAAGTGTTAGCACATCCCCACTCTTACCCAGCTGTTGTCCATTACAGCATATGAGTTACCAAGGAGCTTGTCCTTTTGTTGCCCTGTAAGATCTCTGCATGAGAGAAAAAAGAAGGGATTCGTAATTTTTTGTACCCTGTGATAAGGCCGAGGGTGAGATACAATATGTCCTTCATGTGCATCTCTTCTTGAGAGCACCTAACAACATCTCAGAGCTAGTCTCTTTCTGTAGAAAGTTCTGCTGCAAAACATATCTTTTTGGAAGTAGTTCTTGTGTCTTGTGACATCCTTAATGTACAGACTCCTGTAGAATTACAGAATGAATCTCATCATGTTCTGCTCTAATGAGCAATGAACATCAAGTTCCAAGACAGAGTGATTTGAATTTATGATGCTCACTCCATGATCTTCCTGCAAGTCTTGCCTTTGCTTGTGACCCCCTGATTCCCATGACCTTATCTCTATAAAAAAATGCTGCTTCTCAGCAGACCTCAGTTCTTCTCTTTCCTGTCATTATCCCAAATGCTCAGTTCTCTCCAATTTATTACCACATGCTTACTCTGTCCTTTGATCTATCTACTGGAACACTTTGTCATCTTTGGACAGCAGATCATCATGAGGAGCAGAAGGCATTATTTTCCTTTCTCCACTCATGCCAGCAAAGGGGGCATTAACTCCCTTTTCTCTGTTATAGAACCTGGGATCAAGTTTGAGAATGTCAGGAGAGAGTATCTGCATCCTCCTTTTCCAAATTTCTCTGGAAATGAGCAGGAGAAGTTTTCAGATAGATGTGTATGTACACTTGTGAGCTATTTGAGTGCTATATGAAGGTAGAAACGCTGGTCAAAATCTGTTTGGCTTCTTGTCCCATGATCACATGCATAATTCATCCTTAACATCTGTTATTTAGTAATCTGACCCACCTAGTACTGGACTAATCAAAGCTCTCTCTTTCAACTTCCACCATCCTAATCTGTTTTTCTGAAAAAGAAGACCTCATAGTGAGTAAATATTTTATCTGTTACTTGGTTTCATGGATTCTTTTAGTTATTTCAGTCTCTTAGTTATCTGTACTCCTCAAACTTGTAATTCCTCCATCTGTTTGGTAGCACTCCTCAGGTATTTGGAGACACTCCATACCTTTGATGGAAGGTGTTAATTAAATCTCCTCCCTGTTATCATGTATCCAAGTACAGATGTTCAGCTCTTTAACAATTCCTTGTATATCACACCCTCTGGTCCTCTGATATTTTTTATTTCACTCTGAATCCACTCCAATGGTGAATTTGCTGTGAGGTCTCTGATCTCCCAAGCAGTCTCTGAAGAAGTAGTGTCGTTATATCCCTTTGTAACTTACCTCCTGGTAACACAATAAAATCTTCTCCTTCGTTGTACAGGATCTCAGTGACCATTCTGGAGATGTTGCTTTGTAAACTGCTGCCATATCTGATTTATGATTCATTGCAAATGTGATGTTCTTTGCTGTATTCTGAAAGACTAGTCTCAATGGAATGCTAGCTGGTGATATTCCAGTCTGTGTCTGAATAGATTTCGTCTCTTAAATTTTGCCCCTTTTTTGTGGTTCTCCCTTCTGGCTCATTTTAGCAATGAATATCTTCCAATTAACCACATGGTATGTAAGAATGTCCCTTTTCTGTCCCTTTCGAAGGTGCTAGAAAGGACACCTAGAAATATTTTTTGTTTTAGGACTAACAGTTCTCATTAGTCCTCACAGTGGGATCCACATGCAAGGTAAACTTGCTCAACCACAACAGAAATACTATGATCAATAGACAAAACAATCATAGAATGGCTTGGGTTGGAAGGGATGTCTAAAGGTCATCTAGTCCAGCTCCCCTGCAGTAAGCAGGGACATCCTCCACTAGATCAGGTTGCTCAGAGCCTTGTGGAGTCTGATCTTGAATATATCCAGGAACAGGGCCTCAACCACCTCCCTGGGTAACCTGTTACAGATTTCCACCACCTTCATGGCAAAGAACTTGTTCCTAACATCCAATCTAAATAATCTCTTCTCTAGTATGACTTCTCATCACCTTATCATTACAGACCTTTGTAAATAGTCTCTCTCCATACTTCTTGTAGGCCCCCTTTAGGTACTGGGAAATTGCTATTGGATCTCTCCAAACCCTTCTCTTACCTAGGCTGAACAACCCCAGCTCCCTCAGCCTGTCCTTGTACGAGTGGTGTTCCAGCTCCCATCATTTTCATGGCCCTCCTCTGGATGCACTTTGTCAGGTCCATGCCTTTCCTGTACTGAGGGCTCCAGAGCTGGAGACAGTATTGTCAGGCTGACAGGTTAGTAGTTTTCAGGTTCCTATTTTTACCTTTTATAGATGGATACAATGCTGCCCCCTTCTTGTCTTCATCCAACTGCCAGGACTTATCAAATGCTATGGAGAGTGGCCTTGCAGCTTCATTAGCCAATTCCTTCAGACCTGTGGGATGCATCTCATCAGATATGATAGATTTATGTATGTTGAGGTTCCTCAGGTGGTCCTGATCTTGATCTTCCCTTACAGTAGGAGGGAGAATCACAGCATAGTGAAAAACAAACAAAGGATGTACCACAGCATGGTTTTTACTCTATTTTAAATACACAGATGCAGATGGTTCTTCAGCCTTCATTTCAAAGCCTTCAAGACAATTTAAAATTTACAATATTTGGCTTCCCAACAGATCTCATCTCCCAAATTCTGGACATAATGCTAGAAAATCATCTGGATCTGACAGAAAAATGTTATCCTCTGAGAGTTTTCTTCTTGTCATACTTACCCTCTCATTGAAGTTGACTTACTAAGGGAAACCATGGCTCTGGAAAACTTCAAGAAACAGAAATTACATTTTCATTTCAAAAATTGGTATGTGGGATTCTGGAGGTGTTATTCTGTGGAGCTGCATTGCGCAAGCACATCTTGCCTTTGGCTTCTGCAAGTTTGGAAACAGGCTTGTGCTGGACAGAAAAGGTTGTAATAGGAGAATGATCTCCTATAGAAGGCAGTTGGTAGTACTCCAGTGTACAGACCTAATGTAGGTGGGGAGATGGTTTGCTTAACTGCTTGTAGTTTAAGTATTCATTTATCAAATTAAGAGAAAGATAGCACAGCTGAGTATCTTGAGGTGTCCTTGTGGATATGATTATACTCAGATATGCTGGTGACTCAACCGAGAGTGCATTCATAGCAGTAGTTAGCTAGATATCCCTAAATCCCACCATTTACTTTATTAAAGCCTCTGAAAACATGGAGGGAAGTTGCAGGCAAAAGCATGGCAAGAGAAGATTGTGTGGAGAGAAGATTTATTTTCCTCTCAGACCACCCTGCTACTTGTCTCAACAGCTGTTTCCACTGAAACACAGAAGTCAATTGGAAATAGTTGCTAGTAATAATAACAGTTACTAACTACACAAGTGCGTTTATCTTTTTTTGGGTAGGCATGGTTGTAGCTCTACCCTGCCATGCCTTCTGCTCTTGCAATTTGCCACATGCACAATTATGTTTCCTTACAAAAATGTGGTGCAGGTGCTTAAAGAAATCAAAAAGGCATGTAAAAAACAGGGGGGCAGTGTTCCAGCTGCCTTTCCTTGGGTGATTTTCTGGTGTAAACATTCTGTGGAAATAAAATGGCATAGGCTTAAATGTCACAATCTGCACTCTGAAGCTTTAGGAAAGAGATGTGGCATACAGCCCTTCTTCAGATGCTTCCCAGTTTTTTCTTGTGAGCAATACTAGGCTATACAAGAAGACTGGATCAGAAAGAATGCATTTAGTTATCATAGAATCAGTCAAGGTTGAAAGGGACCATAAGAATCATCTAGTTCCAACCCCCCTGCCATGGGCAGGGACACCCTACCCTAGATCAGCCTGGCCAGAGCCCCACCCAGCTGGCCTTAAACATGTCCAGGGATGGGGCCTCAACCACCTCCCTGGGCAACCCCTTCCAGGCTCTCACCACTCTCATGCTGAACAACTTCCTCCTCATGTCAAGCCTGAACCTCCCCATCTCCAGCTTTGCTCCATTCCCCCTAGTCCTGTCCCCCTGATATCCTGAAAAGTCCTTCCCCAGCTTTTTTGTAGGCCCCTTCAGATACTGGAAGGTCACAATAAGGTCACCTGGGAGCCTCCTCTTCTACAGACTGAACAGCCCCAACTCTTTCAGTCTGTCCTCACAGGAGAGCTGCTTCAGCACTCTGAGCATCCTAGTGGCCGTTCTCTGGACACACTCCAGCATGTCCACATCCTTCTTGTAATAGGGGATCCAGAACTGGATGCAGTACTCCAGGTGGGGTCTCACCAGAGCAGAGCAGAGGGGGAGAATCACCTCCCTTGACCTGCTGGCCACACTTCTGATGCAGCCCAGGCTCTGGTTGGCTTTCTGGGCTGCAAGTGCACACTGATGGCTCAGGTTGAGCTTTTCATCCACGCGCACCCCCAAGTCCCTCTCCTCAGGGCTGCTCTCCAGCTACTCACTGCCCAGCCTGGATTTGTGCTTGGCAATGCCTTGACCCAGGTGCAGGACCTTGCACTTGTTCTTGCTGAACCTCATGAGGTTTGCTTGTGCCCACCTCTCCAGCCTGTCCAGGTCCCTCTGGATGGCATCCCTTTCCTCCAGCATATCTGCTGCACCACACAGCCTGGTGTCATCAGCAAACTCGCTGAGGGTGCACTCAGTGCTAGTGCCCATGTTGCCAGCAAAGATGTTGAACAAAACTGGTAGCAGGACTGATCCCATATCTCTTTCCTACATATCTCATATCACAAGTGAGTTTTTTATTTAAGGATAACTTTATTTGGCTTTATTTAGCCAAATGCACTGATGGTATTAGTTTATAAAACACATCCCAGTGTATGTCTTCATTTCCCTGCAGTAATAGGCAGCTGCTGTCACAATTGCTTCAGAAGACAGTACAGGGAGTCAGTCTTCTTTCTGTTGATTTTGGTACTTTGGTCTGTTGTTGGCACACTGGTGGAAAGAGGTTGTAGCTGCTGGGATACCTTTTGAGTAATGCAGAAACCTCTCTGGTGCTGGGAGCCAGCCGTGGCTGTGCGAATCCGGCGTGCCCCAGCCCCGCACCGGAGTCCCTCTCCGCGCCGTTCGTCCCGGGGCGCCGCTGCTCCCGAAAGCCGTCGGGGCGCACCAGCGCAGCCCTCCCTGAGAGCCCGCTCCCCGCCGCCGGCTCTCCAAGGCTCAGAGGCGAGGGGAGAGTCCCCCTCCCCTTGTGCCCTGGAGATCGGGGCTGTGGGAGCAGGCTCCAGGGGGTCCCAGTGGAGGGCAGGGCGGAGCCGCGCCCGTGGTGCTCCGGTGGGGCCTGCTCTCCCCCAGCCCAGCCATTGGCCACGGCACCGCGCCCCCGCCTGCCGGCCTGGCCCGGCCGCCCTGCTGCCCGAGTTTATAGCAGCAGCACGGCGCCGCCGCGCTCGCAGCTTTGGGGATGCAGGACGCGATGAGCTACCAGCGCTGGGTGCTGCTGGCCCTAGCGCTGCCCATGGCGCTGCCTGCCCAGCGGCTGTCGTTGCTGCCGCACGGCCAGGATCGCGGCGACGCCGTGCTGGACCTCGGGGACGATGCGCGCTCGGCTGCGCTGGAGCTGAGCGTACCCCTGCACTTCTACGGCGCTGCCGTCCGCTCCCTCTACGTGAGTGTGGGGCAGGGAGGGTCGGAAAGACTGCTAGGGACTCCCCCGGAGACTTGTCGCCTCTCGCCGTAATGCTTCCTAGCTCTAGGCGGTTGAGTAGTGATGCTTGTCGGTTTTCACGTCGGGGTTGTGAGCGACGTGGTCAGAGGTTGGTCAAACGCACCAGGGTCTCTCGGGCGAAGGAAATCCACATGCAGAGCGACTGCAAGATTTGAGCTGCAGGCAGACAGACCTCAGCCATGTGTGTGTGTGCCTCATGGCTGACTCTGCACCCCAGAGTTGTGTGTGTGTGTTTATAGCTAATGAAGGATGTGTTGTAGTATATGAAGGTGGGATTGAAAACAGATTGTCTGGAGCAGAGCTGCTCAAGAGCAGCCAGGAAAAAAAAAGAAAGTTTTAAATGGCAGAATGCCTGCAAAAGTCTGCAACGGTACTGTCTGTTTTGTCATTGTATCTTTTCCCCTCAAACCTCATCTGGCAACTGAAGATGCTAGCTAGCATATTCAGAGGGGTCTCAGCAAGGAAGGGCTTTAATCTGATAAAGTTAAACCTCGCCTCTGTGTCCAGATATACCAACGTACTTTATCAGCATGGGTCCAGGATACAACTTTGGAGACTTACTCACATGTACTCACTTGGGAAATTAGACTTTTATGTGACTGCAGTCATTGAAAACTTGGTGTAGTTCCCGTGTACTTGAAGGTTTACTATGCTTGCATTGAGTTATATTAGTGTTGCCACTTCGGCTGTAATTTTCGTCACTGTTCACACTGCCTCTACCTAGATAAATCCTGAAATCAGAAATCCCATTTTGAGGGATTCATGCTACGTCTGTGTGGAAAATAGATTGTGTTAACTGAGACTGCCAGTAAAAGTGAAGTAATTCAGAAGTATGAAGTGGCCAGATTTGCTTTTGACTCTTAGTTCATTGTCTCGTCTTCCATACTCTTAAATGTGGTCATTGATTATCCAACACAAGTGAAAAACAAACTTTTTGAAGTGCAGACATGTTCGTGAAAGACAGCAGTCTCTGTGTCCAGTGACTGAGAAGAAAAGATAACAAGTGACTTGTTAGATAAGTGACAGAAAGAGAACAGTTTTCAAAGGGCAGTAAACTGGTTAACAACACTAGGTTTCTTGAGGTTAATGATCTTGTTACTTGCCTGTGCCATAAAACACGAATGGTTCTAGTTAATTTTTGTCTGGAAGAATACCTGTATGGAGGCCATTCCAGAATCACTTTTGGGGCTCTTTCAGCAAGGTTATTCAATTCTGAGAAGGAACTCTTTCAATACAGGCAAAGTCTGGTGATTAATGGTATTTCGTATCAATCTACATGTTCTTGAGAGGCTTTTATCTTGCATTTAATCTGTCACAAGTATTGCAAAATAGAGGCACAAGACAAACTCTGTGGCGTTAAGAAAAGGAGTATACCTGTTTCAGGAGATTTGTTGAGCAGTCTTACGTGGACCTCCACAAGTACCCAGGCTTGTTGTATATTGGCAATAAGCTTTTCATAAGCTCTGTGGTGTTATTCAGCACGCAGAGTTTACTGAGATGTTGCTAGTTAATAGTAAACCTATAGTATTGGTAGAAATATGATACCTAAAGGAATTCCTGAATCAGATTTTGAGCTGTGATGAAATATGTCTTTCTGTATGGCTCCTCGGAATAATGAGTGCTTGATTTTTGTAAGTTTTGCCTTCAATGAGTTGAAAAGTCATGTGGGCTCTCTGTGTTTTTTGTAACAGTTGAGAAGCTGAGTTAGCTCTACGCATAAGTAAAAAGGCAAGGAGTTCTGAGGAACAGTTGTTTAGTATCAGCTTCTTATAAAGTCCCTGGCAACAAAACTTTTTTCCTTTTCATAGAGAGCAGAGAAAACTTTAATGTAAGTGGAAACAAACTCAGACATGCTGTCATACGATGTTTCTCTATGCAAGATGTATAACATTGAGTCCTAACTCTAACAGACACCCATCTATTTGTTTTAACAGCACACTTTTATTTAGGCTTTTCAAGTTCACAGTACGGCTTGCTGATGCAGAAGAGTTAATGGGTTAGGAATTACTTCCTTTTAGGGAAGAGTCAGCATCCTTCAAGGCAAGCTTGGATCAAATTTTTAATTATTACTTTTATTAACTTCCTAAATTAATAGTTGGCCGTGTGTTGTATTAGACAACTTTGCTGCTTTGAGTCAACTGATATTTCACTCTATGAATTTTGTTTTTCAAAACTCTCTTAATCAGTACTGTTGAAGTTCTCAAAACTACTAGTCACTGAACAGGGGGAATATCCTGTTTTGTTATACACACACAGACACCCTTTCCCCTCCAATAGCAGTAGTTTGTTACTTTATTGAGTCCTTCTCACTTGATTTTTTCAGGGTGGACCTATGATAGAGAGTGTGTGGCTTGTTCTGCTCCAAACCATGAATGTATGTTAACTATGTGTGTAATCCAGAAGTTTAGCATGCTAAAAATATATCTGTGCTCGTTCCTGTCAAGTTAAATAGCATTATACCCTAAAAGGAAAGGTGTACTCTACAACTCTTCTTCAGACAACGCCCACCTGAGGCTTCATCAGGGCTTTTTGTTAGGGTTTTGGGGTTTTTCCTTTTTGACAGGAATGATACTTTAATGAAACCCATTACCTACCCAGAATCACTATTCACCATCTTTTTCAATACAAATGTGTTGTTAAATATGAAAACTAAAAGCCTTTGGTTTTATTTTCCCAGTAATTATGATCATTTGTTCTCTACACTAAAAATCTCCCTCAGTAATTGAGCATTTGTGGTATTTATTTTCATTTAATGGCCTGCAAGTATTTTCTGGGTGATAAGAGTACATACAGCTAAACATGCCCTTAAAAAGAGGAAGGCCAACTGTTTGGTCATTTTTTTCCTCATCACTGCTTTGTTCTGTAGTATTAACTACTCCTGCTAGTGTATTTTCTCTTACTGTTGTTTTAATCTCTGCCATAAATGGGGGGCTTTGCAGCCACAAAGTCTGCACACACCAAACCTGATGAAGAGCATGGAATTTGTTTAAAATACTTCAGACACCAGTCATCTCTTACAAGAGGATTCAGAGTGGGAGTAGGGGTGCCCATACACAAAAAGTGTAAGCAAGAAGAAGGAAGAGAAAACCTTTCAATTTACTCTAAATTTATTACTTTAAAGCTGGAGTGCATCTCCTTGCTGAAATGTCTTAGCAAGCAGACTGTAATGCCCACCATCTGCCCTGCTGTCTTCCAGTGGTACAGTGTAATTGGTGACTTTTAATTTTTAGGATAACTTCTGTCTTTACAGAGATATGAGGCATTTTCTAGTGTGCAGATGTTAGAGAAGTTCTGGAACCTTTCTGGACTAGATCTTTGTTTCTTGTCTGCCTGCAGATGAGGGTAACCTATGCTGTCTTTCTGGGTCTGTGTTGCTGAATTTCATAGTTAACCACAGAGTCTGTGGTCACAGTTAAGTCACAAATGATTCGAGGAAATATGATGACAACATTCAGCTTCTCCCCCTTTCTAACATGATCTGCATTCCCATCATGCTCATGCAGATTACATACTGCTTGTATATCTTAGATACACTGTTCATTCATAAAGCAAACTCCCCATTTTTGTACACTATCTTAACTCTTTTAGTATTTTCCACTGTAGCAGCTAATTAAATTCTGTATCTTCAGACAATACAGTCAGCATTTAGAAAACATTTTCTGATATACAGTGTGAACTGTGTGCTGCCTTTAGCTAAAGTTTTGTGCTAGCCACTATTCAGTTAAATAGCAAGCTGATTGTCCACTAGTGAGTGGCAGGGGGCATGCTCTGATCTGCTGGGCCGCCAGTGTGTGATGGTTTGGGTGTTACTTGTCCCCTCCTTCTTATGAAATCACCCAGACTAGACTCAGTCGAGCTGGAAATTAAGGAATGAAGCTTTATGTTTACAGTTTAGCACAATATACAAGCAGATATTTGCAATATATACAGCTGTATACAGAAATATACAAGTTACAAGTAATACAGAAACACAACAGCCCTCCCAGAAATCAGAGTCCCCAGGAGGGGCTCCCAACTGCCCTTCCACCTTCTTTCCACCCCTCTGCCTTATCCCGGAGTTTGTCTTATGTGCAAGGTGATCTTGGAGGGTCGGCAAGGGGTGTTAGAAATCAGAAGGATTAGTTACACAGAGAACAGCCCAGGGAGAAAGCACAGGCTCCGACAGACCCACACACACTGTCTCATCTGTGTTTTGTGTTCTTGTTTTTATACATCTCAGCAAGCCTATGAGTGAACTAAACATCACCACTGTTTCCATTTCACAGCCCATAATCTAATTTCTCTCACTAAAATATTCCAATTTGTCTCAAACTAGCACACAAAGGAGGGTCCCAGGTATAGGTGTATGATGTGTTGAGTTGAATCTGACAAGATGCAGACTATATTTGAAGGAGTTCTCATACTACACTATTTCTGAGTTGCTCTGTATAGCAGTAGTAATGATGGTCCAGTTTTTAAGGGATAGTGCCAAGACATTTGTAGCAAAAATCCTTTGCCATCTTGCACAGCCCATAATTACTCTGCATCATGAAGAATATAGGTAGTATTGGATTTCTTCTTTCCAAAATAGTACAAAAGGGGAAAGAAAGTCTAGCAAGAGTGGGAACAATAAGAGGTGGGGAACAGCACTTATATAGGGCAAGCATGAATAGGCTGATAGTCTTCATTCAAGGAGGAGAAATTACATAGAGACTAGGTAGTATCTGACTGGTAGTATGTCCTGATACAAAAAACTACAGGCGAAGAAATGCAGCTGGGAGCCAGACTGAAAAGAAATAAAAGTTGGAGAGATCTTGTGGTATGAGTCATGGGTCTGTGGAATTCCTTTTTAAAGGCCTTTGTGAATGTATAAAGTTTGTATATGTTGAAGGAAAGATGTAATAGGAGATTCACTGATGATGAATAAACAGTCAAACCACAGGGAAACCCTTGAGCTGAATGTGGCTGGAGGCTGGTCAAAGGAATACGTGCATGTCCTTCTCTTCTGCTGAACCTGTAACCTGGCAGGTATGTCTGGGGACAGGCTGCTGGGCTAGTTGGCTTTGTAGCCTGAGTTACAGGGGCCACTGTAACCTAAGCACTGATAGAGATTGTGTAGCTCTGTTAACACCTTGACCTTGTGAAAAGATCTAGCAGCAGTTTGTTCTTGAAATCCTTGTGAGTTCAAGGATCCCTGTGAGTGTGATAAATCAGGGCGGGTGGCAGTGTTAGTTTCATATCTTGTGGTTTTAGGACCTCTGTCGCTTTCTGAGTCATATGTGTGTGGCAGCAGCTTCACGTAGTCAGATGTGTCCTGTTATCAGGCAGTTAAACACTTGTAAACATTTATATGTGTCTGACTCTTACAGTACTGGACACATCTGGATAAAGGTCCTGGGACAAAAATCTGTGTGCGAGCAGTTTAAGCACTGCCTCAGGGCCTGACAACTGTATTCTTGCTTGCTGCTTCTGAGTGCTCAAAAGTGCTCTGGTTTGCCAAAGGAGTTTGTCTCACTTGGGCATGCCCTAGCATCTACCTCTATCTGTTTAGTCTATTTTTAGTCAGAGGTGGCTAGCTATGAGTTATCTCACTGACCAGCTAAATCTTCCTGAGCTGGTAGGTATAGATTTTCAGATTGGGAATTTCATTTACAGAAGTGCACTCAGCTATAAAGGAATTTACAGAGTGGCCTGTATCTGCTATAGAAATTCTGTTTCTGTGTCTCTATAGCCACAGGTATTTAAGCTGTGCTCCCAGCATATCCCAAGTGAGCAGCACCTTGCACAGTAGCAGAGATGTTGCTAGGAGAATGGTTGTAATGAAGTGAAAATTAAAGCAGTGCTGGCCATGCAAAGAGAAATCTGTGCATCTTTTCAGAAGACTTTTGCCCAAGCTATTGCAGTATTTAAACATGGAACAGGTGTTTTTTTTTCTTTCCAGATGAACATCTTTGTGTACATCAGTTCTTGGCTCAGAATTTGTATCAGCTTGTGAGGCAGAGCTGTAGTAACATGGAAAGCTCAGCTGACCCATTTATGTCTTGACTCCCAAACTTGTTTTCATGAGAACAACAGCCTCTTGTGCCATGATTTATGGGGGTAGAAAGGGTTGAGAAAGAGCAGTTCAGGTTCTCCTTTTGTCCTGCCCTTTTTTCTGGTTTTGTTTTGTATTGTTTGTTTTTTGATCTCATTAACATCAGATTATCTTGAGAATGGGCAGTTTTCTGAACTGTCCAGATGAAGCATTCTTCTCTGCCTTCAAGGTAGAAGTCCAGGTTCCCAAGGGCCATGCTAGGACTCTGGTACAGTTTCTCTGTGGTCAGTCCTGCTTTACAGCAGGAAAGAACCTAGCTCACTGGTTAACAAAAAAGGAACTGTTTCAAATGCTTGAATTTTAACTTGCCATTCCCAGTCATACCTTTTTAAAATTGCTGGTCAGGATAGTAACAGTTGAAAGTGAGAACAGTTTATGGTCACCTAGGAGGGTCTGTACACAATTCCTGACGGACTCAGGGGGATTGCACTGGGTCCTATTCTGGGAAAGACTTGGCAAATTGTGAAATGTGGTGGTTATGTATATTGCTTTTAGAAAGGACAACAACCACCTGAGATTTAAATAGCTAGTATTTTTGTCTATGGGAAAAGGATTGGTGTATCTCTAAAGCAGACCTCTGATTTCAGGCAACTGAAGTCCAGAACTGGTGACATGGAATATAAAACAAAATCCTAAACACGTTCAGTTACTTTTTAAATACCAGAATGACTTTTAACTCGATTCTGTTGGAAATACAATGAAAATATTGTAGTCTAGAGCATGTGGGTGTGGGAGATGGTCATAGGAACAGCATCTGTCTCATGATTTTCACCTTTTTATTAGGTTGTCACTAATGGGATTATTGCAGTGAATGAACCATCAAGTGAAGAAAAGTATCTTGGTCAATTCCCAGTCAGTTTTGGGGCTATTGCTCCTTTTATGGCTGACCTCGACACAACAGATGGACGTGGAAATGTGTATTACAGAGAAGATGCATCCTCAGATGTGTTGCAGCTTGCATCAGACTATATCAAAAGAGGTTTTCCTGAGACTACTTTTGATCCCAGCAGCGTTGTCATTGTTACCTGGAAGCTTGTGGCTCCTTACCAGGCACCGGGAGAAGACCATGCTTTGGAAGAAAAGGTAAACTCTAAGACGTGTTGGACACTTGTTCAACTGAAGTATAACACAGTGATCTGTGGTTTTGAAGGTCTGAATTCCATTTTGTGATGGTGTGGGTGTTACCCACTCCCCCACACTTAAGAAAATCACCCAGACTAGACTCAGCCGAGATGGAAATTGAATGGAGCTTTATATATACAGCTTAGCACAATATACAAGCAGGTATTTACAATAGATACAACTATAGACAGAAATAGACAAGTTAAAAAGTAATACAGAAACACAACGGCCCTCCCAGAAACCAGAGTCCCTAGGAGGGGCTTCCAACCACCCTTCTACCTTCTTCCCACCTCTCTACCCTACCTCCAGACTTTGCCTTACGTTCAAGGTGAGTTTGGGGGATTGGCCAGGGGGGGTTAGGAAGCAGATGGATTAGTTAGGCAGCAAGTTAGAGAGGGTGATGGTGTTGTTGGTTGTGTTGTTGTTGGTTGGTTGGTTATGTTTCTTGCAAACCATTTTTTCCTTTTTAAATGATGCTAGGTACTATCCCAAAAAGATATGTAACTTTATGCACTATAATTACCCCAGCTCAAACTTTAGAACATTACCACAACTTAGCAAATCTTGTTTTGCCAAAGGTCAGTTTCTTGTGGATAACTCAACACAGCCATTGTGTTCACAGTAAGGATTCTGTACTCTGGTATCAGTGAATAGCTGATGCTTGAGGTACTGTCTCAATGATTCCTGCAGTATGTAGGTGTGCTGCTGCAGGAAAGCACACTGGCAACAACATGAAACCTGACCTCTTCTTGAAATATCCATTTACAGAATTTTCCTGTTTAGTCTAGCACATCACTCTCTGTATTTAAAGGATATGATATAGCATCCTATACATGTTACAGAACTCAGAATTGTTATGTTTCAGGCAGCCTCTCTGCCTGTTTCTGAAGAGATTTAACTTACCTTTGATAATGCTTTCTTTTTAATATCTGTTCATGCTAAACTTAAAACTGCCTAAGCAAAACACAAGCTTGTGTGATATTGATTTCTCCTAGAAAGTAACTGATGTGTTGTGTGTGATGGAAATTCTTACTTTAACTGTGTTTCAAAGAATGTTGTACTGTTGTTACTTTTCCACGAGTAAATGTATGTTAATTTTTTTTTCCTCAGAGAAACACATTCCAGGCTGTTTTAGCCTCTTCTGACTCCACTTCCTATGCTATTTTCCTTTATCCAGAAGATAGTTTGCAGTTCTATAGTACCTACTCCAAGAATGGTGGTGGAAGAATTCCTGCTATGGTTGGCTTTAGTCAAGCCTCTACAAACTACTACTTCTGGGAAAAGCCAGGATCCTACAATGTCATAGCTAACGACGAAGACAGCATTAGAAACTTGCACAAGTATGCTTTTCTGTTTGTTTAAACTCCTCAAGAAAGCATCAAGGAGGTCCATATTTTCCCTAATTATAACTCGAGCTAATGATAAATGTGATGGTTTGGGTGTCCCCCGCCCCACCACACTGTAGAAATCACCCAGACTAGACTCAGCTGGCTCTGGAAATATGAATGAAGCTTATATTTACAGCTAGCACAATAGGCAAACAGATATTTACAGTATACACAGTTATATGCAGAAATATACAAGGTAAAAAGGTAATACAGAAACACAACAGCCCTCCCAGAAACCTGAGTCCCCAGGAGGGACTCTCAACCACCCCTTCACCTTCCCCCTACCCCTCTCAACCTTACCCCAGTCCCAAGGAAGATTGGAGGTTCAGCCAGAGGGCTAGGAAGCAAAGTGGGTTAGCCAAAAATGGAGGGTGAGGTTAGAGCGATGCAGCTCAGCCAGCAGCCCAAGCCAGAGTGATTATCTAATGTTTTTATTTCTTGTTCCTATACATCTCAGCAAGCCTGTGAGCGAAGTAGACATCACCATTGTTTTCTTTCCATAGCCTGTAATCTTGTTCTTCTCACCAAAACATTCTAGCCTGCTTCAAACTAGCACAATAAATAATAAGATAGATTAGCTATTGCATGAGAAATCAGGACTCTGCCACTGATAAATATCCACTCTGGTGAAGAATAGGAAGACTTTGGTCTAATTTGTCAAAATGAGGGAGACCTCATTGCTATCTACAACTACCTGAAGGGCAGTTGAGAGGCTGGTGCTGGTCTCTTCTCACAGGTAATTGGAGAGAGAACAAGGGGGAATGGCCTCAAGCTGAGGCTGGGTAGGCTTAGATTGGACGTGAGGAAGAAGTTTTTCATGGAGGGAGTGGTCAGGCGCTGGAATGAGCTGCCCAGGGAGGTGGTGGAGTCACAGACCATGGGTGTGTTTAAGGGTCATTTGGAAGCGGTGCTTATGGATATGGTTTAGGTGCATCTTTTAGAGTAGGGTTATCAGTTGGACTTGGTGATCCTGAGGGTCTTTTCCAACCTGGATATTTCTGTGATTCTGTGATTTCGATTTGGCATTATTCTTTTCTTTGATAGAAGCAGCAATGCTGGGAAACAAGGTGTGTGGGTGTTTGAGATTGGTAGCTCATCTGACAGCATTGTGCCTGCCAAGATCAGCAACATTTTGGAGAGTCTAGAGTCCAGTGAACAAGAACAGGAGATGACTTCAAAACCGTTTATGTTGGACTATGGCTCCACTGAAATAAGACAGCAGTATGTCACCAGTAGTACAGACAGCACAGAAGAGGATCAGCACCATGTTACATACAGCATTCCTCAGCTAACTGCAGAAGATTTTCTGAGTTCATACCAAGATGTAACAGGAACACCTTCAACTGAGTCTTTTTACAATCATCAAGATTTCCCAACAGCAAAAGCTCCACCTCGCCACTTCCAGGTCCAGCAGTTGCCCCCCCAGCAACCCCAAGTCATAGATGTGGAAGAATTTGATGAAACTGGTATAGGTAAGGTCTTTTTTGACATCTTGGGTACTTCTAAGATGGAGAGGCTGTAAAATAACCTGAGCCATAGGCATGAAAGAAACTGAACTACTAAAGGGATAATCTGTTTCCCTCTCACTACCTTCGTATATGAAAATCTGGACAGGTTTAATAAATTCACTTTATTCATCTTGGCAGTTAGTTTGCATCTCAGCTCAGATTCAGATCTCACCAGTCTTGTAAACTAGTGCCACAGTCAAGCACCAGAGAGCACACTTACTGTGTGTCTGAGGAACTGGAATCTCTCCAAAGGAAAGATTCTTGTAGGGATAATTGTATTCCTAAAGCTGATGCATTCTTAATGGCAACCGATCCCTTCTTCTCTTTTGCCCAGGACTGTTGTTAAAGGTATGATCTTAAGTTTAGTATTAAGCGTTAAGTGTTAGCATTAGGTGACCCTTCCTGGCAAGGGTTTTATGATCATTTCTACTGAAACCTTGCTTATTTCCTTTCATAGAGGTGCTGCTGAAAGGAGGTCATTTAGCAAGGGTTGGGAATAGTGATTTGTAATAGTAAAAATTGTTGGCTAGCGTTTGGTGGCCTGAAGTTTCCAAAGGCATGACTAGCAATTCTAATTTCTAAGGAAGTGTATCTGGAAAATACAGAGCAGTGCGATTGACTGCCCAGGTCTTAAATGCTTCTTGAAGCAGATTTGAGAACTGTTATCTCCATGAAATAATAGGATAAGCCAATTAGGTTTATGGGGTGAGTCAGTTGACGTGTGATCCTGGGTACTGCACCAGTGTGTTTTGTTCTAGGTTGGAAGGGGCCCTTTTAGCTTTGGTTTGAAAACCAGGACTGGTTAATATTATTGTGTATTTGGTTTCTCCAAAACAGCTTAACTCATCTGTATTAATACAGATCTGCTGAAGTCAATAGAATGGAATAAACCCATTTTCTAACATCTGATGCAGAACAGCGAACTGTTACTTTTCATATTGCAAGGTTAGCAAATATTCATGGCAATTATTTGTTCTCCTTAAAGAGAAAATGAAAAACAAAATATCCAAGGCAGTCTAGAGATATTCTTAAACTAAACCAGGGATATGTGAATTACATGAAGTGGGTCTGATCTTATTTCTACAGTGTTTCGCTACCACACCGATGTCCAGCAGACCTGTGCTAACAACCGCCACCAGTGCTCTGTTCATGCTCTTTGCAAAGATTATCCCAACGGATTTTGTTGCAGTTGCATTGCTGGTTACAAGGGAAATGGCAGACAATGTGTAGCAGAAGGTAACTTCTTTTTGAAGATAGTGTGGGATATGTGCAGCGATTGCTTGTGGCATTTTTGAGTCAGGCAACCTGTTTTCAATACTAAACCCAGCATGGTTAAATACTCTTTGAAAGCTTATCACTGAGTGGTGTTGAAAGGTATTTTAAGAAATGAGCTGTATCTTGGTGTGAATTTTTTAACCTTGTGTCCCAGGTTAGGGTGGATCCCTCCCCTGGTAGAATAAACTCACCACAACATGGATTTTTGTTTTGGAAAGTCAGGGAAAGATGAAATTGTGGTTTTTATAGTTTAAATATAACAGTATAAAGAGAAGTAAACAACTAGAGAAAAAATATAATAACCTTAAGGAAGATGGGGAAGGGGTCAAGCAACGGTAAAGCAGGAAAAGCAGCAGCAGCCAGAACAGCAACGGGGGAAAATAGCAGGCAGGCACAGCTCAAGCAGCAGAAGCCAGAAAGGGAGAAAGAGCAAGCTGTGCTTCTAGACATAAAGCTCTTGATGCTCCACTGAAATGATATTAACTTATCCATTGTTGCCATTCTATGGCCTATTCCTAGAATGTTCACCTCTCCCCTATGTCTGAGCTAGAAAATCAGCTCAAAGGGCCACACCTTATTTTTCCCTTGAATGAAGCAAATGATTTTAAGCATTCAGTTATATACATTATGCATTTTAGCATAACTTTCTAGAAAAAAGTAAACACAGCTTAATATGTAATGTACCATCCAGTATTTAGTGCAAGAATCAGTCATAAAGTTCCAACATGTTATAATCTGATTGGTTCCCACTCTAGAAATGGACAGCTCAAAGGGGATGAACAAATAAACTTTGATCATCAACCCAGAGAGATGGCTCCTCTTTGTCTGACTCTTAAGCTTCTTTACTAAAGGGCTAATCTGCCAGATTTTTTATTAGTTATCCATTTAAACTTTGTTCCTGTGTAAAGTCCATAAAGGAATTTCTTATGTATACATTTGTAATCCTCATAGTGACTTGATTCAGAGTGTGGATGCATTTCAACAACTATAATAGCTGACTGCAGACTTTGTGTTTTATGAAGCAGGAAAACAAAACCTACTATTTAGCTTTCAGTTCATAAAACTGAACTTTCCAGATAAAGAAAATAAGGATCTTATGATAATGGAATTTGAATAGCACCTAGGAAGTTATATACAGAAGAAAGTCAGCAGTACACAATAGCTACTTCTGTAAAACAGGAAGTCTTAAAACACTCAATAGTTTTGAGTCAAGATATTAGAATAGCTTGGAAAAATTTATTCTAACACCTAATGGTGTTAAGCCTCTAATAGGGAATGAATGCACTTACAGTCAGTAGACACTGATATGAAGTGTGATATTCAGAAAAAGCTTCTCTATATGCCACTTACTGTCAGAGACTGTAACAGCTTAGGCTGTTTATGGAGTTATCCTGCAGACAAAATTGTTAATTGGGATAAAGGACATCTCTTCTGGCAATTTTGGCTGCTTAGTCATCTGTATAGTGATGACACACAGAGAGAAACTACCCACTTATGTATGCACACAAGCAAAGTAACACACTCTTTATAGACCGTTTCCTGCCTGTTGAATTGTGATCCTTTTTTTGCCAGTTATTTCCACAGTAACATTTTTGAACGCTCTGAACGCATTCCTTGAAGAACACATGGAAACTGTCATCTTATTCTGTATTGATTTTCCAGGTTCTCCTCAGAGAGTCAATGGGAAGGTCAAAGGAAGAATCTTTGTAGGAAACAACCCCATTCCAGTTACATTCGAGAATACTGATCTCCACTCCTATGTTGTTATGAATCAAGGGCGTGCCTACACTGCTATCAGCACAATCCCAGAGATTTTGGGGTATTCTTTATTGCCTCTTGCCTCTATTGGAGGTATCATAGGATGGATGTTTGCTGTGGAACAGCAAGGATATAAAAATGGATTCAGTATTACTGGTAACTTCTGAATTAAAATAATGTCCAAACACTGCAGTGCTTTCATCTGTCTTAAAAGAAATGCGTATTTAGAAGCAATATAAAATGAAAACATCTATATTCTGAGCTGCAAATGGACTCCTTTGTAATCAGATTTGTCACCAGTTTCCTTGTTTACAATGTTCAGTTTTACCATTAGCATACAAGCACACAAGTTTGTTAGAATGAACAGTGGCTTGGCTAATTCCTGTGCAAGAAAGAATTTCTTGACAAGGGACTGATTTTTGGTACTGAAGTGTACAGACCTATTGAAAAAAGCTGCCCCTACATCTACAAAAGGTCTAACATGTTAACTGCCCGATGGTACCAGAAACACAAAAGAGAAACGAGAACCTGACCTCATGCAGATCTGAAATGCTTAACAGAAGCAGTTCCTGCATGAGACGCAAATGATTCTGATAACTTATTTGAGGGAAACCCCAGTTCACAATCACAAGTTTTCACTGAAGTTTGGGGTTGTTTGTGCATATGAACCCAAGCTGTAGGAGAATACGTATTTCTTTTGAAAATGCTATCCTTTCAAGCCATTTACTGTGAATTTAGTTGAATATATCTTCTAGGTTTAGGATTTTCTCAGATTTGGTGTGTTTGAAGTTTGTTCTAGAACTTGCAATACACATTTCTCTTGGTTTAGATTTGGAAATATATACTGGAATTTTTTGTTTGGTTGGTTTTATTTTAATGTAGGTTTTCTGTGAAATAGGCCTCTGCCATTTTGTTCCAGGGTGACAGAACACTGGGACAGGCTGTATGGGGGGGTTGTGGAGTTTCCCTCTCTGGAGATATATATGAGACCCACCTGGATGTGTTCCTGTGTGATCTGGTATAGGTGATTCTGCTCTGGCAGGGCACTTGGACTGGATGATCTTTCAAGGCCCTTCCATCCCCTAACATTCTGTGACTCTGTATAATAAGGCCTGTTATGATTAACTTTGTTGGAGTTTTGTTTTTTAAATTTAAGCAATGCTGCTTCTTCACAACTTATTTGCAATTGAGTGTGTTCAGTGCTTAAAATTAAAAGTTGTTTTCATAGAAACCAAAACATTAGCAACAGGGCGCATCAAAACTTGCAGACTGTAATAATTTGTATTTCATCTCCTAGAAGCAATAATTTGAATAGAAGAATTTGGAAATGTGTATTAAGTGATTTAACTAATGTTGTTTCTTTAGGTGGTGAGTTTACACGACAAACTGAAGTTACTTTTCTTGGCAACAATGAGAAGCTGGTCATAAAGCAGAAATTCAGTGGAATTGATGAGCATGGTCACCTTACCATCAGCACAGAAATGGAGGGAAGAATACCTGAGATCCCATCTGGTGCATCAGTCCAAATAGAACCATACACTGAACTCTACCACACTTCTAGTTCTGGTAAGGAGTCCTGAGAATGAAATTATAAAGCAGTGCACATTTCTTAGAGCAGAGAGTAAGATAATCTGGAAAGCATTACTTCATTGCCCTCTTGGTGAATGTATTTAGGACCTTTCAATTTCTAGAAAATTGAGAGTTGCTCTTTTAGGAACAGGTCCTGAGAGAAGACAGATTCTGAGTGGGACAACACAAATATTTCTAACCTTTTTTTTTACTAACAAAAGGATGTATTTAGGTTCCTCTGAACTGATGTTTGCAAACCAATCTCAAGTTCCCATTTCATTGGCCTTATTTTCACGCTATGGATGGCAGTCACAGAAACTGCAAAACTTTTTGTAGGATCCACAGCACTTCAATAGGAGCTGTACTGTGTACATTTTAATGGTAGTGTCATCAAATGGTCTTTGGTCTTGTCTGATGTGACTGCAAACCAATTATTTACCAGTACGTGCCATGTAAACTGCATTGAGATGACTGTGTCTTGTATTTGTCAGTATTCTTTGAGCTGAGTGTGAACAACTGACCAGAAAATTCCTTGAACAGTTTCATCTACAGTCTCTTCACTGCTTCTCTCCCTCTCTTCCTTATCTCAGTCTCTGAGATTTCGTAAGAAAGCCATTTGTGATTTACAGAGGAATCTCCTCTTTTTGGATAAAATTATGGGTGTTGAAACACAACAAAAACAAAGTGAGGTTGGAGTGTTGCAGCTAACCATCCAACCCAGCTACCAAAGACCAAGAGAGGAAGCAGCCTGTGGTGCACACATGTGCCTGTGGATACTAGAAAGAGTACACTTTCCTCCAAGGGCACAATTTGATTTTTAGAGATAGCTTAAAATAGTTTAGTTGCGCCATCACTGTCTTGTATCTGATATATATATCTGCATGTGTGTGTTTGGTAGACAGTGATGAATTCCTTTTTTCTACCTGTCATTAATAACTGTGGGGAGGAGGAGCTGGAGGTGGCAGGAAGCTTCTTCTTTATGCTTAACAACTTCATGGTTTTGGAGGAGTTGTTTGGGCAGTGTGTGCTTTTTAGAGTGTGCTTGCCTTCTTGGCAGAAGTTCTGTCCCCATTAAGGAAAAGGAAGGAAGCATCCTTCAGACTTGATTTAATTTATCAGTACTCAAATAGTGTCCTTCAGCTATCTTGTTACATATTTGATAGACCATTACTTGATGGCAATCCAACTCTTGCCAGCTGTTTGCATGGATTGATACAAGCGTGTTCTGGTATTCTGATGAACAGTGGATTTCTGAGGAGCTTTTTGTTGGTAGGAAAATCCACAAGCCCAGATCTGCTTTGAAGTTCTGTTCATGGTTTTTTATAACATAGAAAACTGTGGTGAAGCATACAAGAGCTCTCAGACCTGCATCTTATTTAGGACTCGGTCCAAATCCAGGACCAATAGATCACAATGAACTAAAACTGGGTGTAATTTTTTTACTGGTGAGGTGACTCTTGTCCCTCCTAGCTTGTAGATGCGTTATTTAAATTAATCTAGAGAAACCTTTGAGTTTCCTAAGTTGGATTTTCCTTTCTTTATCTGATAACCTGCAAAGTAAATTATTTCTTTCAAATATGTCGAAATAAATGGTCTGTCTCACTCCTCGAGGCTGTGATGGCTGAGAACAGAGTAAGCCTAGTCAAATGCTTATCCCTTTGCTTGGAAATAGATACAGTTTCATAGCTTCTTGCCTTTGAAATTTCTGTTCATACCACTCAGCCTGTATCACAAGTCTACAGACAGCTTTTGACAGAATGGTTTTGCTCTCACTTCTGACTGGCTTGGGTTTTGATATGTTGCAGTGATTACTTCATCATCCACCAGGGAGTACACAGTGACAGAACCAGAAAGGGATGGGGTGGCTTCCACGTACACGGGTGCCTATCAGTGGCGACAGACTATCTCGTTTGATGAATGCATTCATGATGAATCTCTCCATGCTGCTGCTGCTACTCAGCAGCTGTCAGTGGACAGTGTGTTTGTCCTGTACAACCGGGATGAGCAGATTCTGCGATACGCTATGAGTAATTCCATCGGCCCAATCAGTGGTATGTATGAATTAGAAATCCTTCTTTTCCTCTCTTAGGAGTAATTAGGAACAGGCTTCTATATGTTTTTATTAGCCTGCCTTAGCTAGGTAAAAATAAACAAGTTATATGAATTTGTTCCATTAGGTAGTAGACGTTTGGATGTTAGGAGGAAGTTCTTGACAGAGAGAGTGATTTGCCTTTGGAATGGGCTGCCCAGAGAGGTGGTGGAGTTGCTGTCCCTGGAGGTGTTCAAGAAAAGACTGAATGAGGCATTTGGTGACGTGGTCTAGTTGATTGGATAGGGCTGGATGATAGGTTGGACTGGATGATCTTGGAGGTCTCTTCCAACCTGGTTGATTCTATGATTTCTATGACGTCTGGGTCCATCCATTTAGAGAAAGCTGACTGTTAAAAAGTTTGTATTTTCGGTTAGGTAAGAGCATTCAAGAGATTATCTCCTCTTGAAATTCAGAGGAGTTTGCATCTGATTCCTTGAAATGCTCTTGGCATACCACCTTGAATCATTTTTTTTCTCAAATATGTGCAGTGTGTAATTTATTTTAACCTAATTTGTAGTTCCTCTATTAATTTGTTGTTATATTGTCAGAGCAAGGGACAAAAGAGGGGACTAAGATGTGCCATCAGAACAGGTAGTTTCTATAATTTATCTTGAAACACACTGTTTTATCTTTGGAAGGTAGGCAGACCAGAAGCACTTTCTTGGTTAAGCTGTCTAAGTTTGTTTGCTTTAAAATCAGTAAAAACAATGCAACAGTTTGAAAATTCACACCAGGTTAGTACAAGAGAAGACTGTGCTCACTTTTATTTATTACAAAAATAAAATGCTACTAATTAAAACGAACAAACCAAGCTATTAAGAGTTGCATTTTGGGTCTAGTGTCAGTGGCTGGAAGATGCATTATCTTTGTCAATCCTGCTCCTTAGCGAGGTTTTTGTGGCTTTTCCATTTATTAACTTGGCAGTCCTTTGTACAAATCACAAGGTTTATAGGTGCTATTGCCATGTCTGATGGCATTCATGTCCCGCATATCACCTGCAAGTGTGCTTTTTCATGGTCCAAAAAATACTCTCTTCCCTTGCTACATGTTTACTAAAAGCAGTCTGCTGGGCCTTAGCTGAGTGCTATGGCTTGGATAGAAGCATCCTAGCTAAATATGGTCTCTTTTGTCAGATGGCTCTGCTGATATTAACCGGAATCCTTGCTACACTGGTACCCATAACTGTGATACCAATGCGGTGTGTCGCCCGGGGACTGGAAATCGTTTCTTCTGTGAATGCTCGATTGGCTTCCGTGGAGATGGAAACGTTTGTTATGGTATTAGGAAACTTTCATTATAAAATGACAGCTCATGGTGGATTTTTTTTGTTTGTTTTGATTTTGCTTGGAATGTATTTACTCTTAGCCCTAGCCATTGCATCCAAATTAACTGTCCTGAAGGGCTGGTTTGGGCAAACATAGGTTAGACAGATGCTGTGGTAGATGATGTGTCTCAGTGATTGTAGTAATCAACTGTCTTGAAGGGTCAAACTTAGAGATGTTTTTCTAGCTTGCAAAGCATCTTTCCTGCCCATTTTGTCTTTGTATAAAACATGTGGGAACTTTGATGTGAGAAATTTACTGTAATGCATATTCTGGTTATCAAAAGATCTTGCAGGAGATGAGGAACAGCATATGCACATGCAAGACTGGGCCAAAGATATATGGAACCTAATGAAATAATAGTTTTCAGGATCTGATTTGAAAATCCCTTTTGTTCAAGGAGACTTACTTCCCATCTCTGTCCATTTCTGTATCCATGATTGTGATGGTTTGGGTGTTACTCGCCCCCACCCACTTGGAAATCACCCAGACTAGCTGGCTCTGGAAATTTGAATGAAGCTTATATCTACAGGTAGCAGAATATACAAGCAGATATTTACAATATATACAGTTATGTACAGAAATATACAAGGTAAAAGGTAATACAGAAACACAACAGCCCTCCCAGAAAGCTGAGTCCCCAGGAGGGGCTCCCAACCGCCCTTCCACCTTCTTCCACCCCTCTCAATCTTACCCCAGTCCCAAGGAAGAATTGAGGTTTGGCCAGGGGTTAGGAAGCAAAGTGGATTAATCAGAGAGATGGCAGAGAGGCTAGGGAGAGAGAAATGCAGCCCAGAGCTCCCAAGCAGAAATGCCTTATCTATGTTTGGATTCTTGTTCTTATACATCTCAGCAAGCCTATGAGTGAAGTAAACATCACCCTTGTTTGTCTTTCACAGCCTGTAATCTAGTTCTTCTCACCAAAACATTATAGCTAGTTTCAAACTAGCACAATGATGTATTTGGGATGTGTTTTCTAATCAAATCATAACAGAAATACTTATTTTCAGAAAGCAAAAGTACTAAAGAAATACCACATCATCCCCAGCAGTTAGCAGAATTTACTCTTACTGTTCTCTATATTTTTTTTAAATTACAACTAAAACAAATCAAACCCCCCAAATCACAGAACACAACCTTCACATGGACCCCCACCCACTAAATCGACTTGCAAATTAACTGATGACATCACACTCTCTGTCTTATACCTGAAAATAAGTTTTCTGGTTACTAACCTCTTGAGATACGGTCTATTTAACTTCTATTTTAAGTATATAAACCTGTTATTATTCAACAGTTGTACAGTTTCTGTTGTTTCTGGCATCAGTATGAAATACATCTTTCTAAGAACTGGAATCTTTGTTATTTCTAGATGTTGATGAATGCTCAGAGCAACCAGCTCTGTGTGGCAGCAATGCGATCTGCAACAACCAGCCAGGAACCTACCGCTGTGAGTGTGTTGAAGGCTACCAGTTTGCAGCAGATGGGCAAACTTGTGTTGGTGAGTTTTACAGATCTTAAAAAGCAGTGCCCACTGACCTTCAAACTGTGACTGATCTCACAGAGATGGAAAACAGAGCTTTGAGGATTTGCACTGACTTCTAACATGAGGTGAATTTAGGAGTTTGTGCTGCAGTTAGTAATTATAGTCCATGAGGTAACTGAAGATGTCTAATGTACTTTTTTTTCATCTCATACAAATTCCCCGTTAAGAATGTTTCCAACTATAAAGTGGAAAACATTACTGAATGCTCATGTCCTTTTTATATATCCTTACTTAGCTGTAAATTCCATACAGACATTACATTCAAATTTGTAAAACTAAAACAGTGAGAAGTTATTGATTTCTTGGTATTTTGTGGCATTTTGCTTTCAAGATGAGGCAGGGCTTACTCTGCATTTTCTGTAGTGCTGTACATTGGGTTTTGCAAGCTTATGGATTCATTCCTTTCTTAAATCTAAATCTGGATTAGGTGCAAGGACCTATTTATCAGCACCCCCTGCGTGTGAACTGTCAGCCAGTTCCCCACGTACTGCACAGACCACTTATCTAGGCCATAGTGCATCAGCTCCTCCAGAAGGAGGCTGTGGGAAACCGTACTAAAAGCCTTGGAGAAGTCCCAGTGGACCATGTACACTGCTTGTTGTAGAGCAGCCAAGCAGGTAACTTTGTCATTGAAAGCAACCAAGTTTGTCAAGCACGATTTGCCCTTGGAGAATTCTAGTCAAGAGTGTTCTTCAGCTGAGGCAGAGGAGCCTTCATCATAGAGCAGAAATTTGCATTACCTCCTCTAAGTGCATGACTTGGCATGCTGTGCATTATGTTCCATCACAAGCCCCATTTTCTGTTCCAATAGGAATTGCCATACATTTCTGCTTACAGTCTACCTTAGGTCATCCCTTTTCTGCAGAACAGTTGAAAAAAGAATCTTCTTCTACCAGGACACTGGTAGAGATAGGGTGACAGCAGCTTTATGTTCTTTCCATTTATGTCCACCACTTCCCTTTTATCATATGGACCTGAAAGGAAACATTCTTCTCTCCAGCCATGACATGACTGTCTTCATTCAACCACTTTTCCATGAAGCTGACATGTCACACTTCAAGCAAAACCCAAACTTCCCATCTCTAAGACTGAAGAGAGGCATGAGTAACTCATTGCCCAACAGCCTGAAAATAAATGCCATGGTAATCTTGTTCCCCTCTCAAAAGGGGAGGGTTTTGTGATCAACACACAACCCAAACTGAAGAAGGGGCAACAGTTAGCCTCTTTGTGCCTTTGCAGCTTGCTGTGGAATACCAGCTTTTGATTCAGCTTTTCTGCAATTGCAACTTCTTTGTATGCTGTCTGTGTGACTCACTAGATTGCTGTGGAAGAGAGCTGCAAACAAATGCTGTTCTCCTGTTTGTATGTTGAGGAATAAAAAAGACCTGGGGACCCCTTTTGAAATCCAACTCCAAATCTTATGCATTTCTGAATAAATTATTTTGTAATCTAAATTTTACTTCATCATACAGAACAGGTATAAATTATTTGAATGATGATATCATCTCCTCTAGAGAAATAAAAAAAAAAATTGCTCTTTTCAGATCTGGCTCTGATGAGAGATTTTTGTTATTTCCCTGAGGTAGTTTCCATCTGTGTACTGTGATGAAAGAAGTGTTGTAGCATCTGTCATGAGCCTCTGTTAACTCTTCATAAGAACTATGTAAAGAAAGCTTCAGTAGATTCTCTGCTGCAGCAGCTGGAAGTCTGTTCTAGGTGTCTACACTGCAAAATCCTCTATTTTGGGCCCCCCAGAATTTTGTAGCATTTTGCTCTGTGCTATTTTAAGTACCATGGTTTCCTCTCCTCTTCTCTGACATAACAGCATAGGCAGGGCTCCAGCACCTACCTGAGATAATTTGTGCACAGTGCAGTGCCTTTAGAGTCACTTTGCACAATGAGAATGTGTTGAGAAGCTGCAGGGCTCAGCTGCCACACTTGGACAAAAACCTCTCCAATAGTTGACAAATATGTTTATCTTCTATTGAGTGAGTCACCACTCCTATCCTTTGCCAAGTGATGACAGCTCTGGGTCAGTGGTAGGTTAGTGTAGCAGGATATCTAGCAATTCCCAGGGCACTGAACTGGCTGCTTAGCTGCCATGTGAAGTACCTTTGTAGGATGCCTTACATTTCTTCATCCACAACTCCTTTTTGTAAACAAAACTACCATGGATATTGGGATTTGTCACTGTGGTAGCCTTTCTGCTTTGTTCTATACAAACAAATATTTTTGAGCTGCTGAGGACAATCAATTTCTTGTAAAATATGAAGATTTGACA
The DNA here is from genome assembly GCF_015220805.1 of Pogoniulus pusillus. Taxonomy (NCBI): domain Eukaryota; kingdom Metazoa; phylum Chordata; class Aves; order Piciformes; family Lybiidae; genus Pogoniulus; species Pogoniulus pusillus. Next base: position 17,210,579 of record NC_087281.1, on the reverse strand, counting down.
CCAGTGAAAGGAGAGATCTTGGCCAAAAAAAAAATCCTCCCCTTCCCCCCTTCTTTCTATTCTCTACTATATGCTTTCACAGCTGTTCTTTGCTCCCTATAAACTTATTACAAGCTTCAAACTTCATGAAGAAAACATCAGCTTTTCATTTCTTTTTTGTGCATCTAACCTGCAGCTGTTGAATATGTTGTAAACCACTGCCAGACAGGCACACACAACTGTGACATTGCTCAGCGTGCTCAGTGCGTGTACACTGGTGGCTCTGCCTACATCTGCACATGCCTCCCTGGCTTCTCTGGAGATGGGCGTGCCTGTGAAGGTGAGTAGCAGCATTTCTGTGGGGATTTTGTACTCTGTTGCACAACTAGCTGCCAATTGCAATGTCTCAGAGTTATTTGTGATTTAAAGTTGGAAATTCCGTAGTCTAAATTCCTTGGGCAGGTGTTGTGTTAAGTTTTTGTCCTTTTCTTCCCTCAATTTTAAATTCACTCTTCAGTATTTGAGTTTACTTCTGTAGCTCCAAGATGAGGTAAATGTAAATATTGGGACAGTCACAGCTAGCAGACTAAGCCTTCATCTGCCAAAACTGTTTACACTGTATTGATTTGTTACTGATGCTTAGACTATGTAAAGGAGTCATATTCTGTTTCATGTCAATTGGAGTGCAGTGAGGGAGAAGCTTTATGTAACTACAAGACAGAAACTTTGCGACCAAATCCTACACGCAACAACCCCGAGCAGTGCTACAGGCTGGGGACAGAGTGGCTGGAGAGCAGCCAGACAGAGAGGGATCTGGGGGTACTGGTAGATAGGAGCTGAACATGAGCCAGCAGTGTGCCCAGGTAGCCAAGAGAGCCAATGGCATCCTGGCCTGTATCAGGAACAGTGTGGCCAGCAGGACAAGGGAAGTTATTCTTGCCCTGTACTTGACGCTGTTCAGGCCACACCTTGAGTGCTGTGTCCAGTTCAGGGCTCCTCAATTCAAGAGAGATGTTGAATTACTGGAACATGTCCAGAGAAGGGTGATGAAGCTGATGAGGGGCCTGGAACACAGCCCTGTGAGGAGAGGCTGAAGGAGCTGGGGTTGTTTAGCCTGGAGAAGAGGAGGCTCAGGGGTGACCTCATTGCTGTCTACAACTACCTGAAGAGAGGCTGTAGCCAGGTGGGGGTTGGTCTCTTCTCCCAGGCAAGCAGCAACAGAACAAGGGGACACAGTCTCAAGTCGTGCCAGGGGAGGTCTAGGCTGGATGTTAGGAGGAAGTTGTTGGCAGAGAGAGTGATTGGCATTGGAATGGGCTGCCCAGGGAGGTGGTGGAGGCACCGTCCCTGGAGGTGTTCAGGAAAAGACTGGATGAGGCACTTAGCGCCATGGTCTAGTTGATTGGACAGAGCTGGGGTAGTTGATTGGATAGGGTTTGGACTGAATGATCTTGGAGGTCTCTTCCAACCTGGTTGATTCTCTGATTCTGCTTCTTTTGTCTTGGCCTTGGAAAAACAGGCATGTATTTCTAAAGTACTGTGAAGGTTAACAATGCTAAATAGCCACTGGAACAAGAGAGTGTGGACTGTGCTGAGAGCTGGAGCCTGAATACACACATGCTTTTTCTTAGAGTCCTTAGTATTTTTACATAGTGTTGTTTTCAGAGGCCTATAATTCCAGTCAGACATTCTACAATAGGAGCCTGAGAATAATATGACAGGCTCACAATTCATCACTACAATTTGTCCATCAGGAGGAACAGTTATCTGAGGTTGTCTTTGTCTTTTACAGATGTAGATGAATGTCAGCAGGGCCATTGTCATCCAGATGCTTTCTGCTACAACACTCCTGGGTCCTTCAGCTGCCAGTGTAAGGCAGGTTATCGTGGAGATGGTTTCCGCTGCGTGTTAGGAGGTAAAAATTTGTAGTTCTTGAAAATAGGAGCAGAATACAATTTGGGAATTAGGGCAAAAATGTTGATATGGTTCCTCTTTGGAATAGATTGTATATTGTCTTAAGCTTTCTCAAGTTTTTTGAGTTTTGAGTTTCACCAAGCTTCTGTCAAAATCTGTCTATGGGTTCATATCACTTTACTGTGATATCCTGGTCAATATCCTGTTTAATGTATTGTTGGTTCTGTCATCAGCAGTTCTTAACCCCAGCTGATACCCTCTTTTAAAGTTGCCTCATGCAAAGTTTTGAGTAAAGATTGATTTGGTTTGCATGAAACGTCTGGAACTGTTGACAATGTGAATGAAAACACAGCAGTCACAAGAGAAAAGCAGATGATAAGCCCAAAATGCCTGCACTGTTGTCCAGTGGTGTGATGGTTTGGGTGTTGCCTGCCCCCCCACACTTAAGATAATCATCCAGACTAGACTCAGCTGAACTGGAAATTGAATGAAGCTTTATATTTACAGCTTAGCATAATATACAAGCAGGTATTTACAATCTATACAGCTAGAGACAAGTTAAATAGACAAGTTAAAAAGTAGTACAAAACCACAACAGCCCTCCCAGAAACCAGAGTCCCCAGACGGGGCTCTCAACCACCTTCCACCTTCTTCCCACCCCTCTACCTTACCCCAGACTTTGCCTTATGTTCAAGGTGAGTTTGGAGGGTCAGCCAGGGAGGCTAGGAAGCAGATGGATTAGTTAGACAGCAAGTTAGAGAGAGAAGTGCATGCAGCCCAGAGCCCAAGAGCAACTCCCTTATCTATGTTTATCTTCTTGTTTTTGTACATCTCATCAAGCCTATGAGTGCAGTAGACATCACCATTGTTTCCTTTTCACAGCCTATAATCTAATTCTTCTCACCAAAATATCCCAGCTAAGCTCAAACTAGCACAAGTGGGATCTAGATGCCCATGTGCCATGTAAAGCTAGAAAGGGTCCAGAAAGGCTACCTCAAATTTCTATCACTTATCCAAATTGTTCTCTATTTACCAAAAAGTTCTTTACCTTCACACACTCACGTTCTGGAAGTTAATCTTAAAGAAGGTGAGGAATACCAAGGCACAAAATAGTTTTGCTATGATTACTTTAATTCAAAAGCACAGCAAACCTATGGGACAGCATTCATGTTTTACAGAATGACAAATGCTTTCCTCCAGGATATAAAGCCCAACTTTTTAATATAGTCAGGCCCAATTCTTCTGTCTTAAATACTTACTATTGGGTAGAAGACCCTGTATCTCTCAGCAGAGCAAAACTCAAACTACCTAGCTGAAAGTAAGAAAGGTGTAAGGTTAAAGGGAAGGAAAGCAAGAAGTACTATGACTCTCTTTGTAATTCAGCTTCTGCACTTTTGGTCTTAATGATGTCTGAAGTATTTGATTACTTGAAATCAAGAGTTTTTCTAAATAGTGGGTGTGCTGACTTAAAAATGTTTGTCTGCATGGCACAGTATTATTACCTGACGCCTTGCTGAAACTTAATGTTTGTCTTTTGCCACTATATTCCATAATTCTGAGTTTCTGACTACTTTTGCACAATTGGAACTCTTATCTTCAAAAAAGAAATGCAAAGGAACATTCATAGGAATGGCATAAGAAAGAGCAAAGGTGTTTCTGGTCTTAGATCATATTTACATGACTCTTCATCATGTGCTCAGCAACAAGCATTTTGTCAAATCACCCAGTGCTTGTAGACGTTTCTGTCACAGCTAAATTGTAAGCAGCTTTGCAGTGTTTAAATTCTGAAGCTCTAGCTACTTGGTCAGTGTTTCAGTATTATTTTACACTGACTTTTCATACATGAAGCCCATATGTATTTCCATTTTAATGCCAGACCTGCCTAGTGTTTCTGGCCTGTGTCAAAATATTTAGCTGACAACCAGCTGATAAAAACAGGATTATTCCTCCTAATGTGGCTAACTTGAAGCAAACCCAAAACCTTCAAGATTCCAGTTCTTCAGGCAGAGTTTTAGAGGCAGAAATATTGCTGTCATATCTGGCACATCTGCTTTGTAGCAGAAACAGATGGTTTGGTAGACCGATGCTTGAATTCAACCAATTAACTTTATTACTGGGACACAATTAATTTATTCTGAGTATGTATGACAGTATTATGGATTAAGCATTATGGATTTAGGTGGGGGTTTTTGGGTGGTTTTGTTTTTTAAAGAAAACCAGACTTTCACCTGCTACTAAGCTGTTAAACACAGAGTAGCAGCTTTACATTGGCTTTTGCTGCTTATTCCTATACACTTCTTGGGTTTTCATACTCAACATGATCTTATCTTGAATGGAGATCTTTCCATGTCAGAGTTTTAATGGTACTAATAAAATGTTTTGGAGGGGTTTGTTGTTTACTCTTTTAGTAGGTGAGGATCTGCCTGGATTTGTTAGTCTTCATATATGTCTCTCTGATTTTTAAATTGTTTTTAAGTACTGTTTTGCACTGCCAGTAGAAGACATGCCTTAAAAACACTTGGATCAATTGGCTTTTCCCAAGAAATCATAGAATGAGTCAGGGCTGGAAGGGACCACAAAGATTATCTAGTTCCAATCCCCCTGCCATGGCCAGCGACACCCTACCCTAGATCAGCCTGGCCAGAGCCCCATCCAGCCTGGCCTTAAACACCTCCAGGGATGGAGCCTCAACCACCTCCCTGGGCAACCCCTTCCAGGCTCTCACCACTCTCATGCTCAACAACTTCCTCCTCATGTCCAGCTTGAACCTACCCACCTCCAACTTTGCTCCATTCCCCCTAGTCCTGTCACTGTCTGATATCCTGAAAAGTCCCTCCCCAGCTTTTTTGTAGGCCCCCTTCAGGTAGTGGAAGGCCACAAGAAGGTCACCTGGGAGCCTCCTCTTCTCCAGACTGAACAGCCCCAACTCTTTCAGTCTGTCCTCACAGGAGAGGTGCTCCAGCCCTCTGATCAACCCAGTGACCCAGTGCTCTGAATAGAAAGAATACCTGTAGATAGAAATCTTGCTGTTGCTGAATCCTGATCAAGTACTGCATCGCTCTGCTAGTCTTCTGCATTGGCAGTGTTCGCTGCTTCTTCCTTCCTAGAGGGATAATGGAACATTAGCTGTCTTGCTAAAGCTTAGTAGTTGCTACAGCTTTAGTAGTTTTTAAATGGACATAACCAACAGTTAATACATTGCCAGGAGACAGAGTTAAAACATACTCTCTGAAGCCTAGCAAGAAGCAGTGTAGTTTACCTTAGCACCCAATTTATAAAATAAGTTGCTTCAGAATGGAGATTCAGATGAGGCTATGCTGCCTTCAACTGTAATTAGAGACTCTTTCTTTCCCTTTTTATCCACTCAGGTTTTGATTTAATTAGCCTTAGCTGAGTACTGAGGTCTTTCCTGGAAAGATTCATTCATTGGAGTACTCAGTTCTTTTAGCTTCTGCTTGAATGTTTGGTGTCTTTCTGTACTGAATTTTATCACTGCTGAATAGCAGCTCTTGAAACAAGTAGGCTAACGAGTGAAGTGGATTTGAGTCACACACAAGAAAATGTCTGTTGGAGTGAACAAGCAGGTTAATGAAAGAGTTAATGATGCTGGAATGTCCCACTGCTCACAGCTATTGAGAAAGTCTGTACTTCATTATTTCCTCACGCTTCATTTTTCCATTTCAAAAAACCAGATGTCTGAGTGTTTCTACCCTTGCAGACCCCAGACACTGTTTACTAAACAGAAACAAATCTAGCTTCTTGGAACTAGGGTTCTGACTGTTAAGAGCCATTTGCTGCTCCTCTGTAGACAGTCCGTTTCACATGGGAAATGCACTTAGCAGGGCAACGTTGCGAGTGAAGGATGACAAAGAAAAATAAAGGGACAAAAGGAAGTGTGCAGCTTTTGTGTGGAGTTTTTCTGCTTTGTTTTGTTTTTCTTTTGTCTGAGAACAGCAATTAAAAATGTCAGTAAAACTCCACATGATATTTGGGGAATTAAATGATCCACATAGGGAATTGAAAAAGTGCTCTGACTATATATTCTGAATCTGGACACAGTTTTAAATCACTTCTGTCTTTAACTTGTGACTGAAAACCTGTTTGAGCAGTTAGATCTCTAAAAATTTTCAAGTGCTGTCACAGAACTAACCTGGATTTGGTTTATTGTGTCAGACTGTAATCCACTCCTGCAAAATGGAAGGGAAGAAGTCTGGTACATCTGTTTCTCATTGTTTTCTCAGCCTATATCTCTTTCCCTCTTTCCCTCTTTCCCTCTTTCCCTCTTTCCCTCTTTCCCTCTTTCCCTCTTTCCCTCTTTCCCTCTTTCCCTCTTTCCCTCTTTCCCTCTTTCCCTCTTTCCCTCTTTCCCTCTTTCCCTCTTTCCCTCTTTCCCTCTTTCCCTCTTTCCCTCTTTCCCTCTTTCCCTCTTTCCCTCTGTCCCTCTTTCCCTCTTTCCCTCTTTCCCTCTTTCCCTCTTTCCCTCTTTCCCTCTTTCCCTCTTTCCCTCTTTCCCTCTTTCCCTCTTTCCCTCTTTCCCTCTTTCCCTCTTTCCCTCTTTCCCTCTTTCCCTCTTTCCTCCCCCTCTGTCTGTTTTTCCCTATTCTTTCTCCCTTCGGGTAGTTGTAGACAGCAATGAGATCACCCCTGAGCCTCCTCTTTTCCAGGCTGCACACCCCCAGCTCCCTCAGCCTCTCCTCATAGGGTTTGTGTTCCAGGCCCCTCACCAGCTTCGTTGCCCTTCTCTGGACACATTCCAGCACCTCAACATCTCTCTTGAATTGAGGGGCTCAACTGGGCACAAGACTCAAGGTGTGGCCTGACCTGTGTTGAGTACAGGGGAAGAATAACCTCCCTCATCCTACTGGCCACACTGTTCCTGATCCAGGGCAGGATGCCATTGGCTCTCTTGGCTACCTGGGCACACTGCTGGCTCATCTTCAGCCTACTATCTACCAGTACCCCCAGGTCCCTTTCTTCCTGGCTGCTCTCCAGCCACTCTGTCCTCAGCCTGTAGCACTGCTTGGGGTTGTTATGCCCAAAGTGTAGAACTCTGCACTTGGCCTTGTTAAATCTCATCCCATTGGCCTCTGCCCACCCATCCAGCCTGTCTAGGTCCCTCTGTGTGAGTGCAGAGGAGGGCGATGAAGCTGGTGAAGGGCCTGCACAATAAAGCTTACAAAGAGTGACTGAGGGAGCTGGGGCTGTTTGGTTTGAAAAAGAGGAGGCTGAGAGGAGACCTCATCGCTGTCTACAGCTACCTGAAAGGAATATGTGGAGAGGTTGGTGCTGGTCTCTCCTCACAGTAATTAGTGATAGAACAAAAGGGAATGGCCTTAAGCTGCACCAGGACAGGTTTAGACAGGACATTAGGAAAAAAAAATCACAGCAAGAGTGGTCAGGCATTGGAATGGGCTGCCCAGGGAGATGGTTGAGTCACCAGTGCTGGATGTGTTTAAAGGTTGTTTGGATGTGGTACTTGGGGTTGTAGTTTAGGGTGAACCTTGTAGAGCAGGGTTATTGGTTGGACTTGGTGATCCTGAGGTTCTTTTCCAGCCTGAATGTTTCTGTGGCTCTGTGATAGACACACTCCTTTGTATAAATTGTATTTGCTGACTCATTTTCATAAAGTCGTTGGAGTCTGTTGATTTCAGAAGTTGCAAGTTGTTGGATAGTCTTCAATTCTGTGAGTTTCAGGTGGGAAGGAGTAATGACCAGTTACATTTCCTTTTATCTCCCACTGAGGAGTTCATAGTGTGCCTCAAAGGCGACACAAATGCAGTGAAGATTCTGTTCTACAGTGAACAAAAGCAGGGTGTGTCCATTTATGAGCCATGCAGCTTAAAACAACCCAAACTGTGGCGAAACTACCCGGTTATGGGAAACAACTTTTCTTTTACCTGAATACTGTGTAGTTCATTGAATGCATGCAAACCAAAGTTGAGACAGATAGTGGAGGCTTTGCTTCAGGGTCTGGTTTTGTAGGTTGATTTGAGGCTCTCTACCACCCACATTAAAGCTGATGCCAAAATATTTCAGTTGTTCAGAGTGAGCTGTTCTCCAGACGTTTATTTCTCTAATTGTGTCCAGGTGCATGAAACTTATCCAAAGCTTTTGCTTGCATAACTAGTTTAAAGAATAATAAAAGAACCCCCATCTTTTTTTGCATTTCTGTGATTTGGACCACAACAGTCTGGGCACATGGGATTAACTTTTTACTTAGCTGGGATAGGTCCAATCCGAGCTATGCTTGGCTAATGCTGTCCACCAGGCAATGTGAAAACAGGGAAGGAATAAATGGAAGTGTAATGTTCAAGTCTCTTCAGGAAGCAGTTTGCAGTAAGCATTTCTAACTGCCTGTAGAAACCATTGGTACTCTCTCATAATTAGAGCTCTTTCTCTCACACTACACAGAACCCTTCAGAAGTCTCAAATAAAAGGCAAATCTGTGCCAGATTTCTTTGTCTAGGGAAAGAAGAACATTGCTTTTATTATATATTTTTTTTTAATTTAACTGGGCATCTAGGAGGATGTATTGATCCAGATGGCATTCCTTATTCTGTGACTGATAATACCATAAACTGATATTTATTTTGGTCCAAACTGTTCTGTAAAATGGAAACCAAGATAACTGAATCCCTGAAGCTCCTAGTAATCTGGACATTTAGTATTTCCTCTAGAATCTCTAGCATAATACATATGTATGTGGTGTAGCTGTTGTGCATCTCATTATTCTCTGCATACATAGTAGTTAGTGTTCCTGTTCTCTGTTGTGATGGTTTGGGTGTAACCCTCCACTTTGGAAGATCACCCAGACTAGACTCAGCGGCTCTGGAAATTCGGTGAAGCTTTATATTTACAGCCTAGCACAATATACAAGCAGATATTTACAATAGATACAGCTGTAGACAGAAATATAAAAGTTAAAAAGTAATACAGAAACACAACAGCCCTCCCAGAAACCTGAGTCCCCAGGAGGGGCTCTCAGCTGCCTTTCCACCTTCTCCCACCACTCTCTACCTTACCCCAGACATCGCCTTGTGCCCAAGGAATCTTGGAGGGTAGGCCAGAGGGGTTAGGAAGCAGGGGGATTAGTCACAAAGATGACAGGTTAGGTCAGAGAGAGAAATGCAGCCCACAAAGCCCAAAGAGAGACTCTCCTATCTCTGTTTATGTTCTTATACATCTCAGCAAGCCTATGAGTGAAGTAGACCACCACTGTTTTCTTCTCACAGCCTGTAATTAATTCTTCTCACCAAAACGTTCTAGCTAGCTTCAAACTAGCACATCTGTATAGTCTTACTTATGTGCTTTACCATGAAGTGGACAATTTGATCCTGCAATTCCTTTCTTAGCTCCGAAAGTATCAGAGTGCATGAACTTTATAAGTGAACTCTGAAAGTCTAGTATGCACCAAAGCAATGAGTTGTTTCACTTCCTAGGTTCTACAGAACTACCCATCTGCCTCATGCTGTGCATGTGGCTCTGTGCAGGTTTGGGAGTTTCCCTCCCCACCCCAACACATGGCTAGGAATTCACCAGACTAAGTAAGCTATATTTTACAGCTTGACACAATTTACAAGCAAAACATATACAATACCTTAACAGATATTTATAACTATCTACAGTAATATACAAGTTAAAGTTAATACAGAAATACAAAACCCCTCCCAGCAACCAGACTGCCCAAGAGGGGCTCCCAACCAGCCTCTCACCTTCTTTCCACTCCCTCTCTTATCTCAGAGTCCCCCTCACGTGCAGGGTGAGCTGGGAAAGGTCAGCAAAGGGTTAGAAGAAGAACAATTAGTTTGAATTACACAGATCTAGGCAGAGGAGTTAGTATGGCAAGCAGGCAGCCACAGACAGAGACTGACTTATCTCTGTTTGTGTTCTTGGTTTTCATATGTCCCAGCAGAATGAGTGAGCAATGTAGACATCACTGTTATTTTTTTTTCACAGCCAGTGATCTAATTTCTCTCATTAAAATATTCCAATTGGCCTTAAACCAGCACAGGCTCTCGAGGGAAACGTCACTTTTAGCATTAAAAATCCCAACTTTATCCACTGTATGGCCTGGCTGACAATTATCCATGGGCCTTAAAAAATAGATAAAAAAATTTGCAAGCTGGACAGAATATTCTTGCTTATGAGCCCTTAGGAGAAAGACTGTGTCTTCCAGATTCTGTTTCTCACTCTTCTTTGTAGGAAGTTGCAGAGAGGTTGTTTGTTCTGTTTTAAACTAGGCAACAAAAGATAAATTTACCTAAGTTTGAGGCAAATGTGTTGCATCTACACAGGGCAGACTGTTCCTGAATGTGCACTGAAGGTGTATGCCTTCAAGGCTTGTAACAGTACCATGTTCTTCCAGTGCTATAGCATTATAGGTGTCATGGGAGTGTTATTGGTGGTCAGCATACATTGCTACTGGAACATAAGCATTAATTGAAACAGAGTTATTCACTGCTTGTGTTTGGTTTGTTTTGTCTTTTACAGAATTGGAAAAGACCAAATGCCAGCGTGAACGAGAAGTAGCTCTTGGAAGTGGAGGCAGTTTCTTTCCAAGGGAGATAAGACTTGGTCACTTCATTCCTCAGTGTGATGAGCACGGAAATTACCTACCCACTCAGTGCCATTCTGGGAGTGGATATTGTTGGTGTGTGGATAGGGATGGAAATGAGATTGATGGCACCAGAAGTGGCCCAGGAGTTCGGCCACCATGTAAGCAGCTGAAGCACTTTTTTCTTGTGGGTGTCTCTGTCCTTGGGTGTACTCTCTCCCAAATGTAGAGGTTAGTCATGGCCCTGAGATACAGAATCACAGAATGAATCAGGTTGGAAAAGACCTCTAGGATCATTGAGTCCAACCTATCACCCAATGCCATCTAATCAACATTGCACCAAGTGCCACATCCAGTTTCTTTCTAAACACCTTCAGGGACAGGACTCCTCCATCTCCAGGGTAGCCCATTCCAATGGCCAATTACTCTTTTGTGAAGAACTTCTTCATAACATCCATCCTAAACCTGCCCTGGTGCAGCTTGAGACTGTGTCCTCTTGTTCTGTCACCTCCCTTCAGGTAGTTGTAGAGAGCAATAAAGTGTCCCCTGAGCCTCCTCCAAGCTGGACAGCCCCAGCTCCCTCAGCCTCTCCGTGCAGGGCTTGTGCTCCAGCTCCCTCACCAGCCTTGTTGCCCTTCTGTGGGGGCCCTTCTCAATATATTTCTTAAATTGGGGGGCCCAGAACTGGACACAGTCCTATGGTGTGGCCTAACTAGTGCTGAGTACAGGGGCAAAGTGACTTCCCTAGTCCTGCTGGCCACACTATTCCTGATACAGGCCAGGATGCTCTGGGCCATCTTGGCCACATGGGCACATTGCTGACTCATATTCAGTCACCTGTCAACCAGTACCCTCCAGTCCCTTTCTGCTTGGCCACTCTCCAGCCACTCTGACCCCAGTCTGTAGCACTGCAACAGTACTGACTTGTAACACTGCAGATCTTTGCTGTCCCAGTGATGCTATGTCTCCTGATGCATCCCTTTGACAACTAGCACACACTTTTCCTTCAGTCAGGGCACCTGGATCACAGTGGTAAGCCTCTGAAAGAGAAGGTGATTCTCTAACTTTTTCCCTGGCTTGAAATTCTGAGGGGTCCTTATAATTTCTGCCTTCTAAGAGCTATGGCAAATCTGAATATGTGGTAACTGACTTGCCTTGGGAAGTGAAGGATGCTTCTTCCTACATCTGTCTCACTTGAGATGCAAAATAAGGTAGGTTTTGGTAAACGTGTAATGAAAGAGTAATTACAGAGTTGAACATGAAAAGATCTATTATGGTTATTGCTCCTTCTGTCACCCAAGGGGAAAAATTCAGAAGCTTTCTGCATCTGATTATAGTTATTGCTCTCTGCTTTTAGGGCTGTTTTCTTCTTAGAAGTCAGACTGTTATTGTGTCTCTGCAAATACAAGGAGCCTTTTCATGCTGCAGAAGCTAATTTCCCTCCCCCCATATTTCTTTCTCTATCAAAAAGGTCTGAGTACAGCTGCTCCCCCAGTTGTTATTGGGCCATCTGTTCGACCAGATACAGTACCTCTGCCACCAGGAACACACTTGCTCTTTGCCCAAAGTGGCAAAATTGAACATGTTCCACTAGAGGGAAACAATATGAAGAAAAATGGTGCAAAAGCACTCTTGCATATTCCAGTAAGTAACCTACTCTACAAAGTCCATGTGTTTTAGAAGATTGGTGACAAAGATGAAAGCCAGTGTTTAAGTAACTTGGTAATGTAAATACCAACATTCAGTTCTACTCTTGATTGGAATTTCAGTGTCATGGTACTTTATCACTGTAATATTCCTGACTAGCCAAAAAGCCTAAAACTGAGGTATAGAAAAAATATTTGCCTATAAAGAGTAGTTCATAAGACAAAAAAGTCTAACATTTGTGACTTCATATGTCTCCTACATCATATAAACTCTCCTATGCTCACACTTTCTTTGGCTTTCTAACTCTAGTATAATAGTCTAGGAGACCTACAAGAGCAATATGTGTGGGGTTTTTTTTCTCTCTTAACTCCCTCAATTCTCTTTTTCCCAAATCTTAATCTCTTCTTGTATTTCAATCAGTTCTGTGCACTTCTTGGCTACAGAGATACAGATTTTTTCATCTCTTTTGCTTCCTTCTCCATGTGTGGGCTCAGCGGGTGGTAAATCTTTTTGCCACGCTTACTATTGTCTTGAGAATCTTCCCCCCCCACACCCTGAAAATTAATCCCTGGTGCTGAGAACCTGTCTTTTCCATCACCTGTGACACATGCCAACCCTTCTTACTTCCAGTTATTCCAATTATTTTCCCAAAGTCTGGGATTTTTGTTTTCACTCTGGTGCCACTGTGTTTATATAGCAGATAGCAAAACCAGGCAGTATATTGGCCTCTTTTTTTGTGTTACTCTGACTGTCTAGTAGACTAAATACTAACTTGCACAAATGCAGTTCAGTAAGTAGTATCCCCAACTGTACTGTGATGCAAGGGCAACATCAAGCTTTTGATTCTTATCTATAGTGCTACTGCAGTAATGTGAAAACAAGGTAAAAGATTGTGTGCAAAATGGGCTAGTTAGTGGTACAGAGACCTGATTCTGAATTCAGCAGCTAGTCTCATTATTTGGTCTACTTTAATTTGAAATATCTTAAGGAAAGAGCTTCCAAGAGATAGGTTATGACTCTTCCTTAAAATTTACAATTGAAATGAAACTTCCAGTCTCTGCTAAGTGTTGTCTCTGTGTTGCCTCAGGGTTATGTATTAACAAAGTCACAGTAGCCCAGAGGTGTTCAGATTGTTTTGTAACCAAGAACATCAGTGTAGGCCAATGAACAAGAATGTTTTCTTTAATGTGTGGTTTAGGATCATCTTTCTAAGTTAAGTTGCAAATTATAAAAGCAGCAAAAGTGATAGAGCAATTGCAACATACATCAGATTTTATAGGTTCTCCCTCTCTGATGGGAAAGAGTGAGAGAAAAAAAGCACATGAGGAAGATCACAGTAAAACAACAAAAAGAAGTTTCTTAAGGTGGATATGCAAGTGAAGTGTAAAAGTCAGACCAGCTGTTCAATAATAATATCTACAATGCCTCTTTGAGAGGACATAATGGTAAATGGTGGCTGCTAGTTAAAAGGGACATTCAATTGAAAGTAGTTTTCTAAGCTGTTCTACGAAGACTACTGACCCATCTCTCACCTTTCCTCAAGAGTTTGTGTTTTCAGGCTTGAGATTTAGATCTATAAGCTAGAGCTGCCTGCAGATAATTATTGTGTAGTATAAGTTGCTTGTTGATCCAACAGGACAAAGTTGTTATTGGAGTTGCTTACGATTGCATGGACAAAATGGTTTATTGGACAGACATCAGTGGCCCTTCAATCAGCAGGGCTAGCCTGCATGGTGGGGAACCAACAACCATCATCAAAACAGGTAACAACACATTTTTTTTCCTCTTGCTGCTCCCTAGGAATTATGGTAGAGGCTTGAATTTACTGTAGCATTTCAAGTTGGTTTTGTCTAGATAAACAGTAACCATAAAGTCTGCATAACAAATCTAAGATGCAAAATTCCCTGTGCAATAGGCCTTCACTCTCCTTGCCTCCTAAGATAGGAAAGAGGTGAATTCTCCTTACATAACTAAGGTCAGAAGTAGAAACAGCATGTCAGTGGGATGTTTCTGTCTTTGCTTGTAGTTGTTAACATGGAATAACATCTGTGAGTGTCACTGATTTTTGTTCTGACAAGCAAGGCGGGTAATCCACTGGCTAGCTGAAAGTTCTTTATCATATAGTCCTTTTCTCTCCTCTCCTCTCCTCTGCCTGTCAGCTGCCTGCTCTGCTAAGAAAGGACTGGTGAGCAGTGAGGTTGAAGAGGAGAACCCTAGCTCTCTGGAATTGTGTTTAGATCAGACAGCTGAAGGGTGTTTAGAAACTGTTTCAGCTCTCTGACTTGCCTGTCCTCTCACTCAAGTTGTAAAATGAAAGTGAGTATATCCACTTTGTTTGATTTTCACCTGTGGAGTTGCTCATAGATTACAGGGCATGGTGAGGTTAGTGCTTTCACAGTTTAGACCTTATTCTTATGCACTTTGCCCCAAAGACTGTGCTACTCACTGCAGTCCATATTCACTTGCATTAGAAGGGTAAGTGTAAGCCCATATATCTTAAATATGAAAACTGTTTTTTAATTGGAAGGGTTAAGGAAAAAGACAGGTTTAGAGAACAAAGTTAATAAGGGACCACTGGAAAAAAAAATAGCTGGAGGCACTTTTTAAGTACTGGTGTCCTGAAGATGCCAGAATAGTTGTGAAGTCAAGATACTGGAGGAGGTTGCCTTTGCTTTGTATCCTTTACAGATGTCATAAAAATTAGGAAATAATTTTAGCAAAATGATCACCCAGTTTTAAAACTCTGTAATAAATTTGCTTTATTTTTCCTTTGGGTGTGTTGAATGCCCAGAGCTTGTTCTTCAGGATAGCCAGTTTGCTGTAACTCCATTTGGGCTATTAAGGGCAATAGAGAGATGAGAGTGGCTTGAATTCAAACATTGTCTTGAAAAGGTAAAAAGGAGACCTTTAAAGCCATCCCTCAAAATTCCAGCAATTATAAACTTTTATATTTCTGCATAACTTGGAGCCTGAGATATTTGTAAGAGTTCTTTTTCATTCCAGCATATCTGAAAGAGACTCTATGCTGTAATGCAAGCATGTGTGTGCCTATACAACTACAATTCTGTGGAGAAAGGATTTCAAATGTCCACTATTAAAGTATTTTCTCAGATTCAGCACTTCAAAAAGTGAGGGAAATTATTATTGCTAACTTGATATGGCTATGAATTGATTTGTATCAGGAGAGTGTGTGTACATGCATTAAAAATCACAGAATCAACCAGGTTGGAAGAGACCTCCAAGACCATCCAGTCCAACCTAGCACCCAGCCCTAGCCAGTCAACTAGACCATGGCACTAAGTGCCCCATCCAGTCTTTTCTTGAACACCTCCAGGGATGGCGACTCCACCACCTCCCAGGGCAGCCCATTCCAATTGCAATCACTCTCTCTGTGAAGAACTTCCTCCTAACATCCAGCCTAGACCTCCCCTAGCAAAACTTGAGACTGTGTTCCTTTGTTCAATTGCTGGCTGCATGGGAGAAGAGACCAACCCCACCTGTCTGCAGCCTCTTGTAGTGTCTGAAATATTTTCAAAATCCATGTGAAGGCTTTCAGCTCAATTAGATTAAGTTATGTAATTCAAGATGCTCCATTGCCACATGGAAACCTCCCAGGTTTTATTTGCTACCAAAAACACCCCAGACCCATATGTTACACTTTACTTGTAGTATTCTAATGGAGACTTAGATAAGGAGTCAGAATAAAATAAGTTTAAATACGCAACATTTGAATGGATGTTTTTTATCCTGGCCAAAAGTGAAATTTTAACATGTCAGGAAATAGGAAAATGCTTCACTCTCAGACTCATGAGAATTCTTTGTTTTGGTCTTTGTCTCTCTCCTCCTGTGAGCTGCAGCTGCTTTCCTGAGTTCACATGTATTTTTGTGGAATGCACTGCTTTTTTGTTTAAAACCCTTGTGATCCAAGTTGTGTTGCTTTGCAAAAACTTGTTTTATTGTGGAGCCCCATCCAGTTCTCATCTATCCCTGCAGCTGTATAGCCTGTGGAGGCTTTCTGAGCTCTGCAGCTGTGGAGGCACATCCAGAAAGAGAGCTCTTCTCTTTGTTGTAGGTGCTTCAGTCATATCTTTTGTACATGCCTGTACAAGCCTGTCCTCAGGACAGAGTCTTTGACTCTATGGGGCCTGGGACAATGCAGCAGAAACACATTTGTGCCTCTAAAGGCTAGTAATACACGAAGCCTTTATATTTCCTTACCCATCCAGGGCAGGATAGTTTTTTTCTGGCTCAGTGTTAACGAGACAGGAAAGACATTTTAGGTTTCTTTAACTCTCCTGGCATATGGCTGAAACAAGGAAACTGAAGCAAGTAAACTAGTCAAGGAACAGGGCCTGCCAGGAGTCGGTGACAGCAGATCTTCTGCCTGATAACCTCTGTCTGCTAAAAGAGGCTGGTAGCTCCTACAACACCATTTAGTTTGTGATGATCTGATTCCTGGGACTGGGGATTGCTGCTCCTCAAAATGAGGTTGCTGTTTGCCATTAACAAGAAAATAAGTAGGAACTTTAGTTTATCTGAGTATATGTGAGGTGTTTTCATGCAGATGACAGGTTTCACTCCACAGACACATTTGGAGAAGTACAAGTAGTGACACAAAGTCAGTCTAAGTAAATTGAAGCATGCACGAGTGCCCTTGTGAGGAGTATAGATACAGCTGATTCACATTAACTTTCTTGGGCCCTTCCTGTGTACAAGCTGTGAGTCAAAAGCAACGAGCTACATCTTACTGCTTTTCCCCCACCTCTTCAGCAATTAATATACATCCAAATGCAGTGCATCCAGGTGGCAAGTGTAATCTGCCTGTCTGAGGGACCAGAGGTTGTTTAAGCTCTTGTGCAACTATTCTTCATTATGAAGTCACAGTAGTAAATTTTAGACAGCTCTACTCAGTGTTCTGGGCCAAATGCCTTTTCTCCAGAGATGTTGTTTGCATCAAACTGTTTAATGGCTGTCAGTAAATAAACTTTGGAATTAACAGAAGGCTAGTGTGCCACATTCCATTATCCTTGCATATTTACATGATGTGTGAATCTGCATGTGAAAGGTGTCTTTTTTTCAACAGCTGATTGATAGGAAGGGTCACAACCTCTTTTTTGGGGGAGTAACCATGTATAATTCTTTCTTTTTCTTTTTTGCAACTGAAATTGGACTGAAGTTGATTTGTACCTGTCTTCAGCTTCATTATGTTCCACACAGCCTGCCTGCAGTTTTTAGTGGATGTGTGAACCTTGGAAAGTATAGAGTAGTTTTTCATAGTGGCTGAATTAAATCTTGGAGTGCTATTTATTCTGCATCCTTCATCTGAGTTAGAAATTGCTAATGCTAAAGCAGTAAGGTCATTATCTGTTATTTCCTGTTGATTTTGGAACAACTAGCTGCACATACAGTACTAAAACATGTTCCAAAAAGGATTGCTCTGCAAAAACAAAGAACTGGATCTAAATCACATCAGTTAACTAATATTGTTATCTCTATTGCTTTGGAGTTTGATTATGTTTAAGTATTGCTTTGGCTAAACATAGCATAAAACCAGTTATCAGAGGGGTGTCACATATGCCAGTACCAAAGAAGGGGAAATACTGAGGATTATAAAAATCCATTCTAGAGCTTGGCCTGCTGAGGAGGGCAAAATAAGATTCTTGTGATCACAAAATCCACTCTAGAGCTTGGCCTGCTGAGGAGAGTAAAATAAGATTCTTGTGATCATAAAATCCACTCTAGAGCTTGGCCTGCTGAGGAGAATAAAATAAGATTGTCATGATCTCTGCTGTTTATTTCTCTGCTATCGATTCCTTCTGCATCCATCACCCAGGGAAAGCTCATATGCATGATGAGCTAAGTGGTTTCTCATAGATTTTGTCATTGTATGTATTTATGAAGGTTCTGTGTATTTAAACTAAGGCAAAACATGTATTCCTCTTCCAAGTGATGTGAGGTAGGTTGTGTTTGACTACAGCCAGAAAACTAAAGAAACCTTAGTTCAGTTAAGAGTTATGCTTATGAGGCTGGCATTATGTATTTGGAATAAGTGTAAGTCTTAGGCATGCTTTTCTCTATTCTCCTGCAGACTTGGGAAGCCCTGAAGGGATAGCTGTAGATCATCTGGGTCGCAACATCTTCTGGACTGACTCTCAACTGGATAGAATAGAAGTGGCTAGGCTGGATGGGCGCCAGCGTCGCATCCTTTTTGACATGGGCCTGGTGAACCCCAGAGCGATTGTTGCAGATCCTGTAAGAGGGTATGGTTATGTTGTCCAGACTGATGTGCAAAGTTTGACTTTTTATTTATGTAGCATGAGCATATACTCAGAGTTGATATTTTGAGGCTGCTTGTGAAAAACAACAGAACTACCTTTTCCTAAAACTACTAACAAACAGAAATGGAGCAATCTACTTACATCCTGTACCTGAGTGTTAACCCTGGAAGTAAAACTCCTAAAATACCTGCTAGGTAATACCATAATATTCTGTTGAGAAGGTTTTCCAATACTAAGTTGTACCTTTCAGTACATTGTGTGCAGGATATGAAGCATTTTTCTTACCTTACACATATATATATATTTTCAGGGTTACTGATCTAAAATACTAGATTAAGCAAAATTCATTTCCATCATGACAGCCCTTCTTCCTGTACTGTCTTCCTTTGAAAACTGCTGTGGTACTGTGATGGTTTGGGTGTTTCCTGCCCCCCTACACTTTGGAAATCACCCAGGCTAGACTCAGCTGGCTTTGGAAATTTGAATGAAGCTTATATCTACAGCTAGCACAATATACAAGCAGATATTTACAATATATGCAGTTATAGACAGAACTATACAAGGTAAAAGGTAATATAGAAACACAACAGCCCTCCCAGAAACCTTAGTCCCCAGGAGGGGCTCCCAACCACCTTTCCACCTTCTCCCACCCCTCTCAATCTTACCCCAGTCCCAAGGAAGAATGGAGGTTTGGCCAGGGGTTTAGGAAGCAAAGTGGATTAATCAGAGAGATGACAGAGAGGCTAGAGGGAGAAATGCAGCTCAGAGCTCCCAAGTAGGAGTGCCTTATCTATGTTTGGATTCTTGTTCTTATACCTCTCAGGAAGCCTATGAGTGAAGTAGACATCACCCTTGTTTGTCTTTCACAGCCTGTAATCTAGTTCTTCGCACCAAAACATTCAGCTAGCTTCAAACTAGTACAGGTACCTCTTCTGTAATCACTTTCACTTCTGTCATTCAGTTGCTTCAATGTCCTATTACACTTCTGTGTGATAATGACATGCTTGAAAAATTGAGGCTATACTCTCCAGTCACAGAAACAGCCCAGCAGAGAGTCCATAGGAAAGCATAAATGTTTTAAAATTAGAGAATCACTGAGTCATTTCAGTTGGAAAAGTTCTTTAAGGTCATCAAGTCCAACCATTCTTTCTCTCTGAATATTAGAATAAATACAGGGAAAATTAAAACTACTACAGATTCCATGCTTATACTGCATGCCTGTTCATTAACATCCAAGTTTGCCTGCAGCTGTTGTCCTGGTGAAACTTTGTAGTGTGGCCACTGCTGAGAAGAAGCATTTCAATATACTCAGAAGCACAGAAGGAAAGAGACTTTCTTTTCAGTTTTGAGTAACTGACAAGCTGCACTGGACAATTGCTTAATTGATATAATAGGCATTTGGAATACTCTTAAATGAGAATTCATTTATGAACAAAAATTACTGTATTGCTCAAGAAGAGTTTTTTGGAAGATGCATCCTCATTCCAGAGGTTTACAAACAAGGTCTGTAGTGAGAAAGGAGTATGTCACCTGTGATGCAAAATTAAATGAGAAGGTAAAGTACTGACTTCTCTAATTCCTTTAACATAAAATAAACTTTTGTGCAACAGTATAGTGGGCTGTAAAATTCTGTGGATGTACATCAGGTGACAGGATAATAAGGAAAAGAGACTTTCAAGGCCTGTCTGGATGTGTTCCTCTGTGATCTGTGTTAGATTGTCCTGCTCTGGGAGGGGGGTTGGACTTGATGATCTCTTAGGGCCCCTTCCAACCCCTAACATCCTATGATCCTATGAAAAGGAGAGGCACAAGTGCAATTAGACTAGGGAATGACCTCAGTTCCATGCAGAACTCCACTGAGAGAGTGGGGCTTTGGGTTCAGGTTAAGCAGTGTGGACTCCTAGTAGATTTGTGTATGTGTGTTTGTGTTAAGGAATAAGCTACAAAGGTGCTTGTATTGAGTGGCTATGTAAATTCTTAGCCACAGAAGGTGCATCCAAGAAAAAAACCAACCAAAACCAAAAAAAACACCACCCCCAAACAGTCATTAATAATTAAACAGCACTGAATTAATGACCTTCTCTGGAATTCTTCCCTGACCATAATCTACTCTGATACCATTGTATGTTGCTAACTTGGTAAACTGAAAAAAAGAATATAGTTTTAAATTAATTCCACAAATGCATTCAAAATGCTGCTGTTGCTTAGCATGAGCAGGCGTGATGGAGAATGAGAACTGCAGAGGTACTTTCTGACTGCTCCTCAAAACTGCTGAAATTGAGGTCTTCTTGCCTGGCATCTTGCACATCACATAAACAATGCAGTGTTCCTTCTCATGTGTGTGCTTGCTGGATTTGCTTTTAATGAGAGTGTAATTGCTACACCTCTACCTATAACTCTGTTAACCTCTCTATCAAAGTGCAGTGTGGTCCCTCATGTTTGGTTATCTGTTTACCATTCATTTCTTTAAATTATTTAGGATGTGTGCTTGTAACTTATGTGCCCTTAGCATTTTCCTTAACTACAGTCTTTTGAGATCAGTCACTGTCTTAAGTCTTGCCTTTTTTTCTTCCCTTGAAGAAACTTGTACTGGACCGACTGGAACAGAGAAGCTCCTAAAATTGAAACCTCATACATGGATGGCACAAACAGAAGAATTCTTGTTAAAGATGATCTTGGGTTACCAAACGGGCTGACGTTTGATCCTTATTCCTCAATGCTGTGCTGGGTAGATGCAGGTGAAGAGATGCTAAAATCTTTATTCATAACAGTAGAATCAGTTTGTCCAATCCTGAAATTATTCACACCCAATTAACGCTTAGAGCTGTATCTCAGATTTCATGCCTTTCTTTTTTAACTCTGATAATCTCTCTGTTAATTTGTCTTTACTACCAACATGCACATGAGTGTTCACACGAGACCATGTGCAAGCTCAAAGATAGCAATTCTGATCACAAAACTTTCCACTAATGCCACAGATATTTGTGTGTTTTGTATGTGGCCATCTCTTTAGGTGATGCTTAAGCCTCTGTAGAAGCAGCTGTGAATTTAAGACCAAGAAAGAAAAACACTGATTCATCTAATCTGTCCCTACACAATGTCATCCTGGCCCTGTTGCTCTAAGACCTCTAACATTAGGCAGAATTGGGCTTCTATTTGACTGAAACAACCAGAAAAGCAACTTACACTAGATTTAAAGATCAAGAGATGAAGGTTGTGCCACCGACCCAGTGTTAGTTTTGTGACAGTGTCTTACCTGTGTGCTTTTAATTCTCATTTGAACTTTTTTTTCCTCCTAATCTTTCTGTCTTTCTCCATATAGTCTCTGACAGAGATATCCTGTGGAGGTTCTTTTATACTTCAAGTCATCTTTCAAGTTTTTTATGAACTTAAAAGATTGAGCTCTCTCTTTCACTGGAAGACACTTTCTCCAACCTTCAAATATATTTACTACTCCTTTCCCCCCCTTCTTCTATGCTCCCCCCCTTCTTCTATGCTCCCCCCCTTCTTCTATGCTCCCCCCCTTCTTCTATGCTCCCCCCCTTCTTCTATGCTCTCCCCCTTCTTCTATGCTCCCCAATTTTGAAACCCACTACTTAAGAGAAAACTACAGGTGTTTTCACTCGCTAGCAGTGTTCCCAACACATGTAGTAACTTTACAGAAAGACATTTTTACATTCTATTTACAAGTTAGATGTTCTTCCTGAAGTCTTGCCTCCATAGCCTAGCCCAGCAAGCATTTTAGGTACATGCTTACCAAACTAACTTTGCAAAAATGCCTTCAAGAGGAGCTGGAACAGGTTAATAGTTGAAGTATGCTTCCATAATGGAGGAGGCCTTCTGTCAACTTCCACACCAGCCTGAGGATGCTGGGATTTGTAGCAAAAATCTCAGTATAATGGGTTTGGCTGCACTAGACATTTGTGTTCCTCTAAGTTAGGTGGTGTGCTGGTTAGCATTAGCACCAAGTATTTTCCACTCAGTCTTTGGCGAACTCTGACAAGTGCACGGGGAGATCTTTAGCTGAGCATCATACTGAAAGACTTCCAGCGAGTTCATTTCTCTTCATGCTTACATATGCTTGTCCTTCATCCCTCCTGAGAGCTGTCTTGCTCGCTTTCAAAGGCTTGATTGTTTAATTTCCAGGTACCAAGAGGCTGGAATGCATGAACCCTAATCAGCTTGGTCGACGAAAGATCCTTGAAGGAATTCAGTATCCTTTTAGTGTTACAAGCTATGGGAAGAATTTATACTACACAGACTGGAGAAGGTATGTTATCTGCTAAAGAAATTACAGAGTCCTCTGATCTTTTTCTCTCTGGTAGAAACTGAAGTATATACTGCATTTCTTAGGTCTGACCTCTCACATATTCACACATTCCTGTGTTTCTTCTCTCCTGGCAGTAGGTGAAGCAGGCTGGAGTGGATACGTAGAGCTGACCTATTGATGTTGCCAGTTAACTCAGTCTTCATTTTCAGTATAGTGATTTCTGCCCTAGGAAAATGATTTTCAATACTGAATATTTCTGGGAAAGGAGTGGGAGCTCAAACATATTTCTCTTGTGGCTGTACTTGCTGAATAGGGCAAAAGGGCAGAAATTAGTCATTTGTGGCTTTCTATGCCATATAATGTCTGAATGTTCAACCAGAAATAAGGGGGAAAACCTCTTTGCTTCCTTTTTTTTTTTTAATGGATGATCTAAAACATTGACATATGATCAAGGCTCCTGAGGTTACTATATTTTCATTTTTAAACATCTGTTTTTCCTTGATATAAATAGTTGGTTTGGGTCTATCTGCAACCTCTTATGCAAATAACTCCATCAGTTGTGGCAGGAATGGCAAGAATTATAAGAATTTCCAAGCTGGA
Organism: Pogoniulus pusillus; assembly: GCF_015220805.1. NCBI lineage: Eukaryota > Metazoa > Chordata > Aves > Piciformes > Lybiidae > Pogoniulus > Pogoniulus pusillus. The sequence goes on along the minus strand of NC_087281.1, from coordinate 17,187,337 downwards.
ACCTAAGAGCTGGGAAATGCTGGTCAAGAATAGGCCTGTATAAACAGGAAACAGCATGTTACAGGTCTGTCAGTCAGTTGACTGCCCTTTTCTCTTTAGGAAGAAAAGATTACCCAGCACTAGCTGTATGCCCTCTGGATATCAAGCTCCACCTGAAATGCAACACTGTCCATGTATAGTAGCTGCAATGTCAGCAATGCCATAGAAAATGTCAGAGGGACAGAATATGGAGAATGTGTTCTGTAGAAGTACATCATCTTGTTCCTGTATTGGAAGTACCTTCTAAATTAGTAAGGTGGCTCCTTGTATAACTTCTTAGTTACCTGGGATGAAGGTTATTACCTATGTGAGTTGTCTTCGAGGATTTTGCTTCTGGCGCTGCTTCCTAGTTACAAAAAAGAAGTGACCAGAATGTTGTACAGTTTTCCCCTGTGCTCCCACCTTCACTTTTCTTCTGTATACTCTCTCCTGCATGTGGCAGGGATGCTGTTGTAGCTGTGGATCGCACAATTTCAATAGAAAAGGATAACTTCCAGCCTCACAAGCGCTCCCGTCTCTACGGAATCACTACAGCCTTTGCTCAGTGCCCAGGAGGTAATCCAAACCATTCTCAAGTTTTTACAGCTGTGCAGGGCCTTAGCATATAAATGAAATTAGCTCCCATTGACGGGCTGCCAACGCATCCAGGTAGTTAGTGAAGAGCTGGTTAGTGCTCAGATTTTAGTTTGCTAAGAAATTAAAAGCCATCTACTTGGGGTGGTTGTTGTACTGTTGTTGTTTGATTTTGGTTCTTGGTTTTTTTTGTTTGTTTGGGATGTTGAGTTTGTGGATTGTTTGTTTTTTCATAAAAGCAGTTGTGGTTGTCATATGAAAGGGAGGGAATATATACATATGTCAATATAGGGAGGAAAGAAGGGACCTGTTCTATCCATTGTGAAAGGACAAAAGTATGATCAAGATGAGAAACTGATGTGGCAAGGGCTGCTATTTTCACCACCTGAATTAAATGCCATATTACGATGCTATTATGATTAGGGCCTTTGTGATGATTTGTGTGTTACCCTCCCCCCCCCATGCTTAAGAAAATCACCCAGACTGGATTTAGCCGAGATGGAAATTAGAATGGAGCTTTATATTTACAGGCTTGCACAATATACAAGCAGGTATTTACAATATATAGAGAGCTATAGACAGAAACATACAAGTTAAAAAGTAATACAGAAACACAACAGCCCTCCCAGACAACAGAGCCCCCAGGAGTGGCTCCCAACCACCTTTCCACCTCCTTTCCACCCCTCTACCTTATCCTAGACTTTACCTTATGTTCAAAGTGAGTTTGGAGAATAAGCCAGGGGGGTTAGGAAGCAGAGGGATTAGTTACACAGAGAGCAGGTTAGAGAAGTCTGCACCTTTTTTTTTTTTTAATTACTATAGTTTTGCTTTTGTTTTTCTTTTGCATCTCACATTTCTCTTCTTTTCCAGGCCACAACTACTGTGCAGTGAATAACGGTGGTTGTACTCACCTCTGCCTGGCTACCCCAGGAGGCCGTTCTTGCCGCTGCCCTGATAACACAGTTGGAGTGGATTGTATTGAAAGAAACTGAACGTTAGAGTAATACCTTTTGGAAGATGTGCTGTAAGCAGTTAACTCCTGTCCACACAATCAGACCCTAAAGATAAGTGCTGCTGACAGCAAGCCACAATTCACATACACAGACACACGCAGAGGCAGTGACTGTTTTGTAGCAGTTAGGCAAGACAGAGATGCCTAGGTTGAGTCCAGCTGCATCTCATTCCTTGCAGTATTATCTTCTTGTTTTCAAAGGTGAGAGTGGAGGCCTTATCTGCACCTGTGTTGAACTAGGAGGAATTGTGTTTTGGCAAAATGAAAGTAACAAATACAGATTAGAGTCAAAAGGATGACATGACTCAAATCCCGAGACTGGGTTGTACCTGACAGCATGCAGCAGTTATCCCCATAGCAGCATGCTCAGCTTGTGATGTGTCTGGATCATATCTCTAGCTGGGAAAAAACAAAGGAGTCCCAAGGATGAATTAGATGTGGGTGAGAACACTCAGTAATGTCACAGGCTTAATGCCTAATTGCATTCTTTCCCACTGGCAGTCTTTCCTCTTCCAGAACTTGAATCTCAACTTCGGAGATTACCAAACTACTTTATCTTTGTGCTGCAAGAGCCTCACCCTGGGTCATGTGATCCTTTCCCACAGCACATGAGTATAAATGGTCCATGCTGCTCAGTGGATGTGTTTGAAGATCTTGTTGGATTTTAAGAGTTTAGGTTTTTTTTGTCTCCTATCTGAGGTGGATTCCTGAGAAGTTTCCTAAAATCCACTAAACAAACTTTAGAGATAGATCTCATTTCCTGATAGTTCTTCAGAGGATGGATGTTGATTCTTCTGGAGGTGTTTGCTTTTAAAGGGGCACACAATTACATTTTGTTCCTGAGATTTTTTTAAATAATACTTCTGTTTGATTCTGTATGCCTGAAAATCATCTTTGAATCCTATCCTAACCACCTTTCTTCTTTAAAAAACAATACTTCTTTTTGATTCTGTATGCCTGAAAATCCTCTTTGAATCCTATCCTAGCCACCTTTCTTCTTTAAAGAAATAATACTTCTGTTTGATTCTATCAGCCTGAAAATCCTCTTTGAATCCTATCCTTGTCACCTTTCTTCTTTAAAGAAATAATACTTCTGTTTGGTTCTGTAAGCCTGAAAATCATCTTTGAATCCTATCCTAGCCACCTTTCTTCTTTGAAAAACAATATGTCTGTTTGATTCTGTAAGCCTGAAAATCCTCTTTGAATCATATCCTTGTCACCTTTCTTCTTTAAAAAAACAGTACTTCTGTTTGATTCTGTATGCCTGAAAATCCTCTTTGAATCCTATCCTAGCCACCTTTCTTCTTTAAAGAAATAATACTTATGTTTGATTCTGTAAGCCTAGAAATCATCTTTGAATCCTATCATAGTCGCCTTTCTTCTTTAGCAAACCATGCCACGCCTTTTCACAGACCATGGGAAACCATGGCAGCTAAAAATTTGTTTTCCAGAAATGCCATCTGTGTCTTGGTGCTTAAAGGAGGTGGTGATGCCTCATTGGTGTAACAATGTTCAGTAACAGCAAAAAAAAAGAGGTGTGCTGAAAACCAAAGTTGAGTTTTCATCCTCAGCAATAACTATGGAGTGGGAAAGTCAAAAGGGCTGTTCTATCTCAAATTAGCAGCACAAATCTGGAAGCAAGGTTTGACTTTCACACTGTGTGTTCCAAAGGAAACTTACCTGTGAGCCAACCTGCAACAGCAGACAAAATAAAACCCTAGGGCTTGTGACCCTTCCACTAGAGCAGAAATCTAACTTCACCGTTTCCTCACTCCCAGACACCACATTAACGGTTTTAAACAGAGCCAGTTCTGAGTCCTAACTGTATGACATCTTTTTTAATTGTATATTTATCACAAAAATAACAAGCCATGTAAACATTTAAAGGATTTTTTTTTCCTGTGTGTGTAACTTTTTACAGTGTTTAATTCATTTTATTAATACACTTAATTGGGTATGCCTTACTGTAAATATCAAAGATGTGTTGAAATGAAGGTGCTTGATAACTCTTTCTCCAGAATTGTTCACAGATCTGGTGAAATATTAAAGTTTACACTGTTACAGGTATCTACAGTACAGTCAATAAAAACTTTGGGGGTTTGTTTTCTATAAAAAAAGTCATACCTGCAAAAGGAAGTGACATGTGATGGCTCAAATCTCTTCCTGCTGAACTCTGGTTTTTAGCTAGCTCTTGTGTAGTGACAGTACTTCTGCTCTAAGATGCAGTACTATAGTGGGAGAAGGGCAAAAACTGCTGCTGGGACTTGTGTATTGTTAGGTTACTTTTATGCACATTAGTGCATTGTGTGCATTAGGTTAGTTTTATGCAGAATGAATATGTGAAAGCATTTAAGGAGCATGCAGCTTCCTCTGTTTTGATGAACTTTTTAAGGATTGTTAACTCCTGCTTAAGTTTGTCAGGTAAGTATAATCTGGTTGTACTTCATACTTCTATGTTAGTGGAAATATAGGGCAAGGACTAGATTAAATGGGGGCCAAAATTCATCCCTCTGCACAAGGGTGCTCTGGTGACAGGGTGCTTTTGTGAGCTGATGAGGACAGCTGGCTTCCTGAGCTGGTAGGTGGGGTCAGGGAGCAGAACAGCCCCCTGCAATACAGGAGGAAGTAGTTAGGGACTTGTTGAGCCTTTTGGATCCTCACAAGTCTATGGGACCAGATGGGATCCATCTTAGGGTGCTAAGAGAGCTGGCAGATGAGCTGGCCAAGACACTCTTCATCATTTATCCACAGTCCTGGCTCACTGGAGAGGTCCCTGAAGACTGGAAGCTGGCCAACGTGGTACCCATCCACAAGAAGGGTTGAAAAAAGGACCCAGGAAATTACAGACCTGTCAGCCTGGCCTCAGTGCCCTGTAAGGTAACGGAGCAGACCATCCTGAGTGCAGTCACAGGGCACCTATAGGATGGCCAGGGGATCAGACCTAGCCAGCACAAATTTAGGAGGGGCAGGTCCTGCTTGACCAACTTGATCTCTTTTTATGACCAGGTGACCTACCTGGTGGACATGGGGAAGGCTGTGGATGTAGTCTACCTGGACTTCAGCAAGACCTTTGACACTGCCTGCCACAGCAAACTCCTGGTCAAGCTGGCAGCCAATGGCTTGGACAGGGGCACTCTGTGCTGGGTTAAAAACTGTCTGAATGGTCAGGCCCAGAGGGTGGTGGTGAATGGAGCCACATCCAGTTGGCAGCAAATCACTAGTGGTGTGCCCCAGGATTCAGTGCTGGGCCCAGTCCTGTTTAATATCTTCACTAATGATCTGGGTGAGGAGACTGAGTCACCATCAGTAAGTCTGCAGATGACACCAACTTGGGAAGTGGAAAATGGGATGAGTTTTATTTTGTTATTAACTTTTTTTTTAATCAATATAATAGGCTGGGACTGGTAGTCATGTCAATGTCTGGTGTGGTGGTGAAGAAAAGAGTCCATTTAACTACAGTTCACCTTTTTTGCTAAGAAAAAAAATCAGATTCTGACTCACAGAAAATAAGACCTCACAACATGCAAAGTGTAGTTAGGTAAGGCATGTTTAATCAGCGCTGGGTGAGAAGGGGACATCCTCCTCCAAAGCCCTCGCACAACTTCACCTTGTTCAGGTGAAATGTTTATACTACAAAATCATACACATTCAGTACAGAAGTAAGGTTATTACAGTGAGTTCTGGGAATAGGTGGAGCTATTACAGTCAGTTCCTGGAACTCATTTCCATAATGTCCCACCTCTCTACGCATGCTCATTGCTACCTGGTGGTTGCCTTTTGGGGTCCTCACTCTGATCTCTCTACCTTGGCTGGAGTCTCAAGATGTTCTCATCATTGAATACATCGTTGAAGTATTTTTCTTCTCCATGAGAAGACTTCTCTCAAGCTTAACTCACTTCCTTTGTGTTTATCTGATTGATGATGCTTTATATTAACACTCACACAGTGATTTAACAAGGTTCCTACACTCTGTGCCCTCTATCCCTTTTCTCATATCAATTCCCAGGTTTTCCAGGAAAGGAGAAATGTTTCAGTTGTTAAATAGAAGATGAAATACTACTTAGATAAACTAAACATATTCTTAAATGTTACCATTCAGATCTTCCAGCATGCACAACAATATTTAGTGGTAAGACCATTAGTGATGTCCTAAGGTGAAAAAAAAGTTATACCTACTGAAAGCAACAGTGGCTTCCTGGTGACTTAGTGGGATAGTTTGTCCATCTCTTCATTTGAAGGCTGTTTGAAAACCCCAGCTTATCTCAGGTTTTAACCTGTAACCTCAGAGTGAAAATCTCTTGTGGCTTTCCTTGAAACCTTGTGTCCTGTTCAGTTGTTCCAGGCTGGAAAATCGCTTACTTTGCAGTTCTCCAGTTGCACAGTTTTGTCACAGCATATTAGCTTTTTAACTTGCAGACATATAATTAAGAATGACAGATGATTACCAGAGGATAATGGCCTCTCAATGGCAGTGTCACAGTGCATCAGTTTAACCTATGGTTAACTGCAAACTGTTTTTTGTGTAGCATTTCATAGTGTAAACCAAACAGCTATGGCCATAGAGACTGTCGAAGAACTATGTATATTCTCCGGAACCCAAGTCCCAGCTGAGGATCTAGCAGCAATTTGCTCATTAAGTGATTGAATTACCTCCTTTCATGCAATTCTTCTCCACTTGAAATCCGTTCCTTATTTTATAAAGAAGTTTAAGACACCATGTTAGTAAAATAGTTGAAAGATCAGTATACTGTGTCATACAAATGTACATAATGGTGACTCTGGAGCTTTGTTTGACTAACAAAAGGCTTGTAAGACAGTTGAATGCAGTGGGTGGGCTTTCCTGCTGCTTTGTGGCAGAGCATATGGGGTTGCAGTATAAATGTCCCTCTTTCCTTTCCAGAAGAATTCTGGGGTGGGTGAATGGGGCCTTAGAATCAACCAGATTGGAAGAGACCTCCAAAAGCATCCAGTCCAACCTAGCACTCAGCGCTATCCAGTCAACTAGACCATGGTGCTGAGTGCCTCATCCAGTCTTTTCTTGAACACCTCCAGGGATGGCAACTCCACCACCTCCCTGGGCAGCCCATTCCAATGGCAAATCACTCTCTCTGCCAACAACTTCCTCCTAACATCCAGCCTAGACCTCCCCTAGCACAGCTTGAGACTGTGTCCCCTTATTCTGTTGCTGGTTGCCTGGGAGAAGAGACCAACCCCCACCTGGCTACAGCCAGGTAGTTGTAGATAGCAATAAGGCCACTCCTGAGTCTCCTCCAGGCTGCACACCCCCAGCTCTCTCAGCCTCTCCTCACAGGGCTGTGTTCCAGGCCTCTCACCAGCTTTGTTGCCCTTCTCTGGCCACATTCCAGCATCACAACATCTCTCTTGAAATGAGGGGCCCAGAATTGGACACAGTACTCAAGGTGTGGCCTGAAGAGTGTTGAGTACAAGGGAAGAATAACCTCCCTCATCCTACTGGCCACACTGTTCCTGATCCAGGCCAGGATGCCATTGCCTCTCTTGGCCACCTGGGCACACTGCTGCCCCATCTTCAGCTACTGTCTTCCAGTACCCCCAGGTCCCTTTCTTCCTGGCTACTCTCCAGCAGCTCTGTCCCCAGGCAATTGGTATATTTACCGCAAGCTAAAATTTACAGGCATATAATACAATGCATATGTACAAAATATATTTTAAAGTATTTACAATTTAAAAGTAACACAAAAGTCCCCCCTGAACAAAGCCCAGAAGGGGCTAATAGGCACCTTCTGCTCCTCCCCCTAGTAACAAAACCTATAAGGCTGCAACTGTTATTACTCAACCAAGGTTAGCTCAGAAATCAGTGCAGAGGAATTAGGAAGCAGGCAATGCAAAGAGGCAGAAAGGTGAAGAAGAAAGAGATCATTTATACAGGAGATTATATGCTAGTCCAAAAACCAACTGAAATTACATAAATTTTGTTGTTCTTTTGCATCCAGCACAATTCTTTATTTAAAGTTGAAAATGAAACTAGAGTGTTAACCCTCTAACTGTCACAATCAGGTAGTCTTAAACTGTGAAGATGTCAGGAGCATAGCCCTCAGTCTTCTCTGCAAAGATGGATGCTGCAAATGGCAGGGGAGTGGGCCAAGCATTTCCTCAAAGATCAGCAGGGCAAGAAGGACATTCATATAACCAACTTGTGTTATATTAGCCAGAAGTGGTGCTGTCACAGGAAAGGGAGCCTTGTGAGGTATTTAAATGAATGAGTCTGTCACTTCAAATACTATCAAGGCAGAATGCACACAAAATTGTTATTCTAATGTAGAAATCTGAAAGAGTGGGTTTGGAGAATGTGGAAATGTTCATGTATCATGGAAGTCTATGTCAGAAAATACATCTCGTATTTTCTGTATCTATCTGTACTTCAGGTTCTGCATTTTTTCCACTGAGTTGCCATTGGTCTTACGAGCACATGAGATGTTTAAAACACAGTCAATCTAGTCACAGGGTATCAAAACGTTCAGCTGCAAAATACAGCTGAGTGCAATATGCCTTCAGCAAGTCACAGAATTTAATCTTTGATTCAAGTTGGATCATCAAGTTGCATTGCAGTGTCTCAAGTACTGTGTTCATGTTATTGTGTTAAATAGCCATTTAACACAGTTTATCATCCTCGTGTTAGCCATAGTGTTATATGTGGATCAGGTATCATTTTCTTAAGACAAAATTGCCTGATATTGCTTAAGTTACAGTAAATTCTGATTCAGAGGTTCAGGTGACTAGGTAAATAAATTGCTAGTTCTAAAGGGAGAGGCTTTGAGTCCAATTTCCTTAGGCAGTTTCACATTTTCACAATTTAAGAGGCTTCCAAGAGCTGTGCAAGAGAACAATCTTTTGTTCTTTATACTTTGGACCAATACACTGCTTGAAGCTCCAACATGCATCCAGCTGCAGCTGCCTGAAATGGAAAATAGATTAGGTATCAGAGGAGGGCTTTTTGGGCCCCATATAATTGTCTGGATCCCACAGCCCTGTTACTTGGCTGTGCAGTTCCCTTTCAGCAACTCACATGGCTGTAATTCTAGTGGTTTAGAGGGGGGGGGGGGGGGGGGGGGAAAAGGAAGTAAACCCCAGGTAATTCTGTAGAAAATTACTTTGAATTAATCTGACTGTCCAGCACTGTTAAATAGTTTAAAGTATGCTAGCAGTTACAAGCCAAAGTCTTCAGAAGGCTACATGTAATCTAACTGACATCAGTGGTCTACTTGTGCACTGATTTTCAATGCTCTTACAGAACCAAGGGTCTGATTTGTTCTTGTGTGTGCAAGTATCACTCTGAGGAAAACCTGAAATAGACAATTCTCTTAAATTACAGTTAGCCCTGAAGTCATGAGTTCCAACTCTGACTTAGGCTTTCCTCATGAACAGTGTAGGCAACTCTAAGCAACTCGTTATATCTACTACTAAAGCTGAACAAAAGGTTTCAAACTATTTTTGCTTTATTTCAGTTTCAGATCACTCCTTTTCTCCTTGTGACATTGGTAAACAACATGATTTTGTTGTGTTCCCACCATGGAACCATGCTTTCAGAGTCTCGCCGTGCAATTGGTAAAACCATGTGTTCAAGCCACATTTTCTACTCTCTCTACTGCAAATTTCCACACAGAGATGAGTTTTAATGCTGCTTTCCCATTGCTTCTTCCTCTTTTACTTGCAGTCGTCGTTTTTACTCTTGCTAAATGAAGAATTGGAGTGTATGAGGTCAGCAAGCAGAGAGTTAACGTGCCCTAGTTTTGCTGGTGACTGACTGAGGCCCCCTGGTGCCTCATTTATTAGCATTGCTGGGAGCAGAGTGAAGCGTTGCGGTTAACTCGGCTTTCAGTTTGTCCTGTTTAGTTGTACGGGTGAAAAAAGGAGTAAAGGAAAAGGAGAAAATGCACTTTTCCACTAGGTATCTGGGCCTGGATCCCACATTTACTCAGTGCTCTCAGGGGACACGGCCTCGGGCTGTGCCAGGGCAGGTTCAGGACGGATGTTAGGAAGAAGTTCTTCCCAGCAAGAGAGATTGGCATTGAAATGGGCTGCCCAGGGAGGTGGTGGAGTTGCCATCCGGAATGAACTGCCCAGGGAGGTGGTGGAGTTGCCATCCCTGGCGGTGTTTAAGGGGAGGCTGCGTGAGGCACTTAGTGCCAGGGGTTAGTTGATTAGAAAGTGCTAGATGATGGGTTGGACTGGATGATCTCGGAGGTCTTTTCCAGCCCGGTTAGTTCTGTGCTTCTTTCTGTTTTCCCCATGACAATTATAGCTTTGCTGCAGCTCTGCAGTGAAAGTAGAAAGGTCATGTACCAATGTCTTCAACACACAAGGAAGGCTTTAATTTCTTTTCAGACCGGCTTTTGTAATCTTTGTTGCTTGCTAGGACGGGCAATGAAGGTGGTGTTTGCTCTCTGGGTTCTGCTTTGTATTTCTCCTTTCTGTTTTCTGCCTTACTTTTTAGACAGGAGATATTGTGATCCTTCAACGCTGGCTCACATTTCCTTGTTTGCACTTAGGTTCTCTGTAGTTCATTGCTTCTGTTTATGCAAGGATCTACATCAAAGACTTCATTGTTCCCTGTTTAAAATATCATGGAAAGATCAAACGACTTGAAGAGCCAAATCTCTCTAGAAAATAGCTTCCCCAAAACATTCAGCAGAAGTTGTGAGAGCAAGCATTCAGCAGATCTGCATTTTGGTTTTTGATAATGCAGGTGTGGTTACAGCTCATGTAACTGGACACCATCTGGTGGCCGAAAGTCAGCAAGAATCTGCTTACAGTCATGTGTTGATCTGCTCACCGGGATTTATTCAAGCGCTTCTGATGTGCAGTATCTTGAATCTTTATGCTGAAGATCCTTCTGTGATCACAGAACAACATTTTGTTTGTTGGAGTGATTCATACATTCAGGAAGCTAAAAGCCATCTTGTGAAATCATCCATTAATAGCTTGCAACCATCAATGGTGTGTTTATCATTTTAAATCATTTTCCAGTGGCTACGATCAATCAAAGTCTTGTTTGGAGTAGTCTGATGTGTAGAATTCAGTAACTAGTTTGAAATTAGCTGGCTCCTAGGTGTGCACAGGTTTTGTGTTAGGGTTATCCTGGCCTGTATCAGGAACAGTGTGGCCAGTAGGACTAGGGAGGTTATTCTTCCCTTGTACTCAGCACTGGTCAGGCCACACCTTGAGTCCTGTGTCCAGTTCTGGGCCCCTGAGTTCAAGAGAGATGTTGAGATACTGGAACGTGTCCAGAGAAGAGTGACAAAGCTGGTGAGAGGCCTGGAACAAAAACCCAATGATGCTGAGGGAGCTGGGGTTGTTTAGCCTAGAGAAGAGGAGGCTCAGGGGGGACCTCATTGCTGTCTACAACTACCTGAAGGGAGGCTGTAGCCAGGTGGGGTTGGTCTCTTCTCCCAGGCAACCAGCAACAGAACAAGGGGACACAGTCTCAAGTTGTGCAGGGGGAGGTCTAGGCTGGGTGTTAGGAGGAAGTTGTTGGCAGAGAGAGTGATTGGCATTGGAATGGGCTGCCCAGGGAGGTGGTGGAGTCACCATTCCTGGAGGTGTTTAAGAAAAGCCTGGATGAGGCACTTAGTGCCATGGTCTAGTTGACTGGATACGGCTGGGTGATAGTTTGGACTGGATAATGTTGGGGGTCTCTTCTAACCTGGTTGATTTTATGACTCTATGAGTTGCAGTGCAATGCTTAAGAGCAACTTCACAAGGAAAGTACTGCTTAGTATTTGCAACGTGTATTTCTCCTAATATTTGGTTACAACTTAAGCACTCAGCTGTTCCGAGATTACCAGAAAGTGCATTGTCTAGGAAATGCAAAATACAATGCAGTGTTTGATTTGGATGTTGTTTAGAAGAGTAAATATTTGTTAAGGCTTTAGTGTTATTTGCCTGTTTTTTCTGTAAATAAGATATTACTTTTTGGTTTTTACTTATATTTGCTTCTGCACTCCAAGCAAGACACTGAGTAAGAATGATGGGTGAGTTGTGGAAGCTCTCAGCTGGTAGTATAGATTCCTTGTGTTGCTCTATTCTTAGGAGAATAAAGACAAATTTAAAGAACAGATCTCAGCACTAATTTTACAGAGTTGTATATTCTTAGTAGGTACTTTCTTTTCCTCAAATCTGCAAGTTCTGTCTTGTCAGGAATGAATATTTGTCAAAAGGAGGTAAAAGAGAGGAACAGTGAATTTGAAATTCATCCCCCTTCTTCTCTAAGATGCATATTTCTGTCAAGCACAGAAAGCTGATACAGAGTTTACATGCTACTCACTGTTGCTATCTCCCAACACAAAATTATGTCACCTGTATTTTAATTCCTTCATTTTATGGCAATCATTCACTCTTCAGTAGCTAAGTGAAAGATAAGGTCATTGTTTTGAAGCTCAAAGGTCTTAAATGAGCATCTAATGTCAGAGCTGCTGAGAGCAAAAAAGAGGTGTCTGAAGAACAGACCAGCTGTTAATGTGCAGCATCCAAATAGGAAAGTGAAGTCCCAGTTTGAAGAGGGGCTGAAATTTGAAACTTCACAGCTGGGTCTCATTCTCTTTTATGAAAAGACCCTTACATTTTACCAGAGCTTTAGGCTATGCACTGAAAACTTGAGACCTGAGCCTCTGTCTTAAAGTAAATGTGTCAAAACAGGCAGGTCATACAGATAAAAGCAGAAGAAACATGAGACCCTGCACCAGCAGTCATATACGAGAAAGCCAAGCAGATGTAGTCTATCCAGTGTCTGTTCTGAGCTATATGAAAAGTTGAGATCTGGGTAACTAATGGAGTAATTGTAAAACTTCTATTTTGTATAGCTCAAACATACCTTTACTAAAATACTCTTAAAATAAAGCCTCTGCACTCCTTCATATGGAAAACACAAAATGGTTATCTTAAGTCCTGCCATTAATCTGTTTCATTATCACTAGGAAAAAAATGTCTGAAGCATCAAGTAGCAAAGAACCCAATAATGCTACCCTTGCTTTTTCCAAAGAGGCACTTGTGAAAGCTCATCCTCAGCCAGTCCTTGTGGACCCACTGAGCAGCCACATTGACGCTGGCACCCAGATCTGCTGCTGGCACTTTGAATTACTTTTTGTACCTTCCTAGGAAATAAGCATCAGTACACCATCAGCCGTACACAGCCCCAAGAGCCCAGCAACTACCATCTCTCTCTCCCCACATCAGGCCTTCTTCCTTTCACGATCTCACTAGCAGCTGCTTCATTTTGCATAGCTCCAGGAAGTTGTCTTTGATGCTGCTTTTGGCTGAGGAACTCAATGAATGTACTGATCTGATACAGAAATAAAATCACTGGAGTCCTTGTTGCTTGAAAGAAGTCAGATGAGAGGGAATCCTTGATTTATTAAACAGCTATGAGAGAAACAGTTTCAAAGCACAGGTGTGAAATAGAAGTGACATACTTCAACTATGGATTGGAAGCAGCTGCTCTGAATTTAAGAGAATATTTGGCACCTAATGAGCAGAGGTCCTTATTGAGGAGGAAAGTGTGAGGTTCAGTGGTTGGTGTTTGTTAGCGTGAGGGGTCAGGGGGTCACTGAGTGAGTTGAAGTTTTATAGCAGTATTTGGAGGCTGGCACAGGGACCTGTCTAACATTTGTGCTTTGTTCTGTGGTTTGCTGTGGGTGCATATTCTGCTTGAAGAGTGTGCAGAATTGCAGGCTGTGCATGGTAGAACTTCTACAGGCCTGAAAAGAAATAATTGACAATTTCTGAACTCTTAGGTGTATTAGTTTTTGTGTAAGTGAAGTTTGAAGGAGAGGGATGAGCATACCACGCTCAAACCTTGAACGCAAGACTCTGTGATCAAACTTTTTCTGTTGGCAGTTTTGTGACAGAAAGATAATGTGAATTGCTCGGTTCTTTTGCTTTAAAACTGGAGAGGTAACAGCTTCTTACCTCATGCTTTTGCTGTCAGGATTGGCTTTAGACCGTATGAAGTGGTTCACAGAACTGTCATTTGATGAAACCAGAGCAGTTGCAGCTTTGGTCTAACATGAGAAGGTGGATGAAGAGGAAGGCTGTATAGATCTGACTATGTCAGATCTTGAGCGTGTTAGATGCTATGTTAAATGCTTGAGCATGTCCAGAGAAGGGTGACGAGGCTGGTGAGAGGCCTTGAGCACAGCCCTACGAGGAGAGGCTGAGGGAGCTGGGATTGGTTAGCCTGGAGAAGAGGAGGCTCAGGGGTGACCTTATTGCTGTCTACAACTACCTGAGGGGTGGTTGTGGCCAGGGGGAGGTTGCTCTCTTCTCTCAGGTGACCAGCACCAGAACGAGAGGACACAGCCTCAAGCTACACCAGGGGAAATTTAGGCTCGAGGTGAGGAGAAAGTTCTTCACTGAGAGAGTCATTGGACACTGGAATGGGCTGCCCAGGGAGGTGGTGGAGTCGCTGTCCCTGGAGCTGTTCAAGGCAGGATTGGACGTGGCACTTGGTGCCATGGTCTAGCCTTGAGCTCTGTGGTAAAGGGTTGGACTTGATGATCTGTGAGGTCTCTTCCAACCTTGGTGATACCGTGATGTTTGGTGCTATGCTGACAGTGACAGTAGTGGGCCACAGCTCTGCTGCCCAGTCAGTAAGTCTGTCTGTTCATCACTTACATCACAGTGCAGGAACATCATTACTCCAGTGAATGAGCTATTCACTGAGAAGTAAAGCCAGATTAATGGAGGTGAAGGATGAGCAGGTTATGGAAATTCTGCATTTTTAAAGAAACAAAACTCTCCACAACCCTTCTCTAAAGAAAATATTGTTAAGATGCTTTGTCAGCATATCTTCACTACCTATAAAAATATTATCAAACTTAGGGCAATGAGGACCATTTTTGGTTTGATTTAGATTCCATCACGTGAATATCCACGTGAGAGAAAACAAGTGTGTCAGAAAAACTGTGATTCCATCCCTGGAGGGTTGCAGGCTGCATGATATGTGGATGAGCCCAAAGAGCAGCCTGAGTCTGGGGCAAATGAACAGAAAGAGTCAGACATAAACTGTGTCCATAAGCCTCTCTGCTTATCTCTGTTAACTGGGTTGATGTTACCAGGATGTGTCTCATGCTCTTCAAAGGAATTCAGTAGTGTACCAGTGTTGGGTTTAGTGGCTTGAAAGAGGAAGATTTTTTTTTTTTGAGGTGACATGGGAGGCAGTGGGAAAGTGCAGGAAGAGAAGTATAAAATTACCCTTTTGCTCTGACAGAACTAGGCTGTGAGTTTTTGAAGAAAGGACAAAGGAAAGGGTTAAAGTTGAGGATGGTAGAAGGAATAATCAAGAAGACTGTCCTTGACAGTTCAGACTAACGAGAGGAAGAATCATCTGGACCCGCAAGGAGTGGATGAGTTGCCAAAGCAGGGAGTTACCAGGATGAGTGACAAGTTTAGCAGCACTGATTATGGAATGGAGTGGTGATATGGCTGTCTGGAAGAAGTGTTTGACTGGACAGGAAAAAAAGTGGATGTTTCAGAAGGGAGGTTGGGTGGTGTTGTCCTGGAGTCCTGTATACCCTAAAAACCCTCTCCCTCTGTGGTTTGAATGGAGAGGAAAGGCACAAAAAACCTGTTCCCCCCCTGCCCTGCAGGTGTGCAGCAGGGAGCAAAGGGCCCTTCCAGCACAAGGGGTGCCCTGTGCAGTGCCCGCGCTGGGCTCGGGCTGGGATTGGCTGTGCTCTTCGCGCCTAGGCAGTGGTAACTCTGCTCTTGGTCTAGGGAGGGTATAAATACTGGGGAGCTTCCCGCCTTGGGGTGCCCACCTTAGAGCTCTCCCCCGCCTGGATAGTTCCTGCAGAGAGTCCCCTGGCGCTGCGAAGGACAAGCTGCTGAGGGACAGGCCCTGCTTTGGACGGCTCCCACCATGAGCACAGCCTTTGTGCAGCTTGATAGGCCTTAGAGATGCTCCGGTGTCTGCAGACAGAGAGCAGCGGAGACGCGTCTGGGCTGCCTGTGTTATTGTATGTTTTCACCACATACTTTTAGCTGGTGGGACAGTTAAAATTGTGTTTGCACTTTTGATTTTTGAAAGCTATTAACTAACAAACCAAAACTGAAGAGGGTTAGTTTTAGTCAGAGAAAGATTCAAGGCCAGTACTCTTACACCTCGTCTCAGCAGCAAATGTGAGTGCCTTGCAACTGCGTATTCACACTGATTGAGCCAGAGGAGCAGAATCTGATCTAATGTTTCGTTCTACTGTGACAGTCGTGGTTTTGGTAGGCTATTCCTGATTTCTGTATTTTGGGAAGGCATTTTCAGGCACCTGCTGTTCCCTAGTTTCCCAGGGCCTGCATGGTATCAGAGTAATGCACAGCATTTTGAACTCTTCCAAGATATGCAATGGTTGTCAGCTTTAAGCTTAATGTTTCCCACATCTTCTGTGGCAAGGTTTGAAATAAGGAGCTCTTCTGCCACTGAAAGTTCATTTCCTAGCATGTCTTACAGCCTTCTGAATCTGGGTGGTGGTAATTTTACAACCAGTGACAGAATGGTTCTGTTCCTGAGGGCAAGCACAGGGCATAGAATCATAGAATCAACCAGGTTGGAAGAGACCTCCAAGATCATCCAGTCCAACCTAGCACCCAGCCCTAGCCAATCAACTAGACCATGGCACTAAGTGCCTCATCCAGTCTTTTCTTGAAGACCCCCAGGGGTGGTGCCTCCACCACCTCCCTGGGCAGCCCATTCCAATGCCAATCACTCTCTCTGTGAAGAACTTCTTCCTAATATCCAGCCTATACCTACCCTGGCACAACTTGAGACTGTGTCCCCTTGTTCTGTTGCTGGTTGCCTGGGAGCATCTGCCTGGGAAGCTGATTGCTGCAGCTGGAGCTTGCCTAAAGGAACCAGATTCGCTTTGAAAGGTCGGATCCACCTTGCGGATCAACAGCCCAGCTGCCTACTCAGCCCTGGGAAGGGAGAGCTGAGCTCCAAACAGCAGCGGTCTCTGCTCACACACAGGCTTAGCCCTGTCTGCTGCGGGTCAGCAGTGGACGGACTGAGGGTTCGGGCCCGGCTCTCTGTAGTGCTGGTGGCCAATTCACACACACACACACACGCTGGCGGGAACTGGTGCCTCTGTGCACGGCAGCCTGGTGCCACACTAACAGCGACAAAGCAGCAGCCTGAAGTCCTTACGTGAACCATGCCTGTGCGCAGGCAGTGATAGGGATTTCGCCCTCGCACCGTGAGATAAAGCTCAGGAGACTGCGAACGGAGCCTGCTGCGGGGAATTGTCGCACCGAAGTCCGAGTAGAAGCGGTTAGTGCCACTAGGTGGCAGTGTATCAACGCAGCAGGTCTCTCCCTCAGCTGCCAGCCTGTCGAGACGGCGCACAGGCAGGCAGGGTGCGACCGGGGCAGGGGTCGGACCAGCTGGATTTCTGCCGGCATGCCTAGGCTCAAATAGGACTGGAACTTTGCAAGTTCCCTGAAAACCATGTGGCGATTGGTAACTTGAGCCATAGCACCAAGGACTGCAGAAGGTTCGGTAAGCGAAGTGTCAGTAGGAAACGGAACAAACTCGCTAAGCAGCCAGCGCTGGGAGTGAAACCCTATTCCTCCCATCAAAAATAAATGTGGAACGGAGAGAGACGAACCATAATCTGGGCAAGCGTGGTCAGATGCACCCCTTAGGATGACACTGTGCTAAAGAGATTTTGTAGGATAATGGAAAACAGCTATTTTAAGGAATCTGATAGCAGTTTATTAAACTAAGAGCTCTTAGCTGCCATCGTGCTATTGAGATGACTGCAGTAAAGCATCTAGGCCCTGTGCAATCTTTTGTTTATGGGTCCCTGGACAGTATTACACTTTACAGCTCTCAGACAGCTGCACTGAAACAAAGTTCGTTTTTGTCGGTAATATATATTGCAGCAATTGCTCTATTTTCTTTTTCTTGAACAAAGGCATTAAGAATACAAATGATAAGGTGCAGTTTGAGAGACTCAAACAGTGCAGGCAAGGAAAAACTCAAGAGCTGTGGCATAGCTTTCAGTCTGTGCTGTACTGGCAATAACCAGCAGTAATATTTGAGATAACCAGTGCTATTAAGCAGATACTCGTGGAAATGAAGTTCTAACAAAGCAGCCTGTTGTGAATGTGCTAGCTCCAGTAAAACTTGCAGCAAACACCAATAGGTGGTTTTCTTCTAGCACACTCAAGCCTGCCAGTCAGACCATCTGCCTGCCAGCCCATTGCAGCCATCTGCCATGCCAGGCAGTCAGTGTCCTGTTTTACTCACGTGCTCCACAACCCTGCTCAAGCAGAGAGTATCTAGCTATTGGCTACCTCAGAGGACAGCAGAGCTGTTAGAAAAGGACCATGCAGTTGGAATGGGCTGCCCAGGATGATGGTGGAATCACCATCCCTGGAGATGTTGAAGCAAAGCCTGGCTGAGGCACTTAGTGCCATGGTCTAGTTGACTGGACAGGGCTGGGTGATAATTTGGACTGGATGATGTTGGAGGTCTCTTCCAACCTGGTTGATCTTTCATTTAAAGTAGTTCTGGACATTATGGCATGCTTTATTAAGTAGTAAATTGACGCCCTTATAGAAAATGCTTTAAGTGTTAAAGCCATAAATCAATGAGGTTAGTTACTGGCACCTCACAAAATAATAATGGAAGTATAAACTACAGTAATAGTCCTCTAAGTATCTGATCAGTATAAGGGATGATGCAAATGGAGAAAACCTGAGATAATTCTGTCTCAGCACTAATGTGCCATTCAATTTTACTCTCTGTGAAAAAGGCCTTTTATATCTGGCACTTTGAAATAGCAATATTTTAAACTTGAATCGAGTGCATTTCTAGGCCAAACACTGCACAGATATACTCAATATACTGTTTAGACATTGTCTAAGAAACTGCATTTGTCTGGGAGCTTAGTGCTTATTAGATCCTTTAACACAGAGAGTCCAGTTGTCTACTGTTGCAGGCAGTCTTGTCCTATTATCCCTTTATCAGATTTATCAGGCTTCTTTGTAAAACTGATTAGGGCCAGCCACTGTTCCCGCCTGGAAGTCTGTTCCAGAGCATTACTTTATTGATGGATAGAAATAATCTTCTCAATTTCTGTGTGGCTTCTTCACAGCCATATGTTCTTCCACTGACATTATTCCATTATTTAGACTGCTCTTTCCCTTTCTTTGTGTTTCTTCCCAGTGTATTTACATAAAGTGATCACATGCCCTCCCAGACTTTGTTAAACAAAACAAATTAGCTGCTTTAGTCTCCTCTTGCAAGGCAGTTTTAGATTCCAAACATCTTTCTTTGCATCTGTTTGGTAGCTGATCTTAGACATTTTTCTAACTGAAATGAAAACAGCCACAAAAATGACTAAGGGAGTGGAACATCTTCCCTACAGGGAGAGACTGAGGAAACTGGGACTCTTTAAACTGGAAAGAAGACGACTAAGGGATGACCTCATCAATGTTTATAAATATGTAAAGGGTGAGTGCCAAGAGGATGAAGCCAGGCTCTTCTAGGTGATGCTCAATGACAGGACGAGAGCAATGGGTGGAAGTTGAGTCATAGGAAGTTTCATGTAAACATGAGGAAAAAGTTTTTTCCCTGTGAGGGTGACAGAACACTGGAACAGGCTGCCCAGAGGGTTGTGGAGTCTCTCTCTCTGGAGATATTCAAAACCCACTGGGATGCATTCCTGTGTGATCTGGTGTAGGTGGCTGGCATAGGGGTCGGACTAGATGGTCTTTCGATATCCCTTCCAGCCCCTGACATTCCATGACTCTGACCCTTTCAAGAGCCCTGAGGAGAGGGACTTGGGGGTGCTGGTGGATGAGAAGCTCAACATGAGCCAGCAGTGTGCACTTGCAGCCTGGAGGACCAAACAGATCCTGAGCTGCATCAGTAGTGTGGCCAGCAGGTCGAGGGAGGTGATTGTCCCCCTCTACCCCACTCTGGTGAGACCCCACCTGGAGTACTGCATCCAGTTCTGGAGCCCCTATTACAAGAGGAATGTGGACATGCTGGAGCATGTCCAGAGAAGTGCCACAAGAATGATCAGAGGGCTGGAGCACCTCTCCTGTGAGGACAGACTGAGGGAGTTGGGGCTGTTCAGTCTGGAGAAGAGGAGGCTCCAAGGTGACCTTCTTTGGGGAGGGACTTTTTAGGCTATCAGGTAGTGACAGGACTAGGGGGAATGGAGCGAAGCTGGAAGTGGGGAGATTCAGACTGGATGTGAGGAGGAAGGTGTTCAGCATGAGAGTGGTGAGAGCCTGGACTGGGTTGCCCAGGGAGGTGGCTGAGGCCCCTGGAGGTGTTTCAGGCCAGGCTGGATGAGGCTGTGGGCAGCCTGCTCCAGGGTAGGGTGTCCCTGCCCATGGCAGGGGCTTTGGAACTAGATGATCCTTGTGGTCTCTTCCAATCCTGACAATGAACTCATTCTTCCTGAACGTGGAGGGCCATAATGCTGTGTTTTGCTCTAAAAAAGCCTCATCCAGGCAATGCCTCACACCATGGCATTCATGTACAGGGCTTTTCTGCAAGACTGCTGCAGTGCACACAAGCTTTTGGCAGCTAGTGCCATCATTTATCATCCTTGGCATACCCAGCTCAGCTCAGCTGAGTGTCCTATGTCATTACATTCCTTTGCTGAGGAAACAAACCAGAAAGGGGCAGGGGAGGGGGGACTGAAAAGAACTGTGAGTAAGGGGAAATTTAGCTCCAGGCATCTGCCCTCAGGCCACATCAGACAATCCTTTGAGCACTGTGAATACAGACTTTCTAACTTCTGACTTGGTCAAGCCATAATGAAAGGGCATTTTTTCCTTTCTTAAATGTTTCCACATTCCTGTTCTGTAAATAAGGGTATAAAAAACTGTGTGCAGCCAATGCTGTATGTTTGACAGGATTTGGAGTTATTCCCATTTGCCCAGATAACATCTGATGCCAGTGCTTTCCCAGGTAAGTTGAGGCACATGGACAGGGTAAGCAGTAATAAATATAACAAAGGGTCTCAGATCCATGCTACCCAGTGCAGAATAAAACTTCCATTCTGGAATCTCTTGAAAGCAGCATATTTTAGGCCTAGTAATGTCATTTGAAGGAAAGAATCTGATTTTAATTCTACCCAACCTGCTATAACCAGTGAGTTTCTTGGGACTGGGAAAACAGTTGTCTGTATTTGCTGGATTCTGAGTCTGTGACAAAACAGGAGTAGAGAACTCTTGCCCATGAATGGTGTTTGGGAGGATACTAGATGTCCATGTATTAGAGATGCTCTAAGTGTATATTAAGCTACTTCTTTTTGGAACTTAATTCTCATTTTTCCTGTTCCAGTTGTTGTCCATTTATTTGGAGTAATTTCTCAGGAAAGACTCCAAAGAGCATTTGTACAGCATGAAAAGCAAACAGTGTACTTTGTTCAGTTCAGTGTGAATGTGTTTCAGTCTAAAGCACTCATCAATAAAAAGTGCCACAGCCATGCTAGTCCTTGGCTGTTTGCTGTTTCACTTCGGTGCCAACTTTCAGTTTTGCTGCATTTTTTTTCCCTGAATTGTTTTGCTACTGTATAGAAGTCAGTGAAGTGCTGAAAACATAAAACTCTCCAAATGTTTGAGCTCATGAACCTAATATATCAGCTTGATTTTATTTTTTTAGCTAGTTATTGAGCCAGTCAATTTGTACCATTGCCTAGCTTTGCTGAGTGGGGACTGCTTTGCCTGTGTGAGGCTATATGGCCTAAAATGCAGCTGTACAGGGGACAGGTGTGTAGCTGCATGTTCTTCTGATACATTTGAAGGAGGGTCTGTAACACAGACTTGGTTCTTTATTTTCAGAATTAGTGGAAAATAGCAAACCATTTCATTTAGGCTGACAGTTGTTCCGTTTCCTGAGCTGGAGATAACGAAGCGGTAGCAGGTGTTTATAAAACCTCTTCTGCAAGCTCATTATGATCTATGCAATAATCATCTCTCCTGGGGATGTACTTCCCAGCAGTCTGCACAAGTGACTCACACTGACTTCAATGTGAGCTCTAGGCAGGAAACTGGGTCCTTTTATATAATCATGAAAAAGAAAAGTGCTGTAAGTGCTGTCATCTTTACTTCAGCAAGGCAACTTGAATTAGTAGATATAGCTGGCTATTTTTATGTCATCATCCCATCTTATTCACTGCCATAGGATTGTGCCTACTCTTAATGTTCTCTCAGAGATTCTATTCTACCTCTCCAGTGATGTTTGATTTGCTCAGACATTCTGGTCTATGTTTTCCTTTTAGGTGCACTATCCCCACTGGCAGTAGTATCACCTCAGAGATATGAAAATAGAACTAATGTCTTTGGTTCTGAGAGGCTCCTCTAATCCACTAAAGTCATTGCAGTAAATGCAGGAATGCCACTGGCTACAGGCCTCCAACTTGACTCTGTGCCACTGATGACAACTCTCTGAATTCTGTTGTTGAGCCAATTTTTGATCCACCTCACAGATGAACCATCTATGCCACATTTCCTGAGCTTGTATATGAGTATGTTATGTGAGACAGTATCAAAAGCCTTGCTGAAGTCAAGGTATATGACATTCATAGCTCTTCCTTCGTCTACCCATTTGGTCATGGTATCATAGAAGGCTATCAGGTTAGTCAAGCCAACATGGTAAATCCATGTTGGCTACTCCTGATAACCCTCTTTACATCCTTAGTCCTGCTGGCCACACTATTTATGATACCAGCCAAGATGCCATTGGTCTTCCATGCCGCCTGAGAACACTGCTGGCTCATGCTCAGCCAGTTGTCAACCAGCACTCCCAGCCCATGTTGGCTGGGCCTCATGCCCTGGTTGTCTTGTACATGATGCTTGATAGCACTCAGGATGAGCTGCTTCATAACCTTGCCAGGCACTGAAGTCAGGCTGACAGGCCTATAGTTCCCTGAGTCCTCCTTTTGGCCCTTCTTGTGGATGGGCATCACATTGACCGGCCTCCAGTCACCTGGGACCTCCCCAGTTAGCCAGGACCGGTGATAAATGATGGAGAGTGGCTTAGCCAGCTCTTGTGTCAGCTCCCTAAGCAGCCTAGGATGAATCCCATTCAGACCCATTAGGGTCTAATTGGCAGAGATCCCATTAGGATCTAAGTGGCAGAGCAGGTCACAAATGACTTCCTCTTGGATTACAAGAGGGATATTCTGCTCTCCATCCCTGTCTACCAACTCGGGAGCCCAGCTGCCTCGACGATATCCAATCTTCTTGTTAAAGACTGAGGCAAAGAAGCTGTAAAGTACCTCAGCCTTTTCATTGTCTCCCACTATTATGTTCCCCCTTTCATCCAGAAAGAAAGCAGATTTTCCCCTGGCCCTCCTTTTGTTATTAATGCATTTATAAAAAACACTTTTTATTATCCTTACCAGAATTGGTCAGATTAAGTTCTAACTGAGCTTTCACATCTCATTTTGCTTAAGTCTTAGCTGTCAGTCTTGCACAGTGCAGTTCGTGCATGGTATAAGCTATGGATGAGTCACAGAGTCAGACTCATAGGAATCTTTACAGTTAATGGCTTTTGACTCACGCCTCCAGCACCCTTGAGTGCAACAGATAGTGCATCAGTAACAGAGAAGATAGCCTGACAGACATAATTTACTGATGTATGATGTCACTGACACCAGTTTACACCAGTTGTTAGTGAAACAATACTTTGTACCTGTAGAAAGCCTTCTCTGAGAGTTGCTATAGTGAGTCCAGTCCTGTTGCCTCTTTATTCCAACATTCAGTCCCTGACAGTGAGGGCTGGAAATGGCAAAGCAGCAACAGAAAGATGTGAGGTAACCCACTTCTATTACAATCTTCTCTCTTAAGCACTGGAAACTGGGATTGGTTTTGTCCCTAAGGGTTGGGCCTATTTGACCTTTTCACATTTTAGCCTTCATTTTTTAAATATTCAGCTTGGAGGGGGTGAAGTGGTTTACTAAAAACTAGCTGTCATTTCTCCAGAGATAAATGGAGAACATTGAATTCAAAGGTAGTACAGTAAAATTCTCTTCACCACCAACACAACTTTTCTGAAGTCATCCTGTAGTAAAGGGCAGCAGCCTAAAATGAGTATTTTGGGGTACTGGAAAACCTTTAACAGTTGTGGAATAATCACCATATATTTCTTGTCTGTGCAAAAGTAAAATGACTGCAGTTTATTATGGTCTCATCTCAAGTGCTGGCAGAAAGCTAATCACACAGCAATCTCTCTTGTACTTCTGCAACATGAAGGAAGGATACATCCTGTGAAGACCTGTATCTTCAGGCAGTCTACAAATAGACCTGCTGATTGTCTTTGACAGTACTTGCCATGATCACTTCCTTTTTGTTGTCTCATTCTGATTGCTTCATTTCTAGTAAAATACTGGAAAGGGTGATGAATGTCATCACTTCTTAGTCTGGATAGTTGGGGATTCCACTAATTCTGCCGTAGTTTGCAGGAGCTACTAACCCTCAGGCCAATGTGGTGGCAAATCCTCAGGAAGAAAAACTCTGTTTCTACCACCTGGCAAGGGGCAGAAAGCTTTTCTATCCTGCCTTCTGAACTGTAGTGTTACAGATCATTTACTGAGCTTGTAACCTCAGTGAGAAAGAAACAGGTGACCTTTTAGTCTGCAAAAATGGAAGCAGTTGTCAAGATGTAGGATGCATTTAAGTTTCTGAAAGTGAATGGAAGTATCAGACTACAACTGGCCATGTTGCTGAGCACCAAAAAGCAAATTCTGGTTTGACAAAATGTTCATTGCCATCAGTTTCTTTTCTTTTTCAAACAGCCACCTGCATGAGGAACTTCCATGCCTTAGTTTTCTTCCTGGGGCAAAGAATAGAGGAGAATCCAAATTAACAGACTGTGGCTCATGAGCTCTCCTCTGGTCATATCAGCCACTGCCAACACCTTTCTCTGCTTTGTTTATACCCTGCACCACTGCAGCTAGGAGTGTGAACTGTTTGTGTTGCAGCCCACTGTCACACTGATGATGAAAGAAGAGGGAAACTATTTGTATGTCCCTAATAAACTGAGATATGATGAGAAAAAGCAGGATTTAAGTCACTACCAGTTTTTAAAAGAGAAGTCTTCACAGATTCTTATGTCATAGAATCACAGAATCAACCAAGTTGGAAGAGATCTCCAAGTTCATCCAGTCCAACCTATCACCCAGCCCTGTCCAAGCAACTAGACCATGGCACTAAGTGCCTCATCCAGTCTTTTCTTGAACACCTCCAGGGACCACCTCCCCAGGCAGCCCATTCCAATGGAAATCACGGCATATATGCTGCCAGAGATGTTGCAATATGATGGTGCTGTACTGAATTTCATCAGGTTCTTCCCTTCATCTATGTATATCACTACAAATTTTATTTGGTACCTTATGGGGAAAAAAATCTTTCTTGAGTAGTATTGTGTTTTGCCTATTTTTTTCTCCTTTCTGCCAAGTTTGGAACAGAGGCACAGTACCATGGTACATGAAACATCTGTAATAACATTGAGTTCTTCACAACTGAAAGCAGCCATGGTTTATAAAGCATTTTAGATTAGTTTATTTCCCTTTCATATAAAATGTAGGTCTCCTTCCTCCCCACTATTAATGAAAAATAATGGGACTGAAGATGAGGCAGTTGCTCTAGGACGCCTCAGGTTCAGGACAGTCATCTACAGCTAGATTGCCTGTGGCTTTTCCCTGTACAGAACAGATCTTATCACAGGTTGCTTCATTTCAAGCAAACTGAAATTTCAGAACTGAAAACCAAGCAAACATGCAACTCAGCAATATCCTGATTAACTGCTTTCTGCTTTGAAAAAACAGGCTTGCAGATCTCCTGTGGTATCAATGAAGACACCCAACATTACCTATAGAGCAACAGAAGACAAAAGAGATCAAAGACAGATGCAAAGAGCTTGGGTTATTCAGTCTGGAGAAGAGAAGGCTCCAAAGAGACCCTGTTGTGGCCTTCCAGTATCTTAAGGAGCCCTACAAGAAACCTGGTGAGGAACGTTTTAGGCTGTCAGGTAGTGATAGGACTAGGGGAAATGGAGAAAAACTAGAAGTGGATGTTAGGAAAAACTAGATTGGATGTTAGGAAAAAGGAGGGTGGTGAGACACTGGAACGGGTTGCCCAGGAAGGTGGTGGAAACCTCATCCCTGGAGCTTTTTAAAGCCGGACTGGATGGGGCTCTGAGCAACCTGATCTAGTGTGAGATGTCCCTGCCCATGCCAGGGGGGTTGGAGCTGAATGATCTTTGAGGTCCTTTCCAGCCCTGCCAATTCTGTGATTCTGTGAAATTCATTGTCTTTGACAAGACCTCAGGTTTAAAGTCTTCCAGGATAAAACATCCTCCCAATCTAGGCAGTAGCACAGTGATCTTAAGACAATAATGGAAATCACAGTCAAAGTTATTAGCAGCTGTCTTTTCCTGTACACTTAACTAAATAATTGTAGCCCAAGGTAACACACTTGCATAAATGGATTTATTGTGGGTGGAAAAGCTGCTGACACTTGTGTCTCCTTGAAATCAATAACATGGTTCCCATTGTCTCCTGGGGGAACAGAGGCCAAAGCTGCAAATCCTATTGGATAATTATAAATGAAACAAAGAGTGGCAGTATGCAGTAAAACCCTGCATGGCTGTGATTCAGGAAAGCACTTAGAGTTCTTTCTCAGGGAAGTAAGTCATGTAGCAGTAGGAGACATTGTCGGTGGTTTATATATTCCTCAGGAAAGCTAAACACAGTTTTCACTGCAAAGGTTTAAGTGTTCTATGCCTTCATGGAATCTTTCCAGTCTTAAGCTTTTTGGAGGGTTTTACCTCAAAAGAAACTTGATTCTTCTTTAAATATGTTCCAGTGTGCATTTATTTCTACAGCTGATCAGGGAAACCCCAAGAAGGCAACAGCTGTTATGAATGTACAGTCAGATTGCTCAGCTAATTAATGGGTTTAAATGACCTTATTTGCTTTTTGTTTTCAGTTTTGGTTTGTGGTTTTTTTTTCCTCCCTCTTCTTATGATTCAACTGTCAATCACATTGCTAAAATATTCCTAATGAGGCAGAATGTTATATAAATGTTGGTTAAACCAGGTCTTCCTTTATATCCAAAGCATAGCACGCAGTTAAAAACCGCTATGAGTAGAATCATAGCTTCATTTAATTCATCTCAACCTGCCCACTCTGCACTGAAACAAATATATTCTGCTTTTCATTTGATGTAATCAGTTGTGTTAAATGCACCACACAGACCTAAAAATGGCAAATTCTGTGGGTGCCCAGAGTTGTTATCAGAGCTAGACACTGCGTGCTTGCAAGACAGGAGGCCTCCACACAGATCCTCTAGTCAGGAGAAAAAGAAATGTGTAACATTATCTCACTCATCCTTTCAAAACAAGTTTCTAATCTCTTCCCCTGCAATGAAATAATCAAAAATACAATTTTCCAGTTAAAGCTGATAATCTATTACTCAGTTTTTCCAGTTAAAGCTGATGGCCTATTACTCTTTTTTTTTTCCTGTAATGATTCCTAATTTATTCAAGGTGTGATCACAGCCAATCAAGGAATAATAATCTATTACTCAGTTTTTCCAATTAAAGCTGATGGCCTATTACTCTTTTCTGTAATGATTCCTAATTTGTTCAAGGTTTGATCACAGTTAATCAAGGAATGATGGTGCAGTCTGTAAGGAATGTTAAAAATCAGTTGGAAAAGCACTGCTTTTTAACCCCCCCTGTTATTCAGGATCACCTTGCACATTAATTTTCAAAGCAAACTGTTTTTTTCCCCCAAGGATTTTCCTCTCAACTCATGAAGTTTTATAAGAAAGATATTTTTTTAAGATCAGAGTGTTATATGTAAGAATCACTAACCAGAGGTTGAAGTCTTCTGAGAACAGCTCTGACAATCTCTATCAAGCAGCAGCACTCAAGGTGTGGTCTGACCAGTGCTGAGTACAGGGGAAGAATAACCTCCCTTGTCTCACTGTTGTAGGACACTGTTCCTGATGCAGGCCAGGATGCCATTGGCTCTCTTGGCCACCTGGGCACACTGCTGGCTCATCTTCAGCCTACTGTCTACCAGTACCCCTGGTAAGTAAAGAGAAAAAATGGAACCCTGCAGGTTTTTTAAGCACAACTAAACGTTTAACAGTCTGAATTATGAATGAGCCTAATATCTTCAATAATGTGGAGTTTTAAAGGAAATAACTATGGTAAATTTAATTTTTTTATGAAGTGAGCATGTGTCACTGGTAATCTTTCTCGGGGAAAAATGCTGCTCTATTGCATGTGATGTTAACAGGCCTCACAATGCAGAGAATTATTTAGCCTCTTTGCTGCTGGGGGAGGAAAGCTTCTGCTTATCATACCAGGGCCCCAGGAGCTATGAATAAGTCTCTCTATAGAAAATAACATTTTGTTTAGAATTCATAATGTTTCTGAAAAGACTAATTTGTTTTTAGCCTTGTGTTTCCTGAGACTTTACCACTTTTTTTCCCCCTTGTAACTCTGATATCAGTAATTTTAAAGGGGAAGTTTCTGTGATGAGCACATAACTGTGAGTGCTGGGCTTTTACGAAACCTAATTTCATATGATGAAACTAGTGCTGAATTAGATCTGGCATAGCTGACAGAAAAGCTTTAGAGCATTAGAAGTACCAGGTGGTGAGGAACAGAGTGAAGGGAGGATAAATAATTCTGAGCTCTGGTCTTGCATTCCAACAACCAAGTACCTGCATCCAGAATTCAAGAAAATCATAGAATCATAGAATCAACCAGGCTGGAAGAGACCTCCAACATCATCCAGTCCAACCTAGCACCCAGCCCTATCCAGTCAACTAGAGCATGGCACTAAGTGCCTCATCCAGTCTTTTCTTGAACACCTCCACTACCTTCCTGGGCAGCCCACTCCAATGCCAATCACTCTCTCTGGAAAGAACTTCCTCCTGACATCCAGCCTAGACCTCTCCCAGCACAACTTGAGACTGTGTCCCCTTGTTCTATTGCTGGTTACATGGGAGAAGAGACCAACCCTCACCTGGCTACAACCTCCCTTCAGGTAGTTGTAGACAGCAATGAGGTCACCCCTGAGCCTCCTCTTCTCCAGGCTGCACACCCCCAGCTCCTTCAGCCTCTCCTCACAGGGTTTGTGTTCCAGGCCCCTGACCAGCTTTGTTGCCCTTCTCTGGACACATTCCAGTATCTCAACATCTCTCTTGAATTGAGGAGCCCAGAACTGGACACAGTACTGACAGTGTGGCCTGACCAGTGCTGAGTACAGGGCCAGAATAACTTCCCTTGTCCTACTGGCCACACTGTTCCTGATACAGGCCAGGATGCCATTGGCTCTCCTGCCCACCTGGGCACACTGCTGCCTCATCTTCAGCTACTATCTACCAGTACCCCCAGGTCCCTTTCTTCCTGGCTGCTCTTCAGCCACTCTTTCCCTAGCCTATAGCACTGCTTGGGGTTGTTGTGGCCAAAGTGTAGGACCCTGCACTTGGCCTTGTTATATCTCAACCCATTGGCCTCTGCCCACCCATCCAGCCTGCTGAGGTCCCTCTGCAGGGCTCTCCTAACCTCCAACACATCCACACCTGCTCCTAGCTTGGTGTCATCTGCAAACTTACTGATGATGGACTAAATCCCCTCATCTAGATCATCAATAAAGATATTTTCCTATATGCATTGTTTTAGAGATGATTGGCTTATCTATATCACTGGGCACAGACTATTTATCTAAAGTGAGTCTATCTGCTGATTTCTATTCACTTGCCACCTGTAGCCTCCTCAAAACTTCTTATGGTCTTTTAGATAAAGATTTGTTACTTATGTGTCTCTAAGGTTATGTTTTCTTTAAATGTGCTGTTGGCATGACAACATACTGGGTATGTGCAGTGACAAAGGTACAAATGGTTCTGACCTATGTTCAGGGGCTGGAATTGTGAATCAGAAAGGGAAAGAGTTTTTCCTTTCTTTTGGAAATGATATCTCAGATATTGCCACTGCAAACATTGGAGTTGTGCCTGTGCAATTCACTAGGTAAGCTCTGCCATTCTCTTAGTTAAATATTCAGCATGGACTTTTGATTAACTTCCATTCAATTTAGCTTTCCCTTGG
This sequence comes from Pogoniulus pusillus, assembly GCF_015220805.1. NCBI lineage: Eukaryota > Metazoa > Chordata > Aves > Piciformes > Lybiidae > Pogoniulus > Pogoniulus pusillus. Next base: position 17,157,596 of record NC_087281.1, on the reverse strand, counting down.
AAAACCTAGCTCTTTATTTTCTGTTGGTTTACAGTTCTGGCTAATATCTTGAGACCTATTATGAAGAGGAATAAGTAAATAAATGTAATGATATGAAATTTGTTTGGCAGCAGTGAGCTATATTCATGACTACCAATAGCTGCAGCAGCCAGATGTGTGTGTACATGGTTTTTCAACCACATGGCTGTTTGCACAGTAAATCCATTAGTGCTGATTCTTTCTCTAAAAGGCCCTGCTTTTTCACTTTGCCTTTCTGTCTCTAATTCATCAAACAACTTTTACTGGAATCCTGAAGACTAAGCCATGGTGAATGATATAATTTAATGCATCAGTTATGAAATATAACAGGTGAACTTGTTAAGGGTGAGTCACAACTTTATTGCCTGCATCTTCTAGATGCAAAATGGATCTCTGTGGCTTTTGATTTTTTTTCTCCCAATCTTTATTCTGCTTTGAATGATAAATGCTGTGTCTGGCTAGGAAGGCATATTGTATGAAAAACTCACCTGCTTTCTCTGGGTTTAGTCTGCATTTTTAATACTATTTGCTCATCACTGCCTGTGAAACCTCACTCTTTCTTTTTTTTTTTTCTAATGAGTTATAAATATGGATTTGATATACATTATGTGAATGCAAGGAGAGTCTTTCTTGGCAATTTTCACCAGATCTCAGGGTGGCAGGTGCAGACTTTGCAAGTCAGGGAGAGCTCCCCTGGAGTAACGGAGGCCCAGCTGCTGCTAGTGGCCTGGCAGAGCAGAGCAGAGCCAGGGCCAGGAAGCATGTGTGAAGTGGTCTCTCAATGGCAGAACACCATCCTCTCTAAGGCATAATTTCATTTTCCAGCTTATATGGAGGTGTATCACTTGGGTCTTGAAATGGAGCCCACACCTTAAAAGCCTTCTCTCCCAACAATTTATATGCTACTTTGGAGTGTGGCAACTGAAGGCGGCTAGAAGAAGTGATTTCTGCATAGCTCTGACTATTTATTTCATATATTTACCAATATGTTTGTACATTTCTCAGCACCCAAAGCTGCACATTATGACTAAGCTGTTAAAACACCTCCCTGCAGAATGAGAGGTCTTCCTTCCTCTCCACATCCCTCCCACTGCTCTGTCTCCAGCTCTCCCATCTGCCTGCTACTACTTATGGGAGCTGGGCAGAGAGCTGGGCAGCCTGGAAGCTTGGCAGGACAGGACTAGAAGAGGTGAAAAGAAGGGAAAGTTTGGGCAGAGGAGAAGAACTGATTCTTAGATCAGTTCATGTCAAAGCCATAAAGCATCACCCAATGGCTTCACCCAAAGTTTCACATTTTAATCTCATGAGTGGTTAATTAATGAGTCTTTCATACTGTCATACAATACAGAAAACATTTCTGAAGGCTCAGGAAATGCAAATGAATGATAATGAGATTTGAAAGCATGTGATAGGTTCCTTCTCAGGGAAGAAGTCATCAGTTTCTTCTCAAGATCCAAGCATGTTTTACAGTCACCCTAAAGCAAGAAACAGCGTAGCTGCTTCATGGAATGGGTTCAACAGATCACTCAAGACAAAGTCTGTGAATCAAACTTTTACTCAACTCTGTGAACATGCCATGGAGTCTGTTTCTTAAGGCACATGCCTTCCAGAAAAGTAGTGCTATCAGAAATAATTGTAGAGATGCAGGTCTGTCTTCAAACCAAGCCAGTGTTTGTTAGCTCACTGCATATAAGTGGCAGTCTCCTTTGATTAGAGGGCTGAGACAAAATTCAGATGATGCCTACAGATGCGTAAGCATTCATGCATCAGGCTTTGTTTTTCCCAGGAAAAAGGTCTTACTGCTTTCTCTCCCTCTGTGTGCTTCCTCTTACACATCTTTACCTCTTATGCTATGTACTTTTAATATTTTAATTACAGAAATGACTCAGTTACAGGACCTTCTGTTATCATCACCATTACCTCAGGGAAACAGCCTCTTCAGTTCTTGACAGGTCATTTCATAGCAGCCTCTCCTGGGTACTGTCTGACCACATTTTGCTTTCTACAGTCAAAGCTAGTGGCTATTTTCCCACCTCTCCCCTGTCCAGCAGCATACAGGAAGCACAAAGGCTCTCATTTCTCACTGAGAGTTTATGCATGCAGGGTTGCCCAAGGGCTCTTGAAGTTTTGCATGAAGCAACAAGTTAAATGTTTCTAGTTCACATGTGCAAATGAAACAGCATTTCAGAAGTCTGCAGCTGATTGCCTGCATCCTTGAAGCCTGGGCTGCTGAGGAGGAGAATGTTGGCCCTTGTGGTTATGTGCATTTTATGGACTTTGTGAGGACTTTGTAAAAAGAGTGATCCTGTTAATGGTTAACCAAGTCAATAACAAGACTGTTAATGATATATTTCCCTGAAAGTGCAACTAGAGCAAATTGTAAATTGGTGGCTGATATCTCCATGCACATACAAACATTCTAAAGAGAAGTGGGCAGAATTTCACAGTGTACAAGGCTTCCTGAATCACTACACAAATAATACAGTCAGGAGAGTATCTTCTGGAATGATTCCTTCCAAAGAAACAGTGTCATATAAGGATAAAGTTCATTCCAGCCATGGTAGGTTTGATTATCACCTTTGCCTGTCCACACTTGGAGTGAAAGCAAAACTTGTGCCAGAGAGTCCCAGACTTGGAAACATCCAGGTGCCCTGCATGTTGTTGTATAGACTGAGCACTCTTATTATGCAAACAGGCAAAGAGGAGATCTGTTTTGCAATGGAATGTGGCTCTGTGCCATTCAGTAATTATCTTCATTTCAGCCCCACCTCTGAAGAAGGTAGCTGCTTTGCTTATGAACACTGCCTAAGTGCTGGTAGTTGCATACTAATATCCACTTTGTTTCCTGTCTTTGCCCCAAAGTGGCAGATCAGTTTCTCAGGGGCAGTTCTACTATCTGTGCCATGTTTGTGCTAGTCCTGCCGCAGACTGCACATTACAGCAGCATTTTGTCTAGTTAGCAGGGCATGGTTTTGAGAGACCTCTGAACCACCATGGATGGACAGCCTCTTCTGTAGGTAGGGGAAGGGCTGTAGCTGTCTCATCTTAAACACCTGCCTTGGACTTCACTCAGCAACAGCAGCTGATAGTTTAGTCAAAGGGAGCATTCATATCTGTCTGTAACCACGGCGAACAACTCCATCCTGGTGTTTTGGACTTCCAGGAGCTAAAATTGTGAAGGTAGATGTAATGTTTCTCTTCTGTGGTGTCTTCTACCTTTCCTGAAAATAAAGAATCACAGAACCAGTCAGGGTTGGAAGGGACCACAAGGATCATCTAGTTCCAAACCCCCTGCCATGGGCAGGGACACCCTACCCTAGAGCAGGCTGCCCACAGCCTCAGACAGCCTGGCCTTAAACACCTTCAGGGATGGGGCCTCAGCAACCCAGTCCAGGCTCTCACCACTCTCATGCCGAAGAACTTCCTCCTCACGAACACCCTGAATCTCACCCTTCCAGCTTTGTTCCATTCCCCCTAGTCCTGTCACTCCCTGATATCCTAAAAAGTCCCTCCCCAGCTTTTGTGTAGGCCCCCTTCAGATACTGGAAGGCCACAAGAAGGTCACCTGGGAGCCTCTTCTTCTCCAGACTGAACAGCCCCAACTCCCTCAGTCTGTCCTCACAGGAGAGGTGCTCCAGCCCTCTGAGCATCCTTGTGGCTTTTCTCTGGACACACTCCAGCATGTCCACATCCCTCTTGTTGATGGGGGCTCCAGAACTGGTTGCAGCACTCCAGGTGGAGTCTCAGCAGAGCAGAGTAGAGGGGGAGAATCACCTCCCTTGACCTGCTGGCCACACTTCTGATGCAGCCCAGGATCCAGTTGTCTCTCTGGGCTGCAAGTGCACACTGCTGGCTCATGTTGAGCTTCTCATCCACCAGCACCCCCAAGTCCCTCTCCTCAGGACTGCTCTCCAGCCAGTCACTGCCAAGACTGTATTTGTGTTTGGGATTACCCCGACCCAGGTGCAGGACCTTGCACTTGGTCTTGTTGAACCTCCTGAGGTTGGCTTGTGCCCACCTCTCCAGCCTGTCCAGGTCCCTCTGGATGACATCCCTTCCCTCCAGTGTGTGTCTGCTGCACCACACAGCTTGGTGTCATCAGCAAACTTGTTGAGGGTGCTCTCAATGCCTCTCTATGTTAGGATAGTTAGCTCTTAACCTGCAACATTCTACAATCATCTTTCATCCACTGGATTTATATGAACATCTTCAGTTAAAATAAACACAAATTATCTTCCTCCCTCTTCTATTACAAATTGCAGCTTTACTGGCCAGTTTCCCTTTCCACTGAAAAGACTCATTATTGCTGCTTGGCTTGCTGCCACATTTCATTACTTAACTCTCTTTGATAATTAGCAGCTCTTCTGTTTATTACGTTTGTATCAGTTTAATGAGGCATCTCCACTGAGCGCTGCTAAATCTGCCTCTCTTGACAGCAGTCTTTATGCTTAATGATCATTTTCTCCTGTCTCTGCAAGTTTTTTTAGTGAAATCCCAAGCATTTCAGCCTGAAGAGTAGCACAGTGTTACAAAAGGCAGTAGTGCAGAGGAGTGTCCTAATCAGGGGTTGACCACACAGCCCACTGCTTCTGTATGTGAATCCAGATCCTGCAGTGGTTCCATACCCCTGGAGATCTGTGGGCACAACAGCACATGGGCAAGAGAGACATATTGGCCTTTTGAAGAGAAGCAACTCAACATCACCACGTTCTCTGTACATTATTCACATAACAAAGCTACAAAGATACTAAGTGTCGAAGTGACTAAAGAAGGTGATGTGGGTTCTTCTGCCTGTCAGTCTCTGTTTGGGCTATTAGGGTGGCTATACTTGGTCTGTCATGTACACAGCTTCTGTGGGAACAGATGTGTAAATATTCACTAAAATAAGTAAATACTCACTAAAGTAAATATACCAGCTTTGATAAATGCACCTCTTCTCAATGAACCGGACAAGCTAGCAGGTATTAAAGGCAGAGATTTCTCTCTTTTTTGTGTACAGTAAATGCCAGTAAGCTGGTCACCTTTGCCATGATAATGACACCTATACCAGAAGTGGTCTGTGGGCTAATACATTGTCTGTATTGTGGAGATTGAGGAAATCAGGGTTTTTATCAGGACATGTAGACTTAATAATGATGATTTAATCCTTTAACAAGGCTAAAATGGCCTTGGATTTATTCAGTAATGCTATGGAAGTTAAAGTGTCTGGGATTTTCACTTATTTGCCATAATAAAACACAGGCAGAGCTTCTGCAGTCCCAGAGCTCTGCAGCTCATCTCATTCTCTAAAGCTAACTATTATAAAGTGATGGAGCAACTCTGGCCATGCTGAAATCTCTCAGCTCTGTGGAAATGAACTGAAATGGAAAGTGCTAAACACTTTCCAGGAGTTACTTGACACTGCAAGAGGAAACCATAGCAAGTAGTCGTTTATTTGTTTTTCATTTGCATGTTTGCCCTTTAGCTGAAGTGGACCAGTAAGTGCTTACTCACACTAATGAGTACTCACACTACTCTCTGAGTAACACCAGCATTAAGATGTGATGATGACATCTCAGCCTAAATGAAGGTGCACCTGTGTAATGAACATATGACATGTAAAGCCCAAATACACTTTATTGTTCTGAAAGGCTGGTACCAAACCATCACATGCTGCTTCTTTTCTGTCAAATGAAGGTGCTCGTGAACTGACAAGCAAGAATTTACAATAAAATCTGATAAATGGAGGAATGAGGCAAAAAAGAGCAAGCAAACCTAATTAACTGCTTGCTATAATTGGCCACTGTCATTTTTATGTTCCCTTCAGACAACTGAATCCTTCTAAGAGAACAGATACGAGGTTTATGATATCTGATGCTTGCCACAAACCGGAATGCTTGGAAACCAAATCTCAGGATCTCTGCCTACTGAAGCCTGACTAATGTTTTGTGTCTTTGTAAAATTTACTTAATCCATGGGTCAAATTACAGCTCAGAAAGTGACCACATAATGCAATAAAATAGAAGTTTATCTGAATCAGACACAACCCTTGCAACTCTTGTGCCTAGGCTCTCTCTGGGTGGTTTGGCAGGACATAAATTAAAAAGGAAAGAAACTATTTCCAGATCTTTTACCCATCCAAAAGCTATCTTTGCTCATGCATATTACTTCTGTTTTCCTTTTATTTTCTACCAACATTTTCAGAAGGAGTCTACTTCTATTCATATTCTAGGGAGAGGTTTTTCATTGACCAGTTTTAGATAAACTTAGCAGGCAAGTGCATAGCAGAAATAATGCATATGACTTAACCACAGAGTCACATGTAACAAATAATGAATTATGGATAGTAGAAGTACAAAGAGAAGTCACAAGGCCAACACAGGATTTAAATCCTGTCTACAACTTCAAATAGGGGTGCTTAGATTCAGTTCTTTGCGTATTTGCCTACAAATTTGCCTTCCAGAAAGGAATGCCACTGATTTCCATTTGCTAGTTCTTGCTCTCCATACCTTGCTTTCCAGCCTATAAAAAAGCAAGGGGGGGAAGGAAAAAGAAAAATGGGAAGACATAAAAACCAAACAATCAATAAATGTCCTTTAGCTGGAACTTAAAAAAAAAACAAATTGCCATTGATCAATGTACGCTGCAGAGGTGCCACCAGAGCTGCCAAGAATTGCCACCTTTGCTGAAAGAATCAGCACAGAGAAATAACAGGTGCCTGTGAGAGGTAAACTGCTGCAGTTCCTTTGTCCCCGTGCTCCATGAGCCAAATAGGTGAACGAGGTATGTTAAAGGTCCACCTTATGCTGTAGGTGCTTTGTGGTTAAATGCACAGCTTTGCTTTTCAAAAGTCTTGGTTTGGTATTTCTCACAGGTGTTGTGAATATACATAACAAATTTGTAGGTGAGCATGGGTAGAAGAAACTCAAAGCACATTTTAATTAGTTGCAGAAGAGTCTGAGGCTTGGAATAAAATTATCACCATAGAAATTACCTATACCCTTACTCTGGGACCAAGGTTGTAGCTTTTATATATAGCAATCAGCCAAAATACGTAGCTTGCTTTGCACCTTCTGACCCAGAAATAGATGTGATCTAATACAATCTTTCTCTTCAGGGTCATGCTGCCCCACATCTACTCTGCACACACCAGTCTCTTGTCTCTCTTGCATCAGAGGAAGAGCTATCCAATGCAGGGAATTCATTTAAGAAAAAGCAGAGGCATAACCACCTGACATTTGGCTTGGACTGTGCTGTGTGCCTAGCTGTCACCTCCATAGAGCAGCTATCAGGCCAAACTCTTTGCAGTCCTTTCCTGCTAATCTCTTCACATTCAGCCAGCTTCACTTCCTGCTCTTCCACCTGTCTTTCATCCATGGCTTACCACCTTTGACCTTTGTTTCCCACTGTACTTCCTTCCCTCACAAAGATAAAAGTGTGATAGACCGTTGTCAGCTCTTTCCTCTGCTCTCTACCATTGGACCCATCTGCAGTGTAAGCCTCTTGGAGCAATGACTGCCTGCCTGTGAGTTTGTGCTCTGCCTGGCATGTAAATGTGCCAGTGCTATCTGGGCCTTCTGGTGTTGCCTAAGCAGCCCATTTCCTGCACAGAGGTGGCAGTGCCCTCCCTCCTGCATGGATGTAACAAGGTAATTTTGTCCCCTGCTGCAAATGCTGTCTGATGGCTCAGGTGACATCAAGCAGCAGTTAAATCTGTGACAATTCCTTTAAGTCTTCACCTCTGTCTTTTACCCAGCCTCTGCTGTCCTGCAGCTCCAGGGCTTTTCCATGCCGTACTTCCCCCAGCAAGGGGTTCTGTTTCCTCCCTCAAGTCTTTACAGTCTTGGTGACAGCCCCAGATGTAGTTTCCTCACACTCCTAGGACTGGAGATGGAGAAAACACACGGAAAGAATGGGGATAAGCCATGCTGTTTCTCACAAGCAACAGACCATCCCAGGCTGCTGGCCTCTTTCTGTTCAGGCTTGGGAGGATGTGGCCTATGGCCTCCTCCCCAGCCAGAGGCAAGGGAGCTGCCTGCCTCTTTCAACAGCCCTGGCTGCCCGAGCCTGCCAGAGCAGTGCTGGGAGACAGAGGCATCGGTGCCATGTGAGCTGTGGGACCAGCTCTGCCTCTCAACGCCCAGCACTGTATGACAGTGCTGATGATTGCCACTCATCGCCCACCTGCAGGCTTCTGGGGAAAGACATGGGCTCAAGCAACACTTCCCAACTTGCCTCAGGACTCTGATGTCAGATGTTGCCAAGGAGTTTTGGAGACTTCCTCAGGGGTGAAGAGGCACTGAGCAGGGTCTCATGCACCCAGGCTTAGGAAAGCAACGCAGAGGGTTTACAATGCCCAGGTGTTTGGGATAGCAGAGGGTTTAAAATGCCCAGGTGTTTGGGATCCATTAAAATTAATCAAGATACTGATTTCCTGCCAATACTCTGTTAATGTGCTGGAATTTCGGGAGCCTTACAGTAAAGAAAAAAATCTGAGAATGAGTCTATAAGAAGCAGTCCCAGAGGGCTGAAGCCACACAGAAAAGGCAGAAGGATGTCTTCTTCTCAAAGTACCTTCCAGTCCTTTGCAGGGACTTTGCTTGTCATGCTGCCCCTCTGTAAGCAGCTGCCTGGCTTTTGATGTCTGGGATTTCAGTAACTTCTTCTTCCTCTGTGGGGAGATTGGGGGCTTTTGAAGGGCTGCTGGACCTCAAATCTGTATTTGCAAACCTCTGTGTGCAAAAGTGGTTCCTTCTTGTGGCTCCAGACTAACCAGCAGCCAGCATTAGCAAAGTTGTCCCGTTGCTGCCGTAAGAATTAATGCGAGCCCTGTGCCTGTCTTGCACTGCTGCCACATGGTTGATTTTAATGATTCTGTACCTTAACGGGGCAGAGAGTCTTGTCCTTGAGCTGCCTGTGCACCCAGCTTTAACCCCTGCTTCAGAGCAGCTGGCCAGCAAGGAGCCTGGAAAGTGAGGCTGGGTACTGCTCATCAAGGCAGGCATTACAGTGTCTGTGCCACACTTTACCTGTTTGCTTTTACTCACGACACAGTGTCACTCAGCCTGTGACCTTATAGTATAGTTTAGGGAAATGAGTACTTTTGGTTAGTACCAGCCTTGTTTGGAGGCAAATCTCATGCTGGAGAATGTATGTGGAGTTAGCTGACAGAAAGGAAACAACAGCAAAGCTTTTCTCTATTACACAGAATTATTGTTGTTTAAAATGAACAATTATAATGAGCCTGATTCATTAGCTCTCTTTTAAAAGCCATGCACCTTCAGAGATAGCAATCTTTAAATTTTAATTTCATTTCTAAATGACTTGGCTTGACCTGTTTTGCTAGAAATAGTAATCCTGCTCATGAATACCATCTGCCCATTCAGACTGCTTGTGTACCAAATATCTTCAAGGCTGGAGCTTATGGCTTTAACTATCACATGATACACAGTCCCATGCCTCTTAATCAGAGCATCAAGTGATTTATTCAATGTGCTTTTTTATTTCCTGCCACAGCCTGCCCTCTCAGAAGTTCCCAACAGCTCTAGGCAGGCAGAATTCACTCCCAGGGCTGTCTCATTTCTGACTGGCAATGATTTTTTATAAGCAGCAGCCCTTTTTGCTTTAGCTTGCTGTGTTTTTTTTTTTCTCCCCTTATAAATTTCCCACAAAGTGGTGAACATTGTTAGATAGGGCATCTAATTCCACAGGGAATACAGCAAGACTTCCCCTGCCTCTAAACACTGCAACTCACTTTAAGGAAGGAGGTAATTTATTTGCACCACACCTACCACAACGAGACCCTGGGATGCGTCAGTTGGTATGCTGCTGAATGCTTACCCCAAGTGTGTTTGCAAGGTGAGCAGCCACAGTGAATTGGGTGCATACAGAGCATTCATCTAGTCAAATTTTCTGCTGGAGATGTAATTAGACCTAGTTACTCAAAACCTGATCCACTCTTTAAATCCAGTATTTTTTTGTATCAAAACTGCTCTTGACCTTTTGCAGCTCTACTGAAAGAATGATTCAAAGATCTCTCCAAATAGTATTTTGGCCAACAATGGCTGTTATTACAGAGAGCAGGAAAAAAAGAGGTTGTTGTAGAGTGTGCAGTGACTTCTTATTTTGCATCAGTTGTAGTTAAGGTTTATGCACCAGGACCACCTTTTACATGAAACTGCTTCTTGGTAGCAGTGCAGACTCACTGTGCATATAGCAGGAGACAAGACAGGGATGGACAAGAGAGGATCCTGCATGATGGTGCACATTTCCTTACAAGTCTGTGAGCCAAACCTTGGAGGGCAAGGGCACATATTGCATTTAGAACATTAACCCCAGTTCAGCTGCCTTCTTGGCACGAAGGACAGATAGCATCCCATGGGATAAATGTCTCCAAACACATGGCAGGTTTTGGCTTGTCTGAGCAGATTAATAACAGGCAACAACATTACACCATGCTGACTCCAAAGAGCTTCTGGACAGATCCTGTGTATAAACTGTGTTTCTCTAGTGTTGATCACAATGTCTTCATCATTTCTGACTCTAATTTTAGTGATATAATCACTGATGTTTCCATCAGCTAAGTCTTCTGGAACATCCATAATGCAAAGAACAACAGGCTTTCCCTTGGATCACTAGCATTTCATTTTCATGTTGCAGGCCTGACTTTTCAGACCAAAGTGGGTTTTTTTGTGTAAACTGCTTATGAATTCAAGGTCTTTACCCTGAATACATAACCACATTAAAGACATAACATTACAGACAGAGGCATTGAAAGCATTTTTTTTCCTCTTAGAAGTACTTACAACCCTGTAAGTTAAGGAGTTGCATCACTCACTCTTTCCTGTGGTGAACAGAGACCAAAGCTACTGAGGAAAATGTTGAAAATCTGAATGTTGATCTCCTGAGTCGTATCCTGAGGCTATAATCACAAGACCATCCTTCCTCACATTTTAGTAATAAAAATCAGCAACCCAAACCATAATGAAATGAGGCAGAAGTGCCTCTCTTTCATTGGAACACACCTAAACATTAAGACTAGGGATGTAGGTTGCTGCCTGTTTAAATTTTAGGTCAGAGTGAAGTTAAGGAAGGGACCTCTCTTAGCATGTCCTTTCAAAATGGATAGAACCTCAAATGTAAATGCATGATTTACTTCTGGCCGTTTCATCAAAATGACAGCCTCCATCTGTGACTGAGTTTCATTGTGTTTCTCTTACAGTTTTTTGAGCAGAAAATAGGGCTGCTACACTTTACACAGGATCAGGAGGGAGGCTGCTATGACAGCAGCAGAGCATAAAGCTGACCAGCCTTTATTGACTCTCAAATGACTAGCTGCATTTACATGGTTTAGGTGGAACACCACGCTGACGCTGAAGAAACAGAGTCCTCTAGGATGAGTCATTTGTGTATCCTGTGATGGTGGTTTAATTTATCAGCCTGCCAAGATAAAGATTAGCATCCTTTGAAGGATGCAGCCAAAACAGCATCAGCTGTCTATGTTAGTGGTATCTTCTAATTTTTGTAATCTTCTGCACACATCTGTTAACATACATGTTAACAGAAGCTGATATCTAGCTCTCTTAAAGCAATGCTATCGCGGTTGGCACAGCATTAGTGCTACTGAGATAATGCTTCCCGTGACATCTAAAGTGTTAGTGAATAATTTCCTGACTGTGTTCAGTAAAAGGCAGATATGTTAAAGCAGTTGGCACACAGAGTGCACCCCACACGGTCCCTGTCTCCACTATTGCTTTGTGAAAAATACATATTCCAGAACTGATCTGGTAGGTCAGCATCGGCATAAGCAAAACTGGCCTAGCTTATGCACTGTGAAGACATTATTTCAGGTGCAAAGGCCTTCCTTCCATCTCCATGATGTTCATATCAAGTCTATCTATAGTCATGGTGACCTAGACACCTGTCCCAGCTACCTGAAGCAGTAACTTCTTGTGAGTTTTCAAACAGGAGCCCTGTTGTACAACAAGAGAGGATGGAGTACTATTATAATCTGCTAGGCTAGTCCACTCAGTCCTCCCATGCCAGCATAAGTTTGAAGTCCTTGTCTTGAAGAGAGATGCAGGTGAATGCTCAGCTTTTATTTCCTGTTCTCACGAATAGCTGAGAAATAGCTGTGTTTATTTGAGGACATAGCAGAACTGCATAGGGAGAGCCAAAACCTCAAAGCTGACTCTGGAAATTCATTATGTTGTTAGACACCTTTGTGCAGCAGCCTGGCAAGATGGCTCCATGCCACTCTTTGCAACCTGTTTTAGATCCAGACTTTGACCATAAACTGATGTTCCTGAGTCCCAAAATGAAGAATAGCAACTGCAGAATGTTTAGGTGGGAAAAGAAGTGTATCTGTGTCCCCATCAGGAGCTTGGCACTACTGCTCCTCAGCTCTGCCAGTTTGAAATGGAGGACCGTGGTGGCCACCTCAATTTTTTTCTTTTCCCCTTGGCATTATCATTCAGGCAGTGGCTTATGGCTCAGAGACGTTCAGCAGGCACTGATGCAGTGTTTGGAGGCAGAGGCAAGCAGTGCAGAGGCACTCCTGGAAAATGCAAGTAGATGAGCTCCCTAAGAAACCTCAAGAACTCAGATTGTCTGTTTGATCATTGACACTCTTCCTCAAAAGACCCTGGAGAATCATAACTTACACTGATCTGTGATGATGCAGATGGCAGAGGGCTACGACAGAAAGGACCAGAAGATGAATATCACATGATTGCACATGCTGCATACAACAATAATCCATATATTGTTTTTCCACTGAACTACACTGGAGCTATTGTTACCATCTTGCTGAGCATCTGACTGAACATAGACAACAAACATCGATGAGAATTACTTTTGATTACTTGTGTAAGCACATATAATTTTATTTGTGTTTTCAACTAACTCTCTTACTGGGATGAAGATTAGTAGTAAGTGCTGAAGAAAATGGCTGAATAAATTACTGTAATCAATAACTGAAATCTAATAGGAAGTTTTTCACAGGAAATGAGCCAGAATATATGAGTTAAGTAAAGGTTATTTTGAGATATAATCACAAAAAATGTAATGCCAGACTCAGAAAACTAGTACAGAGAGAATCCAGTATCTTGTCAGGTAATAATAATCATAGAATCATAGAATCAACCAGGTTGGAAGAGACCTCCAACATCATCCAGTCAATCTATCCTCCAGCCCTATCCAGTCAACCAGACCTTGGCACCAAGTGCCTCATCCAGGCTTTTCTTGAAGACCTCCAGGGATGGTGACTCCACCACCTCCCTGGGCAGCTCATTCCAATGGCAATCACTCTCTTTGGCAAGAACTTCTTCCTAACATCCAGCCTAGACTTCCCCCAGCACAACTTAAGACTGTGTCCCCTTGTTCTGTTGCTGCTTGCCTGGCAGAAGAGACCAACCCCCACCTGGCTACAGCCTCCCTTCAGGTAGTTGTAGACAGCAATGAGGTCAGCCCTGAGCCTCCTCTTCTCCAGGCTGCACACCCCCAGCTCCCTCAGCCTCCTCTCATAGAGTTAATGCTCCAGGCCCCTCACCAGCTTCATTGCCCTTCTCTGGACACGTTCCAGCACCTCAACATCTCTCTTGACTTGAGGAGCCCAGAACAATATTAGTGGACTTCTCTAAAAAGAGATCAACTTTATTTTTCAGTCAAAATACAGACTTACAAGTAGTGTGAACCAAAAATATTGCTAAGTGTAAATAATACACTTGTAGGAAACCAAAGTATTTTCTGTCATAAAGATAGCCAACAAAATACCTGTTGCAATAAAACCTGATGTGCTATGTGATATTTTCTATCTCATTAATGCTTGGGTGGATAGTCATAGTTTCATTCAAAATATGTAATACCCACTGCATTTTCTGTTCATTGCCAGTGTAAAATATTTCCCAAGAAAATTCCAAATACCCTGGGCTGTGAAGTACACACAGTGCTAAGCTGAGCTAAAGAGAACATCCTGCAACTAAAAATAGAAGTAACAGTCTTCTGCACATCAGGAATAACAAAAGGAGCAAAAGCTATCATCATTATATTAAACCATGGAGCCACTTACTCAGTGCTAATCGATACAGACAGATTTAGAAACCTAAGTGATTTCCAGTAACAGAAGTAAGCAGAGGGCTCAGAAGTAGCACAGCAACAAACCTGCTCTGCCTGGAGGAAGCCATCTCCCTCATTCAGACTCCACTGTGGTCATCTGCAGCAGAGGCAGGATGTGGAAACGGTACTGTTTCAGTCCTGAGTGTGTGCAGCATTTAGGCTTTTCTGTTCCAGAATTACACATACTTGCAATATGATCTGACCAGAAGTGTCTGATTAAAATTCTGTTCATGGAAAGATTTGGGTCCTGTCTGGACTGCATCCAGCAAGAGACAAATTGACTTTGCACAGCATGCATATAGACTTGAAGGCCTGATGTTCTCACTCTCTGCCAGAAGAGCATTTCCAGACTTAAAGGTGCTGCAGACTACTGGACCTTGTCTCTCAGGATGCTTGGCACAACCTCAGGGTGAGCAGTATCTAAACTCTGCTTAGGCTTTTGACCTTTACACTCCTGCTCAGCATGTAGTAGATAGTGTGCATTTGCAGCCCAGAAGGCAAATTGTGCCCCGGGCTGCACCAAAAAGAGTGTGACCAGCACATTGAGAGAGATGATTCTGCCACTTTACTTTGCTCTCATAAGACCTCACCTGGAGTACTGCATCCAGCCCTCAATACAGGAAGAGCAGGTCCAGAGAAAGGCAATGAAAAGAAGGCCACCCTAGCCTGATCTAGGGTAGGGTGTCCCTGCCCATGGCAGGGAGTTTGGAACCAGATGATCCTGACAGAGAGTGTCAGCCTGAGAGAAACTCATCAGCCTGACAGAAACTCCAAAGCTTCACTGCAGCACTCTGTGTAGATGCAGCTGCATCCCTTTGAAGACGTCTGTGTCAACTGCTAGCAGAGGAGTGCTCAGAAGGATGCTATCCATGTAATTCTGTGTCACTGCCCTTTGCTTTGCAGTTGCAAATCTGGCAAAACCAGGTATGCTCTGCAGGCTTTTTAATTGTTTTTGTTTGTTTGGATAAGGCCTGATTTTCAACAGAAGGGTAAGCTGTATGGAAATGGGGAAGATTTGCGAGAGAAAAAATAGTCCCCAACCAGGGTCATTCCCCTCTTTGTGGAGTAGTGGCAGTGAAGTTTCTTGTGAGAGGAGGTGCAGGAAAGCCAGCCTGAGCAGAGGTGGCTGGGGCATTTGAAACAGGTACAGGTTGTGAAGAGGTCTATAATGAGGTCTGGCATAAGGGCTCAGCAGTGAGTAGCAGCTGTACATGGTTTAGTGCTTGTCTGAGGACTGTTCAGAACTGAGGACTGATATTTGAGTTCTGGTATTCGTGCATCAGCTCGTGTTGAGGTCCACAGGCAAGGGAGTGCTACCAGCCAGTTCAGGGAGAAGGTTTAGGATGGTGTGTGCTGGGCTGGGGAAACACTGAGGATTATAGGAAACCCATTTGCACCAGTGTGAATCTAGGGTTAACTGCTGAAAGCTGTATATAGTATAAACAGGATTTGGCCTTACAATGTGAGAAAGAGAAGATTTGGCAGAAGGCCTGGAGGGCTGCTGGGAGCCAGTCTCTGAGTGTATAAATGCCTGTGTTTCTAAAAAAGTCTGTGCTGGTTGCTAGATGGATGTCTGAAGCCCTAGGAGCATGCATCAACTTTCACAAGAAACAAAGAGGCTGCTGCATTTCAGTCAGCCTCCTCACTGAATTATTCAATGCAACTAAATAACTACAGAGCTCCAGTGAGGAGCTGCATAAAACTGCAAACCTGCTCCTTCCCTTGCATTAAAGCAAGGCTGTTTTTTCTTTCTGAATGCTGGGTTAGAGCTGGATGATCTTTGAGGTCCCTTCCAACCTAAACCATCCTATGATTCTAAGAGGTACAGTTCCACTGTTCTTTGTGCAGGCTAGATGGAGCTAAGCAGTACATCAGCAGGAGCAGGGAGGTGATTGTCCCTTTGCACTCGGCTCTGGTGAGGCCACACCTCGAGCACTGTGTTCAGTTTCAGGCACCACAACACAGGTGCTGTGGTCAGTGCAGAGGAGGGAAAGGAAGCTGGGGAAGGGCCTGGAGAATAGATCTGATGAGGAGCAACTGTGAGAGATGAGGCTGGTTAGTGTGAAACAGAGGAGGCTGAGGGCAGATCTCATTGCTGTCTACAGCTACCTGAAGGGACATTGTGGAGAGACTGGTGCCAGTCTCTTCTCACAGGTAGTTGGAGACAGAACAAAGAGGAATGGCCTCTAGTTGAGGTTAGGTAGATTTAGATTGGACATTAGGAAAAAGTTTTTCACAGAGGGAGTGGTCAGGCACTGGAATGAGCTGCCCAGGGAGGTGGTGGACTCACCAACCCTGGATGTGTTTAAGGGTCGTTTGGATGTGGTGTTTAGGGATATGGTTTAAGGTGAATCTTGTAGAGTAGGGTTGTAGTTGGACTTGGTGATCCTGAGGGTCTTTTCCAACCTGGCTATTTCTGTGATTCTGTGATTATAGCATCAAACATGTGACTTGAAGAAATCCTCAAGACACTAGGAGAAAGAATAGTAGGAAGATGAGCATGGAAGGGAACCAGAACAAGAGGACAGCTCTTGAATGGACTCAGTTCAAGAACACATCTTTTACCTGATTATTAACTGTAGAACAAGGAAGAGTCTTTAGACATTATTACAGACATGTGCCACCGTGTAACTGTAAGAGCCTATGATCTGGGGTGTCATTCCTACATTTGAGAGCAGTGAGAAGGTGCAAATTACCACTCCAAGGCTTGTAAATATTTTTTATAGCATTTGTATTTCTCTGTATGCTTCTTTCATTCTTTGTAGTGAGAATTATTCTAATTTCAAGCACTTCTATGGAAATCTGTGGTAGGTTTAGGAAACCACCTCCCTAATTAAAATTTACTGGACCAGCTCAGACAGCTTGGAAGTAAGATAAAGCTATATTTACAGCAAAGCCAAATTTAGAAGCATATATACACAATATATTTTTGTGTATTTACAATTATATACAAATCAGAAATGATGCAGAAATCCAGTCCTCCACCCCCCAGACAAAGAAAAAGGCCAGAAGGGGACAACGCCACTTTCTTCTCTCTCCCTAGATAGAAAAGCCTCAAGATCTCAAGTGTTACTTGATCAGTCCAGGTTAGTATTCAGTGTGGAGGAGTCAGAGAGGAGTGAAGGAACAGTGAATAGAGCCAGTGCCCAAAAGCCAAGAGGATGAAATTGTTTATACATTGCCTTTTTATACCAATTAGCAAACCAACGGATGATGCAGGCTATCATTATTGTTCTTTCACATCAAATGCTCTAATTTATTTAGATTCTGCACTGAACTTTCAGGAAAGTCCCTGTTTCTCTTATTGGCATTTCCCAATAAGCCTAAAACTTCTACAACTCCATCAAGTCTTATTACATCATCTAAACTCACTGCACTAAAAACAATGACATTTTATTTTTAGCAGACACTGCACCTAATCATTTACCTTAATTGTTTTTGAGTTCCTTCTAAAGGCTGGTCAAAGCAGACTCAAAACCAATAATGCAATTCTTCTTCAATTCTCTCATCTAGATTAGACATTGGACAAATTTAGTATTCATGTTACAGCCTGTTTATCTGGCTTACCTATTCTATTACAGAAACAGAAACTAGAACCATCATTAAATAAACACATCCTTGCATCACTGAGTGCTGACCATGAATTACTGCAATGAAAAATTAAGCATCACTGGCAATCAAGTCCTGCTTGCAGCAGTCAAGCCTAAACAAGGATTACATGTAACTAGGGAAGGCTTCCCACAAGCCCTGTGTTTAAACTGGTTTTGGGAAGGTTTTACTCCACCTTTGGTTCTACATGCTGAATTATGTTTTCCATTTCTCTCTGATCTTTCTATACCACTGTAGTCACCTAGTCAAAGAAAGCAGACATGAAGTGTGACCAGCCTGGATTTGGTTTTCCTTGAATTTACTTTCCTTCAGCATTGATCTGAAAATGCATCTACTCACAAACTTTTTCTCCTCATTAAAAAGAATAGACCCTTATCTAAACTACTATGCTTTGTTAAATGAGTGATTCACACCATGCATTGAGTCTCTAAGCACAAAACTATTCCACTATTTTATTTGGGCTTTCAGATCTTGTACAGTAGCATAGGAAAAAGAATGGAGGAAAGTGCTTCCTTGGGAAAACAGACCACTATTCATTCCCCACTGAAAGACTGCTCATCTCAGCTGACAAAGAATGCCCTTTCCACAAACCTATTTGATTTAAGATCATGGACTCAAGACAGCTCACATATTGTATGCATTACTCCACAGTTTTTATCGTTGACCTTATTATATCATTTAAAGATAGGTGAAGTTTGCTAGACAGGTAAATATGTGCTGGAAAGGAGAGAGAGAATGTGACTGTAAAAATGGTCCACAAAGTCTAGGCCTTGTATTATCTTGGTAATGCTTTCAGATTAAACTGATGAGAGTAGACAGAGCCTTGTGAAAAATATGTGGTGGTACTTAAGAAGTCTTGGGAAGGGACAATGGCTCAATGACCCCTAAAATTTTGGAACCATTGATCTAAATCCTCTGTCTGTGAATATTAATACCACATACTGAAGAATGTGACTATTGGCGTGAGCTCTGCAGGTCTCAGTGCTTTGGTCTTGTTCTGTACTTCAGGAGAACAGTAGGGAGGTACCATTCATGTTCTTGTTTCTTGCTTGTTTTCCATCTTATTGCCTTCTGCATGTACGCAGAAGAGAGCCAATTATTGTAGAAATTCAAGAAGAAATCTGCTTGAAAGCCTTACGTATTTCAAGTGAGATTCAGGTACTGTATGTAGAATTGTGCTAGTTTGAGCCTAGCTAAAAAGTTTTGGTGAGAAGAATTAGATCACAGGCTGTGAAAAGCAAACAATGGTGATGTCTACTTCACTCATAGGCTTGCTGAGGTGCATAAGAGCAAGAACGTAAACATAGGTAACGGACACTCTCTGTCTGGGCTTTGGGCTGAACTTCTCCCTCTAACCGAACCTGCTGTCTGTGTGACTCATCCATCTTGGCTGCCCCAAGTGGCCCAGCTGCCGCTGCCCCCGGGCAGCCTGCCCCAGCAGCCGAGCACCACCGGCACCCACCGCACGCCCCCACGCGCCCCGCGCCCACGCGCGCAGCTGCCCCGGGCGGAGCGTGGCCAGAGGGGGCGGGGCTCGTGGCGCGGGGCGGGCACGAAACTGCCCCCAGAGCAGGGCCCCGCCCAGGGACGTCGCCCCGCCCCACTCCGACCAGCCGGCGGCGGCAATTGGCTGGGGGCGGGTACGTGACCCCGCCTGCCGCCCGGCCGCGCGCCGGTGCCGTAGAGCGGCGGCGGGAGCGGAGGAGGCAGGTGGGGAGAGAGGCGGGGCGGGGCGGGCCCGGGGTTGTCCGGGCGACGGGGGCGGGCGGCGCGGCGGGGCCGGGCCGGGCCCTCCCGCCATGGGCTGCCGGGACGCTGTCATCGGGATAAGAGCGAAGCGGGCTGCCAGGTATGCCCGTTCCTGCCGGGCGAGGAACGGGTAAGGGCGGGGCAGGTACTATACCACACTGCTGCCTCAGGTCTTGGGTTGCGGAAGGTCCACCAGGCGGTGCCACTACAGGGGGAAACACGGGCAGTTCGGTGGGCGCAAGGCCCTGCGGCGCGTTTCGGCGTGAGGGCCCCCTGCCGCAGACCGAGCCCGGCGTCAGAAGCCGCAGTGTGTAGGCCGGCAGGAGCTGTCACCCGACGCCTGCCGTGTCGGCGGTGTGGCGGTACCCGTCGGTCGCCGTTGGTGGCTTAGGGCACGCTGGCGGGCTCGGCGGTGAAGGCTGTGGGAGGCGGAAGAAGCAGCCGCCGGTGGCGCAGGCGGGGCGCTGCTAGTCGCGGGCCTCCGTGGGCAGGGATTGGACCGGGCCTTGGCTGGCACTGGCGGCGGCGGGGGCAACAGGGCGTGTGGATGTGCCCTCGGAGCCCGCGTGTTCAGGGGGGCAGAAGTCGGAAAGTGGAAAGGCTGGCTCCGTGCGTTTAAGGGCTTTGTGGGAGGCGGTTTGTGGCCCGGAATGCTTCCTGCTAACTTGTGGCCCCCGCTTTTACCGAAAGGCGACATTTAATACTTGGTGTGTGCGAGGTTGTTTTCCGTTCCTTTATGCGATGCCGGGAGGCTGCGGGCCGTGTGTTACGGCAGGCTGGGCTTTGTGAGGGGTTTGTGCAAAACTGGAGCATAAAGCCTCGTTGTCAACAAGCCGTTTGTTGAAGATAGGAGATAACAACTGAAGAAAAGCAAATGTGGGCTGTTCACGGAAATGCGATAATGGTGATGGATGTGGAGTACAGCAGCCGCAGCACTTCAGCACCTGAGCTGTTGTAATCTATTAAAAGGAGTGGACAGAGGAGCAATGAGAACTCTTCTACATATTCTTAGAGCATGGGGAGAATGTGTGAAAGACGCTCTGCCAAGGGAAAAAAAAGAATAAATCTAAGAATGAGACTTTGGCTGTTATCTCCAAATGAACTCAAGAGGTTCTTTTTACTTACCTGTGCAGTGAACGAGAAGGCAGGGAAAGGAGGTGCATCCCTGGAACTGAGAATAACACTTCTTGCATCTAAGGGAGAGCAGACCAACTGAGGAAATGCCTAAAAGAGGATCCAAGTGATTGAATGTGTTGACCTAGGATTTGGAAAAGCATTTAATGTGGTTATAAATGAGAGCTGGTTAGAGAAGAAAGTCTGGATTATAATGGTGCTGTAGTGTGGTGAGGAGCTGAGAAAATCTGAGTCTCTTGCCTTTAATTCTAGATGCATAGACCAATAGTGCAAAGGAGGAAGGTATCCTCTTAGATAGAATCATAGAATCATGGGATCAACCAGGTTGGAAGAGACCTCCAAGATCATCCAGTCCAATCTATCACCCTGCCCTATCCAATCAACTAGACCATGGCACTAAGTGCCTCATCCAGTCTTTTCTTGAACACCTCCAGGGACGGTGCCTCCACCACCTCCCTGGGCAGCTCATTCCAATGCCAATCGCACTCTCTGTAGTTTAGTTTCTCAGAGTTTCTGGTGGATGCTTTAGAGTGAGTGAAGAATGAGAATACTTATTTATATTGTCATAGATAAGGAAAAAAACAACTTTTTAAAAGGTATCTTATTTTCCTTCCTTATTATGCATTGGGCAGAGAATCTAGCAAGCTAAAAGCAAGTAGCTTTCAATGCCTCGCATCTAACAGTAGAGGAGGTCAGGAAGTCAGCCCTCATTTGGTTTGTAAGACTGTATGCAGATTTCTTAATGGTATTTCTTAATGTCACTTCCTACTTTCCATCTGTCCTTTAAATTAATTTTTTTGCTGTCCTCAAAGACAGCTTTTTATTTAAAATCTTTAATTATTACAGGTTGTTTTGCTTAAGTTAGTAACCATTTAATTAAGATGCTTCTTAAATGCTTCTTTTGCTTTGTGTTTTCTCTTAGTCCCTGGTAGATATTTTTATTTTCATGTGCCCACACATAGTTGTTTAGGTTTTGTTTTTTGGGTTTTCTTTGGTGTGTAATTCAAGACAAGAAAAGAAACTAAGCATCTTTTGTTTGTAATCCTTGTATTTGAAGAGCTTCGCTACTCTAATAGGAGTCTGTTCAGATAAAATAACCTTGCATGCAGAGGAATTCTGAAGCAAAACTGGGTTTGATACTTGCAGAAGAGAGCAGAGGGAATGTAGGGTGAAATGATTATTTTGTAAGAGGATTCTGTCACACCAGGAAGTGTGCTACCCAGAACATATTTGCTTGTCCTTTGTGGGTGAATTTAAGTTCTTTTGGAGTGTACAGCTGTTATCAACAAGACCTCACTGATGTCTGGTTTATTCCTTCAGGGAGTTACCAGGCTCCATGAGCTTCCTTAATGAAGAGCTGAAGTAGCTGTTGTCTGAGACTGTCCCTACTTCATATTGCTGATTTAATTTTAAAGTCATAATTTTGTAATGTTTGTTGGAAAAATTGGATTATAACATTGGACAAGGATCATAATATGCAGTGGATGGAGGCCTCTGTGTGTGTATATATCTGGGATTACTTTGACTCTTGCTTTTCCAGTGCAGAGACAGTTGTAAGACTCAGTTACTCTGGCAAATTACTGCTTGATGAACATTCATAGGCCTTTAGATAGTATCATGTAATAGACCTGGTGCAATCAGAGCTATCAGCTCCTGGGATAGCACTGATCTGGAGATGATTTATCTGGTTTTATACCTGGACAAGATCAGGTACAAGAGATTTATAGTTGCTTCTGTTCTGTAACCTGGAGTGATTTGTCTGAGCTAGTTAAGCTGATCCAGCAGCATGTTACTGCTGAAGAGGGAGGTCTCCTGTCTTCTGTTTGCTGGCTGTGACAACTGCCTGATCTCTCAACATAGCAATTAAAAAAAAAACATCTGAAAACCAAATAGCTTTCTGCAAACCTGTGGAGATGTGTCATATTGAGAAGAAATTGGATGAGCACAGTGCTGAAGGAAGAAGGGAGTAGTTCCTGGGAAGCAACACCTTTTTGTTGGTCATGAGTTTTGGGGTGAGCTGAACTGTTTTGTTCAACTGTACCATAGCTGCTGCCCAGGAAGTGGGGCTTTTGCTTACATTTGATAGGGTTTCTTCTACAGCTGCATGGGCATTTGTGAAGAATTAATAAAGCAGCATAGTATGCACTTGATCCAGATTTTCTTTTCTGCTGTTCAGATGCAGGTTTTGAATTTGAAAGTATGTTTCAGGACTTGTGGAAACAAGTGCATGGGAATGTCTTGTCTCCGGACAAAGCGCTCCATACAGAAGTGATACTGGAACATGTGAAGGGAGTAGAGGAAAAGATGCTCTGTGCATTGAAAAAGTATTTCTTGCTTTAAACTATTAGCTCTCTATGGTTCATGTTTGCAACCTGGAGAGTGATTAAGATCCAGTTCTCTGGGAAGGCAAGGGATTTTTAGGACCAACACAGTAGAAGTGAGTCTCGCTAGGGTGAATCTTGGGTAACTGTGCTATGGTCTGTGTTAAGTTTATATCACAAATTCGATGCTGACTGGGAGCAAGACAGCAAAATTAAACACAGTATTAATTAGCTTATGCGTGTTGAAAAGGGATAGGCATATAATGCTATGATCAATGTGTGAAGCTGTGGAATGGTGCTGTATCTTAGAACCTTCAAGTACTGAAACTTCTGTTGTATTTTTGTTCTGGACACTTTCCTTACATTCCACTAGCTTTTGTTTCTTTCCCTGTCACCACTGCATATTTGTGTGTTGGAGAAGACCAAGATTTCCACTATTCTACTGTTCTGGCCTGCTATTTTTTTGTCCTCTTCTCCCCTATAAATAACTTGCTGCTGCTTATTACTGTGAGTAGGATTTTGCAGTGGCCACACTGTGGTTAGGCACTGAAAGAGCTGTCTTCTGCACTTGTGTAGTTCACTGCAGGCATCTGGAGCTTGCCCTGTGACACTTGTTTCCTTGGGACTGTATGGAGCTGAGGCAATGTGAGAATTACTTTCACTTTGTGCAAGAGCTTTTCTCCACTTTCTGGGTAATTACAAAGTGGGAATTGGAGGGCAAAAGCAATGATTGGTAGCTTGCGAAAGATGGTGTAAGATGAATGCTTGTTAAACTGTATCTGTGTTAGAGGAGTTGAGCAAGCATCTGACAATCTCAGATAATCCTTTTCCTGCATCCAGGAAGTTGAGCTCCTTGGCTTCAGTTGAAAGCATCACTATGGTCCATGAAAAAGTATGAGAGCATGAAATACTAGGTGTGAGGAGAGAGAGTTCTTGCTTCTTCAGACTTGTGACAGTAGAGAAAAACTTCCCTGCTTTCCCAAGAGAAAATTAGGAAGATGAAATATCAGAAGGAATTACTGTCAGATAGTCCCAAATGCAAGACTTCATTGAAAACATTAAAACTAAAGGAAACTTCCTGTTTAGTATGGTTGAGGCATTTACTGAAGATTTGTGTTCATGTGTGTGATAAATGGCAAAAGCATGTAACCTATTATCTTTCAAATGGAAGGCAAGAGAGTTTAAAATCCCTCAACTCAAAGAATTGGAAGCAAACATTCTAACAACTTACTGTAGAGAAATCAAAACAAAAGCCCCAGAGTGTAGGACTTTGTGGGCTACCTGAAGTGTGTGTTTATGTTGGTATTACTCACATTTTTCACTTATAAGGGAGGTTTGAGTCACTGAAGTGTGTAGTTTCCTTTCTGATTTGTGAGTTTCAATTAACAAGAGATCAAAGGAAAGCAGAGATTTCTTCGTGTCTGGATATATAGAGTAAAATGCTGTGTGTGGTGGTGTCTTTTCAATGCTAGAAAGTACACTCCTAATTAATATTGAATTATTTTAGAAGCCTCAACTACCTCTCAGCAGTGCAAAATCTTGTTTGTGTGCACATGTGATGGACATCCCTAGTTTGCAGACTTCTTAAACAATTTTAGGATTTTCTTAAACATTCCTGTACTGCTAGGTATAACAGGAAATTTCATTGTTTCAGGCTTTATCAGGTGAAGTTAAGTATAGTTACTGATTTTAGCTTATTTTGTTGGAGTCTATACTGCCTGGCTAATTTTGGATGTTTAAACTTCAAGTATAGAATAAAAATCCTAGCTGTTTCTTACATGCATTCTCACTAGAGAAAACCTAGCTGAAGCAAGATGCTATGTGAATCATTTTGTCTGACTTATTGGTTTGTTGACTGGGTCTGCTGAGCCCAGTTCAGTGCAAGATGAGGCAACATTGCTGGGACAAATAACCTCTGTAAAGCCTGGGAGAAGTCCAGGGTCTGGTCCCTAAAGCAGTAAGAACTACAGCTTATAAAAGCTCAGTCTGACAGCTTCTTTTCAGAAATAGTGTGTGAAACTCTGGAATGTTTAGGTACATGTATTTTATTTTTCAATATGATTTTCAGAATACTGCCTGTCCTCTTATCTGCATTTCATTGCTGATAGGAACTATGGACTTCACTGAACATCTTTGAAAGATCCAGAAGCAGAGTTGGTTTTCTGTCTATTAATGGTGTCTTATTTTAACTCTGATCATTGACCTTCCTCTCTTATGTAATTGCTCTTAGTGTGTACTTGAGTCACAGTGCCAGAATTTATCATCAGTACTTGGCTTTCCAGTTTTAATTCTCTAATTACTAAGATTTCAGTTTTAGGAACAGCCTTTATCATTTGTATCCCCTCTGCAAGAGTGCCTGGAGATATTACTTAACTTTTGGGCTACTCTGCCTCTCTGCAATCAAAATGTGTAACTTTATAAATTACAGAAAGTTTTGTGTGGTTCTTCAGATCATTATTTCAGTGGTACCTTTCTTGTTAAAAATAACATTCAAGTAGATGCATAGTTGTAGGGTGGTCACAGCTACAGTGTTGTTCCCAGTTGCATCAGCCAACTATCTGTTGTACTGCAGACTAATGTAAGAGCATTAACAAAGTCTGCAGGGCTAGTCTGTGCATGCTTGTTATTGGAGAGGTCTTGAACTTCTGACTTAACCTTCTGTAGTTTCTTTTACTCTGCAGAGTCTGTGAAAGTTATTCTTGATCTTTACAGTTAGTTACTAGTCATTACTGTGTAACCATAGCTTGCTTTGTAGTCTGTTTGGTGGAAAAGTATCAAACTTAAAGCTTAGGAGAACAGATTTAGGAGTTACCTGCATCTGTTTCAATTTAGGGAAGGACCTATATTAGCACTTGTGAGAAATGTTTGGTACGAGGCTCACTTGGAAGTTATCCTGCTTCAGCTTTTTCACAGCTCAATGTTTTGCAGATCTTAATGCTTTGGTTTTCTTTTGGAAATGTTTGCTGGTCTTCTGTAGCTGATTTTCCACGTAGTCTGTCCTGTGGTGGGATCTTGTCAGTATATGTATTCTCTAGTATCATGTGTTTCTTACACGTGTTCTCTGGCACTTCAGATAAGATCTGAAACAGATCCTTGTCTTTAGCTCTGCTAACAAAGCTTGTCTCTAGCGTTTTCATGGTATTGGTAACAGCTTGGTGATATTCATTATATATTAGCTAATTTCCATTATGCTAAGCGTATTTGTTTGTAACACGGTCAGTGTTGCAATGATTCTCTTTAAATGTCCCCATCTTTCCCCATGCCTAATCTAAGTAATGTTTATTCTGTCTGCATGCACAGATTTCAAATAGATTTCATGTGGCTAAGAACTACATTATAGTTACTGAATTTTGGCAAGAAGTCAACATAAACTTGAGTATAGCTTGTGTAGAGTTAATGCATTACTGGAGTGGAGGTGGTTGTCTGAGAACCTTTCATTAGTGCTGTACTTTATATCTTGTGGATGAATCATCTCATCTTTTTGGTTGATTGCAGGCTCAACAAGAATACTTACACAGGTGTTTCACATTGCTTGACTAAAATTGGATGTTGAGAACCTGTCTTAAAATACTTCTGTAATATACAGCTAGCCTGTGGAATTCTTTGCCATTAACTTTGCCTCAATGATATTTCATCCAGACTCGTAAGGAAGAAAACATTGTGAGTCTGCTAACTTGTAAAGGGGGTACTTATCTTGGTAACTCAAGCTAGAACCTGATAGCCTGCTGAATTTTAGCAGGAAGAACTTTAATCCTTGGTGCCATGTTCTTGGCACACAGTTGATGTTACTTTGCTGTGTTTCATTACAGCATTAGTCATCACTGCAGTGAATGGTTCTTAGAACTTTGCACTAAAGACTCTTCAGGAAATTCCAATCTAATGTAACTTTTTTTCTAAATAAGGGTCCGATATGTCATGTAGGTATTTATGTGGAAAATACAGGACAACATGAAACTAAATTCTGGTAGATAGTGGGCTGAAGATGAGGCAGCAGTGTGCCCAGGTGGCCAAGAGAGCCAATGGCATCCTGCCTTGGATCAGTAACAGTGTGGCCAGTAGGATGAGGAAGGTTATTATTCCCCTGTGCTCAGCACTGGTCAGGCCACACCTTGAGCACTGTGTCCAGTTCAGGGCTCCTCAGTTCAAGAGAGATGTTGAGGTGCTGGAATGTGTCCAGAGAAGGGCAACGAAGCTGGTGAGGGGCCTGGAACACAGCCCTGTGAGGAGAGGCTGAGGGAGCTGGGGGTGTGCAGCCTGGAGAAGAGAAGGCTCAGAGGTGACCTCATTGCTGTCTACAACTACCTGAAGGGAGTCTGTAGCCAGGTGGGGGTTGGTCTCTTCTGCCACGCAACCAGCAACAGAACAAGGGGACACTGTCACAAGTTGTGCTGGGGGAGGTCTAGGCTGGATGTTAGGAGGAAGTTCTTCCCAGAGAGAGTGATTGGCATTGGAATGGGCTGCCTAGGGAGGTGGTGGAGTCACTGTCCCTGGGGGTGTTCAAGAAAAGACTGGATGAGGCACTTAGTGCCATGGTCTAGTTGACTGAATAGGGCTGGGTGCTAGATTGGACTGGATGATCTTGGAGATCTCTTCCAACCTGGTTGATTCTATGATTCTATGTCACTTAAAAGGGAAATGCTGCAATAGAGTAGTTACTACTTCTATCAGATTGGTTGGCATACTTTCTTGGAGTAAGATGAAATGCTATGCTATGTAGGGTGTAGTATCAGCATACCACAATCTGCAGTGGAAAGAGAAGATGACAAGCAAGCTGAAACCTTAGAACGGAGATGGATTTGTTGTTGCTGTTAAAACAAACCCTGAACCTCCACACCTCTGCAGGCAATTGGCAGGGCAAGTTGTTAATGAAGTGTTTTGAGAAGTAACATGCTTTAAATGCTCAATCTTGTCCAGAAACAAATATGGAAAGGAAGAAGGTTGTCTGTGCATATGCAGCTTTTTTTTAATGCTTAATTATTTCTCACTTCTTGTATTGCTTCAAGATGGGATGAATCATGAGGTTATCTGAAGCTGTTTCCTATCTGAACTTGTTTCCAAAGATACATTTGTGCTATCAGTCTGAGAATTTAATTGCAGCAAAAGAAATAGGTACAACTGAGCAGCAGCTAGCACTTTCTTAATTATCCAGGATGATATCTCCTTACAAGTTTTCTGCACTGAAGATGAGAGCATCTTAATTCCCTACCAACTGTGTATTCTTACATTCAGAAGATGGGTTTGGTATCTCTTTGCATTAACATAAACAAAATACCTACTTTCTTATCACAGATGTTGAGAATTTGCCCTTTTGCTAGAATAGGGCAATATATGTTAAGTCGATGTAACAGTGGAAGCAATTCAGGAAAGCTGGAGTGTGAAGTTTCAGATGGAGGGACACTAAAATATGATGGCTAAATAATGAACATCTGTTCAAGACTGCAAAATGAAAGAGAAAATATGCTGGAAGTTTGCAGAGATAAACATTACCTCTGCAGCTATTAGTGTCTCCCCTCTAGGAAACAGCAGAGGAAGTGTACAACCGGTTAAATGTACCTACACATTGGGATTTAAAACATGGTTAAGGAGCTGTTCAGAATTAGTTTAAGGGATTTTTCCTTTCCTTACATTGAATATAGCTTAAAGATGTTAAGGGAAGTGCAATAAGTAGGAACTCAGAAGTTTTCAAGTGAAAAATTAATATTAATTTTGCAGTTTAGAGTTCACTTTTAGGCTGCAAGCTAGAGCTTTAAAACTCAAAAGGAATCCCTAAAGCTCTCAAAGACTCTTCATGAACTTAAATTAAGTAGCCTAAAATGAATTTTGAACCAAATTAATTACTTACTAACCATGATTTTTTTTGTTTGTTTGTTTCTAGACAGGTAAACCAAGGGTGGTATTTCCAGAAGAGAATTTTTGCTTTCTTCCAAATAGAAGATAAATGTGTTAAACTGGCAAAATAATTCTGGTAAGAATATTCTTGTTACTCCTGCAGAGGATTCCATTATATATGTCAGTGCTTACAGCCCTAACACTAAAAGGAGCTTTCAGTAGCAATAATGTTGAACTTGTTCTTTCTCACAAAGTGTGATTTATTTTACCAAATAATTGTGTAGATGTTTCTTGGTCAAGCAGGATTAATCCACCTGTTACATTTAAATATTATATAGAAAATTATTTGGCTGCCTTTTTGCATGTTCTGTGCTTGGGCGTGATGAAAATAGTTAAAATTTGAAGATGTTAATAAAGCTTTTTATACAAAGAGTTAAAATATCCTAAATATTCATTAGGTGGGTTTTATGTGGATTGAATGTTCCTGTTTCTAGAGTTGCCATCACTGATTCTTGTTAAACTTTCAGTGAAATGGGTTGCCATGCTCAAGCTTATCCTTCTCATTCCCTTCCACTTATCATTAATGTATCAGTTTCTTGGTCCTACAGGCACTCTGCCCTTTGTAGGAGGGAGGGATACAGGGGAAAAATGCTTTTCTCTTCTGCCTTCCTTTTCCCATAAGGAATGTATTTTCTGATGGGTTTAATTTCTGTGTTTTCCTCTACTCAGCTCAGACATGAGCAGTGCCAGTAACTCACTGGCACGGGAATTCTTGACGGATGTCAATAGACTGTGCAATGCAGTGGTCCAGAGGGCAGAGGCCAGGGAAGATGAAGAGGAAGAAACTCATATGGCAGCCCTGGGACAATACTTGGTTCAAGGCCATGGGTTTATTTTGCTTACCACACTGAACTCAATTATTGACCAGGTAACAGTTTTTCTTACTTGGCTATAATTTTTGTACTGAGCTTTGACTATGTGCGTTTGTCTGGCTCATGTTGTGTTTGGTGCTGGTTTTCTTGCCTTTATTTGTGGTAAAATGTATGAGTTAAATATGTGCTTGAAAACTACATGCTATTTGTGTCTGATTTTTTTTTTTGGCCTATAGGACTGAAATCATTCTAATAGAACTGTGTAGCACCCAGTAGAAGAGTTGTGTTTGAATTCTGTGCCTTTTACTGCTCCTCTCTGCACTGAAATTCTAAGTGTTGAAGTCTTATAATCCTAATAAGATTAAGGAGGTTTTGGTGGCTGTTCTGTTGTGGGTTTTGTTTGGTTGTTTTTGATTGGTTTTAAATTAGAAATGTCTTTCTCTCTTTCCTCCCATAAAACTTCATCACATGATAAATGTAAGCTTTTTTCATTTGCTCAATGATGCCGTTTTGGAGAAAGTAGATGATTTCCCTTCAAGTTCTTTGAAGCTACCATTTTGTAACAACAGATGTTTCAGACTTGTCTTGGCCTTTATGTTAGCTTTGTCTAAATCAACAAGTTATTTGCTTTTGACTTCTAGTCTGTTCTGTGGGTGAGGAATTCATTCAGCAAGAGGGATTAGGAGAGCTTCACGTAGAAGTAGTTGCAGAAGTGTAATAAATATCTTAGACTTTCTGATTAGCACTCTAATGATAATAGCACTCTTTGCAGTTAGGCCATTTTGTCGATACATAAACCAGTAGCAATGCCATGGGGAACTGAATGTTGAAAAGCTTTGTAAGATGAAGGTGGTTAATCTTTTTTGAAAGTATGAAAACCTTTTGTTTCTATTTAATTTCTATCATAGGAGCTGACATGCCGGGAAGAACTTCTGACCCTCCTCCTGTCGCTTCTGCCATTGGTGTGGAAAATCCCTGTCCAAGAAGAAAAAGCAATAGGTATGTCTTATCACTTCCACTGCTAAGGGCCTAAAAAGTTACTTGTCTAGGACTTCTTATGAAAGAGTAGTAGTTTATTGTAATACATATTCTCTTAACATGGAATGAGAATATAGATTCTGAAAAGAATTTAAACTCAAAAATACTCGTGTTCTGTTAGCATACAAAGATGATCAAAACTATATAGAGTAGTTAGATGCTCTTGACCTACATGAAAGGCAGCACTTGCATTAGTGTAGCTGAACCTAGTGGGGAGATTTTTCAGATGATTTGGGGGGGATAGGAGATTTTTAAAAGATTATATGATATTTTTGCTAATGTGAAGTGTTTTGTGATGAAGTGCAAAACTTACTGATTCTTTTAAAAACAAAACAAAAAAATGATACATACTGACAAAACATTAGCCAAACTTCTTCTAATATTGAAGAAATGGAAAGTAGAGAGTCAGCTTAAAGCCAAACAGTAGACAGCAGATTATGAAAGCAATGCAGTGTTATCAAGGAGGCACGCCCTGGAAAATGAAATTACTGGATGATTATGAATAGAAGCAGGCTGCATTCCTCAGAAAATGTGGTGTTTGGTATCAGAAATGGTGTGCTGATAGAGAAATCAA
This sequence comes from Pogoniulus pusillus, assembly GCF_015220805.1. NCBI lineage: Eukaryota > Metazoa > Chordata > Aves > Piciformes > Lybiidae > Pogoniulus > Pogoniulus pusillus. Next base: position 17,126,358 of record NC_087281.1, on the reverse strand, counting down.
ACCAGAAGGGTTCAATTGCCAAAGAGACAGTTTAAAGCAAATAAAGAAAATGAAAGGGGTGATAACAGTGAACTCTCTGCAAAAACTGAAGCAGGAAATCAAAGTGATTGTTTCGTGGGGGTGGCTTTTGTTGTTTTGGGCTCTTGTATTTGTCTGATGCATTCCTTTCCCTATTAGAGGATAAAACAAAAAGATGGAAACAAATGAAGTTTTGCTTGGCTTTTGTGGGATTATTCAGCATCCAAAACACTATTTCTTTCTGCCTCTCTCTTGTACCTAATTATTTTAAAATCCACCACTTTTATTTCTCCTTTTTGGTTGGAATAACTGACTCTGAAGTAGAAGCTGGGGCTTGTGTACTTGAAAATCTGTACTGTTTTTAAGAAATGTGTTTTACTACCACTAGTATGCTAGCAGTTCCTTCAGATATGTTGAAAGGAATGAGTTAATGCACCCAGTTCCTGTAGTATCTGAGTTGCAAAAAATTAACAATGCATCCAAGCTGGAAGACCTTTTTTCCTCCCCTTTAAATTACTTTTTCCCTTCACTTGTGGGGTAAGATTGTTTGGCAATGCCTGTACTGAGACTTTGAATATATCAAATGGTATGCACAAAGTAAATATTGTTGAACTAACTACCTAAAACTGCTTCCATGGCAAAGGAGTAGAGGAAACCTCAGAGTGGGTATCCTGCTGATGGATGTTTTACTTCTACTGTATTAGCAAGTCTAACTTAGCCAAATTTAATATAACAGGCATGTGGCCATATTGTTCCTTTATATCCTCTCTGTAACAGGCCAAAAGATTTTTTTCACTCTAAGGTTTTTCCCCTTTGCTTGTGAAAAGGTCCTTTCATCTACTGTGATAACATCTGAAGAGAATGGAGTAGCTGTGCTTATAGAAAGGTTTAAGGAAACCCGCCACACACTTTGTCTAATTCTAGTTAGAAAATAATCTAGTTTGAAATAGTGAGATTCATGGAAGTGAATTGCTGCTGACTGTTCTGACTGTTTTTATAGTGAAAATTTCACTATATGCATGCACTGTGCAGGTGCATGCAAACCCATGACCTATTAAGATACGATTCTTTTTGTTAAGCTAAAACTAGGGAAAATCCTTTGTGTGTAGTAATGTTTCTTTGTTATCTTTCTGCTCCAACAGATTTCAGTATACCCTTTACAGCAAACATATGCCTGACCAAAGAGAATAATTCAAGTTCCATGAAATCTGCTCAGGAGAAACTAGGTTTAGATGGGAGCACTCGTTCATCAACGCAGACTTGTGTGAAGCTAAATCCTCGTTCTCGAAAGGGTGGGCGTGTTCGCAAAACCACCCATCGGTATTCTGTGCGAGATGCAAGAAGGTCTCAGCTGTCCACCTCCGATTCAGAAGGCAACTCTGATGATAAGACTACTGTAGGAACAAAACACAGACGCTCACAGCTACTGCAGCCTTTTTTAACAAATCCTCTTAGGGACAGCTACCCTGTAGGTAGAAGTGATTCCCTACCCACAGAAGTGGTACCAAATGCCAGTCTTGATGCCACTAACCTGGAAAACTCCATCAAAATTATTCCAGCACATGAGCTAAACCCAGAGATTTTGAATGAGCCTGCTGTAGGAACTGCTGAGAGCAACACACATAACTCTCCTTTTGACTTATGTCATGTCTTACTGTCTCTCCTAGAGAAAGTGTGCAAGTTTGATATTACTTTGAATCACAGTTCTGCTCTTTCAGCTAGTGTGGTGCCCACGTTAACTGAGTTCTTGATAGGACTTGGAGACTGTCGTACTGCAAGTGGCAACATGGGAAATGAAGTTGTTTCTGCAGGCTGGACAGAAGAACCTGTGGCTCTGATCCAAAGGATGCTTTTTCAAACAGTGCTGCACTTGATGTCTTTAGACATTAGCAATACAGAAACGATGCCTGAGAACTTACGAAGAAACTTAACGGATTTACTTAAAGCAGCATTAAAAATCAGAGTTTATGTGGAAAAGCAACCAGATCCTTCTGCTACAGGATATGAGAAAACACTACAGCAGCCAGTTCAAGATGACTACATATTTTGTAGGTATCATCACAGAGCCTTGCTTCTGCCTGAGGTTATGGAAGGGATTTTGCAGATTTTGATCTGTTGCCTACAAAGTGCAGCTTCTAATCCATTCTACTTTAGCCAAGCTGTAGATTTGGTTCATGAGTTCATACAGCATCAGGGATTTAAGCTGTTTGAAGTAACAGTGCTTCAAATGGAATGTCTGTGTACAAAGAATGAGAGAGTAGCTGGGGAAGCCTCAGACCACCTGAAAGCCCTCATCAACAGCATCATGAAAATTATCAGCACTGTCAAAAAAGTTAAATCAGAGCAGCTCCATCAATCAATGTGTACAAGAAAGAGGCACAGACGATGCGAATACTCTCACTTCATGCATCACCACAGAGATCTCTCTGGACTTTCTGTATCTGCTTTTAAAAACCAAGCTTCCAAAAACCCTTTTGAAACTGCTGATGGAGAAGTTCATTATCCTGACAGATGCTGTTGCGTTGCTATTTGTGCACACCAGTGTTTGCACTTGTTACAACAAGTTTCTTTGAGCAGTACCTGTGTTCAGATTCTCTCTGGTGTCCATAATGTAGGAATATGTTGTTGCATGGATCCAAAGTCTGTGATTGTCCCATTGCTTCATGCTTCTAAATTGCCAATACTAAAAAACTTCCAACAGCACATCTTGAGTATCCTTAACAAGTTTATCTTGGATCAACTCGGTGGAGCAGAAGTTTCTCCAAAAATTATGCAGGCATCATGCAACATATGTACAATTGACTGTGATCAACTTGCTCAGCTGGAAGATGCCTTGCAGGGCAACTTGAGTGACATTGGTCTTGCATCAAATTCCTCTTGCAAAGTTCAGGGCATTCTGCCTAGCAGTGGATCTGAAGATATGTTGTTGAGATGGGATGCATTGGAGGCTTATCAGGACATTGTTTTTGAAGAAGACAAGCTACATGGCATGCAGATTGCAAACCATATTTGCCACTTAATTCAAAAGGGAAATGCTGTGGTCCAATGGAAACTCTATAACTGTATTTATAATCCCATTCTCCAGAAAGGAGTTGAGCTAGCTTGCCATGCCCAACAACTTGGACTAACTACAGCATATAAACACACATGCAGTTACCATGGCCAGTCTTTGTCATCTGAAGTACTTCAGATTTATTTGCAGATGCTACCTGTGTTACTTAAATCCAGGTTGGTCGATTCTCTGTTTATTAATGAAAATTATGCTAATTATTTGCAAGCTTTGTATATTTTTTTTACCAATCAAAACATGAATTTTATTTGAACTGTTGGCAGCATTTGGATATTGTAGGGTTGAAAACAGCATAAATGCTTGAGTAATGTAAGATGCAATCCTAAATTTGTAAACTATAGAAAGAGAAAGATCCCTACTGATGGTTGAAGTAGCTGAGGTATGCAGAAACAATGCCAATGTGAAATCCTTTCTTGACTCTTCATTCCTCGTGCTAAAGTGAGTCAGGAGTGTTGAACACATTGGCATGTCACTTTTCTTTGGAATTTAAACTACTTAATTTTCTGATCAGCTTCATTTTTCCTTCATGGAAACCATATTTCAGAAATAAACCTTGAGAAATTTACTGATACTGAAATAAGTTTCCTGATTCACAAGATTGTATCCATTTATACTTAGTTGTTTGTGTTAGTTTTGTTTGTTGGTAGAGTTTGTTTTGTTAAGAAAACAAACACACCACACACTCCCAAGGGACAAAAGGGGTGGGGGAAACCAACCAACCCAAAAAAACATATCCACAAGTGTTCTTCCAAGGCATGAAGTAGAAATTTTCCTGTTTATTTCTGAATTGATCAAATCATGTAACATGGAAGTTTACTGGAATACATTGAAGTTTATTCCAAATATAAATGTGTCCTTTTGTCCAGGAAAGATTCTGATCTTTTCTAGTCATAGCTGTATAATCATAGAATTTTTTTGATTGGAAGAGACTTCTATGATCATGGAGTCCAACTGTCAACACCACCATGGCCATTAAACCATATCCTGAAGTGCCATGTCCACATGTTTCTTGACCAGCTCTAGGAATGGTGACTCTGCCACTTCCCTGGGCAACCTCATACAGTAGAAGTAGTACACTTCTTCACTTTCATGCTACCTGACTGAGTGAGAAGCAGTTAATTTTTTGAATGTGTTCTTAGTGGCAAAGAGGCAATGAAAAAAAGCTTGAGATACCCTGTTACCTACTGACTGAGATGGGAATATATGAGTACCTGATTCCTTTAATTCTAGAGTGTGTAACTTCCTTACAGTTAAAGCTGACCCTGTGGAAAGGAAATGGAAGGGTAAGAATGTGAATGCCTGCAAGCAAACAGTGCAGTAAGAAGTTTACACATCCTTACCTCAAATTCTATATTAGCTCTAATATCTGAGGAGGAGAATTAAGGAAAAAATACTTGGAAACAAATATTGATTGATTTCCACCACGTCACTCCCCCCCCATTTTTTTTTTTGACATTGGACATCCTGACATAATTGTGCAAAACTTTGTGCTTGTAAGCTATTCCTGAATTCTATCTGAAATATATTGTCCAGGCAAGTAATACTTATTAAAATGCCTTAAAGCTTAAGAGTTTGTTGGAAAAGGAATCTCTACTTTCTGATGAAGTCACAGAACTGACAGAAATAAAGATACTTGTTCTTTTTAATTGCTAATAAGAAGACAGGGGAAAGAAGTACCACTAAGGAATAAGCGTTGTAAATAAAATTTAAGCACTTTTAAGGTTTTGAGTATCGTACACCTCTGTGATCTGCTTTTTAGAGCTTAATCAGTATTCCCTATGCTATATCTCAAATAGAAATTTGAATTTTCTTCTGCCAGCCAGATGTAGCTTACTTGAATCTAGAGGACTGCAAACAAGTTCCTCCTCTCTTTAATTTGTAATTTATAGCAATTACTGTAAACATGATCAGTCCTTGTTGTTACTCAAGTGTGTACCACAGAGGGTTGGTTTTGGATAATCTGTGCCATCTAAACTATATACATTTGTGGCTAATTTATAAGCTAACTCTTGCTTTCTCTTGCAGGGTGATTAGAGACTTGTTCCTGAGCTGTAATGGAGTGAACCAAATGACTGAGTTAAATTACCTAGATGCTTTGAGGAGCTATTCTTTGAAAGTTTTAGAGACTTTGATACTCTGCCTTGGTGATCAGCAGAAAGACCGAGCAATACCAGAACTGGAAGACCTGAACACTGAACAAAAGGAGTCTGTGTCTGACTTGCCTGCTTCTCTTTGTAGCCAGCATTCTGCTTCAGAAGTTCCTCAAAGCCTAAGCAAGTTTTATGCAGGTTTGAAAGAGGCTTACCCAAAAAAGAAAAAGTTTGTGAACCAGGACATTCATGTCAACACAATAAACCTGTTCCTCTGTGTTGCTTTTCTATGTGTAAGTAAAGAAGCAGACAGTGACCTGGATTCAGCTAATGACTCTGAAGATACATCAGGGTATGACAGCACAGCTAGCGAGCCATTAGGCCACAAATTACCATATCTGTCACTGGAAAGCCTTACTTTGCCCTCTCTGGAACATATTCACAGGGCTGCAGATATTTGGACCATGTGTCGTCGCATCTATTTGTATAGTTCTCTTTTCCAGAGGCAGTTCCATAGACTTGGAGGCTTTGAAGCATGCTGTAGATTGTTAATTCTGGTAATTCAGAAACTTGCAAAAAACAAGGCAGAGGAGCTAGAAAAGAGGGAGAGGGCACTGAGTGAAAGGAGAAGCTCACATGGTGAGCTTCTCAGCAAGGATGACTCTGTTCAGTTGGCTAAAAGTGGAAAGGTGACACAACTGGAGCTTGATAGTTCTGATGTTCCTGGTGAAGAACAGCTGGTGTCTGAATGTGTCTCCTGTGACAGTTCTCTGAGTAAGGAACACACTTCAGTTACTTTTGCCAATGTTGAAAGGATAAAGACTTCTGTAAGGGCTGAGACTGAGTGGGCACTTCAAGCAATCAGACTGCTGGAAGCCCTGCTGACAATATGCTTGCACAGTGCAAGCACCATGCAGCAGAAGATGGAAGTGGAGATGTTTCACCAGGTACTGTGCAACTTCCCTTGGTTTACTTCAGTCATATTTATTACATACACTATTTCAACAGTAATTTAGGCAAAAGTTCTGAGATGAAAGCAGCTTATGCTATTGCTGTGGCACCATGTTTTTTGTGTAGCACTGAAAGCATGCAATTAAAAGATGTGTGTAGTAGTCAGGGGTAGAGGTCAGCAAGCACGAGAAAGTGGAAATGGGTGCACAAACAAACTGGCAACTGCTGTTTCTGGAGAGGCATTTTCCTACTTGTCAATTTTATATTCAGTAAGATGCTAGTGAGGATCTCTTACTACTTAGCTTCATAGAATCATAGAATCATAGAATCAACCAGGTTGGAAGAGACCTCAAAGATCATCCAGTCCAACCTATCACCCAGCCCTAGCCAGTCAACTAGACCATGGCACTGAGTGCCTCATCCAGTCTTTTCTTGAAGACCCCCAGGGACGGTGCCTCCACCACCTCCCTGGGCAGCCCATTCCAATGGGAAATCACTCTCTCTGTGAAAAACTTCTTCCTAACATCCAGCCTATACCTACCCTGGCACAACTTGAGACTGTGTCCCCTTGTTCTATTGCTGGTTACCTGGGAGAAGAGGCCAACCCCCACCTGGCTACAATGTCCCTTCAGGTAGTTGTAGACAGTAATAAGATCACCTCTGAGCCTCCTCTTCTCCAGGCTAAACAGGCCCAGTTCTCTCAACCTCTCCTCATAGGATTTGTGTTCCAGGCCCCTCACCAGCTTCGTTGCCCTTCTCTGGACATGTTCCAGTACCTCAACATCTTTCTTGAATTGAGGGGCCCAGCTTGTTCTCCAACGTGATCTTTGTCCTCTGTTCTTTCGGGTTGGATCCTTATTTATGCCAATTCCTTTCTTCTTGGAGGCTGGGAGTGAGCCTTCCAGAGGAATAAGTTGATCCAGGCTGGATGAGATTTTTATCTTGCATACTTGCTTGATATCCAATATAAACCTTCTTTGGCACTATTTCAGGCCTTTTCCTCCCTGTATCAAGTGGTAGAAAGGGAGAGGAGATGAACTCCCACCTCCTTTCAGGCATTTCTAGAGAGCACTTATTGCAAGGTACTGGATGAAACACCATTGCTTTAGCTGAGGAGTTGGATTAGTGTTGGTGGATGAGGCAAAGTTCTAACTGTAAATGTTAGATCATTTGTGTTAGCCAAAACAGATTAACATGAATCCAAATGTTTGTCTCCCAAATACAGAATACCAGTGTGAGTGATATCTTGCTTCAAGTGAGAGAGCAGCTCACTCAATCGAAAGTGCTAGAAACTGACTTGGCAAAGCCGCTGTTCGATTCATTACTTCATGTTGCGTTGGGCTCCTTTGCTGCTGATCTGGATCATTCTGAAGAAAAAATTGAAAAGGTATGGAGTGCTAACTAGTTGAGTTCTGAATGTTAGAATGGCTTGGCTTGTAAGGGACCTCAAAGGTCACCTAGTTCCAACCCACCTGCCATGGGCAGGGACACCTTCCACTAGACTAGGTTGATCAAGGTGCTGCCCAACCTGGCCTTGAACACCTGGGCAACCTGTTTCAGTGCCTCACTACCCTCACTGTTTGCTCAGTCAGGTTTGTTGTTTGAGTTTATTTTTAGATGTGGTTATTGTGGCTACTGAGGATTGTCTGGTTGTCATATGCAAGCTGAATGCTGCTTATTGGTAGTATTCCCATATTTGCTGCTCAGAAACGAATCATGCCCCAGAGAGGGGCAAGCTGTGTTACACTTTATTGATGTACTTGAAAGTTAACATTCTCTTCACTCTAATGCTGTGAAGGACTGTGGCAAATTCTCAGGGAGCTTCAAACAAGGATGCTGACTGACCCAAGTGGCTGTAAACATTCATCTGAGAGTGAATGTCAAGGTGCATGTTTACAGTGGTAGTGATTTTTGGAAACACAGTTCTTCGTGCACTGGCTGCCTGCTTACCAAAGCTTTGGTCAGGTAGTAAGAAAAATTCATCTTTGCAGGATCCATTCTTTATGTAAGAATGAAGTATTCTTAAAATCTCAAGTTTCTTGAAAATGTATTATTTTTCTTTTGTCGGTGGCCATGGAGGAAAATAGACATCTGAAAGGTTCTAAATTAGTTGCTTTTCTGACCAAAGGTGGTAAATATGCTTGGTGTGTTATACAGGCCCATTACACTGAAAAGGAGCCTGTGTTACAACCTGGAGATATTTCTGAAGAAACTGAAGAATCACAGTGCTGTAGTCTTAAAATTTTTGCTGAAGAGGAAGGATATGAAGCAGATAGTGAAAGTAACCCTGATGACAGTGAAACCAAGAATGCAGGTAAATGCCAACTTTCTGAGTATACAAAGCTGTCTTTATGGCATAGCTTGCTTGTCTTCTGATATACAAAAATAAATTAAGCATTAGAGATCTTTAAAAGATAGAAGTACTTTAACTTTTTTACTTCCAGTAGAATGCAGCTACAGATAGAGAGATGTAGAATACTCTTCCTGAGTGTTACAGGAACTGTTCTACCTTGGTTGTCTTGATTAACGTGACTGCTCTGAAATCCTGTTGCTCAAATGTGCTAACTGCAGAAATGCTTATTAGTAGTTTGTTTGAAACCCAATGCTGAATTTTATATTCCCTATTATAACATTTTGGTTTAAAAAACAGTAGATAGTCTAACTATATCATAGAAAGCATTCTAGAATATTGGCATTGTGGACCAACAGTTCCTGTCAACATCATGGTCTAGACAAGATGACCCGTCACCCTGTGCAGCTGAATATTAAGTGTCAAATGTTGTGTCATTCACTAACTCCCTGGAGTGATTATTTCTCAGTTAATTAAGCAGACAAGTGCTTCCTCCAACCTTTTAATGTAGAAGAAGAATTTAAATGACTTTGTTTTTTTTTATTGGCAAGCTCAGAGTTCTGTGCAGAAGCCTGAGACTCTGCTACAATGAATTTTACAGTCGTGTTTCATGAATTGTCTACTCCATTGTTACTATGTCTCCAGTTCCCAGGAAACGAAGGCATATAATTTAAGAGTATGTAATGGGAGAAACTACATCCTTACCCTTCTGAATCATCAGAAAAATATGAAAATCCAAAGCAGAATAGAAGATTATACTAGCTTCTGAAAACTGTTTAGAAACAAGGGGATGTTTTTATTTAGTACCAATGAGAAAGTTGAAGAAAGTGTGTCCTTACATAGTCTACTTCAATCATGCTAACTGTATTCAGCTGAGTAAATTTCACTGAGACAAGTGTGTTCTTTCAGAAGCAGACACAAAGGCAGAACCAGGAGGTACTGGTCCTTCAGGTTATTTTAATGACCCAGCTGAAAACATCAATCAAGGAGAACTAATGTACCCTGAAATCTGCATGTTAGAATTAAACTTACTTTCATCTGGCAATGCAAGTTTAGAGGTGCTTGCTCATGTCTTCCAAAGCTGCCTGAAAATCATCACCCAGGAGGAGAGAAATGCCACTCTACTTATAGAACAGGTAAGCATATTAAACAAAGGCAACAGCATTTGTACACCTTATTTTCTTCAGTCTTCAAGTGCCAGTATACCCAATAGAGTCATCTCAGAAACATTCTCACTTGGTAGGACCCAAAATATGTAAATGACTGAAAAATGCTACACAGCTGGCAATAAGTTACCAGAAATCACAGTTGATTAGTGTATTCAAAAATATCTGCTCTGCAGAGCTTCTGAGTTTCACAATGGCCTTATTTTATCAAGGCTGTTCAATCACTAGATCTACAGACACAGATTTAATGACCATTGGGAAAAACAGTAATGAAACAGAACAGCAGCAGGAAAAAAAACCAACCAAACACACACACATCAAAAACTGTACTCCAAAACCCTCAAACAACAATAAAAAAAAACAATACCACCTTCTATATGTGTCTATATGTAAACATTCTAAATGTGCAGGTAGTCAATATGTATCTTTCAAAAACTTCCAGTGATGCACCTCAAAAAACATTTCATGCTTTTATTCTTCCTAAGTTTATGTTAGAAACTATTTATGCATATGTTGATGTCTTCATCCTTTTGGAATTTCTCATGGTTAGTATGGGGTTTTTTTGCTTTTTAGTAATTGTGTATGCCTCTTTTGACAAAGAAAAATATGGTTAAGTAATCGAAGTTTTAAGGGGCTTGTTTATACAGTTATTTGGCTAAGAGGCAAAGTTAGTGTTCTGCAGCTTAAACCAAAGATAGGAAAGGAAAATGTTATTTTATGCCAGTACTTCAGTTCTTTGTGTGAATTACTACCCTTAAATCACTGGCACACATTTCCTTTTTTTCTGAATATCAACATGTGGAATTACTTACAGGCAAAATAATCTTTTTCATTACCCTTTGGTATCATTTAGAAAGAGCAAGGTATCAAATTAATCACTTTAGAAATTCTGAATATCTTTACTTGGAGATTTCTCCAATTATCCATATCTACATTGGGGTTTTGAAGGATTAAGTACACTGCTTACTTTTTTTAAACGTTTTTCTGGGTAGTTGCTATTTAAAGTAATCCTCCCTAAAGAGGTAGAATTTGATTTCAGTATTGCATCACTACATGTCTATATACTTTTGGTTTTTGTCACAACCTGTCAAATCCTGTAACTTTCTGATGAGGCAGAATGTAAGGGATATCTCAGCTGCTGAACTGATAATGGCTCAAAGGTTTCTAGAATAATTTGGATTTCAAACTCTTCTGCAATTGATTTGTACAGAACATGAAATAATTAGCAAGTGAAACCATTTCAATGGCAGACAAGAATTGCTTGCAGTAAAATATTTCTTGGTTCTTTGAGCTGGTGTGTATTCTTCAGACCATTTTTCCCTGTATTGTTTTTAACAGGGAGCTGTTAAGCTTCTGTTGGGAGGATTTCTGAATATATTGACACAAAGAGAGTCTAGTTATCATGGTGAGTTAAAGGTTTAAATGACTTAAACACTGTTTCTTATGACATTGTGTGCACACAATGGCATGTGTGAATTTATGCAGCTGCTGCTTTAACCTGTGACAAGTGCCTAACTTATGTGTAAATACGAAGCTATTCCTGAGCTAGTGGAAGTCTGATATTTAAACACATACTGGCAGATCTGAAAACTGTGGTTGAAATCATAACCTAGGGTGACAGTGTTAACAATCACTGCTTAAAAAATAGCAGTCATCTCACAGATGCCATCAGACTCCATCACAACCTAAGTTTCTACTTCGAATTTTTTTGTGTGTGACAGAGGTCTTAATGATGTCATCTTACTAATCCAAGAAGGGGGAAGCAAATGAAAACTTGCTTTAAGGTCGCTTCACATAATGAGGTTGCTCCACAGCAGATGATGTAAACCTATTCCAGGACTTTGATCTCTGACTGTGGGGAGAGCCTTTGCAATGCAGATGCTAGGTTCCCAGACTTTCAGACTCCACTTAGCAAACCTAGGAGCTAGTCTTTGTATAGCCATCTGGATGGTTTCAAAGAAATTCTGAAGTACAGTGTCAGGGTCTGCTGCTGGATCTTTCTAGAATTCCTCTTGTAGCTGCTACTGCATAAATACTGAGTTTGAAATCTTTACACATTTTAAAGGTTTTTTAAAAATATTTTCAAGATTGTTTTGTCTCCTCATTTTTAGCTTGTCAGATGGTGCTGGTAGACTTGTTAGTGTCATTGATGAGTTCACAGACATGTTCAGAGGAGCTCACTCTTCTTCTGAGGATATTTTTGGAGAAGACCCCTTGTACGGTATGTATGGAGTAGCACATAGAAAAATTCAGAGGCTGACTGAGAAAACTCAAACAAAACATATCCTGTATCCAAGTATTTGGGAAACTAGAGAGACTGAGAACATTCTAACAGATCAAAACAAAGTTTTAGTTTCTAAAATAATTCTCATACAAAAAGAAATAGGACATGAGAGGTTTTTGAAGTACATTTTAAAGTCTTGGGCAGTTTTCAATGTAAGAAAATGAGATTCCTATTGAGGAGACTGACATCATGGTCATGGACACTGTAATACTGTAAAATTCTAAATCATTCCTTTGAAGTTGTGAGGATCTTGTATTTCAGCAATGCTTTAGCAGCAAGTTTTACTTCAGAGCTCACTTAAGTTGATTTATGTCATTCTGGAATCTATTGCTTGTGTGGGATGTAACTGCTGATAGGTCTATCTTTTGGTTTGTGTGGAAGTCAAAGAAAGAAACAAAACAAAAAAAGCAAGTGGAAGGAAATGAAAGTAATACTTTGAAGTCTGACATAGTACCAGACCAAGCAAGGGGACAAGTCAGTTTTTTCAAAATATCTTGCAATAATTAAGTAATTAGAGATTTTTTTTTTTTATTTCAAGGGCTTAACTGTTTGTTTTTTTTATTGATTAAGCAATAAAGTGCTGGCCTCTGTGCATTCTTAACCAGTCTCAAACATGGAGTAGAAGGTGTAGTCTTTGGCTGAAGTATACATTTAATCTATTGGCCCATAACAAATGTGAGACAAGATTGTGCAATGACCACTTGCTGTGGTTGAGCTGCTTCCAAAGGGTAGTGACTTAGATTGATATGCCCTGACTAACTCCCCAGACCTCTTAAGTTATATAATGCCTGTTGATGTTGCTATTTGATACTTTGTAATTGTGTGTGTTTGGATATGGAAGCCCACTCCCTTGGGAAAACATCCAAATTCAAGTGAAGGCTGGAGTTCTGTTTCGATGACATTTGACTACATGGTATAAACAGTTTGATTTATTGTTTATTTCTTCTAGGAGATACTACTCAAGGGTGTATTGAAAATCATAGAAGCTAATATTAATGTGAGCCCATTGCAGTACCTTGCCTTTCCTTTGCTACATGGCACAAATTTCAGTAGTTCTTCACAAAAAGCTGCTATCACTTCCAACAGCAAGACTACTGGACTACTAAAGAAACCAAAGTTTTCACAAAGTAAGAAAGAGGCAGATGGTGAGAACTTGAGTCATCAGCTGCTTTCTTCTTGGCATGTAGCCCCAGTTCACTTGCCTTTAGTTGGACAAAATTGTTGGCCACACATGTCTGAAGGCTTCAGCGTCTCACTGTGGTTTCATCTGGAGTATGCTCATGAAACAGAAAATCCAATGGAAAAAGGGAAGAGAATGAAGAGAAGCAGCAGACTGGTAACTGTGAGAGAGAACAGCTTTGACAGCACAGGTGAGGATACAGTTGTTTCTGTTTAGGCAGCACTGAAGGATTCTGGTTACAAGTATTACTAACTGCTGTGCCATATGTGAAAGGTTGAATATTTATTTTCTGAATATAGATATTGATCAGGAATTATTTTTTTCAAAATAATATTTTTGACCTTTGGCATGAAGTTAGATTAATACATCCTTCCTCAGCAATCTAGTGCTCTCATTTAATCGATGACAAATCAACTGTCTTTTTATGCTACTGCTTTTGGTGAAGGAAAATATTAAATGCTACAGCTGAAAGATCATGGGAAAGACTGCTCTCAAGTTCATTTGATCTCATTCATTGATGAAAGAAGTGCTTCTTTAAGAAAAGTCTGGTAAATCTCCTATTTAGGATTTAAGTCTTGGAACTTTTAAAGATGCTCTGAATCAACCAACTCAGAGCTTGAGGCTGACTCTGTGTAAATCCTCTGACTTTTCTTATGTGTGTGTCACTGTTGATGTCAATAGCTGTACATTTCTCTGTTTATGCTTTTGTAGAGACCCACCTGCTCCCAAACTCTTCTGAGTAGAGTCTTTTGGATTATGATTTACAGGGGGGAAAATTCCTTTAATTATTTAAAATACCTCCTGGTGACAACACTTGGAATAACTTTTACTGTAATTGTTTTTTTCTTTTTTACTGTGTTTGAATAAGAGGAGGGAAAACCTAACCCTGAATCTTGGAGCTCACTAGAGCTACTTTTGTTAGAAGATCTGGTTTTTTTGCATGGTAAAGTATTAGTATTAAATGCATGATCATGCTTCAAGAGTAGTATGATCTGTGAAGCAAAGTCTAAAGGTTTCTTGGTGCACACTAAGACTGCCAATTCAGCCCAGGGATAAGATATGACATGTTGAAAACATCTTTGCTAAGTATATTCATGCTTCCTGGGTTTACATGATTACAAGCAAAAACGTGACATAGGAGGTAAAGCCAAGCTCTCTCAGTTTATAACTGCTTTCAGTTTATAACAGACCTCAGTTTGTGAAAGAAATGGGACATTAGTCAACTCACTGGGAAAAAGACAAACAAGCAAAAACCCCAAACATGAAAAAGAACCATCCTCCACCCCAATACAAACCAAACAAAACCCATCCAAACCAACCCACAACCTCACAACTAAATCAAGGAATTCTTGAGCAATACTCTGCAGTACCTCAATGATTTCTTTTCATACTTGATAGCTGGTTGAGCAGGCATTGTTGTATTGGACTGTAATTCTGTATAAACATGTCTATTTTTCTAGAAGAAATTAAGTCTCTAGGAATGGAATACCTAAGCCTGGGAGATAAACTCATTGAAGATGGATGTATTCATATCATTTCACTGGGTTCCAAAGCACTGATGATACAAATCTGGGCAGACTTGAACACGGGAGCGTTCATATTTCGGTATGTTGTATTAGTTCAAAAGCAATCTTGTGAACATATGTATGGTTACTTCCAGCAGCAGCTCACAGATAATACTGAGGAGAGTAGACAAATAGTTTTATTTTTCAGTTGGGTCATCTTATACAGTGATGGCAACATCCAGTAAACCTATTTGTGATGGTTTGGGGGTTACCCCGCCCCTCCCACACTTTGTATTTGCCCCAGCTAACTCAGACGGCCTCTGGGAATATAGATGAAGCAATTTATTTACAGCTAGCAGAATTTACAAGCAGCTATTTACAATATATACAGTTATATACAATTATATACAGAAATATACAAAGGATAAACAATACAAAAGCACAACTCCCCTCCCAGAAACCTAAGTCCCCAGGAGGGGCTCTCAAACCACCCCAACACCTCCCCCCGGCCCTCTCAACCTTACCCCAGTTCTCAGGAAGAAAAGAGGTGCAGCCAAGAGGTTAGGGAGCAAGGTTAGTAGGAGCAGGGTTAATGAGATGTGACCAGGTCTAAGGCAAAAGCAAGAGTGAGAAACAAAATGGAGAAAAAGTCTTTCTTCTTCCCAGAGTTCTCAGCGTGACTGTGAGAGAAGTAGACACAATTGTTTTTCATTTCACTGCCTGTTATCTAGTTCTTTTACCAAAACATTCCAGCTTGCTTCAAACTAGCACACTATTGCATACTGATCTACATGATTACTTGTTTAAAATGTTAGACTCTGACTTAGGATGTTTCTTACAGGTGTGTATAAATATTGCCTGAAGTAAGATGAAAGATCTTTCAAGGCCTGTCTGGGTGTGTTCCTCTGTGATCTGTGTTACATAGTATTGTCCTGCTCTGGCAGTGGGATTGGACTTGGTGATCTCTTCGGGTCCCTTCCAACCCCTAACATCCTGTGATCAGTCAAAAACATAATGCAATGCAAAGTAGCAATTCAGGTGTTAATGGAATGACATGACACATATGTGAAGATAAACTTTTGTAGCTGTAGTTTTTTCACACCCCAGGTGTGAAAATTGCTGTTGTTAAATATGTGACAGTTTCAGTTTTAATCTTCTGAACATATATTAGCCCTAATTTAGTTCTCATTGGTAATGTATGCTTAAAATGCTATTAAAACTGCAACTTTAGAACACTGTTTCACAACAGTTTTTTTCAATAAACTGAAAATTAACTTATTTCTAAAACAGAGATAGTGCCCTTGTCTTAAATGTAAATAGATTCATGCAAACAAGTTAAATCACCTGAAAGCATAATTCCTTATGCTGAGCACTCTACATACAGAATTGTGATTAGAAAATATTGCCTGTGAAAGGTTAAAAAATGCAATCTTGGTCACTGAGGTTTAAAAAAAAAAACAGGTGTGGAGCTTAAAATGCAAATTTGAGAACAAACACACACAAACTGTTTTTTCCTTTCTGATGCTTTCATAGCATGTGCATGGATCCAAATGATGAGATGAAAGCTGGTCTGCTAGCACAAGCTGAATCTCCAGAGAATGTTTTCCTTGTGGGTAGGTGGCAGCATTTGGCAGTAACCTATCTGCAGCAGCCAGAAGGCAAGAAAAATATCCATGGAAAACTGTTGCTGTGGGTCTCTGGTCAGAGGTAAAGTATGTATTAGTTGTACCTAGATACTTATCTTCTTTAAAAGATGTTCTCTGGTAGGAAAACATCTGCACTGTTTTGGTGCAAGCTGAGCAGTCTTCTGGGAGTAGGAGAATGGTTTTACTCTCTTTGGAATTCCCTAGAAATATCTAGAGCTATTTTGATTGCTTGGAGAGTCTTCAGTTCATACATGAACCAGTGCAGACAGCAGTGTGCTTTTGTTTTTGTTTCTATCACACAGAAAGAGAATTTCTGCAATGTTTTGAGTAAGATCTGAGTAAAGCTATGGTATGAAATTAGCAGAAGGCACAATGTTAAGAGTCTGAATTATGGTATAGTTGAGATACTGGCAATATTGTTGGAAAGTAGGAAAGGAGATGGAGAGAAAGCAGGTATTTTGCTCCACTGAGAGAAAGATGGAGAAGTTAAAATATTTTGGACAAAGTGCTACTTCATCCACTGAAAACATAAGGGCTGCTCTCCAGAATGAGGTACCTGGTGCGAGGCTGGACAGGCCTGTACCTGCATGAAATATTCATTGGTTAGAGAAAGAGGAATTCATTCAATATCACAGGTTTTTATCATTTGTTCCTGAAGTCCAGACTAAGACTTCCTTTGTGTCCCAAATGTGAAGCTGGTAGTTGAAATGTTATGTTCTAAAACAATTAGATGCAAGACTGTTTACTATACCTCTAGAATTTGGTCAGTAAATAAGCAATATTATTAAAAGCATTCCTAAAGCTACATCTGGGTGGGGGGGAGGAAAACTGTTGTGCAATTTTTCTTCCAGCAGTTAAACCTGGAATTCTAAGTACAGTACTTGTTTCACTTTGTTCTTGAAACTACATGGAGTTAGTTTTTAAGCAACCTGATTTCCTCCCCACCTGTGCATGCTGATATGCAATAAAGTCCACATATGGAAGTAGAGCAGAAATTAAAATTCCTACAATGTACTGCCCATGTGCAGTTAATGAGGCCCCTTTATGTGGAGAGTTAGTTACCAATTTGCTAAGATAAGTTCTTCCAGGAAGCTTCAAATGACCTTTACAGTACAATTTGTCTGTTTGTGTAAATGTACATGAGGTTAACTGGATGCTTTATTGGCTGTGGCTTTGCATCACACCAGCTCTGACAGTATTCCCTGATAAGAACAACTTCTCAGCATAGTATTTTCCAGCGTATGTGATGTGCATTAGCATATTCAAAGGCTTCTTTGAAATAATAGAAATTCTTGAAAGTTCATTATATTTTAGAAGTGTACATGGTGTTATAAGTTTCTCCTTTGTCAGAGGAAGGATGAATCATAGAATCAACCAGGTTGGAAGAGACCTCCAAGATCATCCAGTCCAACCTATCCCTCAGCCCTATCCAGTCCACTAGACCATGGCACTAAGTGCCTCATCCAGTCTTTTCTTGAAGACCTCCAGATCCAGAAAATCTTCACTCTGTGGCAACACTAGTTGCAATTCTATTCTTCTCTGCAGTATTTAAATACATGCATCATTATGTAACCTGAGTTTTAAGATGCCTAGTACTTCAAGATGACATTAGCAATCTAATGTTGATACAGCATGCCCTCTTATCTGATACATGTGGAAATATATCTTAAGCCTAAGGTAACTACCTTGGCACTTTTGCTTTGCTTCCTAAACTTGTTTCTTTGTGTATTTTCAGGAAATGTGAGATAAATTTAGATTACTCACTACCAAGGAAATCAAGCTTATCATCTGACAGCAATAAAACCTTTTGTATGATTGGTCACTGTACGTCATCTCAAGAAGAGCTGCTTCGATTATCGGGTAGATGGGATCTTGGAAATCTGCTTCTATTTAATGGTACTTTTGCATGCTTTTTTTCCTTGAATAAGTCTTCATGTGCTCTTTCATCTCTACAGTCAAAGGTTTAATTTGATTTCACTGTAATAGCTTGGCATATTTAAAAAACAAAAGTAACAGCACATTGTTTACCAACATAATATAGGGAGAAAATGTCAATATGTGGTGTTGCTTTAGTGTGACACTCCTGCTTTCTTTTTTAGTGCTGTAATTGGCAATCCCAGTGGTTTCAGTGTTTCAATTTATAAAATAATCTTTTAGGGCAGAGGATGGAGAGGTTGTGCTACTTGTTCTGTTTTTTTCCTTAAGGACTTATTCTCTCCCAGCTGAAAAAAATGTATTTTATATATCTGCTTCTAAAGTACTAGTTTCAAATTACTTAAAGCATGTTTTAAAGTATACAGATTTTAAACTACTGAATACTGAGTTAAGCATGCTTATTCCTGAAACTGTTGGAGTTACTGTGGGGTTTTCTTAGATGCTTAGCTCTCCCTCTTTGGAAAGCTTTGCCCAGGACTTCTGGGTGTTTGCTTAGTGCTGAAGGCTGGAACCATGCTGGTCATCACCTGGTATTTCTTCATGTGCAGTAGTCGAGTCAGCACTACTACACAATTGAAATCAGTTTGCAAGCATGTTGTGCATGCAGACATTGTGTGTAGATAGTGTATTGCTGTAGGTGAGATGCTTATCATGAATGTAAGCTCCACCTGGTGAATTTACATGGTCTGACTGCCATGTGCCTACAGCCAACATAATTGAAATGTCCAGAAGGCACAGGATTTACTTGTCATGTACCTGTGCATTGCAGATTTGGGTCCTTTTGCATGCTTCTTTTGAATTTGCATTCCCACAGACAGATAACCCAAGATGTGCTATCTAGGAAAGGGAGGAAGGTTCATTTGGCCTTCTACTACGTTTTCTCTTTCTTCCTGCTCTCTTTGAGCTGTAGTGAGCTTTTACTGTTGTATCCTTCTGTCACTCTACCCTTCTCTCTATGGTGTTGTAGCATGTTGTTGCTGTCTGTAATCTTGCTATGCTTTGAAAACTTTGAGCAGGCTTGTATAGATGACTTTTTTAGTTTTAAAATACATAATTAATCATCTTCAGTTGGTGCAGATCATTCTCCTGACTTGATTTTAGTTGCCACTGAGTTGATCTGGCCTGTGATATGTCAGAAGTCACTGATCTGCAGTAGCTAACAGAAAATGTTGGACTGTACTGATCGTTTTCCATCAGCAGGGACTATGAAAAACAGCCAGTCATGTCTGATGCACTCTACTAGCCAATGTGTGATTTTTTTACTCTACTGCACTACACAGTTAATACCTTCTTTGCTGGCTTTTAGGTGCAAACATTGGACCAGAGGAAGCATTTTACTTGTACACATGTGGGCCAGACTTCACATCTATAATGCCTTGTAAATATGGCAAAACATCGTCTGAATGTTCCAAGTACATAAGTAAAGAGATTCTACAATGCGAACAGATTAAGGAGCTCTTCATGGCAAAAAAGGAAGTGGATGTTGGGCCTTTAATTGTAAGCTTACACTTTTAAAAGTTGTTTTTAATGTCTTAGAACTAAGAAACTGGGAAAACATTTCCTGCTGTCTTCTGAAGTTTACAGGATATTAGGGGTTGGAATAGACCCAAGGATTTTGAGTCCAGCTCCCTCATTTCTTCTTCAGTTCTTCATTTGCTCAAACTAAGTGGAGAAAGTTCTCATTAAAATCAGTGCAGGGTTCTTCCCACTTATTTCAGAGGGAGTTGAACTCCACCCAGCATGGCCATTTCAGCGTGCTCTGTTTGGATTCTGACAACTTACATATATTTAAGCATGCTCTGTGCTTAATCAATCAGATAAGCAGACACCTCCAAATGCCTCTTGTGCAGCACAAGAGATTCCACCTCAACACAAGGGGGAACTTATTTACTGTAAGGGTCACAGAGCACTGGAACAGGCTCCACAGAGAGGTTGTGGAGTCTCCTCTGGAGACTTTAAAGGCCTGTCTGGATGCGTTCCTCTGATCTGTGCTAGATTGTGTGGTTCTGCACTGACAGAGGGATTGGACTTGATCTCCTTGGGTCCCTTCCAACCCCTAATATCATGTGATCTGTGATCCTGTGAATATATAACTCTATTCTGCATTACTGTAAGGATAGCCAAGGACAGTTTAGTCACCCTTTTAACATTAAAACTGAGAGGAAAAGGGCTTTATCTGGCTTTAACAAATTCTCTGACTTTGAGGGAATAAACTTCAAGTTTTACTGAAAATTCATTTTCCATCTGGCAGATCTTATCTTTTCTCATAGTCCTGACAGAAACAGCCATGCTAGATGCAGGTGTAAATAGTTAAATGAAAAAAAAAGGGTAAATAAATCTTTCTTCATTAGTGGAGCCTGCTGTATTTGGGGAAATGTCTTCATGCACTGATTAATTCCTACTGCATGAGTTGTTTCCACTAGAGACACCTTGTCCTACAGCAATTCTGTAACTGTATATAAAGGGTCATTCTGTCTGTGTGAACCATGTAAACAGTGGTACTAAATTTTGAGTAGGTTAAGGAGGGAAGGGATAGAATGAGTGAAAAGCCTAACAAATTCACTATGCAACACTTATAAGCTTATCTTGCTTTAGAAAACACCAAGTAACTAGAGGTGTTTCTGGGCTTCAGTGATGAATTCATCTCTGTACTTATGTGCAGAGTGCAGGTATTTTAAGTAGAATATTTTTGTCTATTTTAAGTTACTTCTCAAATAAGATTATTTTACTTTTTTTTTTTCCTGTGAAAATAAGTCTACTGCTTTCCACAGAAGCTTTGATCAGTAATCAAACTTCTACTGAGATCCTCTTATGGTAAAGCTTTAATCAATGGACGTAAAAAATCTGAGAAATTTGGAAAGCATAGCAGGTGACTTTGTATTTTGGATTTGCTACTTAGAAAGAGAAACAATTAGTCCAATACATCATTTTCTTTTATCAGTAACTCTGTTTTAACTCATTGTGGTGGTTTGGGTGTTACCTGCCCCCCCCCCCCCCCCCTCACTTTGTTAAATCATCCAGTCTAGGTTCAGCTGGATCTGGAAAGTTGAAGCTTATATTTACAGCTTAGCTTAATATACTAGCAGATATTTACAATATATACAATTATCATAGTATCACCAAGGTTGGAAGAGACCTCATAGATCATCAAGTCCAACCCTTTACCACAATTCCCAAGGCTAGACCATGGCACCAAGTGCCACGTCCAATCTTGCCTTGAACAGCCCCAGGGACGGCGACTCCACCTCCCCGGGCAGCCCATTCCAGTAGCCATTATATGCAGTAATAGACAAGGTAAAAGGTAATACAAAAGCACAACAGCCCTCCCAGAAACCTGAGTCTCCAGGAGGGGCTCCCAACTGCCCTTCCACCTTCTCCCACTCCCCTACCTTATCCCCAGATGTTACCTTGTGCCCCGAGGAAGAATGGAGGTTCAGCCAGGGGAGTTAGGAAGCAAAGTGGATTTATCAGAGACAGAGAGTCAGGTTGGAGAGAAATGCCACCCACAGCCCAAACACAGAGCAACTCCCTTATCTATGTTTGGATTCTTGCTCTTATACCTCTCAGCAAGCCTATGAGTGAGTAGACATCACCGCTATTTCCCTTTCACAGCCTGTAATCCAGTTTGTCTCACCAGAACATTCTAGCTAGCTTCAAACTGGCACACTCATGGTTGCAGCTCTTCAGGGAATAAGAGGGGGGTCCTTGGTGGAATTTTTTTAGTTCTTTCTTAACATTCTGTCCTGTAGCTATTGCATAACCTGATAAAAATCAGACATCCTTTTGCGGTTTAGTGCACATGCAGCCACATGAAACTTAAGAGCTTGCTGATGGTGAAGTAGAATTGAACTGCCAAAGTGGCTGCTAATTGCTGTTGGGTGGCACTTGCTTGTAGCTTTTAGTCTTCTGCAGTGGGAGTATTGTTTTGTGTATAACTTTAAAAAGGAAATTAAACTTCTTTTGTTGCAGGAGAATCTTGCAGTTGTTTATACCACATGCTGCCCTGGTCAGTACACCATATATGAACCTGTAATTAGACTGAAAGGTCAAGTTAAAACTGTACCTTCTCAAAGACCTTTCAGTTTAAAAGAAGTTCAGAGCAATGTATTGGACTCTCATCACCTGAAAACACTTCAACCTGTTGAATATAAAACTCTCCAGGGCATACTACATGAAATAGGAGGAACTGGTGCATTTGTTTTCCTCTTTGCTAGGGTAAGGAGGCTCAAGAAGGGGGGTGTGCTTGTGTTCTCCCATGTAATATTCTCCTTGGGTATGAAATCACATGTTCTGACTGCCTGGCTGTAGTCTGTATGTGACTTCTTTTTTTTCTGTGATCTCACACAGGTTGCATTAGAATTGTAATTAGGTTTGAAATTTATTACATTTTGAATAATATTGCTGTTATGTAAGATATGCTGTTACATTCTGCTATAGATATGGGGCTTGCCAATGTCAAAAGATTGTTTTTTTAGGGGCATTGTATATCATTACATATCTTTAACACTTTCAGTGGAGGTTATTCACAACATGAGTATGATTAAAGGTAAAACTACATAGTGTGTAATAAATTATGAGAGCTTTTTTGAGAGAAATATTCAGCCATTTCTAAAGGCTTATTCTGTCTAAGGATAATTGTGATTTAAAAATATTAAGGCCATGAGCCTTAAGTTAGTTACTATTTAC
This sequence comes from Pogoniulus pusillus, assembly GCF_015220805.1. Classification (NCBI taxonomy): domain Eukaryota; kingdom Metazoa; phylum Chordata; class Aves; order Piciformes; family Lybiidae; genus Pogoniulus; species Pogoniulus pusillus. Next base: position 17,103,477 of record NC_087281.1, on the reverse strand, counting down.
CCATGACCTTTACATGGAGAGGCTAATATTTGTGCTAGGAGTTTTTGAAGAACTACAGTTAATTCAAAATACTAATGTATTGATAAGCCTAAAACTTGTTTGGTTTGTATGTCTCTGGCAATAGTAGTGTTCTGAAAGGTGTGTGGACTAGAGACAGTCCAGTGTACAGGCTTCTGGTTATGAAGACACTGCCTGCTGTAATTTTAACATTGCTTGTGAGATCTGAGGAGAAAATCCTAATTCATGTGACTGTATCATGTAAATTTGTGCTAAGTGCATGCTACAGATCATGCTGTAGACTCTTTACATCAGTAAAACAAGCAAACAATAGAACAGCTGTCAGAAAACACAAGTATACATGTTAATTCTGCTGCACTCAGTTATACACCAGTGCACAGTAAGGGAACATATAGAAACTGAAATTCCAGTAATAGGAGATTTCCTTCTTGTACATTTTAGGTAAAAATACCATTTGCCTTTCTTTAATTCAAGGATTTTAGGAAGGAAAGAGTAAAGAACCATCTATGGTCTTCATATATCAAATTGCTTCTCTTTAAAGCCAAAATAAAACTTGTATTGCTTGATGCTTACAGGTAGAGATAGTCTAGATCCTCAGGGACCTTAATTTAAAGCTCCCTTAAACATTACAGGAAACATACTTTTCCAAGGCAGACAATAGAGTTGATTAGTACCAGTGGTTTATGTACATCATGAACTTAGAATCATAGAATCAACCAGGTTGGAAGAGACCTCAAGATCATTGGACACTGGAATGGGCTGCCTGGGGAGGTGGTGGAGTCGTCGTCCCTGGGGCAGTTCAAGGCAAGGTTGGATGTGGCACTTGGTGCCATGGTCTAGCCTTGGGCACTGTGGTAAAGGGTTGGACTTGATGATCTGTGAGGTCTCTTCCAACCTTGGTGATACTGTGATACTGTGATACTGTGATCATCCAGTCCAGCACTAAACTTCTGACTTGGTAGTATAGGAACAGTAAATTGGTATCTTCCACTTAGAGTTTACTTGTAACAGCTTTGTAGTTTTCTTCTTACAAAGGGATTCCTGTAATTGAACTTTTATTTTCTTAGCACAGTAGAAATTATAATTACACAGTTTGGCAAAATTTAGGTTATGTACATAATCTAATCTCTAATTTATTAAAACAGTCTGAAATTGAAACTTCTGCTTTAAGACTGTAACAAACTATTTTTAAGGCTTTTCTTTTCCTAAGTGTATCTCTGTAAACTGTTTTATTGAATTTTCCTTTTCTTCAGGTTGTAGAGATTAGCAGCTGTGAAGACACTCAGACTTTAGCATTACAGCTTATACTGTCTTTAACAAAATACAATCAACAGAGAATACAGGAGATGAGCAACTGTAATGGTTATTCTATGATTCATCGAGTGTTGATCAAACCAAAATGCATTGTTGGATTTTGCATGCTAAAGGTAATACTCTTTTTAAAACTGATATTTTTGTTTCAAGTTAACATAAATTTAGATAGTTGTCTGTAATTTTAGTTCTGTGTTTAAAGCTGCCTTCAGAAAGGCAGAAAAGCTATTTGGAGCACATTTGGTCTAAGTATTTTGCCTTGAACTACAAATTCTTGATAGGCAAGGGAGAAAAAGGAAAAGTTGAAAGACCCTCATTTCATGGAGCAAGTTTGTTTCTCTGAGAGGAAGATCTTAAAGTAAGCTTAAACTTCTAAGCAAGTAGTAAAAATAGCAGAGTGCACTTGAAAATCTTTTCCAAAAACTTTTGCACTGGTATTATGAGAATGACTCAGCTCAAATTCTTCCTGTGTGCTTACTAAACTCAGTGACTATTTGAGGTTGACTAGATAGATATCTATGCCTCTCTAAAGATTTTTTTGATAGGACAACTGTACTACCTTGAGCATATCATACTCAAAATAATCTTCCTCTTCCTTTTAAGACTCTCCTTGAAGGGTGCTGCAGTGATGAGATTCTGTATGTAAATGAAAATGGGCAATTCATGCTTGACACAGATTCTACTGCAGTTATCCAAGATGTCCAGTTGTTAGAAAAGCTGCTGCTTGACTGGAAGATTTGGTCTAAAGCAAAGGTAACAACTTTCATGTTGGATTTTCAGTTGAATAGTAAAATGTTTTATTTTTTAGAAATTGATAAAGTATGAACTCTGAAAATAATGTTTCCAGTTAGAGGTCAGTAATTAGCTGCTAGTAGCATCAAGCTGCCATTATATACAGGTAGCCTTAGTGTCTGAGATTCTGTAAATATACATAAAGGATTTGTTCGTTGAATGGATTATTTTTTTCATGGGAACTTGTTAAGTCTGAGGAAGATTTTCTTCCTTTGGGCATTGAACTGTTGAAAATAACTGTCCAGTGTTACAAAACTCATTTCAGGTAAGAAGTAATGTTTTGGAGAGGAGATAAATAATAAAAAATATGCTTCATTTTACATAAGTGTAACTTTTTTTCTGATGGTTTCTACATCTGACCTGACTATTTGCAGTCATTTAGTGTTTTCCTTAAAATTTTAAACTAACTTGTTTATGGTCCTAAGGAGTTTGGGTTTTTTTCATTATTAACATGTAACCTCAGAAATATAGTTGTGAAGCCTCGTTCCTGTTTTGCTTTGTTTTACAGCAAGGTGTTTGGGAAACACTGTTAGCAGCTCTAGAAATCCTTATCAGAGCTAACCATCCGCAGCAGATGTTTAACATAAAACAGCTACTGAAAGCTCAAGTGGTACATCACTTCCTGTTAACTTGCCAGGTTCTGCAGGTAACTTGATTTTGAATCCCTGTGTTGTGTTTGGCAAATACTCAGTTTTCCCTATAGGATTTAGTCTCTTCCCCCACCCCAAACAAAATTACTTCAGTAGATGTTGTCCTCTGTGCTTTCAGACCCCTTTCATCTTCAGCAGGAATTGCTGCTGTTAATAGTTTCCTACTGGATGCTCTATTTGCTGATGGACAGAAGGAACAAGTGATTTTAGCCATCTGGCACTATCTGAAAGCCTAGGCACTAGGTTACTTGTGTGATCCATATGTGGGTAGAAACTGAAATGAATGCACTGTGACCCTTTTATGTAAGACCTGAAAAACAAGTTCAGGCTTTCAATACTGAAGAACAGATACTGTGCAAATAGCAAAACCTGTCAGTTTATCTCATTAGAGCTGTGAGGGCAGCTTCAGCCATTTGATAATGCACTTCTTGGGAACATTATTTCAGAATAGTTTCATGCTTGTAGTATGCATGTTTGTGACAATAGGTGTTGCTTTTACATTCATTTTTTAGGGGGGGAGGTTTCACTTGAATACGGATGATTTGCCATTGGAATGGGCTGCCCAGGGAGGTGGTGGAGTCACCATCTCTGGAGGTGTGCAAGAAAAGCCTGGATGAGGCACTTAGTGCCATGGTCTAGCTGACTGGACAGAGTTGGGTGATGGGTTGGACTGGAGATGTTGGATGTCTCTTCCAACCTGGTTGATTCTATGATCTCAAGTCAGACTGGCATAGTTAATTTTCTAAAAGTAAATTGCACAACATCTGCAATATTTGGTCTGTGCTTGAATTGAGTGTGCCGGACTGGAGTAACATTGAATGGATACAATAGCTCCTCTCAGTACAGGCTTGACTACTCTGTTTTGTTTTTTTTCTTGTTTGTTCTACTACAGCATGACAGTTTGGGAAAAAAAATAGTAAAAATAGAAACTATTTCTGTCAAATCAGAAATACAAATAACTTAGAGTTGCACTGCTCTTTCTTTCTAGGAGCATAAAGAAGGGCACTTCGCATCCCTGCCTCAAGAGGTTTGCAGGTCATTTGTGAAAATAATTGAAGAAGTACTTGGATCTCCTCCAGACCTGGAATTGCTGACACTGATCTTCAATTTCCTCCTAGCAGTTCACCCACCCACTAATACCTATGTTTGTCACAATCCTACCAATTTCTACTTCTCTCTGCACATAGGTACATATGTCACATTTAACAAGAAGTAACCTTAGTAATTTAGTTACAAATTAATATTAAAACCCCCTCTTCTACTCTTGTAAATTCTGTTAATGTAGTTTTGGTATATTGCAATAACTAGATAGAAATTGTTGAACTATTGAGATTTGGTAAAGTAAAAGTAGTTTACAGTGTTGAGAGACATTACAGTTAGACTTTGTTTGCTTGGCTTACTTGGAGAGCTTTGTTCTATCTACAGCCATAGATAATCTCTATTTAAAGCTTGCTGCTGCTGAGCGAAATACATAACCGTAGCTGCCTGTATGGACATGTTTGCTTACAGGCAAACCTTAGAGAAAAATGCCTACCTTACCTGTAAGTGAAGCTTCTTCAGAAGTGTGTATGTTATCCTGTCACTTTCTTGTTCCCTGTTACTGAATTACTAGAAAAACTAAAGTCCTCAGAAGCACTATTAGCAAATGGTCAGATGCCCGTTGCCAAGCACCATCAGTGCATTTCTTGCAAGTTACTGAAAGTACCTATGTGTTTTGAGGAGTGCAGCTCTAGGACAACTGTCTTTGTTTGTGCACTAGATGATCACCTTGGCAAAGTCAGTGCTATGAGCTTTAAATGGTTTTTTTCTAGCTCTTCTGAAAAATGATAAACTGGTAGGTGTATAGTTCATGCTTTGTACATACAACCTTAGCCATAACTCATGAACATGGAAAGCATCATCAAAGTGTGAAATGTTTTCTTTTTTTGCAGATCAGTTGCAATGTCCATACAGCTTATCTGTATCTGTCCTCTAATACCATCAGATATAAAATTCCTCATAAGAGTAGAATGCACTTTTTGGTACTTCAAGCCTTATTAGGTGAATTTGGGAACAATCGCCTGTTTTCAACATGGCAAAAAGTCCAAGTTACTACTGCTTGTATTCCTGAAGGGAAGGACCATCTTTAAATATAAATGCTTCAGAACATCATAATATTTTCAGTGTTCTGAAGTAAGTTTTAAAGATACGTCACTTAAAATTGTTCACAAGTGCTTTCCTCATGTGCTTCTGAGTCGAGTGTTTCTCATTAGCCTCCTGCCATCAGCTTGAAACGTAACTTGAATTCTATGAGTCTAAATATGTCAAGAATGCAGGCTTAAACTTTTATAAAAGTTTTTTTCCTTTTCTAGATGGCAAAATTTTTCAAGAGAAGGTTGAATCACTTAAATACCTGAGAAATTCTAGCACTGGTGGGAAGTCGGTAGACAGCTCTGCATTTGTGATTACAACTCCGACTGGATTTACAGCTTTACCACTGGAAGGTAAAAGAATGCTGGAAAAACAAAGACCTTAAGACACAGACACAGTCCTTTTGGCAGCTGAATAGAGTGATGCAAAGTGTTATTTTCCCACAGACGTTTCTTACAAATCTCCCCCTGCCCCTTGGAGCTTGATCCCTAAACAGCAGAGTAAGAAGGGTGGAATTGGACATGCTATCTTAATTGCTCCTTATGCTCAAGTTGGGATGAATTTCCACTCTGATGGCTGAGGCAGTGAAGTGGACAAGATAGCTTAACAATGGCATTTGCTGACAGACATGCTAGAGATGTATGAGAATGCCCAGTTAAGGTGATAGTTCAAATAGGGTAGCTGCTTGTGGTTCAATGTCTATACATTAAAATGATGTTTTTCTTCATTTGTGCAGACTTTTAAAGATCCATCTAAAAATAGCTTTGATGTATTGACATTTAATTATGCTGCAGATACACTGTTCCTGCATGATAGAAGATACGAAAGTATATCTTATAAAGAACAGTTTAGATACCTTAATTATATAAGTTAAAATTGTGTAGTCTTCTAGAAACAGTCTCGTTATATAGTATTCTAAACAAGTCAAGGATTATCACAGTATCATCAGGGTTGGAAATGATCTGTGAGGTCTCTTCCAATCAGTTTTGAATTCCTCTGCTATAGATGCTGAAATGCTGTGAAATTGTTAGTTCAAACTGGTAACTTTCAGCTGATGTGCTCTAAGTGTGAAGTGTTTTGAATCGTTATTGAATCAAATTTTTGATCATACTGTTTAAACAGGCAGTCAACAAATACCACCTGCAAGACAAAAATCTGAAACTTAAAGGCTTAGGCAGAAGTTATATAAGGAGATGGGCAGTAAGAAATGAAATGTAAATAAAAATGTGTAATCTAAACAAGCTAACCAATATATACAAAATTGGGGTGAAAACCAATTACTGTGATCTATGGTTGAGCTGCTGTATATTTCAGACCATGTATGACTTGGCTATATTCTGTGTATTGGCAGTGTACTTCCATTTACAATTAACATCTTGTTCCTACTCTGCTTAGGAAAGGCAAATTGATTCTTCAATCACTGCTTCAGTTGAAACAGTGTTAGTTCAAGTACCTTTTAGGGTAGCAGTGATATGAAGAGCAGATCACAATACTAAACTGTTTATGGATTGCTCTAGAAAAATAAGATTTCACACATACTTTTTTCTATCAAGAGTATAGAACTGTTCTTTATTAAAGATGAATCATGTATGTCAGGAATAGAATTATATAATGGTTTAGGTTGGAAGATCATCCAGTTCCAACCACCTGCCATAGGCAGGGACACCTCCCACTAGAACAGGTTGCTCAAGGCCCCATCTGACCTGCCCTTTAACACCTCTAGGGAGGGAGCATCCACAACCCACTTAACATAATATTTTGTGAAAACAGATATTTGAGTATTGTGGTTCTGAATTTGAATTTCTAAATTGAGATAAATATTTTAAATTACATACTCATTAGGTAAATTGCTACCTGCATGTGGGTTTGCAGTTTACTTTTCTACTTGCTAATATGTGTGCAAGTATGGCTGTAAGATGGTTGTAGCTATATGGGTTCTTTCTGTTGTCTGAATGCCAGCTTGGTATGACTATGTTTGCACATGTGTAGGTGTGTATATATTTATTTTATACATATCTCATTAAAAAATAACTATTCCTGGTGCATTGTCATTGCATTAGTACTAACTGGCACATAGTTCTCAAAATACTTCTGAAAGAACAAAGTCTCCTTTTCCTGGACTAGCAGAAGGCTTCTTCTACCAATCTAGTATACAGATGCTTTCCCTCTTGAAAGTCTGTTTTATGTAAGACATCTGTAATGTGCTGTGGAAGTTTGACTCTTCAGGTCAAAAGCTGTGCATGAAAGGAAGCCCTGTTAAATAAGATATGCAGTGCTTTGTTATACATCTGAAGTACATGCAAAAGGGTTGGTGAACAGTATTTCAATATTCACTCAAGGTAGATTGGGCCTCTTATGTAAATGTGCCAAGTAGAACAATCAAATCTACCTGACCATGCATTGAGCAAGATGGTTGGGATAGTCAATCTCTAGAGGTGCTTTCCAGTGATTTTTATGATTCTGTACAAATTCCTGCTCAGGGTTACTTGAGGGCATCATAATGTAAATCAAGACACTCCAATATGGTTACAGAAATTATTTTGCATTTTCTGTCTGTCAGGTTTGTGACTTGCTAAATATATGTATGCATGATAGTTTATTACCTCCTAGTGGACCTAATCTGAACTACTGCAGGTGTTGAATCAGTTTTGCTGCAAAATTAGCTTGGGTCATCACCGTGTTGAATGTATGTGGAGTGTAACATTGAGGGAAAAACTTGTTTCTAGTGTGAAAGGAGTACTAAAGATATCCTTATTTCTCTAGGAAACGTTTCCAAGGGTACTGTGCAGAAGATAACTTTTCAGATGCCTAAAAGGCTTTGCAAAAGTTTACCAACATCTCCTACTTCCTCACCCAAAATTCATCGAAGGAAATTAAGTGAAAGAATAGGAACAAGTGTTGATGACCTGCAACTTATTGACAAGCCTGACTCCCTTGATCTCCAGGGTAGAACTGGCTTCACAGGAAGTTCTGAAACCATGAGGAGAGTACAAGAAGAGACGTTTCTTAGCAGTTGTGAGTCAGCAAAAACAGTTTGTGACTCAGAGTTAACATCTGCTGAAACATTTGAAGAAATTGCAAAAGAAGAGTTATCTGAAAATGCACTTGAGTGTAAGAAAGCAGATGTAGACCTGAAATGTAGTGAAGGTGGTGGTGCTGCACCTGAGCCATCGCTGCGTCGTCCAGACAACCTGAAAGGAGTGCCTTCGTTTCAGAAGAGTCAGAGTAATTTTGCAGGGCTGGGCTTGGCGTTTTCCATTCATGGGGGATCATCTGTCATTGCTCGCTGGCCAAGCTTTGCTGACAAGAATGTACTTCCTGAAGACTCAGAGAATCTTGCTTTTTCTTCAGCTGATGAGAAGCCTCAAAAAACATTTGAAAGCCCTGATGACAGGTAAACTGATAAATAAAATAATCTAGCTAAGTATGAGCTTCAATTTCAGTTCTTCATCCTGATTGCTATTCTACAAGAATTGGAAGTCTGAAAATTAAGTTGTCTTTGGCTGTCATAAAGTTGCTATGGTAGCTCACAAATTATATCACAAGCAAGTAGATCTGGTCAGATTGTTTGGTAATTTGGCATCCACAAGCAATGGTTAATGAAGAGTGATAATAGCATTGGAGAAATACTTGCCAGATGTCCTCTTTCTTCCACCCCCAAAATATGCTAACAATTATGCAATTCTTTTTTAATGTTTCCTTGTTTAGACAAACTGCACTAAATTCTTCTGTTTTCAGACATACAGAGGACTGTCTTGTGCTTATCTGTTGTGGATTATATGACCTTTTGCGTGGAGTTCTTCTAATCCTACCAGACAGCATGCTAGAAGATGTGATGGACAAACTTATCCAACCTGATTATCTTATAGTTCTTGTGAACCACCCATCTCCTCTTATACAACAAGGAGTCATTAAAGTAAGGCTGTAGAAAGTGTTTTAAGCTAAAAAGCTATGAGCTGGCATAGTTAACACATGGGAAACATGAAGTATTGGTAATGGTTTTTATTTTGCTTTCTTCAGTCTTCTAGGTTTACTTCTGAGTTTTAAGATGTTTCCACTCCCTCAGACTGTTAAAAGAACCACCAAACATCACCACACAAATGTAGAACCTTTCAGTGGATAAATACAGTCTGTGATCTAACACACAGATCTAAGAGCATATGATAGCATTATTGATATTGTGATGGTTTGGGCGTTCCCTGCCCCCTCACACTTTAAAAATCACTCAGACTAGACTCAGCTGGCTCTGAAAATTGAATGAAGCTTTTATATTTTTTATTTTTTATTTTTATATTTATGATTACTTATATTTTTATTTTTTATTTTATATTGTGTCTTAGCACAATATACAAGCAGATAGTTACAGTACATACTGTTGTATACAGAGATATACAAGGTAAAATGTAATAAGGAAACACAACAGCGCTCCCAGAAACCTGAGTCCCCAGGAGGGGCTCCCAACCACCCTTCCACCTTCTCCCACCCCTCTCTACCTTCCCCCTGGCATTGCCTTGTGCCCAAGGAAGAATGGAGGGTCAGCCAAGGGGAGTTAGGAAGCAGGTGGATTAATCAGGTTAGGTTAGAGAGAGAGAAATGCAGCTCAAAGTCCAGGCAGTGACCGAATGTCTTATCTACGTTTGGATTCTTGCTCTTATGCATCTCAGCAAGCCTATGAGTGAAGCAAACATCACCATTGTTTCTCTTTCACAGTCTGCAATCTAGTTCTTCTCACCAAAACATTCTAGACAGCTTCAAACTAGCACAGTTATAAACAGATAAGCATGCATAATGTTGGTATCCACATCTTCAGTGTTAAACACACAATGCACTTCAGTATGTCTGACTTTCAGTTATTCTGGGCAGCAGTTCCCACATTTGTGGCCTGAGCATGAACTTGAGGCTTGGAAATGTTTTCAGAGACAGTGTTCCTTGATGATAACATTGTGGAGATGAAAAGCTTTGTGAATCCCTGTGTTTCTGTGAAGAAAAGTGAAATGATACAGCTTCATTAACAAAATGATCCAAAAGCAAAATGATACATGCACCTGCATACACAAAGTGCAGAATTAAGCAAGTTTAAAATCAAATGTATTTAATCATTCTGATGTGTGTTTTCATCTACACCAAACTTGACTAAAAACCTGAGTCTTCACATTAAAAGGATCAAATCAGCTGTTGGATATAACAAGGGCAGTATAGAGAAGTTTCAGTACTAGAATTGGTATTTTTAATCTGAGGTGTAAAAATGTTTCAGATTTGTTCAAATCACAGGCAAGAACTTAAGGGAATTACGTTAAATGTTTAAATCTTGCATCATAATTATGCATTTATTTTTAGCTGTTGGATGCATATTTCAACAGAGCAAGGAGAGAGCAGAAGGAGAAATTCTTGAAGAATCGTGGCTTCTCCTTGCTAGCCAACCAGCTGTACCTTCACCAGGGTACTCAGGAAGTTGTAGAGTGCTTTTTGGAAATGCTCTTTGGCCGCTCTGTGAGTTTGGATGAAGAGTAAGTAATGCTCTGCTTTTACATCCTTCATCTGAATACTGGAGCCGCACGCAGTGCACTTTGCTGGAGGCAAGGATGTAATAGCTTTCTAATTCTATTCTCTTCCTAGTACTCAACAAGCATAAAGATAGTGCTTTCCAAACTGTTTTGATTGCAGCTTTAACATTTAAATGTGTTAAGGACTATCGTATGGCCCTTAAGTTGTAAGCAAATCATCTGATGGGTTCTTCTAAACCCTTGGCTCCTCTGAGGGCCTTCGAGACCTTTGCACTTCAAATGTTGATTTAACTCTTGCCGGGTTCTTTTTTATTCTGCGTGAAACTCTGATGTATATTTTTGATGTTCTCAGAAGCAGTCACTAGACTTCTGCTACTGGATTTTGGTAGGTGGTTAAGAAAAAAGTTTGATGCCACAGCTGCTTCTTTGGCTTGGCCATGAATTTAAGTTCGTATTCACAGATACATCCTTGAACCAAAGAGCCGCCTCATATTGACAGGGAGATTATCTTTAAGCAATTACTCAAGTAAATGGTATCTTTTAGTAGTAATCTGACTACTTAACAGTTGTACAGGGAGAAAATGCAGTGAAGCATAATCAGCAGCACAAAACACTTGCAAAAATCTCCTAAGTTACTGCCTCTGCAGGATTTGTAGTCAAATTACTTTTCCTGCTGGCTTACATTCATCCCCTCAAAAAATATTCCTGTTTAAATGCAAGGCTTAAATAAGGCTGCTTAGGTAGCCCCAAAGCAAAGAACTCTTGCTGCTTCAGGGCTGATTTATGGGTCTGGAAAGGAAATGATGATGTTTGGGGGCTTTTAGGATTGTGTATAATCAACATGTTATGGGCCACTAATGCTTTATCTTAATCCATAAGTAATACAAGGTCTGAAGCATTGTCCTGAGTTCTTCAATTGCAAATAGTCATCAGTAGTGGGTGTAGAATACAAAACCTGTTGTCAGTCAATATGTTGTTCTACTGATGCCAAGCTGTATCTGGTTTGATAGTGTCTGTGCTAGTTGCAATACTTACTACAGGGAAGATTGTCATATTTTTTCAATCCTTAATGGAAGCAAACCCTGTTTTGAATGAAATCTGTAATACAGACAAGCTGCTATTTATCTGAAGCTTCACATAGGCAAAAAAAATTAAGTGCCCAAAGTATATTTGGGGTGTTTATTTTGCCCTTATTTCCTGAGTAGACAGACATTGTTAGTCCAGCAAAATGTGGGAAATTGCCATCAGTGTCTCTGCCAAAATAGTAGCATGGACTAATATTGCAGTTGTATGTATTAGTTGCATATACCAGGTTGCTGTTTTAAGGATGTCACTCGTTTATGTTTATGTTAATAGATTTGATCTGGAGGATGTCAAGAATGTCGGACTGTTTAAAAAATGGTGTGTCATTCCTGTTCTGGGTCTGATAGAGAACTCTTTATATGATAATGTTCTGCTTCATAACTGCTTCTGTCTCCTGCTGCAAGTCATAAACTCATGCTCTAAAGTTGCAGACCTGCTGCTTGATAATGGTTTACTCTACGTGTTGTGTAATACACTAGCTGCTCTCAATGGACTGGAAACAAAGTGAGTATTGTATCAGTTGCTACACAACCTTAAATCTAACAAAAGTTATTGTATTTAGTTGCTTTACTTAAGTTGTCAGTGAGAATGCACATAATGTTGTTCTTAGGATTTTTCAGCTTTAATTGTATGTGTAAGTGAAATTACAGTTTAAAGTGCAAGTTTTTCACATTGTGCACTCGAGTGCACACCTAATAAAGCTCACCAGAACACTAAGATGGTCTTTCCTGTACTGCCTGTGACTTAATATTTGAAATTTTGAGTAACTTAGAAGATGTACTTAAAATTATTCTGTACTTAAAGTTACATAAGGAAGGAGAGGTGGAGATTTGTCAATTTATTTCATCAGTTGATATCCCAAAGAAATAGTTTTCATGTTTACCCCAGAATTGTTTAGTTCATCATTGCTACAAAATTATATTATTCTGAGCTTTTTTTTTTTGAGCAATGCAGGATTTTAGACCTCTTCTTATAAACCTGATAGTAATTCTGCTTTTTGCAATAAAACTCTGTTAAAATTGTAGCATTAGAATGTCTGCCAAAGATAACACTAAAGAATGTTTTTGATTACAGTTTTCTAGCCTTCAGCAGTAACATTTTTTATTATTAAGTAAAATATTAGGTAGAGTTAACAGAAGTAAAAAGGGGAATAGAAATGAGTCTTATTATGGGTTACAGTCTGCAAGAGTTGTCATGTTTCTGGTAACTACAACTTTGTTTGCAGCATTCCCTTGAATGACTACAAGTTACTTGCATGCGATATACAACAGCTGCTGGTAGCAGTTGCAATTCATGCCTGCAGCTCCTCAGGTTCTCAATATTTTCGTGTTATTGAAGACCTCATTGTGCTGCTGGGTCATCTTCAAAATAGTAAAAATGCAAGGATGCAAAGTAAGTTATCTGTTTATTTTTGGGGTCACGGGACTGGAGGACTAAATTCCATCACCACATTTTTGTTTAAGTTAGTATTCTTGCCAAGGGAGAAGGGGGAGTCTTTTGGTGGTAGAGTTTCTTTCTCTAAATGATTCTCAAAGCAGTAGTTTTCCTCAGGAGCCTGCCTTATGGTAAAGAATTGTGTACTGCCAGTTGAAACAAACAGTGGCTATAAAAGATCATTAGGGACATTTAAATGGAAATGTGCTCTGCAGTTCCATTTAGTGTGTTTCAGAATCGTCAAATCCAGTGATTTCCTCATGAGAACTGACTTGTGTACTGTCTGTATCTGTGGAATAGTGAAGTGGCTCTCTATGTGACTACTTTGGAATTGGGAGTTCTGCAGCTTTTGGCACATTTTGTGTTTTACTCTTTACAAACACCTGGTGAAATATTCTTGAAGACCTATAAAAAATGTCCTGTATCCTTTGTGTGCCTCTCCCTGTAGATATGGCAGTTGTTCTGCAGTTAAGAGTTCTTCAAGCAGCTATTGAACTAATAAAAACTACAGCAAACCAAGATGCTCAGGAGCAGGCCAGTTCAGTCCCATCATCTGCACCACATCATGCAATGTTTCAGAAGCGGAAAGGCATTGCTGGTGAGTACCAACACTGTTAATTAGAAACTGTAATTTCAGTGATACAACAAATGAGTCCTACTGCTTTGCTGTTTCTGTGGATTTGCTTCATTTGAATTTATGGGGCCGTAGAACTGCTTGAGAGCCACAAAGATGGAACATCTCTTACAAGGAGAGACTGAGGGATCTGGGGCTCTTTAGCTTGGGGATGAGGAGACTGGTGGCCTCATCAGTGTTTATGAATATGTAGAAGGTGAGTTCCAGGAGGATGGAGCCAGGCTCTTCTCGGTGATGCTCAATGACAGGGCAAAGGGCAATGAGTAGAAAGTTTCATGTAAACACGAGGAGGAATTTTTTTTTTTCCCTACGAGAGTGACAGAACACTGGAACAGGCTGCCCAGAGGAGTTGTGGAGTCTCCCTCTGGAGGTATTCAAAACGTGCCTGGATGCATTCCTGTGCCATCTGGTACATAGCATAGCAGTTGGACTAGATAATCTTTTGAGGTCCCTTCCAGCCCCTGACATTCTGTGATTCTGTGTTTTTTGTGTTGGGAGGAAGTAGGGTATTAAAATGACATCTATTTCTGTAAAAACAGGAATAAAAAAGAATTTCCAAAGAATCTGAACAAATATGCAAATTCTACCATAAATCTGATCTCGAGATGAACTTGTTTCATCATATCACTTCTTGAATTTTATACATGTACTTTCAAATAGGAAAAGGTTTGAGACAAGCTCTCCTACGAGGAGAGACTGAGGGAGTTGAAGCTGTTTAGTTTGGAGAGGAGAAGGCTCTGAGGTGACCTTATTGTGGCCTTTCAGTATCTTAAGGAGGCCTAAAAGAAAGCTGGGGAGGGACTTTTTTTAGTATGTCAGGTAGTGATAGGACATGGGGGAATGGAACAAACCTAGAAATAGGTAGATTCAGACTGGATGTTAGGAAGAAGTTCTTCACCATGAGAGTGAGACCCTGGAACGGGTTACCCAAGGAGGTGGTTGAAGTCCCATCCCTGGAGGTATTTAAGGTCAGGCAGGATGAGGCTCTAGACAGACAGATCTAGTGTGAGATATCCCTGCCCATGGCAGGGATGTTGGAACTAGATGATCTTTGTGGTCCCTTCCAACCTTGACTGATTCTATAACCACCTAGATGATAGTTAGGTTCCCTTCAATATGAATGTATTTAAAATGTTTGATTTCCTTAAATGCTGTGGACTCTTTGATGTAAGCAGTTGCTGATGAATGTTTTTTTGGCACACTTTAGTAGTATGCTGTTAATACTTTTCTACTTAAAGGCTCTAGAAAATTTTCACTTGCTCAGTCTGATGCTCTGCTGATGAAGATGCGCTCACTAGCAAGTGAGGAATTCACCATGATGATGCAGCGGAGAATGAGCCAAGAAAATCCTGTCCAAGCCACTGAGGCAGAGTTTGTACAACGGTTACAGCGGCTGACTGTTCTGGCTGTGAACAGGCTCATATACTTAGGTAGTGTTTTTTTGGTTTGTTTCTGTTTTCATGAAGCCAATGCAATGCTACATGAAAGGTGGATTCTTGCTTTTAGTGAAGTGTTTGAGAGGAAAGTAATACCATTGACACTGGTTGAGTGGCTTTAACCTTAAAGCGCCTCTCTGATTTGTCTCTCAATATTATGTAACTGACAATCTGGATACAGTTTTCATCTGAACTGAACAAGCTGTTTTAATTCTATTAATCCATCCATGTGTTAACTGCCTGAATGATTACCTGAAGACTGAAGTCTGCCAGAGGGAGCACCTGCTCTCTTAAAATGCATTAGTTTGCATGTGTCTATGAAATAGCTACATTTTTTAGCAAGACTTGATAATTTTGGGGGTTAGTTCAAATTCTGTAGGAGCAAGAAAAAATAGTAAGAAAGGCCAGTATTTGATTTAATGCCAACTGAAGTGTGCTTGGATTGCCTTGCTTGAGATGGTACTAATCCATATGTGTCTTTAAACTTTCTAGCATGTACTGAAGAGTGCCTTGATGTACTGGGCATAACAGAACACGCAAGTCAAAGCAGACTTTCAGCATCACAGGCAGATGTTCCTGAAGAGGAAAGCCAGCAAGAACTGCCTAGCAGAGGAAATCCTTTTCTTAAAGAAATGTTCAAAATGTTGGTGGAAGGAGTCAAAGTATCTATTGTAAGTAATTAGTTGTGCACACTTAAAGCATGTTTCATAGAGCTCCTATATTAGGAGGTTTTCATACATAGTCTTCTGTCCATAAATGCCTTTCTTACTGTGTCTAAATTCAGCTGTGACATTAAAAAGCTGTTTTGAGCTTCCCAGTTAGCCTGCAGTTGTAGACTAATAAATGTATATGTTCTGATTTTTACCTTAACTCTTAGCAAAATTCTGCTTCTTTAACAAGCAGACAAAGGTTAAATAGACTTCTGTGCAGTCCACAAATTTGCTTTGTCTCTTAAATCTCAAGGCTTTTGTTTGGAGCTCATACAAACTACTGTGCATCCACAGATGATGGAGAGTTTCAACAGTTTCTATCTGTAATGTATTTCAGAGTCAGGAAGGGGAATATTATTTTGTTTCATTTGTTGCCAAAGGGTTGAGAGCTGTAGCATTTGGTGGCATGGACTCCACAGGTTTTTCCAAGGGAAGACATTTATTTGCACAACTTATTTTTCTTATATACACTTCCAGTTCTATTCACGTGGCAATCTACAGATAGTCTTCAGATCACACCCTTTATTACCCATGCATGCTAATTACATTGGTTAATTACATCAGACTTACACCTGCCTTCCTTCTGTTCACACTTCCATTTATCTTATCTGTCATCTACACCTAGGTGGCAGACCATTGGTTCATACTAAACTGAGCTGAAATAAGTCATTCCCATAGAGAGCTTTCTTTTTTAGCTTACAGGTATTAGCTTGTCAACCTTTCTAAGGTGATTAGGCTTCACTTGGGTGACTTCATATGATTTTGTTGGGAAAACTTAGTGCTTCTTGCCTCTCTATTGCTCTTAGATTGTCTTTATAGAAAGCAACTCAACCTGATTTTCTTTCTAGCTCTGGAAAATTCGGTTTGTTAGGTCTATTGTCTTTCCATCGTGCCATAACTGAAGTAATTCTTAGAGATGGCAGGCTTATATGTGAGTCCAGTGCCTGTTTTTTCATCTTTTGAGGTAATCCATTCAGAAATACTGGCTAACCTAGAAGGCTAGTCATTAAAGTAAGTAAACAAAAAACCCTTTGGTTTTTAAACCCTCTGTAGCACAACTTTCACTTTCTGGATTTTTTTATATAGTCCCACTAACAGAATATCCAGTTTATCCACAAGCTGCATTCCTACTACTTGCAGATTGAGAAAAATACGCTTTAGAAGAATGAACAAACCCTTCTTTCATTTTTAGTAGAATGCCTTTTAAAATAATAATCAGTAAACTAAAATTAAGTCTGTCTTACATTTCAATTATATTAATTGTGGTTAGTTTTGCAATGTGAAAAACTTGCTAAAAGGAAACCCAAACTCTGTAATAGTAAAGAATTGTCTCTCTTAGGGCACCAGCAGAATGAGCACACCCAAGCAGCAGTGGAAGAGAATCCTCGTGTCATGTAAGGACACATTTCGTACACAACTTGGGAGGCTTCTTGTGCACAACTTGTCTCCAACAAGGGCACTGCAAGAGAGAAAGCAGGCCTTGGAGATGGTACATGAAGTAAACCATCAAGAGATTATGCGAGACTGTCTTAGCCCAAATTTGCAAGTAAGCTCAAAAGTGCTTGAGAGAAGTTTGCAGTGCTTGCATACAAGTTTTCTGTTCAAGGGTTGCAATTATTCAATTACTTAGAACTGTGTGACTCAGATTGTTCACTGCTGTTTTAACACTGTTTAATGACAAAGTTATGTCATACCAAATGCCTGTGGTTGCCCTGCAACTGCCTTTTTATCCTGAGGGTAGTTAGTTCTGTGTAAGAGGCAAGATAAGATTGTCTGGTATGCTGACTCCGTAGTACATCATCACAACATCTGTGTAGTACAGAAGCAAAAGTTGTTACTAGTTTCAAAATTAAGAGTTTTACCAAGGGAGTTAGAATTTAAGGTATCCTGAAAAGGCAGATTAGTGAAGGAATTACTCTTACCTTGCAAGTCTAACAGCAGACTTCTGAATCTTGGAAGAACTGATTGGCAGTCAAGTCATACTCTATCTTCTCCTATTTAGCCTTTATTAATTCTTCAATTTAGATTGTATGTTCTTACCTCAAGTAGCTGAACAATTTCTGCTTTTCTGGCTTGTCAGAATAATTGTTTTTTTATTGTACTCTGATAGTGCAAACCTGAGAGAGAACATTTTTTAAAGCCATGATCAGAAACTGAGGGGTAATGTTGCTGTTTGATATCTTCAGGGAATGAAAGAATGACATGAATTATGTAAGACATGCCACAGGCACTGTACACAAAGAAGAGAATGTTCTTACTTGATGAACCCATGACAGTTATGTGCTTCTGATCACACACATTATTGATTTGACCAGTAAGGAGGGAGCTGCTATACTAGCAGTTCCTTCTTTGGGTCAGTGTCATGCTGAGTACATTTGTGACCTGTCTGTTTAACTTCATTATCCGTCAGCTTTAATTTGATTAGTCAAACAAGGAGTAGCATTCTTGGCAGGCAAAATTAAGAATCTCTGACAGGTGTTTCCTGAAGTATAAACAAGGCTGAAGGAGTTGAGGTTTTGTGGAAGAAATGTAGCTTTCTTGTAAGCCATAAAAAAGTTAGAATGTACTGGGGGGGGAAGTTTTATCTAGTGCAGAATTAAATTCAGCATACTCTTTCTAGTTTTGTCAGAAGTTTACCTTTAAAATATCAATGTTTGCTGTAAATCACAGTAAGATTAATAGAAGAAATCTGTCTGGTTTGATAAGAAAAGGGAAATAAAGGTGGATGGGAGTAGGGGTAAACCTGCTCAATGTTGTATTGTGGAAATGAGAATGACCATATATCTGTTTTCTTCTCTCTTTTGTCATCCTCTAGCATGGACCTAAACTAATGCTCTACTTACATGACTTAATGCACAATCACAATGATGAAATGACCAAAGAGCAACAAACAGTAGCAGGAGACTTTGTGAATACATTGAAATGTTGTGGCTATAAATGCATTCCTCTGAGCCCACGTCCAAAACCAGACCTGATAAAAGCTTTGAAAGAGGTTTGTGAATAAAAACTACTTCAAAAGCCTCTGTATTTCTGAGACAATTGTCTGTTATATAGAGTCAGAGTTTTACTGTAAATGGCTTTTTGCCTTGCTTGGTGCATGGCTTATGCTTTTACAGGGATGCTTTCTGGGTTCTGAGTATGTCACACACACTCAGCACTTCACAGCAACTCATATATTCATGCTTCTTGGTTAAGCATATTGCTTAACCCTGGCAAAGGTGAGAATTGGTAGTAAGCTACTATGTTGCAGTGTTAGGAAAAATAATTTATATGGTTCCTTGCAAAGAAAACTAAATCTGAAAATTGTAAAACTGTAGTTACTTAAATGTCTTGATGGTTTTAAATGCTGTGAAGGTATCAACTGAGCAGCTTAGTCTTCCTTTTTTTTTTAACTAGCATGTCCTTTTAGCCTCTGCTTCCTTATTTTTTTTTTCTATCTGAAAAGTAACATGAAATTTCCATTCAGGATCAGAAGAAATATGAAATGGAAGAAGGTGTTAACAAAGCTGCTTGGGAGAAGACAATGAGTAATAATCGCCAAAAGTAAGTGCCTTCTTAATTGGGATGCCAAAACTCTGTTACAGTTACCTCTGTTTGGCACAGCCTATTGCAAAGTTGCCCATATTCTAAATCTTTTTCACTACTAAGCTTTCCTTTTTTCTCATTTTACCATCTTAGAAACAGCTTGATGTCAGGTATATGCACTTGGATGAATTGTATAATAAAGGGCATTGTGAACTTCAGAATACTGAATAATCTTTTGTATACTTGGATTTCACATGTAGTTTTACAGCTGTTGCATCTGGTCAGCCAACTCTTTTGTTGCTGTGGTCTGGGCAATTAAATGTAAGGCAGATGTCCCTGCAACTAACTGTGTTATTCAACAAATAAAGCATCTTCAGCTTAGTGTTTGAACATTTTGTGAGGTACCTGCGATTTAGTGCTGCTTGGCATAATGTAAACTTCAGTAGCCTGTGGTAGATTAAGAGGTTCTTTCTGTTTGAAGTAAAAGTCAGATCTGAGATATACACACACAGGCTGCTTTAGTGTAGGCAATTGTAGTAGCTGAAAAGGTCAATGTAGCCAGGTCTGTTCAGGTAAGAAATACAACATTGCTGTGTGTTGAACAACTTAGAGATTTGAGTATTGATAAATTACTGTTCTTACTTCAGAGTTTTGTTGTCATGAGTATTCAGTAATTAGTGAAGTATGCCAGTGCATCTGACTGGCTTAGCTTGTCTTTGACCACAACTGATAACTCTTTTGAAGGATAAGAAGCAGAAGGTATTTGAGTCTTGTGAAAATCGTTGGCGAAGTTGCTTTGCATCTGCTATAACAAGAACTGTGGATATCTACTGCTAAGCATTTTACATTGATATTTGGTGTTGCATTTTGTAAGGGTTTTGTGGTTTTGGTGTCTTGCCTTCCCTTTTCAGTGCATTTATTGAACATTTTAAACCAATTCTTTTTCAGCCTCTTTCAGCGTCTGGATACAAAATCTAAAGACATCTCTAAAGTAGCTGGAGACATCACACAAGCTGTCTCTCTGTCACAAGGAATAGAAAGGAAGAAAGTAATCCAGCACATCAGGGGCCTGTATAAGGCAGAGCTAAGTGCCAGCAGACATTGGCAGGAACTCGTTCAGCAGCTTTCCCACGATCGGTAAGTTGTTCTGTCATCTCAGTGACAAAGCAAGAGAGGGACTCAATGCCAGACATGTGTTTCTTATTCTACTTAGCATCTACATTTCATGTGCCTCTTAAGACTAGAATGACTTAGTTTTGCTATTCATCCAACGGTTAAAACATGGAATACTTGATTTATTCTTGTATTTTCCTAATTAGGTGACAATCTAAGTAGTATTTCTGTGCCTTTTTAGAGGTTTTTGTCAGCTGTGGTTTGCTGTGCCTAATAGAATGGAAAGTGTTATAAAGTTTTAACTGGGTTTGTGTCATGTTTGCAGCAACAGTTTTCAAAACTGAATGCACAGTATTTTCATTAGAATGACTTCAAGAGCAGTCTTACAGTAACAGCTTGAAAGTAGTGAGAGAGCTCATGAAAATAAACTTTGGAATTCAGTCCTTTGATACAATGGGCAATTACTTCTGAAGAAGTACTACTGTTAAACTTCTAGCTTCTGTTCTTCAGAATGAATAAGCATATGTACTACCTCTGCTGCCAAACTCTGACCTGTTTTGTGGTTTTGGTTTCTGGTTTTTGTTTTGTTTTGTTTTTTTCCAGAGCACTCTGGTTTGATCCAGTTTATTACCCAACTTCTTGGCAGCTGGATCCAACAGAGGGCCCAAACAGAGAGAGACGCCGCTTGCAGAGATGCTACCTTACTATTCCAAATAAGTACCTTCTCCCTGACAGGCAGAAACAGGAAGGTAATTATAACCTCTTCTAAGAGTATATCTGAATTGTAATGATGACTACTAGTGCATTATTTGTGTTTTTAATAGGTGTGATAAAAACTCCATTATCTTACCTATTTGAAGACAAAACACATTCTTCTCACTCTTCTACTGTAAAGGACAAAGCTGCAAGTGAGCATATAAGGTAAGATTTGATTAATACTTCTCTCCCTTCCTTACCTTTTCCCATTCCAGTGAAACAATACTTGCATACCACGTGAGATAAGAGTTGTGTAAAAAAATGATAGGCTTTTTGCTATACTCATAAGCAAAGGTCAGAGCTACAGATGTATGTTTTCTGAGTCTTAAAAAAACAATCTTATCTCTGTGACTTCAAAAATGGGTAAAAGCAAGTACTGTCAGGTGTGATACAGGAATGGAACTTCTGGAGGATAACCTTTTTGTCACTGACATACCCAGGTCAGGCAGTTATGCTACATCTGGTAGGTATTTCCATTGGTGTTCAAAAGAAGATTGTGTTTTCATCCTTTCTGCGCTTAGGATTGTTTTATTTAGCTCTGTGGTTGTGTCAGCTTACCACCTACAACAGGAACTGCCTAAAATAACTGCAGAGAACACAAATAAATCAATACAAATACACTAATGTGTGAGTTGAGAAAACTGAAGTTCTATATTCTTTCTCTTGGGATTTGAAACTTTGGAGTCGTGGTGTTGAAAAGTCTCTCTTCATCTGCAGCCTTTGAGGCTGTTAGTTGTAGGTGTGTGCAGGAAGGTACATAAATGCATAAGCAATAATACACTTGGAAATATTTCAGAGTTAATAGAAGATGTATAAGTGTTGCACCTTCTAGAGAGACTGCTGGTGAACTGCTGCTAGGTAAGTAGAATTCTCACTGCCTAGAAATATACATTTTTTTAATATAAGACTTTGCTGTATATATAAATTTGGCTAGTGTAATTTAGGGGAGTTTTGTGTTTGGTTTTTGGGTCTTTAAGCAGTTAAGCTGTTGCTTGACTTAAGGGTTATATACTTTCTATCTCAGTTTACCTTTCTTCCCCATTGTTTTCACGAGAGCTGTTCAGAATGTAATTAAGTTTAAAAGTTGCAGACCACTTGCAAAAATATGTGGAAGGATAAATTCCATCAAGTGCTGTCTTCCTCAGGTACTAGTCTTTGGTATGCTTCACTCCTGGACACTGATCATGTAACATTAAGATGCATTATGTAAATGGCATTATCATGTACTGTTTTGCAACTGTTTTTTCCTGCAGGAAAATGTGGCATGTATTTTGTTGAAGACAATGCATCAGACTCAATGGAACATTCGGTAAGAATTAAAGCAGCTTGTCCAAACTATGACCATGAGTAGCTTGTGGCTACTGCCACCAAGATTTGCCAGAATGGCTGTCCTTGTCCAGAGACCTCTAAATCTAATAAACTCAGGAGTTTGGGTTCAGTTCTTTCCTCTGATTGTGGAATCTGTGGTGACTGTGGCAAAGATGTGGGCCTGGGGCTGGGAAGTGGTGATGTGGGGATGCATGTGCACCTGCAGAGCTTGCTTTGGTTTGCACCAGAGATAACTAACCTTAGTGAAAGCTGGAGCAGTAGGAAGCACAGAAACCCACAAGTGTATGAATTGGGCTGTACTCTACAGAATCTGATTCTTGGATTTTCCAGTTATGTAGGATGTTCTAACTCCCCACATATGCTAGAGAGGACTGTCTTGGATGATACTGGAACTGAGCTAATCCTTCTGATAAGCAAAGGCTCTGATATACTAACTAAGTTTATACTGTCAAGACATTTAGAAAGAAATAACTAATATACTGCTGAAAGTTGTAAACTATTTTCAGGGAGTTCATCCTTGTATCAAATAAACACACAGTTTAAACAGTGGTTTAAGATGTTACCATCTGCCTTGCTCCTCTGTCCTTCATAGAACTGTCAGAATTAGAATTCATGGCAAAGCTGTGGTTGCTCTGGCTGTCCAGTATTATAGCTGAAGAGTATGGCATTGCTTGCTAGTGTTGCATGGGTAATGGGAGCCACTGAGGTGCATGCAATGATGTTGTGCCCACTACTTGGAAGATATAGGGGTAGCATGTGAAGAGAATCATACCATCTTAAAGACCTGATGTGGCCCTGGGCAGCCTGATCTAGTTGGAGCTGTCCCTCCTCATTGCAGCATAGTAGGACAAGATGACCTTTGAGGGTCCCTTCCAACCAGATCCAGTCTGTGATTCACTTCATGGGAGGGTGGGTTTGTTTAGAAAATCTACCATTCCAAATAACTTTATCAATTTCAAATTCTGCAGAGTTTTCATGGGGAAACTGAACCAGCATCATTTTCTTGGACCTATGAGGAAATCAAGGAAGTTCATAAGCGCTGGTGGCAATTAAGAGACAATGCTGTGGAAATATTTCTAACAAATGGCAGAACATTACTCTTGGCTTTTGATAATACAAAGGTAATAGGACATTGATGCCCAACAGTCTATCAAAGCATTTTGCTGTGTCTTCATAACATATGAATTCATGTATTAGTTGTTAAGGAGACTTGTTGCATGGACTAATTAGGTTGTGCCTAATACATTTGAAAAGCAAGACTTGTAGACAAACACAGCCATGTTGTAAAAACACATCTCTGAGGTAATGCATTAAAAAATCTTAGTGATGCTAAACACTTTTCCATTATGGCAGATATCTGGAAATTAGTAAAACGAAGAGAAACTTACTGAGTCTTGGTAGCTTGAAGCTTTTATAATCATATGATTAAATCTATGGCATTTTCTTCTAGGTCCGTGATGATGTGTACCACAACATCTTAACTAACAATTTGCCTAACCTTTTGGAATATGGAAACATTACTGCTTTGACACACCTGTGGTGCACAGGACAGATTACTAACTTTGAATATTTGACTCATTTAAACAAACATGCGGGCCGTTCCTTCAATGACCTCATGCAATATCCAGTATTTCCTTTTATACTTTCTGACTACACCAGTGAAACGCTGGACCTAAATGATCCATCAGTATATAGGTAATATGAAATGTTCAGAACTGGTTGTTTCGAAATACTTGAACTGATCACCCAGTTTAGCTTTTTAACTTTGTTCTACTAAACTGCATAGAATACATGAATAGAACTATAAACTGCATATAATACATGAATGGAACTATTCAAGGGCATTCCTCATCCACAATAACTTGGGCATTTTACAATAAGTGGCTGCTTCACCTCAGATGTTCAAATAAAATGCTGGCACTGAGTGTATATATTCAAAGAATGCTAGGAATTGGACTTTTATGTGTAGTCCACCTGTATGTTTAAATTCATGTGATTACAGATGTCCAGGCCAATTAGTGTAAACTAAATCTGAAAGGAAATAGTATTATAAATTATTTGGCCAGTTACAAATTGTATTATGTTCATTGTGAACAGATCCAAATGACTTGCCCCACCCTAATAAATTTCTGTGTGTATAGAGTGTCTGACAAAGGCATTTTGCATTTGCTTGCCTGTTGCTGTGCTGTGGAGTAGCCTGTGGATTTGAGCTTGCCTATAGAACTAAAAATGGCCTTTTTCTGAACTCTCTTGCAAAGTGCTATTAAGTTTTGCTTGTGCTTTTAATTACATTAAAAGCATTACTCTTAGTAATGCATTATTAAATGTTGTGAAGCAGTGCCTTTATAAAAATGACGAGCTGTCAGTACTACTTCTGTTACAGAAACTTGGTCAAACCAATAGCTGTGCAGTCTAAAGAGAAAGAAGATCGATATGTGGATACTTACAAGGTAATCTGGATCACATTTTTGCTTCTTGCATTTTTTCTGTGTGTAAATGATATGGAGACTTAGTTCTTTATCATGTATTGGTGGGGGGGTAAAAGAAACCACAGCTCTAGTGTTTTATGTCTATGGAATTTTCATTTTCAGTATGCTCTTGTTTCCTGGGAATTGTTTTGCAACATGATTAGAACCTTTTTGTCTTTTAGGATGTTTTAAAGGTTGTAGGAACTAGCAACATGTTGGGAAATGAATGCATCTGCATCTGGACCTTCAAACTTATGTCTGTATCGTCATGTTCTAGTAGTGCCATTATTTACAAAGACTGGGCTTTGTAGGGTTTTTTTAACTTGGCATTGAAAGGCAATGCAATGACTCTCATTTGAATTGGCTGAAGATGATACCTAAAGTCTCTTTAGACACTTCAAGTGTATTTGATTCCCAAATGCTTTTAAATTTGTGTTCTTCTAAAAGCTTTAGACTTTGTTCCTAAACAACTTAGACAAGCTCTCATTTTCATTACTGGAATGCTATGTTTGTTTTTGTTCTCCCCCTGCTACTTTTCTAGTATTTGGAAGAAGAATACCGTAAAGGAGCACGAGAGGATGATCCAATGCCCCCTGTACAACCCTATCACTATGGATCTCATTATTCCAACAGTGGGACTGTGCTTCATTTCCTAGTTAGGCTGCCACCTTTTACTAAAATGTTTTTAGCCTATCAAGGTAAGGTTATGTTTGCTTGCACTTGCCTTTCCCATCTGGACTTTGTCCCAGTGCTGCCCTATGGCATAGTTCAGCAATTAAAAATAGCTGAGTTCAGTAAAACTAAATCTGGTGTGCTTTCATGGTAGACCCATTCTGAAATTATCAAGCTAGACCATAAAGCTGTACAGCTTCTATTTATGCCTTAGTTAGTATAGAATAAAAAGGTGACCTATACTTGCAGTCCATGTGTAACATAGTAATCAAGATAGAAGACTTCTAAATGTTCTTAGCTGACTGGAGACCAGTTAACTTCTTGAAGATAGAGCTATGCAACTGCTACTGTGACCATCTAGGTAACAAATTCAGTTTCTATTTCTTTCCAGATCAAAGTTTTGACATCCCAGATAGAACTTTTCACTCTACCAATACAACCTGGAGACTCTCTTCGTATGAATCAATGACAGATGTAAAGGAACTTATCCCAGAATTTTTCTACCTTCCTGACTTTCTAGTCAACAGAGAAGGTATACTGAGATAACTATGTCCAAAGCATCTGTATGGTTGAATCTATGGCTTGAAACTGAAACCATTTATATCCATTGACTAAATATGTTAAAGTAGTAGATGTATGGGAGAAATCTGGCATGAATTTGTGGGATGTACTAAAAAAAAAGCTGTTATCTAGCTCTTAAGGGGAGGTTTTTCATAGTTATGTCAAAGGTGCAAAGGAGCTTCCCATGATCTGATTGTCCATTTGAATGAGTATGTACAGCTTGAATGTGTTGGGGAGGGATAGACTTCTTAATGGCGCTACTTTATTCAATGGCAGTCACTATGCTTAGTGGTTAGCTTTTATGGAACTCTCTATAATCTTTTTTGAAGTTGCTGTCAACTAAAATGTTGGAATGTTTACTCTCCTGTTCCAGGTTTTGATTTCGGTGTACGTCAGAATGGTGACAGAGTTAACCATGTCAATCTTCCACCCTGGGCCCGCAATGATCCTCGTCTGTTCATCTTGATTCATCGTCAGGCTTTGGAGTCTGACCATGTTTCCCAGACAATCTGTAACTGGATTGACTTAGTGTTTGGTTATAAGCAAAAAGGCAAGGCCTCCATTCAGGCTATTAACGTCTTCCATCCTGCAGTAAGTATTTGTTAAGCAGTACATTTGTTCATCGTACTTAGTAGCTTAATAAGGGAAAGTCCAATCTGACTTGCTTGGAAGACACCCAGCATGAAGCAAGATCCTTTACTCATGAAGGCTATAGCCACTTCGATGCAGAGTTGATAGGTTCTCAGAGACTGGACTGTTGTGAAAGTTAATGAATTTGTCTTTCTTCCTTTGGTACAGGCATGAGGGATGATCAACCACGGGGTTTACTTTCTGGATAGTTGTTTCAGTGGTGTTATGGATAATTGTGTTTGTGTATACTTCCATCTTACTCAAAAAAAGCCTTTCCTGTATATTGTCTTGTAGCTTTTGATAGGACAAACTCAACTACTGTAATCACAAGCTCATTGTTTATATTTTTCCTTTCATATAGATTGTGTTTTGTCCCTCTAATGGGCATTTTCTCTTCCAGTGAATTTAATTTCAAGTCTTTGCTTAACATAAAGACTTCTGGAGTTCAACTACCTGATTATAACATGGGTAGCTCTGATTGTATTCTTTAGATTTGCTCCTTACTATCAAGTTTGCTCAGACACAGTCCTGGTTTCAGATACATTCAAGTATGTTCTGCGTGTGTTTAGCATTCATTTTATAGCTGGAAGAGCTGATAAAACAGTCTTTGGCAGTGCTGCCTTTTTCAAGAGGCCATCCAAATGTTTTCTTTCCTTTTTTTTCTTTATGCTTAAGTATTGATTTAGTCAATATCTTAAATTTCAAGTATTAAATTTGTGTGACCATTGAAAAAAATTTGTAAGTGAAAAGTCCAAGGCTGCCTTCAGTGTAACTGAGGAAGTGTATGTGGTACACAATTACAGGGGCATGAAAAAGATAAGTAGAGAAAGGAAAGAATGTACTCTTCCTGAAAGATGGAAATTCTTCCTTCTCTATCCCAAACCAGAGCTTTACTGTGTTAATTAAAAAGAGGCAGAGAAAAGAAACTTTGTTTTTCGATTTTTATTATCAGCAACCCTTCTGCTTTTGCACAGATTAGTAAAGGTTTGTTAAGAAAACATCTTTGACAGAAATTAGTCATGGAATACATGTAGGAGCAGCTCACCTGATAAATCCTAGTCGTAGTTATCACAACAAAAGAAGAGGTGACAAAGTTACTAGTCTCAGTGACTCTTCAGTCAGTACAATCCTTGTGGGATGGCTTCTGGTTCAAGCCTTAACCACACCAAAGAGTTTACCTCTAAGTTTGTGTGCACACCTTGAGAAATCTTTCCCAAAGATAAATGGGACAAGCTTACTCTTGCCTGCCCTCCTTTCATTTTTTAAAATCTTGTTCTCCTCTCTAGACCTATTTTGGAATGGATGTTTCTGCTGTTGAGGATCCTGTTCAGAGAAGAGCCCTTGAAACAATGATAAAAACCTATGGGCAAACACCTCGCCAGCTCTTCCATGCAGCTCATGTTAGCAGACCTGGATCTAGGCTTATCATGGAAGGAGAACTTCCTGCTGCCATGGGACTACTGGTGCAGTTTGCTTTCAGAGAAACCAGAGAACAAACTAAAGAAATAATGTATCCAGTGAGTCTTTTTGAATTCCAGTGTAGTTTATTAACATTAATATGTGGTAGTTACTGTACCATTATCCCTATCATTGTCTTCTTAAAATTGAAGTGATTTGCCAGTGGAATGGGCTGCCCAAGGTGGTGGTTGAGTTGCTGACCCTGGAAATGTTCATGAAAAGCCTGGATGAGGCACTTAGTGCCATGGTCTAGTTGATTGGATAGGGCTGGGTGCTAGGTTGGACTGGATGATCTTGGAGGTCTCTTCCAACCTGGTTGATTCTACGATTCTAAACTTACTATCCTGAAAAAAGAAATGAAGTGGTAGTGAAATGAAATTTTGTAGTTTCACTAACACCTAAAGTGACAGTGACAGATACATCTGGTTATAGCAAATGAGTTTTGGAAAGATTTCACCTAGCCAGTTTTATACATTCAGTGAAGAATTCTGGCACTTTGTGAAAACCTGTAGTAGGTAAACATGTAATATGCTTTCTTTCATCCTCAACTTCTTGTCTGATCAACTTTATTAACTTAAGTCTGATCAACTTTATTAACTTAAGTCTGATCAACTTTATTAACTTAAAACAATTATTTTTCCCTAAAGTCCAGTGAGAAACTAAATTCTTGCATTTAAAAGAAATCCATATTTTTCACTAAACCACCTGAACTACAAGCTTATCTCAACCCTTAAAGTGTGAGACCTCCCTTAAAACTAATTGTTTAGCTGCTAACACTACAGTGCTTCTTACTTGATTGTGTTTTTAGAATGTTTTGGCAGCCTTCACCTCATAGAACTGATATGAATGAATTTCCCTTACTAATGAGATGATGCTTTCTGAAAAGTGTTTTACACCTTCTAACCTGAGCCTTATCTGTGCTTGTTTTAGAGTCCATTACCATGGATAAAAGGATTGAAGTGGGGAGAATATGTTGGTTCCCCAAGTGCCCCAGATCCTGTTGTCTGCTTTAGCCAGCCTCATGGAGAAAGGTTTGGCTCTCTCCAGGCTTTACCAACTAAAGCTATCTGTGGTTTGTCTCGCAAGTTTTGCCTTTTGATGATATATAGCAAGGAGCAAGGTATGAATTTGTGCTTATTCTGTGCATGCACTATGTGTGTGAAAAAAACTAAATCAAATACTACAGTGATTCTCCAGCAAACTTGCCACCTTTAGTCACCTTTGCTAAAGATTGTTTTATAAGTCCAGTAACAGCTTCCACAAGTGTGGTGTGCTTCCTGGAGGTTGGATTTTATGTACTTCAGAAATCTCAAAATTACATAGAAGTAGCATCTTGTAATTGATGCATTTCATTAAAGTGACTGGAGCATGAGGATGTAACTTTAGAATTTGCCAGCAGTTTCATTCCAAGAAGAGCCTAAGAACAGATCAAAAGCACATTTGGCAACAGAAAGAAAAAATAAAGGAACTATTTTTAGAGGCAAAGAATGAGGAAGTTATCAGTAAGAAGCAGAGGTAGAATCTTCTGCTTTCAGACAAATGTCTGAGAGATTCATATTGCTAATGTAGAAGCAGGTTCTCATACTCCTGGGTTGTTTGTAATGTGTGCTAGTGAAAGTTTTTTAAAAAACAAATGGCTTCACTTCCAGGCAACAAAAAAAAGTCAAATCTCCTTGAAGTTATGAAAAGTCATTTCTCTAGCTGAGTTATATTGTCAGCTTCTTCCCTTTCTCTCCATTCCCAACAGATGGAACGTTTTTTGAAAGCTTGTCTAGGCTTCAAACTCTTTGGAGAACACTGAATGCTTATGTCACCTTAAAGCTGTTCATAATACATTACAGATTAAGCTGTAGACTGACAGAAAACACAGCTGTGATCATTTGGGAGTTATGTGCACCATCCCCCACCCCCCCGCCACAAATTCACCAGACAAGACTCAGTGGGCTGGAAGTTAAGGAAGCTAAATTTACAGCTTAGCACAATTTACAAACATACACACACACACATATATATCCCCAATATACACAAATATTTACAGTTATATACAAGTTAGAAGTAATACAGAAACACAAAATCCCTCCCAAAACAGTCAGATTGCCAGAAAACTCCCGACCCAGACCTCCTCCCCCCTTCCCCCTCTTTCCCTCCATTCAGAAATAACCAGATCATCCCCATATATTTCACATGGTAAATCTGGAAACATCTGAGGTGAGATGTCAAAAAAAAGACAAGGAGATTAGAGGAAGAAGATTAGCTTGGGTTAAAGAATAAAGGCAGATGCAATCACACAGACTGCCAGAGGCAAGTGAGAACTGAAAAGTGTTTGAGAAGCAAGTGTCTTATCTTGTATTTTGACTATTTGTTTCTCTCAGCAGAGGAATGAGTGATATAGGTCACTGTTGTTTTTCACTCTTTTCACAGCTAAGGATTTAATTTCTCTCAGTAAAATATTCCAATTAGCCTCAAACCAGCACAGCCATCTTTTTGAAAGTTGGGGGGGTATTATAGCTTATAGTAAAACATGGACCTGAGATTTTTATTGTTGACTGTTGAAGTGATCATCTTGTTGGTTGTATAAGTGACACAGTATTGTATGCCTTCCTTCAGGTGTGAGAAGCATGCACAGTACTGACATTCAGTGGTCAGCTATCCTGAGCTGGGGATATGCCGATAACATTTTACGACTGAAAAGCAAGCAGAGTGAACCTCCAGTAAATTTTATACAGAGTTCTCAGTTCCATCAGGTGAAAAAAAAAACAACAGTCTCTTGGTTTTCAACTTTATTTTGCTAGTTTAATATTGCTATATATGCTGGTGGCTTGGCTTCACAGTATGTTCATGCGTCTTGAGCATGAGCATCCAAACACAATTGGGTTTCATTTCTTTGGTTCTCCTTTGGAGCGTGTCCCTTATTGATTCAATGTATCTTACTCCTGGATGTTTTCCTCTTCCAAGTTAACACCCCAAATACTAAATGTATTTGACTTTCATAGCTTTTCCCTCCTATGGAATATTGGTATGGGTTTCTAAAAGCTTATATTCTGGGCCAAGAAAAATTAATACCTGAAAAAATTCTAGATGCCTAGCATTAGAAGCAGAACTGCACTCTAGTTTAGGATTCATCTGAAAAAGATTGCCCAGAAGATTGTTTGGGAGCACTACGTAATCTTCATTACTCTCCAGCAGTTGGTGATACCTTACCAAAAATATCTTTGACTGGTAATGTGGCTGTAGATCTAGAAGTCTGCAGTAGTTCATGTCTCTCTAGCTCTGAATTCTGTACTATATGGAATTTTTCCCTTCACTTTGTTTCTTAAATAATGGCAAATATGACCTAGGGTAGGTATATTTTGACTGTTGGATTGCCTTAGCTTTAGGTATTTTACATGGCTTTTCTTAGGATAACCAAATGCTCTGGCATAGAATGATTTCTAATTTTTTTCCTGTCTTTGCCTTTCCAAGGTAACAAGTTGTGCTTGGGTGCCAGACAGTTGTCAGCTGTTCACAGGGAGTAAATCTGGTGTCATCACAGCATATATGAACAGATTCACTAGCAGCACGGTAAGTGCCATTGGTAGTATTTATATTTAAGGATTTGGCTGTACTCACAGTCTTTTTTTAAACAGGAAATGTGAGAGAATGCATTTCTGTGGTTATGTTAGATTTAGGACAATTCATAAAAAGATCAAGTTCCCCTTTGTCTATTTTTGAAGGATCCTCTTTGACATTGTTAAATAAATTTATCTCAGCCTTTTTATTTGTTATTAAGCTGCTGCACACCCTGATAGCCTGTAGTCAGCCCTCAGCATCTTGGTGTATGGAGTTGACTGTATTCAGGTAGTGCCTGGAACTGATGCTGTATGGCACAATGAAGCTCCCTACATTAAGGAGTAACTTTCTCTCAGTGAGCCTTTCAAATCCTTAACTGAAACTCTGGAATACATTCCTCAAGTAAATAACGTTTCAAATGCAGAAGGCACTTGCACTGCAAAGAACCAGCATGGAATATCTTATTGCTGTCTACAACTACCTGAGGGGTGGTTGTGGCCAGGGGGAGGTTGCTCTCTTCTCTCAGGTGGCCAGCACCAGAACGAGAGGACACAGCCTCAGGCTGCGCCAGGGGAAATTTAGGCTGGAGGTGAGGAGAAAGTTCTTCCCTGAGAGAGTCATTGGACACTGGAATGGGCTGCCCGGGGAGGTGGTGGAGTCGCTGTCCCTGGAGCTGTTCAAGGCAGGATTGGACGTGGCACTTGGTGCCATGGTCTAGCCTTGAGCTCTGTGGTAAAGGGTTGGACTTGATGATCTGTGAGGTCTCTTCCAACCCTGATAATACTGTGATACTGTGATCTTACAGTATGTATATTAACCACTAAGCCTCTTTGCTTTGTGGTATTCCTCAAGGGGAAGAGTTGTGAGGAAGGAAGAAAGGGAGAAAAATAAGATGCATGTGTTTGATGCAGGAATGAAAGATACTGAGGTATTAGTAGAAACTGCCCTGATGCTGTATGGTAATGTGTATGATAGGAAATCATAAATAACTCCCTTATCTGGTTCAGACTGAATTTCAGGGCCTCACTTTGACTTTCTCCAGCAGTAACTTCTGCTTTTCAAAGTTTGCAACTTTCTTAACAATTGATCCTGTGTGTCTACAGGGTTACTTATAGCAACAACTAAACTTAACTGACTTCTCAAATTTATCTTGAGTACGGGTATTGGTAAATGTATTTCTAGTATTGCACTCTTTGATGCTCTTGAATCACTACATTTAGCATGGGCTAGAGGAAACCTTGATATGCCCCTGCTGTGCCTGCCCAGTTTCCTGATTTCAGCAGTGACACACAGCTGGTGCTTTGGGCTGGAAATACTACAAATATACAATAATTTCTTCTTTGGTTTTCTTCTGGTTTCTGATGCTCACTTCTCAAGCTTAGTGGCACTTGGAGTAGAGTTTGAAGCCTGCAAGCTTCTGTCAGTTGAATCTTAAGACAGGTACCTTAATTGCTGCCCAGCATAGTGAACCTTTAAATAACCTGTACAGAGATTTGGAGTCCAGTTAAATTTTGTTGAGATAGTAAAACACAAACACGATATTCTTGCTTTCTGCAGAGCTTTTAAAACTCTAGTGTGGGGCTATGATTCTTAAGTTCCCTGCATTTCCTAGATACAAGGGTTTGTTTTTTTTTTCCCAGCTGCACAGATGTTGTCTTTGAGACTCTCTGATGAATTTTTCAGCAGTGACACTTTTACATGCCCCAGGCAGACTGACCTTATGCCAATTTTTGTAGCTTCTGTTGAGTCAGTTACCCAAGTTAGGGCTGTAGGGAATGCAAATGTGCTTCCTAGCATCTGTTCTGTATGTATCTTGTCAGCTGTTTGGTGATAAAGTGAACAGTTTGTTTTAATGCTGTATTTGAAACATGAATATTTTGCCTTGTTTCACATTTATGTAAAGTCAGTGCATAGAAAACAGATACCATGTTGTTGGCATGCTGTCAGAATTAAATGCCTCCATGTTGTACTTCAGATGTGCTGTTTTTCCTAGCCTTGATTTAAGATGGTCAGAGCGCTGAAATTACTTCTTCAAAGATGTGATCTGTCTTGAAAAATAAGTTATACCATTGTGAAAACTTCAGCCAAGCATTTCTGACTGTAAAAATTACTCCAGCCTTCACTTGCTGTGTACTAGATTTCTTAGAAACAGAAAGAGCACTGTAATGATTTGAGTAAAACTAGGCAATAATTATAAATTTCCCACTCAAGGGCTGTAGGTGATCATTTGGAGTAGCCAATAGAATGAACTGCTTTAGAAGGTAGATGGATACCTGCATGATTTGCCATTGGATTGGGCTGCCCAAGGAGGTGGTGGAGTCGCTGTCCCTGGAGGTGTTAATAAAAGACTGGATGAGGCACTTTGTGCCATGGTCTAGTTGATTGGACAGGGCTGGGTGCTAGGTTGGACTGGATGAGCTTGGAGGTCTCTTCCAACCTGGTTGATTCTATGATTTTTCACATCTACATACTGCTTTAGTGGCTGTCATTTAAAAGCAAGTGGGAAGTAAAAAGAGGAAGGTGATATTATCATCATGTGGTGATTATTTCATGGCATATTAGACCAGAATACAGTTGGTGCTGAAGTTCTAGTTTGCCTTATTACAATAACACAGTGAACAATCAATAAACCACTGCTATTAATGCTATTAAGAGAGGCTATTAAAGGTGAATCCTACTTTCAGTTCAAGTGTCAAAATGCAATACAGCAGTAAATGCTTAAAGGGGATGGGGGAAGCATTGTTAAAAGGCTTACCAAATCAGGTCTTGAGGAAATTGGAAGTCTTGCACGTTGCTGTTATGGAAAAAAATTGGTATCATTTTTCTCTGTACTGAGCAAGGATTAAAGAAGGATCTACCATCTGTGTGAGATGCCACACTGCTCTGAGAATGACAACTGGATACAAGTGTGTCTGTCTTGGATGAGATGTTTAGCAGCAAGAGCGAAGTAGAAGGTCTTCCTGTCACCAAAAAGCTTATTGACATTTGCAATATTACATAGAGTATATTGTCCTTTTTAGTGCAGGAAAGCATGTAAACTTTTGACAAAGAATTAAACATGCATATTTTTATCTTACCTATTTCTACTTCCAAACTTTTGGTAGACCTGCTATATATATACCTTGTTCCCTCATACAAAAAGACAGACAACATGCTCTGACAATGAGGAACTAAGCAGAAAATCTTTCCTTTCCTTTTACAAAGATTATTCTAATCTCTGTAGAGCAAGTTGTCTTAGTTAAAGCATCAGTGTCTCATTAAGCAGCTCTTCTGACTTAGTAGTTTTCAAGACTTGAACCACTTCAAGTATCATTTACTGTTAAATTTGTTGCTTTCATTTTTATTCAGCATTTTCTATATTTAAACTTCCTGCATATTTTTCTGACTTGTATCACCGAAAGACTTGGCATGAAGTTGAGGAATTCCCACTGATTTATTGTACACAGTGATTACTGCTGAGCAGAGTTTCCCTTCTGTGTTTCCAAGTGCTTCTTCTAGATGCTAAAATATTGAGGACTGTCAGTTTGCTGTCATGTGGGAACAGCAGTCTTGGAGAAAACAAATTGGCTGATTTCAGGATGTGTAACTGAGACACAAGTACAAAGCTCCTCTTCTTCAAAATGTTTGCTTAGACTAAAGGACTGAAAGCAAAAAGTTGAACATTAACAATGTGCATGGCTTATTGCATTATAAAGCATTAAATGTAGTAAGCAATAACAACACTGCTAAACTGATGACATTAAAAGCAATGGGAACTATTTATTGGAATCTGGAACCTAAAGTTCATGTTTCACCTTGCTGTTTTTCAGCCTTCAGAGATAGAAATGGAGTCTCAAGTCCATCTGTGCGGTCACACAGCAGAAATAACAAGCTTGTTTGTGTGTAAACCATATAGCATAATGATAAGTGTCAGCAAAGATGGAACCTGCATCATATGGGATTTGAACAGGTACTATTATATATGTAATAGGTACAAATATTTTCCAGTGGCTTTCTTTTAAATACTTGTTTTCCAACTTTAAGGTATCTATACATAACCTTTTAAAGTTGTCTGAATTTGAACATGAGCCAGCAGTGTGCCCAGGTAGCCAAGAGAGCCAGTGGCATCCTGGCCTGGATCGAGAGCAGCGTGGCCAGTAGGATGAGGGAGGTGATTCTTCCCATGTACTCAACCCTGGTCAGGTCACACCTTGAGCACTGTGTCCAGTTCTGGGCCCCTCAATTCAAGAGAGATGTTGAGATACTGGAACGTGTCCAGAGAAGGGTGACAAAGCTGGTGAGGGGCCTGGAACACAAACCCTATGAGGAGAGGCTGAGGGAGCTGGGGTTGTTTAGCCTGGAGAAGAGGAGGCTCAGGGGTGACCTCACTGCTGTCTACAACTACCTGAAGGGAGGCTGTAGCCAGGTGGGGGTTGGTCTCTTCTCCCAGGCAACCAGCAATAGAACAAGGGGACAGAGTCTCAAGTTGTGCCGGGGAAAGTACAGGCTGCATATTAGGAGGAAGTTCTTGCCAGAGAGAGTGATTGCCATTGGAATGGGCTGCCCAGGGAGGTGGTGGAGGCACCGTCCCTGGAGGTGGTCAAGAAAAGACTGGATGAGGCACTTAGTGCCATGGTCTGGATTGGACAGGGCTGAGTGATAGGTTGGACTGGATGATCTTGGAGATCTCTTCCAACCTGGTTGATTTTATGTTCCATATATATCTTAATGTAACGTCAAACCCTTACTGTTTTTGGTGTTTGTTTTTTTTTTTTTCCATGAAGGGTGCTGAAGTTCCAGAATGAATATGGAGAATACCATCATTATGCAAAATGTTAATGAAATCAATATAACTCTTAAATAGTTTCCTCCAGAACCTTTTCTGTTTGAGTCTGAACTTTAAACTTACTCTATTTTTTTCAGGCTGTGCTATGTCCAGAGCCTGGCTGGGCACAAGAGTCCTGTTACTGCAGTTTCAGCTAGTGAAACAACTGGTGATATTGCAACAGTCTGTGATTCAGGTATATTGGCAGTCAAGAAAGGTGTTTTGATCTGCAAACCAAATCAGTCGTG
Source organism: Pogoniulus pusillus (assembly GCF_015220805.1). Taxonomy (NCBI): domain Eukaryota; kingdom Metazoa; phylum Chordata; class Aves; order Piciformes; family Lybiidae; genus Pogoniulus; species Pogoniulus pusillus. Next base: position 17,066,662 of record NC_087281.1, on the reverse strand, counting down.
AGACTTGCTATTAAACTAGTTACTGAGTACACGCTGATAATCTGAGTGTGTTTGGTCAATGTTCTTACCTGGTAATATAAACGGTTCTATGGAAGCAATTAGGCAGATGTTTGAGTGAAGTGTAGAGGTGTAAAAGCTAATAGCTTGGATCTCTTGATAAAAAGACTTGAGCTTTCATCTGGTTCCCGAGAGACTGAAATTCTGTGAAGCTGGCTGCTTTCATTTTAACAGAAATTTGTTGAAGCTGCAGTGCTTCAGGGGAGTACAGTGTATTACAGGGCAACAGAATTTTTGTTGCTGGCTCTAGCACTTCAAATGCTTCCATATTCCCCAGGAGGCTAACCAATCCTCCTCAATTTTAACTTTAAAGCAAATTTTGGTACTGTCTTGTTTTCCGCATTAGTGATGTTTCTGCATGAGACCATAGAGACCTATTTGAGCAGTGGGTTTTGGAGCATTTCAGAATGCTCTGAAGTACTCAAAAGGGGCAGACTGTGTGCCACAAAACTATGTATTGGTAAAGCAAGGCCAAGTCAGTCCTCAACACCTTTTGCTGTCTATAAGAATACCTACATATATTGTGTCAACTTGAGACTGGGGTGCAGGGAATAGGCTCTATCTAAATGACAGGGTCTGTTTCAAGGAGACATAGAATAAGAAGTAAGAGAGCTTAACTTTGCACGTGTTGTTAGAAGATGGTTATGGACCAAATCCATACTTTAGGCCAATTTTCTTTCTCTTTTGCCTTGAATAAATTAGGTCTTGCATACTAAAGTATCGTTTAGCCATCTTTTCTTGTAGTTCTCCATAGGCTGAACTGAGACTAATTCTGTTCCAAGTCTGGAAGTAGAGAAGAAAAATCACACTCAAAAAGCAAAATAGCACAGCCTATAATATTAGAAGGGGAAGTCATTCTGGCAGTTTCAGAAATGTAATATTTAGGTTTTACACTGACAAGGAGACTTGCACTTTTTAGTTCAAAAGAACTGTTGTGTTCTTGGTGAGGATTGAGTTTTAAAGCAGTAGCTGGGTTATCAGTTACTTGGTAGAATCTTATAATCCTAGATAATTAAGTAAGGTTAACTGTGCTTGCTACTTAAAATATTTTGCTTTAAATGCAAGCCAGAGTACAATAACTATCTGTTTAAAGTAGATAGTATGAGTTCCCTCTTAGTGCTTCCCTGTTAGTGCATGAAAATGGTTATTGAAGAGTAAATTCTTATGGAAATTTCTAAGTATAATGTCCCATAGCATTGTGTGTCTTCTAAATCGCTGCAGTGGCTTGGTGGTTTGTGTGTTCTGTCACAAAAGGAGGGAAGAAGTAATTGTTTCCTGGGGCACACATCACTCAATTATTTTAGCCTCTTGATCTTTCAAGAGCTGAAACTCCTTAGCACAGAAAGATTCTATTGCATAGCTGTGGTCTAGGTTTGTTTTAATGCTCCCATACTGTGTTCTGTTACAGTTGGAGGGGGTAGTGATTTGAGGCTCTGGACAGTTAATGGTGATCTCGTGGGACATGTGCACTGCAGGGAAAGTATTTGCTCTGTTGCTTTCTCTAACCAGCCTGAAGGAGTGTCTGTCAACGTGATTGCAGGGGGGCTGGAAAATGGAGTTGTAAGGTAAGTATTTCAATATTTTTATTTACTGAAAGGTAAATAAGGTAGGCTCACAGTTTGAGAGCTTATAGCCAAACAGGCTGAGATTTGGTCTTACAGAAGGTGGAGCAACTGTTATTTAGTTTCCAATCTTAGTAGTTGGTAAATAGGTTATGTTTATCACAGAAATATTTGTAAAATTAAATGTGAAGCAAAATGCCTTTTTTCTTTCAGACTGTGGAGTACGTGGGACTTGAAACCAGTACGAGAAATAACATTTTCTAAGTCAGCCAAACCTATTGTAAGGTAAAAAGATTTGAAGTACACAATAAATGAATTTTTCTTTTTGGGAGGTGGGGAAACACAAACAGAAACAAACAGGAAAACCTTCACCAAACACACAAGCAAAGAAAAGAAAACAAAAAGAAAAAAACAACCACCAAATTCAGTGTTGAATGTGGATTTGACATGAGAACAGGAGGCAAACACCCATGTCTAAAAACAGAAATGCAATCCTACTAATTATTCATGAAAGCAAAATGAGCACAAGAGTACTGTGTTTGGAATGACAGTAATAACTAGATTCTGCTGCTGGCAGGTAGAAATTAGCAGGGTTCCCTTGAAGTAAAAAGTAGCTGCTTCTCTTAGGTTTAATATTTTTCCCCAGAGTCTGTGAGAAAAGATCATGAGATAATCTTGGCCTTGTCAGAATCAAATAGGTTTTCCCTCCCTCAGAAATAAACGACAACACTTTATTTTCCCTGACTTGCTTTCTGATGCTGGAGGGAAACTGTGGAGAAGGAAGTAAAAGGGAATTCAAACCAGGAGCTTTCAGGCTCCTCTGGAGTGCTTGCCTAATGTTCTGAATCCCTATGATGATTTATGTAAGCAGCATTATTCTCATGCCATCTCAATTCTGTGTTTTGAAAACAGTCAAAGGATGGAGTCTTTCATATCCCCAGTGATACAGTAGTCTGCACAGAGGTGTTGCGGTTATGACAAGATTTAATCGTGATGTTAGCATAGTAACAAATGACTCTGCCAAAATAGAATGTAATGTCCAGGCCACTGATCACCATTTTTAGAACTGAAAAATGTTGTCTGATAGCAGGTGTTGTCTCTAACTCCTTTAAGAAACAGATTTCCCAAAGCTTCTGAGACAGAAAATGGATGCTGAGGTCAGCTAATATTATCCATGATATGGCTGAAGGGCTTTACTACTGTTAAAACTCAAGAAATACCTGGCAGGATGTAAGGGTGGTGGATTTAGTTTCTGCCATTGTTAGCAAGCAAGTTCAGAGGGCACTGAGTTGTGTTGCTGGAAAGTCTTCCTTTCAGAAGGGGCAGCTCATGCTGGTACTGGTCCTACCCTTTTCTTGGAAGCAGCAGGAAATGAGTACTCAAGTGCACAGCATGTCAAAGTGCTGGACAAAGCTCTAGCTCAGCCTCTTTTGTTACAAAAACGAGTGAGCAGGTATATGCAAACACATGACTGTTCATGTACTCACTGGGGCTCACCAGAGAGCTGATCTTTGTCAGTTAGGCCCTTACAGGGTTTGAATGCTTTCTAGCATTTGAAATAGCTAAATCCAATATCGTTGTTGTCTTCTTTTTCAGCCTTACATTTTCCTGTGATGGTCATCACTTGTTCACAGCTAATAGTGACGGAAATGTTATAGCTTGGTGTCGTAAGGACCAGCAGCGCCTGAAGTTACCCATGTTCTATTCATTCCTTAGCAGCTATGCAGCTGGGTGACTACTGTTTTTGCTGCTAACTTATGTCTCTGATGCACTTTAAATCCAAAATAGATTACAAAATCTTTAACTGGATTTTTAAGTAGTTTGAATGTCTCTAGAATGTCTGAATAGATTTCCTTTCCCGCTTTTTATTTTAAAGAGCAATTTAAGGTGGTTGTAAAATTGTATATGTGCATGCAGAAACTTGAAGCATATACAGGTCATATACTCCAGTACCAGCCAAGTGACTCATAGATGCTCTACCATACAGGTCAAAATGCTGCAATAGAAAACATTCTTTTCAAAAACACTTTTTGGGCTGAAATATTTTTTTAGACAGATGGATCATGCTTCTCCCCCCTTCTTGTGTTGTAAACTATCAGCAGCACGAAGTTCTGTAAATATGTACTGAAATGTCAGCATATGTATATCTGATGCATTGAGCATGAAACAGCTCTGGGATAAGCCACCCAAAACTTCAAAATCCAAGACCACTTAAAATTGCTTTTTTTGAGAAGCAAAGAACTTAGTAGGTGCTTTTTGCACCATTTTATGGTATCGCAATGCTAAAAACTGAATTTGTTATCTATCTTTATATTTGTAACTTTAGCCATCTATGTACTACAAGCCTTTACAACAGGCAAAAATGGAACATTTGTCTGTGGTTGAACACATCCTGGCATCGTGAAGCAAATTAGATCATGTTTCAGTTTTGTTTTCAATGTGGTGTTAACTCTCTAACTTTGTAGCATCTAGCTGTTGCAATTTTGTGGCGGAATAAATGTTCCATACACACACCCCTTATCTTCCAGAGCACTAAGAAGTTGATAAAGAGAGTGCAGATATTCTCATCTTCTAGTGGCATTGATGTTCAATACACTGTGAAATGCTAGAATCTAACTGCTTGAATAATCAATGTTTATAGGCATCAGATGATTTTGAAGAGTTTGCACAGGTATGCTTTGTAAATTGTTATTTATTCCTAGATGCTATTTTGAAGGGGGGGAGAAATCAAGCCTCCATTGGGAAAGGCTTACATTCAGATTCTTAGACCAGGTTTAAAAATTAACATTTCAGGTGATGGTTTTGAAAACCTCTAGCCTGACACCATCAATGAGTGCCTACTAGTCATGTGAATGGTCAAAAAAGGATGCTACACAAGCAAAATGCAGTGACATTTTTCTTCTAAATGGCTTTACCTTTTCATCTTGGATGTGTCCTGCCATACAGACAAAGTGCTGTGTTTTCTCATATTTAAGGTTCATCTGCCTTCAGAACACTGTATACAAAACAGTAATGTTGTGATGAAGCTGACACACTCACAAGAAATCTTCATACCTCTTTGGAAAACTATAAGCAGTTTTCCAAAATTCTTGAAGCTTCCTGATTGGAGAACTTTCCAAACTAGAAAACCTTTAAAAAATATGCTCATATCTCATGACACAAAGGCTGATCTTTGGTTAAATTAAGCAGGTAGCTACATACTGTATGACTTTCAAATTGTATATATTGTAGCAGCATTGTATGGGATGGCTTTAGTCATATTTTCATTGTCCAAATGTTAATGTAAGTTCCAAATACAACCTGAAAGCTTCCTGGCTCATGTGGATGTGCTTTGAGAGACAGAAGAAAAATATTGTGGGTTTGGGGTGCTTTTGTGCTCCCTGGCTTAAGGTATTGCCCAAAAAGTCTTATTTTTATAAAGTAGAATTCCACTTGTTACAAACCAATATGCAAAGTTGCTGGCCTTGTAAAGAGTGCAATATTATATTTTTATGTAAAAGATTTTTTGAGGCAAGGAATATTTATTCAGCTTAACATTCTGGAACTACTAAAATGTTACAGTAGTATCTGTGCATGATGTACTGAAACTTCATGTAAATGTCACATTCCACACTACCTTTGTATATACATTGTCACATTGTTAGATAATAAACAAATCTTTGTACCAAACTGGGAAGATTATAAACATGTGTTCAACTTAATTTCACCTCTCTTCTTTTAGAGATCTTGTATGCTTTGCTCCAGATGATTTTCTCCTGGCCTGTTGAATCAAGAAGTGAGGAAGTTGTGTTTATGGACTACACCAGGTGGCTGTCAAACTGAAAGGGGTGGAAGCATAAAGTCAAAAGTGGGAAACCCTAGGCATACTGCTCTCCACATGTCCTCCTTTCACATAGGATGTGAGACTACAGTTGCCTCCTCACTGAAATCAAGGCAAGTGACAGGTCAAGATTGTGAGAAATGAACTCACTCTAAAATTTAAGTAGAAGAGGTTTATTATAAAATAAAACAGTGTTGGGTGCATAGCAAATAACAAAATTGTTAGAGGCAAACCTAACAGCAGATGATAATGCTTATACAGGATAAGGACTAGATAACATTGGCTTAGCTTGATACGTGTTCATGAGTATTCTTTTACATTTCTTTTAAGCACTACTCCTGCCCCCACCCCTTAGTCCTTTTGATCAAAACAACAGTGCTCTTCTTTACAAGGTGATCTTTGAGTGTCAGAGAGGCCTCCTGGCTCCTCCTGATGCTCACTGCAGCACCGTCATCTTCTGCCACCTCCTAACGCCACTCTCTACCTTGTTATTTTACTGATTAAGTCTTACAAAGACTTTACTGTGCAAAAGCTAAAGCTCCAGATCTCACACTTCTGTGTGCTGGGAGCAGGGTAGAAGGGCGATAAATGTATGTCTCTGCAGAGGGAATAACCACCTTACCGGGGTAGCAAACCAGTGAAGTTGTGGTGATGCCCACTTGGTAACTACTGGGGCGAATACATTTTCCAGTTAAAAGCAGTAGTTGGCACTTTATTCACTGCTCACCTTCATGGCTGACTTTCAAATTTGTAATGGAGAAGTAAGTATAAAAATGGAAGTATTATAAATAATTGATACCGAAAAATCAGTCTCTTGTGGCATACTCGCTTTGGCAAGGGGAGTAAAGCTGAGTGCTCCTCTTTCAGCAGTGGCTCCTTCGCACCTAGAGGTCTCCTTGTTTTCCTTCCGCCTCCACTTGTCTGGCGTGAGGAAGGGATCGGCACCGTGGGCTCCTTCTCTCGGTCGCCGTTGCGCACAGGCGGTGCCGGTTGCAGGGTCCGCTGGAGCTGGGGAAGCAGGTGGCTGCCGCAGTAAGAGGAACGCTGCCGCCAGGAGCCGCCGCCCGGCCCGGGGGCGGCTGAGGCGCGAGGCGTCCCTCACGGGCCGGCGCGAGCCGCGCGGCGGGAGGCGCGAGGGCGGCGGCAGCCGTTGGCCGCGCGCCGCGCCACGTGCCGCCGGCGGGCGGGGCTGCCCAGAGCCTCCTTCCTTGCCCGCCGCTGTGCGGTGAGTGCTGCGCCTCTGGCCGGCAGGCGGGAGCCGGTGGCGGTGCCGGGATGAGCGCCGTTGAAGCGGCAGCGGGTGCGCGCACCGCAACGCACCCCGGGTCAGGGTGGCTGTGGCCGGGACGTTAGCCCGGCGGGCGGGCCGGTAGCGACGCCTCTGCAGCGGGGTTTTCTCCGTATCTGCGACGGCTCCGGTGTCCTGGGAAACTCGCGGCTGCTTCCGCCCGCTCGCGGCGACACTCCCGCTCGGCCGCTGGCTCGCCTCGCCGCCGGTCCCGTCAGCCGCTGGTAAACAGCGGCGCGCTCATACGCCGGTGGCCACGCGGTGTGAAGCTGCCTGATCATTCGCCGAAGTCGGTGTGGGGCTTTGGCACTCGTTGCTGTTGGCTTCGAGGGGATCGCCTTCCTCCGGAACACCTGCTTCGAGCCCAGGTATCCCTTCTCGCGGGTGGCTTATTAATCCTTCTTCAGCAGGCTGCTGTGGAGGGGCGAGAAAATGCCTTCTTGCTGACTGGTCTGCACTGTGGGAACAGTAACTCTCACTGCCCGGCTGCTGCTGGCCATGGCTTTTGATGTGCCGTGCTGTGGACTGCTGCACAGCAAAACAAGTAAGGTAGCACGGTGAGACAGAAAGCTCAGAGCAGTAACTTCAAACATGTTACTGGCCTGCAGGTAAAGAAGTACCGAGATTCTCAGAGGCATTCTGTCTATTTTTTAATGTTAGAATTCAGTTCAAACACACTTTAAATGAAATTTATGTGGGATAATCAAACTTCTGTATCTGTTTCTCTAAGAAGTCACAACTGTTAAGTCAGAAAGTAAGTAGGAATCATGTTTCTGGCTCGGACTTTCTGGGTCTCTTATGGCTTGCTGGACTGTATGTGCACTTAACCTGTATATTGATGATAAATATACTGCATACAAAGGTTGTCCTTGTATAATGTCACACTGGTTGAGCCATCCTCAGATTTTTAGATGTGGAGAAGCAAAATGATATTCTTTGATAAAAAGATTTGGACACGGTGGCAAGAATTTTTGGAACTTAACAGTTGGAGTAGGTATAGTACATGATGAAAACTGAACTGTAGGTTGGCCTGTTTTGGATTTACATGTTCAGTTATTTTTGAGGTCACTACAAGTATGGAATGAAAATGATACTGTTTCCTTATCATGAGCAATAGTCTTGCCTTTAATCATTTCTTCTCGTATCACTAAGCTTCTCCTTAGTGGATGGGGTTTAAAACTCTGGTAGTTTTCTGTTGTTTCTTTTTGCAGCCATGGGATACAGAAAGCAAAAGGATTCCTCTGTTTACAATGCTACATCAGGTGTGGTAAATCTCCGAGTAAGAGTTGAGATAGCAGGGGCAGTTGTTCCTGTCCCCTTTATGCCTTGCAGCCAGTAATCTTAGCTCAGATAGCTACTGCTCTTAGTGCAAGAGTATTTCTTAAGTTTCTCTTCCCTCCAGAGCAGCTGAAGAAGTTTTGAATTTTTAATTATTTTTTTACTTGCACCTGAAATTCCTTTGATATGCTTGTTTGACATCAAACGTCTGTGAGCTTGTCAGTTTTGCTGTTTATATTTGAGATGTGCTGACAAATGGATAATGAAATGTGGGGGTATTTTCACAACTTAGAGCTTGACTTGCAGGTCATTATCCAGCGATGATTTTTGCTCGTGTTTCTGGAAGCTAATTTTGTGATTGGGTTGAGCTTTTGTACTGTGCAAGCTTGTGTGGAAGGTGTTCTTCAGAGTTGTGAGTCTCAGGTTCTAATTTAGTAACTTCAGGACCATCACTTTAAATTGCTGAAGTAAAACAGATGTCAACAACTGAGCTTAGGGGATTTTAGACTGAGTTCCACAGATCACTCTTTTGTTACAGCATTTTGAGGTATGGAAGTGGAGCAGAAAAATTGCAGTGCAGCTTTTCATCCCTCTTGCTTGTAGAAATCTGGATTGAAGAGCTTGGAAAATGTATTTTGCTTCTATATCACTTAAACTTTCAGATTTTTTTTCCTGCATTTGACTAATGTATGTTTATAAAGTTTGGTAAATGGAGGTTTCACTTCTTAACCCTGTGCAAGGTCAAGCTGTACCTGCACATATTTATGCAACTTCTTGGGTTACCATAAGATAAGTTGGCCTTTGAAGTGCTGTTGGGTACAGTCTAATCTACCCTGAAAACAAATAAAGAAAAGTTGCTCTTCATGAGTATTTTTATGAGCCTGGGACATTACGATCATTGGTACAAATGATTTTCTGCACCCAGAAAAAGGGTGTAGCAGGCAGAGAGGCTGTCACTGCCCAGTGCTTTAGGAAATGGCTGTGCCAGTCAGCAGAAACTACTTGGCTGAAAAAGGCTGGGTAGGTGCTGTCACTATTTTATTATCATGCGATCAGCCTTCCCATTAAAGAGAGTCACAGACACTAGCTCACTGCTCTGCATAAAAATACATTGATAAATGAGCTCCTATGCATCAGTAATGTGTAAATTGCATGTAGTCTGATCGTTGTTACCGTCATGATGATGGTTATCAGGACCTCTGTTTCAACCTAACTTAATAGGGGGCTGCTGGAAACATAACTACTAGGAATGAGATTAGCAAACACATCTAAATAATTTCTGCTTCAAGTCTTATTAGGTAATTTAAATGATAGAAGTTACTCCTTTTGAGCATCAAAATAAGCTTGGCCAGCAGGTTGAGGGAGGTCATTCTCCTCATCTGGCTGGAGAACAGCCCTGAGGAAAGGGACCTGGGGGTCTGGGTTGATGAAAAGCTCAACATGAGCTGGCAGTGTGCACATGCAGTCCAGCACACAGTTGCTGTCTGGACTGTGTCAAGAGAAGCGTGGCCAGCAGGGCCAGGGAGGCAATTCTTCCTCTTTACTCGGCTCTCATCAGACCCAAGATGGGAAAGACATCAAACTGTTGGAGCCGGTCCAGAGGAGGGCCACAAAGATGATCAGAGGGCTGGAGCACCTCTGCTCTGAGGACAGGCTATGAGAGTTGGGGCTCTTCAGCCTGGAGAAGAGAAGGCTTCAAGGAGACCTTATAGTGGCCTTCCAGTATGTGAAGGGGGCCTACAGGAAGGCTGGGGAGGGACTAGTTAAAAGGTCTTGTAATGACAGGACAAGGGGTAACAGGTTTAAATTTGAAAAGGGGAGATTTAAACTAGATGTTAGAAAGGGTTCTTTCCAGTGAGGGTGGTGAGACACTGGCACAGGTTGCCCAGGGAGGCTGTGGCTGCTCCCTCTCTGGAGGTGTTCAAGGCCAGGTTGGATGAGGCCTTGAGCAACCTGTTCTAGTGGGAGGTGTCCCTGCCTGTGGCAGGGGGTTGGAACTGGATGATCCTTGAGGTCCCTTCCAACCTAAACCATTCTATGATTCTATCTACTCCACACACTGGTAAGTCCCCACTTGGAGTATGGTGTGCCTGTCTGGAGTTCTCAGCACAAGGAGGACATGGACCTGTTGGAGCAGATCCAGAGGAGGGCCTGGAACACCTTTCCTGTGAGGACAGGCTGAGAGAGTTAGGATTGTTCAGCCTAGAGAAGAGAAGGCTTCAGGGAGATCTTATTGGAGCCTTTCAATTCTTAAAGGCAAGGTATGAGAAAGATGGGGACAATCTTTTTGGTAGGTCTTTTGTCACAGAACAGGGGTAATGTTTTTAAACTAAAATATTTAGACTAGATATAAGAAATAAGCTGTATTATGGTAAGGGTGAAACATGGAAGCAGGTTGCCCAGAGGAGTGCTAGATGCCTGCCACCCCTGGAAACATTCAAGGTCAGGTTGGACAGGGCTTGATCTCATTAGTGGTGGCCTTGCTTGTTGCAGGGGGTTTGGACTAGATGATATTTAAAGGTCCCTTCCAACCAAGTTTATTCTATGATTCTATCATTCTATGACCCTGCAGGCCACCCCCTGCAGATACAGTACAAAGCTAATCCTGCCTTCTTGAAGGCCTTGAGAGTACTTGACTGTTTAAAATGCTGTCTTAGGAGAGCAAGTTGGAGCCATTTGCCAGGTTACAGCCTCAAAGGAGACATGGCAAGAGATCTCACAGGAGGATATTTGAGGAAGATGACTTCCTTGCATTCCAGGGAATGCTTGTTCAGGGAGAATGTGTAATAGATTCTCTGACTAAAGTTTATTTTTTCTCCAGCACTGTATTTCTAAATAACAATATTATTTCACTAAAGAACATTAAGGTTATTAAATAGTAGTACAGATCCTAAAGAGAGCAGAAATAGGTCACAACCAAAGCATTGTTTTCAAAGAGGAATAGGTATTCGCAGCCTGGTTTGAAATGGAGTACAATTCTCATTGTCCACATTACTGCCTTAGCAGATGTGCAAGTATGTACTGTATTTGCAAAGAGTGAAAGAAGGCAAAGAAGTGAAATGTGTAACAGCAGAAACCTGTCTTAGAATGTTCTGGAACCAGGCCTGTCTATATGAAAAATACAGAAGTATTGAAATGGATTCTAAATGTTTTCAGAAATATGGTAGTTAGATATTTAAGGAGCAGGATTTTGAACAGGACAAATATTTGTGCTTCAGAGTATAAACAAATCTCTTACTCCAGATAAGTGGGAATTTTCTCCAGTGGCTGAAGCACCTAGTGCCAGGCTCTTAAAACAAGTTTTTTTTTCTGTGAAGCCTCTTGTTCTGTTTGTTTTCTGATACATTGGGCCAGTTCACCAGAGAAGAATGCCACATATTTTTCTTACTCCTGTCTGCTGTTTCAGAATATAGGTAAGGACATACTGTGTTTGTGACACTGTTTTTGAAACTCTAAAAAAAAAACCTAAAGGCATTTTTGTGCCTAATGACCTTTTCACAACTTCCTTATGATTTTAACTCTTATTCAGTAGGTACTTGAAAACTAGCTATGAATACTAGAAAAGATGTTCTTGCCAGCCTTGATGCTGTCAGTGACAGTGCAAATTGTCTAGCTGGAATGTTTACAGCTTTTATGGTTTGAACAAATTAATCACCAGAAAAGCTTGGGTGATCTGGGATTCTCTGTACTGTTCATGAAGTTTCAGTTGCTTAATTCAGTTTAAGTGTATTATTTAAAATTAGATTTCTAATTTGCCTCTGGATTTGAGTGTGGCAAATGTAGAAATGGCTCTGTGATTTGATTTAGTTTTGAGGTTTTTTTGGCTTTGTCATTCTAACTGTGGACACAATAACAAAATTTACATGAGTCATATTTCTAGGGATATCTTTATGTAAAAATCAAAGACAAAAAGTGTTTATTCTTGTCTTTAGGAATAGGTCAAAATTTAAAAACTGAGGGGTTGAGTTGAACAAAAAGTCCAGATAGGAGTTGTTTTTCAGAACCTCCTGCTCTTGTGAATGCCTTTTATCCTTTACGCTTGTTCACTGCAAGTCAGAACACGTCTGGAAATTGTTTGGAGCCTGTTGGTTGCTTGTGGGTTTTTGTACAGTACATGACATTTTAGAAAAGCCACTTCCTCCACATGTATATAATCCTGTCCCTTGTGGGGATTATCAGTTAAAAGATTGTAAACAAAGACCAAGACAAAAGTAAAAAAGCCGTGTTCTGACACGATTTTAGTTAGTCAGAGGGTGTGCAAGCGGGAGACTTGTGTTCCTTTCAAATGACACGCACGTACACAAAACCTTTTATTTGTCTTGGCATATATGAAAGCTCTTGCTTGATTTGGCAGAATTAATATTTTAAGGTAGCATTTCCACTGCCTACACTTCAAGTGCAGAACAAGTTCAGTTTGTTTTTTCAAATTAGTGTTGAGCATGGGCCACTATTGTATTTGTTTTCCACCATCCCGTTCTACAGCACAGGTTACCAGTTTTGTGAAGGAGAAGAAACAGCTGTCTTTGCCTTGCCTTGAACATCTGCATTTTTTCAAAATCAAAGGGATTGGAAAGTTACTCCTTCATCCTTTTTGTGCCCTGGACTGTGAACTTCTATTGCCTCTAACATGCTTAACACGTGGTATATAAATTTCTTTAATTTTGGGTTGTTTTTTTTTTACAAAAGCATTTCCTACATCCTACCAAATTTCTGGTTTGTATTTTGTGCTCCAGGAATTTGATCAGGTAAGCTACTGAGGTTCAAGAAACAAAATTTCTAGAAACATTAATTTTGAAAGACTTGAGCCTAAAATTTCAGGAACAATACAGAATGCCTACTTTGTGTGTTTTATTCTGCATCACATCTGCTTCTCACACCCTACATCGTTTGCATTGTCTAACTTTGGTTTCTAACACTCTGTACTAGACTAACGATGCTTCAGGTGGCACTTGTGGCATACCAGATATACAGGATCATAGACCAATGTTTTGGCTGATCAAAACTTCAGCACCTACCTTGTTAGGTAATCTAGGACCTATCTAGGTCCTCTGTGTCTTATTTTTATCTCTTCTTTACAAATGGCCTTAGCCCAGCTTCTACTAGTTTCAAATTATCAAGTGTTGTGTTAGACAAGCAGTGCATATATGTTGTAAGTTTATTCAAGGTTTGAATGGAATCGTCTTAACTGATCTGGTAACAATGCTGAGAACTGCATGATAATGAGTCAATGTGCCCTTAAGACCTCAGGGAGGGAGTAGCAGTACAAGAAAACCAAACACTGACAAGCCTTAACTAGATGTCCTTTCCCAAGAGCTGCAGATCTTTACAATAATAATGCATTTACAATAATAATTCCTGTGCTGTAGAGTATATTGTGCTGGGTTTCAGTCATCTTTAGACTTCACTGGGGATGGATAAGCAAAAAGTTAGAAACCATTGCATTATTTCTTCTGAATTCCTTACTTTCTAAACTCCTTAAATATGTACTCAGAACTTTGACTCCTTCTGATGCTTGGTGAGTGCAGCATGGCATTAACTGTGCACATTTCCAAACTTGTTTGGATATTACTAGGTGTAACTGGGATATTGAATCAAACCGTGTAATGGCTGCAAGGTCTGGTTGTGACAGCTGCTCTGCTTTGGCAGTATGAACCAGGGCAACCATTTTACTCTGAGATAATTGCCACATACTCTTCATTTGTGTGTGGTTTGCAGAAATGACATTGAATACTGGCAGTGGAGGATGCAAATATCTGATGCAATAAGATGCTGTTGAACAAGAGAACAGAAATAAGTGGTGTCTGGTTTGTTTTGTGGCCTGCAGCCTGGCAATGTCAATGTTGGATTTCAGGTAGCTGTCATCTCACTGACGGCTCTGTCTGCTACTTATACTTGTAAATTGTCTCAACTTTGTCTCTTTTAGGGAAAACAAAATGAAGGAACTAGTGTCAAACAGTACAACCAATATATCTCAAGCCAGAAAAGCTGTGGAGCAATTAAAAATGGAAGCATACATGGATAGAATGAAGGTAAACTTAGACTTATTGTTGATATTTTGAATTCACTCACTTGTATGTGGTACAGTCTCCCTTTAATATTGCAGAAAGAGATTATCAACTGCAATAAAAAATTCTATAAAACAATATTCAATACTGTGAGTTAGTTACATGCTAACTGCTTGATTCTAGTGAAGCAATTTCGAAGGACAAGCTTCTAGTCTGATTCTATACTGCCTTTTACATCTGTCAAATGTGGTATTTTGTGAAATATTTTAATGGTCTGGCAGATCCACAGGTGCTCTTCTTTGTCACATATAGGTGCATAAAAGTGCAGATAAGGTTTCTTGATGCTTCCTGAAGGACTGGAGTAAGTCTTTAAGATATTACTTTTGACTAATGATAAGACAAGCTAAATTGCTTTGACTTGTTTTGGTTTAGCATAGATGTCATTGCACACCCACACAAAAAAGTATGATTGCAACATTTAGTTATGATTTTTCACTCTTGATAGTCTGTTGTATGTGACTTTTTGGGTTTTTCATGCCTGTGTGGATTAAATATTTTAACTAGAGGCACTATTAAATAGAAATACTCAACATTTTTAACCAGAAAAGCTTGTGGATTATTCTTACCTGTCATTCTGCCTTCTATTAGGCTAAAATTCTGTGAATAAATCAAGTATCTAAAACTTTCTGTTAAGTTACTAGTTTTTAGGAAAGCAATGCTCATCTCATTTGCATGCGTTCTTTCTTCCTTTAAAACAGGGAATAATTATTTGGAGTTTAGAGATGGAAAAACTAGGAAAAGGAGCCCATTTAAATAAGCCATTTTCATGCAAACAGCTGTAACTGAATTGTTACAAACTCAGTAAGACAGTTTAGAAATATTGTATATTAAATTCTTCATGTAGTCTTAAAGTCTCTTTGTCCAGTCTGCACTGGAATTCTGTCTGTAGTCTGCATGAGCAATAGCTGTAAAGTTGAGAAGCAAAGATAATGCTTTATCAGAGTTATCCCTAGAATAAAGCACTACTTCATCTTCTCTTTGCAAGTAGAAAAGCAAGGACTGTTCTGACATTTGAGATCCTTGGTGTATTAGTTATTTAATTTTCTTTTTTTCATAAGAAGGTAGAAAATATTCCTGAGTTCTGAATAGTATTAAGAGATAAGCAGTGGGATTGCCAGTAAACATGTGTGAATCTCTTTGTTTTAGATATAAAGGATAAGCAGAGTGGGTGTTGTAGCAAGGATGGTAATTAGTCACAATCCATGACAAGACAGATGACATAGTAATTGCAACATTTTGCCCTGTCATTGAAGCTTATAATTATTAGTGCAGCTATTGGGATTATATTCTTACTTTGGATGTTTTTATCACCTTTGTTATCCTGAAATATGATGGCAAAATTCCAGAGTCCTCCTAAGAATAAGTTGAGAGTTGAACGGCTCAGATTTTTTTGTTGAGTTGGGTTGGGTTTTGTTATTTTGTGTGTGTGTGTGTGTGTGTGTGTGGTTTAGTGTTTGTTTGTTTCCTGTTGGTAATTTGACAACCAGATGTCTTTTTTACAGAACAAAACCAGTTGTATAAAATGTGAAGTTGCTGTGATACTTGCACACTCCATCCCCTCGATGCACTTTAAAAGATTTTCTTTTAAATTAAAATTTAACTTTCTCTTAGAATTCATCGTTCAGGCTGGAATCTGAGAGTTGTTTTTTTCTCAGCCACTTCTGCAGTATGTATACATGACTTTGAATCTGCAGACCAAGCTATATTGCATAAGAGACCTGAAATGATAAATGCTTGCTTTATTTGACTATTCAAATTACATATGCTTATTTTAGTCCTTAATAAAAGCTGTTATGAAACTGTCCAGCAGCATTCATCTGTAAATAAATCGAAGTAAAAGTCATGGTAGAGTGACCTTCATTTAACTTTCTGCATGACACAAAGAGGATGGTCAGTAGGTTACTTTGTATAGTAACAGACCACAGTGTGGGCTAGGAGGCATCCTCTGCATGCTGACATTGCCTAAAGCTGCCGTCTCTGCTGTAACCTTAATGCGATGCTCAATGCAGAGGTCTTATGCTGCTGTTGTTCTGAATAATAACATTGAGCAGGAAACTTGCTGGAGGCAACATTGTATTTTGCTCTTTTTCTGGCCATAGCTCTGACTTTGCCAACACTGCTCACAGCGCAGGGGAACCAATGCTTTCATTGCTTCTGGAATGGGATCAGCAGGCTTAGCTCCCCTTAGTAAAAGGTCAGAATTCTACTGCACAAGAGCGAGCTACTTTCAGTTTAAGTGAAAAAATGGCCATAATTCAGTTTTATAACTACTGTAATATCAACGGGAGGCTTTCTCCTCCCCCGACCTTGTTGCAGGTTTAGTTTCTACTAAATTGTGCTATGGTTTGTCTAAAAGCAAACAAATCTGCGATTTAAGCACTATGACTTTGAAGAAAGTGCTTGCTCTGCTTCATGATATTCCTAACTGCATTAAAGGACAAGTTAGACAAAAGTGTTGTTGTGCTTTTACTAGTGAAAATCCTTTTTCTTATTACATGATTTCAAAGCATAGTAATATGTGGTGAAGTAGAAAGTTATAATTAGTGAGTTTATCCCTTCTGAGAATGGTGATTGCAATTGTACTTCTTTTTCATGCAATAGAAAGCAACACACCTGAGCTTACCCATACATAGACCAAACAAGATAGTTATGGAAAAAATTTGGCTGTTGAAGTCCAGTGTTGGCTTTCTGCTCCTATAGAGTCAGTCTACTAAAAATATGTTAATTCATTCATAAAATGCTCCTATTCATAAGCCTAGTAATTGAAGATGGAATGTGCTGGACATCTTTAATGAACACTGTCTCTGGGATGCAGATAATTAGAATAGCTCTCCATTAGGTTTTATGTCAGTAATGTGTATTATGACATAGCACTGAAAATGTCATAGAACTTTTTGTGTGTACCTGTGGCTTTGACTTTGGCTCACTATTTGAATTCACCTGAAAGGACATTGTAGCCAGGTGGGGAGTGGACACTTCTCCCAGGCAACCAGCAATAGAGCAAGGGGACAGAGTCTCAAGTTGTGCCAGGGTAGGTCTAGGCTGGATGTTAGGAGGAAGTTCTTCACAGAGAGAGTGATTTCCCATTGGAATGGGCTGCCCAGGGAGGTGGTGGAGGCACCGTCCCTGGAGGTGTTCAAGCAAAACCTGGATGAGGCACTTTGTGCCATGGTCTAGTTGACTGGCTAGGGCTGGGTGCTAGGTTGGACTGGATGATGTTGGATGTCTCTTCCAACCTGGTTGATTCTATGATTCTATGATTCGGGATCAGATAAGAAATTAATTAAAGCATACAACTACCTTAATTTGAGTTAAATAACTGTGATTGTACTGGTGACTGTCATTACTTGAAAATACTTCAAAATGCTACTAACATTACTGGAAATATGATAACCTCCTCTTTAGTGGATGCATTTTCTGCCAGTTTATACTTTACCAAGTTAACAGCATAGGTCATTAGGAAAACTATGTTTTATGTCTTTTGCTATTTTTTGGGCTTGATAGGAATAATTTCATAGCCCCATCTACACTGTGCCTTTCTTTGAAGAATATGATTTAAATGAAAATTTGGAGTGTGATGGGATTCTTAAGTTTTTTGTTTCTTACAGTTCTATCTCTCTGTTGTAGACAGCACTCTCACAACCTAAGCCTCATTCTTTTCTCATTGCATAGCAAGCAGATAATTGGATTATGTGTGAGAATTACAATCCTTTCTTTGTGCTTGTAAGTCTATCATTTTCCACACGTTTTCGTTTGACCTGCTTCTCTTTTGAGAAACAGGTTGTTTTGTTTCTGACGTCTCTGCTGATTTGCTCAGTATTCTGCTTGCACTGGCTCAGCAATCTGTTGTTGACATACAGTGTGTCTGCACTTGTGTCTTACAGGACAATTCAAAGGAAAACTAGCTTTAAGTAACCTGAGCACCTTTACTTCCTCTGCTCAGAAAACAGGCTCTACTGGGTTGCCAACCATAAATACTTTATGTGTTTAAAGATTCTACAAAGACATATTTTACTGGA
Organism: Pogoniulus pusillus; assembly: GCF_015220805.1. Taxonomy (NCBI): domain Eukaryota; kingdom Metazoa; phylum Chordata; class Aves; order Piciformes; family Lybiidae; genus Pogoniulus; species Pogoniulus pusillus. The sequence continues at coordinate 17,048,573 of NC_087281.1, read as the reverse complement.
TATTTAAAACTAAAAAGTTAATGATCTTCTTCCAGAAGTTTAATTTCGTGTGGATCCTGATCCAGCACCCACCAACTTCATAGGTCTAACCTGAAGCCTACTACAGGTTGGACTCATGCCAAAGCAAGCAGGGTGTGGGTAAGCTAAAGCTAACACACCTGCTAGGAAAAAATACCAGAAAACCGATTTGGTTTTACTCTTCAGTACAGCTGTTCAGACATACTGACCTCAGCGTTTGACTGTCATGGTGCTCAGAAAAAAAAAAGACATTTTTGTAAAGACTTCTCATTTAATTTTCCTAACTATAATAATGAAAACAGAGAAATGAAACAAAGCAAAAAGATACATATAGTTGTAAATAACTAACAGAGCCAACTGAGCAGAACAAAAATATTTCATATATACCATCTAACTTCTTCCAAAAATAAATAAGTCACAGTGACCTAATATCAGCAATATTCTTAGGGCATAAAGCTGCAAAGGTTACAAGGTTTCAGCTGCAGCTGAAATGATATAGTATTTATGGGTTTGTTTTGTATGCAAACACACTGTTGCATTTTTGCAGGACTTTTTAGTAAGCATAAACCAACATTCTAAAATTGTAGAATTTTAGAACCAACTGTAGAATTGTTCATTTTACAAGTATAATAACATTAAGATAAATACTAAGGTAGTGTTCAAGTTCAATGCTATGAATAAAACACTACTTATAGTAACTTAATACGCAAAAGATATTAGTCTGCCTTCCTTCAATTTAGCTTTAATGAGATCTATGACAAATGGTGATTAAGTTTTGATCTTTATTTCTTTATAATCCCATGGTTGCGTGTCTAAAGAAATTTTGTTTGTTCTTTTTAGTACAGGAGAGCAAAAGGTAGAGTTTGTAGAAACACCTCACAATCCATGACTGGGAATAAGAGGTGAAGCAGGCAGCCTCTGCAGAGTCTTTGTTGCTTGTGGACCATTAGCATGTACATGTTTTAATAGTATATGCTACTTACAGTTCTGATGGAGAGGAAAAGCTGAACATGAATCATATAAATTGATACCATGTCATCTCACTGTTAGATAACATGTATATAGGTATTAGTAGGCCTAGCAAGAGTACATTTAAGAGTTCTAGTCTTCAGTGATTCAAAGGATAAACCAATCTACTATTGTGTTATGATGGCCTCCATTATCCTATGTTATTTGAAGAATACTTGTACAGTGCTGATTGATTTGGAATTAAGTGTTATAGTTAATTCTTCCTCTTCTCTTCTCTTAGGTGTCCAAGGCTGCAGCAGATTTATTGGCTTATTGTGATGCCCATATTGCAGAAGATCCCCTTATTATTCCAGTGCCTGCATCTGAAAATCCCTTTAGAGAGAAGAAACTCTTTTGTACTATCCTTTGAGTTGGTTTTTGGTTAAAAATGTCTTCTGCTAAAATTTGGTATTGGTGTTGCATGTTTTTAGCTTTAATGCTCTTTGTTCAGATACAAATACTTAACCTAGAAGTACAATATTTTTAAAAGACAATGCATTTTCTGGTTAACTTCTTTTCTTAGATCCTAAAAAAGTAATTAAAAAGCAAAGTAGTCCTAATCTTTCAGACCAGTGTACAATAATTTCAGTTCTTCTTTAAGCTTGTTTTGGTCTTAATGAAAGTATTGAGTACAGTATCAAATTGTAGATCTCTTTGCCAGTCATTGATTTTTCTGAGACCTAAATGAGTTCTACCAATTCCAGGACTATTTTTAGCATTCTTCTTTTCTTTGGAAGGTGAATTTCATTTGTTTGCCTTTACAAATTTATATCTCAAAAGAATAGTGAGATCTTTCCTCAACTAGCACTACTTAGGAAGACATGCCAGTGATTTAATGGTGTTTGGAATGATCAGTCATACAGTAAGTGATGTTTATAAATATTTTGTGAAGACTGTAATAAACCTGAGTACAAAGCCAGTCTTTGTAAAGCAGCATTGTAACTGCAAGCAAAATGAAGATGTGTAGTTAAACAGCAGGACTGCATCAATAAAACTAGAAGAACATGGCTGCTGGTATCTTATTTTGAATTGTAATAATTTACATTATTTTGGAAAGTAAACTGAACTGTAACATATCTGCTGTTCTTGAGAGCCTTAGTTGAGGATATAAATCTGCCCTGATCAGTAAAGAGGGGTATTACATTTTCTAAGCTGCTCTCTACATGCTTTTGCCCATGAGAGCAAAAATGCACGGGGATGGAGGGAAATGGTAAATGAATGAGGCAACAAGACCATTGTGCCATTGACAGTGACTGACTTGGTATTATTTTGTAGCCACAGAATCTTAGGGGCTGGAAGATGGAGTCCAAAAACCTGCCAAAGAAGGATCTCATCAAGTAAGTCACAAAGGAAAGCATCCACCATGTCTCTAGAGGACGAGACTTTACAACTTCTCTGGGCAACTTGTTCTAGGGCCGTGTCACTCTCGCAGTGAAAAAGCTTTCCCTTATGTTCATGTAGAACCTCCTATGCTCTGACTTGCACCCACTGCCCCTTGTCCTATCATTAGACATCACTGAGAAGAGCTGCATGCTGTTCTTGTGACACTCACCCTTTTCATATTTATAATCATTAATGAGGTCACCCCTCAGTAGCCTCCAAGCTAAAGAGACACAGCTCACTCAGCCTTTTAAGGAAGATGTTCCACTCCCTTAATCATCTTTGTGGCTCTGTGCTGGACTCTTTCAAGCAGTTCCCTGTCCCTGAACCAAGGGGCCAAGAACTGTACACAGTATTCCAGGTGTGTTCTCGTCATGGCAGAATAGATGGGGAAGAGAACCTCTCTCAACCTACTAACCACACCCCTTCTAATACACCCCAAGATGCCATTTGCCTTCTTGACCACAAGGGCACATTGCCAGCTTATGGTCATCTGTCTGTCCACCAGGACCCCCAGGTGGCTGTTCCCTATGCTGCTCCTCAACAGGTCAGTCCTCTGGTACATGGGCTTTTTCTTTCCCAGATGCAAGGCTCTACACTTGCCCTTGTTGTATTTCATTAAATTTGTCCCTGCCCAGCTCTCCAGCTTGTCCAGGTCTCACTGAATGGCAGCACAGCCTTCTGGTGTGTCAGCTACTCCACCCAGTTTTGTGTCATCAGAAACTTGCTGACAGTGCACTCTGTGCCCTCATCCAAGTTGTTGACTAATACATTGAATAGTACTGGTTCCAGTACCAATCCCTGAAGGACTCCACTAGATACTGGCATCCAACTAGACTCCATGCCATTGACCACAATTCTGACTTCTTTCCTTCAACCAATTCACAATCCACTACCTGAATATCCAGACCATGCTTCCTCAGCTGCAAGGATGCAGTGGGAGATGGTGTCTGATGCTTTCCTGAGGTAAAGACAAACCACGGCCACTGCACTACCATCATCTATCCATTTGCTTATATCCTCATAATAGGCTATCGAGTTGGTTAAGACTTCTCCTTGATAAAATGATTGCCTCTAGTGTTTTGTTTGCAGTGTATTTAAAGAAGCCCTTTCTGTTCTTGACTTCCCTTGCAAGGCTTAATTCCAAGGAGGTTTTCCTTCCCAGTCAACTTGGCTAATATGCCACACCCAACCGCATTCAGCTACCAGCGTGGTCATGTGAGACCAGCAGCTTTGAACTGTGGTACTGCTGCTGGTCAGCTTATTCACCACATCTGCTTAACAGAACCTCTGTGTTAATTTTCTTCTTGTAATGCTGTTGTAAGAATTCAGTACTACTTCAGCCTAACAGGCTTTTGGGTTGTCTTTCATTTAAAGATTTGGGTTTTAATTTGGCAGCTGATGATACCAGTAGTCTAGTAGGCACAGGAGTGCTTCACAGTACCTGTTCTGAAAAGCATTCAAATGCCTTGCCTGGGCCTTCTTTTGGTTAGGTTTCTTTTTGGTTCCTTGGGTCCTATTTCAAAGTTTTCAGCTTAATATTCTCATTCCTTACAATAATATTTCTTACGGCATGCTGCATTCAGGATTATTTTGCAGGTGGAAAACTAGGCTTTAGCTAACTGGGTAGTTATGTTCTTGACAGTGAAATAAAAATGGCTTTCTGAAAATATTAGTTAAAAAGGAGCAACAAAATGCTTAATAAGGTTCTTTAGGGAATCCTTCCTACACTGTACATGATTTGGTAACTGCTCTGATCACCATGGCAACACCTGCATTTGTTCTTCCGCATTTATGGTTTTAGCTGGAACAGCAAGGCAGGAGAATATAGGGCATACAGCTTGATTCTCAAAGGCTTTGTAACAACTTGCATTTGTGGCTCATCATTAACGTTCCCATCTCAAATAACAAAATTGTCACAGCTTATTACAGTACTGTGAACAGCTTGCTTTCTGTTTCCAATTAGCATCTGAGGTCCTCAGATGGAAACATTTCGTAGCAGTTATAAGCATCTTTAGTTACAAGAGCTATAGTTACAAAAATCAGATCTTCAGCAGAGAGGAATGTCATTGTTTTGGCCTTAAGGTCTTTCTCCAATGAGTTTTTCTTTGGATGTGTTGGACTTGTGTTTTTAATAGCAGACTCCCATGCTTGTGATTTCTTTCATCACATCATAATTTTCATCAGGTAAAAACTTTTTGTTGCCTACTAAGATGCTTTCATGCTTCTAATTTAAAAAAAAAAGAAAGAAACACATGGAGTTGTACTGTAAATTGCATATTTCTTTTGGCAGATGTCTGTAATCTATTTGAAGAGGTTCAACTGCACAAGCATAATTCCTTAGTGGAAAACAAGACATTTTTCTCTTAATATCATAGAATCAACCAGGCTGGAAGAGACCTCCAAGATCATCCAGTCCAACCTATCACCCAGCCCTATCCAGTCAACTAGACCATGGCACTAAGTGCCTCATTCAGTCTTTTCTTGAACACCTCCAGGGACAGTGACTCCACCTTTCTGGGCAGCCCATTCCAATGGCAAATCACTTTCTCTGGCAAGAACTTCCTCCTAACATCCAGCCTATACTTTCCCTGGCACAACTTGAGACTGTGTCCCCTTCAATGTCCCTTCCTCTAACTTCTTCAAACCATAAAATGTCATTATATTTTTTTTTTCAGCTTTGACCCTTTGAGACAGCTAAGATATTCTGCTATTGATAGTTGAGTTTTGTGTTCAAACATCTTGCCTCAAACTCTGCACAGAAAAAACATCTGAAAATTCTTGGACATCTTTCTAAAAATAAATGCTTATTATGGCAGGAAGTATATAGCATAATATAAAACAAACAAACAAAACCAACCTAAACAAAGTAAAACAAACAAAAAACTCAAATGTGGTTTTGTCTCACAGTAAGTTTTCCTGTAGGCTAAAGCAGCAAGTTCTTACTTTCATCAAACTGCCTGATTTGATTCCCACTAACTTCAATGGGAATAAAATCAGGCCTGTTGCCTTCCTAGCTTTGCACTCTTCTCTCTCAGTTTTATTTTATGCCATTAAGCTTGCCCCTTTTTTATTTCAGGCCCAGAAAATAACACCTGCTCACTGATAGCAGTGTGAGTTGGGGCTGCCATCTCATGGGATGAGGACTTTAGAACAAAGGCTGAATTCAAGACATTTTTGACTCATAGTAAGCCTTTCTTTATATCCTAGTGCTTGAAATCATAATTTATCAGTAGCACGTCTGGTACTGGCTGGCTTCATTCATCAGACTAACCTCCTTGGTTTACCTTAATTTAAAATATAGTTTCAATGCTAAAAATATTTTCCCTCTCACTATGAAGTACCAAATTTCCTTTTTTTTTTTTTTTTTTTCTTGCTTCCTAGGCCATGTATTAAATTAATAGCAGAGTGCTTGGCTGGTGCAAGTGCTTTTGCTGGTAGGTAAAGTTTTTAAGCTAGCCTCTTTGAAATTAGACGGGAAGAATGGAGGGAATTTTAAACTAGGCTATTCTAGGTCACATCATAGATTAAAATAAATACAAACTTTGCTGTCAGTGCTATAAAGGCAAACACATGAGGTGCTGCTGTCAGCTGCTTTGGGGGGACATTGCAATAAAGCTTTTTTGCAGTGACTTACAGCAGGATCAGCTCTGGCAGATGGAAAGTGCACTCTAAGAACAATGGTCTGTAAAGGTGCATATTAAATCTTGGAACTTTAATATGGCAGTAGTTTATCCAGTTGAATTTCTGATATCAAACGAGTAACAAAATATGTACTTTGGGAGTATGTGATTATATACTTTTCCTATCTCATTGTACAGATGTAACATCTGCATCTATAATTCTCCTAGAATATGCCATAGTTATGGCACTTCTTTGGGTTTGCATCAGAATCTGGATTTATTTCTTCAAGGAGATTAAAGAAAGTTTGGGGAGTAGTTCCTAAGAAATGAGGTTTCCTATACTGGAAAATAATAATACTTAAAGTCATTAGATGACTTACATGGAGAAAATAGTGGGGGAAATAAGCACCCTATAAAATATTAGGAGCACTTGCATATTTAATCTTTAGAGACAATGATATTTGGAATAAATACTATACATTTGTATCTAATTGGATTCAGCTTTATAGCACTACTAAGTACAGCCATAAATACCCAAACCAGTATGGGAATAACATTTTTGTCTTTAGAGGAGGATACACGTCTAAGTTTGTCAAGTACGTTTGCACCACTTGCACTTGTGAATAAACTAAGGCAGTTTTACCTTAAAATAGCATCTTCTCTTTCCCAAATTCCTATTACAAGTAGAAATTGCACAGGATCATCTACTGCTGCCACCTACTGATAAAGTGATGAACAGTTGACTGAAACCAAAAAATACGTAGAAACTACATGCAAGGGAGGATTTTAAATTAATACACATACTCTCAGAAACACAAAGCCAACACTTCTGGTGTTTATGGTCTGCATTGTGTAAGATATTGCTGGTCACTTTGGTACTGCTAGGGTGTGGTTCAACCTCATACTTCAGTTCCAGACTTGTCAGTTTAGGAAAATCTGGAAGTCATATACATGGTTTGATTAAATAAGCTTTTGCTTTTTGCTTTTTTGAGCAGGTAATGTAACCACAAATGGCAGTAAGGCATGGCTCTAGGGCTGAGCAGGCCCTGTATTACTGATGGGAAAATATGTAGAATGTAGATGCGTTAGCGATGGGAAAATTCCCTAGATGTAACTATTCTCCATAGATGTAACTGATGGACAGAGGCTCTATTGTATTGTAACTACTTTTTATCTGTGGATGTGACTGCTGGACCAGGCTTTAGTCTTGTGACTATATGCAGTGTAATAACTGAAGGTTAAAGGGAAGAGATTAGAGGAAGTGAGTAGTGAAATGGATCTCTACCCACATATGAAACTGGCCATGTGCCACTGGCCCTTGGAGGCTGGGGGGAAAGCCACTGTGTAAGTGATGAAGTAATTGTGTAGGGAATGAAGAGGAGAGAGGATGAAGTTATGACCCTCAGTGGCATGTACTGGTGCTATGTGACAGGATGCATAATGTGTATAAGTAACCCAGAGCTGTGACGTGGTGTGGCAACCATTCAACCACTGTTGTCATTGCGGGGTGTGGCCTGCTAAGAGTTGGTGCCTTGCTGTCTTGAAGCCTGGATTGTGCTTCACTGTGTACCAGTATATCTAATGGGGTTAATGGCATGTGTGTAAGTATTATGCTTTTCTTCTGCTAAGTGCTAGGCAGTAAATTGCTTTTGTTATTATAGTATAGTTAATCAATTACTTTGTATATGTATCTACACCTGCATCTCAGCGTATGTATTTCATCCAGTGCTGCACCCCAGTCCTTTAAGAACCTTTAACAGTAACAGGCCCCCAGCACAGTGAGCTGCTAATAATCTCTTCTGTTTGCCTTCCTCCCTGCAGAACTGTGTGACAGCTTCCATTTAACTGACTACTGACTATTGCTTCACATCCAGACTTTGTTCCTGCCTGATGGCTTTTTTTATTTCAAGGTGGAGGTTTTTTTACCTATCGTTGGAGCCTAGGCCAAATACTTCCTTATATGCCACAGTGTAAGCATACTGCTAGAGCAGGTCTTAGGCCACCACTTACACTTAGAATAGCCTTTTAGAGAAATGCACTAGCCATAGTATTAAGGGTGTGCTTCAAAACAGCACCCATTCCACATTGTGCATAGCCTCTTACTACTCTCATATTCACCCATTCCACTGTTTGTGCATGGCTGCTCACTAATCTCATGTCCTGTTGCGGCTTTGAGCTTTAAGCTGCGTAGTTGAGGCCTTTCATTCTTCATATAGCACACTGTGAAAGGACAGGAATGAGCTAAACATTATAGAAAAGAACCTCTGTGACTTCTCAAAAACCATTCAAGTAGCAGTGACTTTAAAGGTCTTTACAGTGTAACAGCCTCTCTCTGGCAGGTGTGGCTCACAAGACTTTTGACTGTAAAATTAAGCTTAACTTTCTTGTTACAAAGACTGTTCACTGCCACGGTTCCTGCACTGATTGTTGTCTGAGAGGCTTTCCCCTGGAAAGCACACCAGCTTTTATCCTGCTCATCAGAACACAACACACAAATTTCTACTATGTATCTGCAGTGCCAATATATATATAGCCATATCCTTAAAAGCTCAAGTTAAGAAACTTCAGATGCTAAGATTACAATGAAAAAATACCACAGCAGAAACTTGAGACTATAAAGAATGTTTTAGATAACAGCCTCTTTGAGGTCTTGTCTTTTCTCTCAGACAACACATCCATGTTTTGTTCTAGAAGTTTGGATTCAGACTCTGGAAAATAACTATAGAGAGCTACTATGAGATATCTATTCATGAGAAATGAAAAAAGCTATAAATGTAGTTATATTTCTTTACAGTTCTGCTAATATCTGATAAACAACTACTTGCAACAAGGATATGAATGCATTTGAGCATATTTAAACAGAATCTGAATAAATAAAAAACCAAAACATTAAAATACCATTAATGAAACTAAGTTAAGTGCTCATTTAAAAAATGTCAGAGTTGAATTTGCTTATGCATCTTTTTGCCTCTCTCATTTGTATGCACTACTATTCTGGATTGCTACTGCAGGAATTCCCACAAGGCACAGTACAGGCAATGCTCAGCTAATGAGCAGTTAGTTGATACTATTTCAGTATCTTGATTCATTGTGTAGCCCCAGGCCAGATTTACTCAAAAATTCTGCTTTCAGTGTAGAACTGTTCCCTGATGAGATCTCCATGGTGCTCATCATGGATGCTTCACAAAGTATCCTCAGAGTATCTTGGAATGTGAGGTGGAAGTATTGCTATCTTACAGTGGGAAGCTGAGGTACAACCAGAACAGAACTGGTGAGATTGTCAGTACCTGCCTCTTAAGAGTAGTTAGCACTTTCAACATCTCTATGTTCCTGTTTGCTCAGGCTTTAGTTTTGAATCCTCAGGTCTTGAAACTGCAGTGACTTTTGCCAGTCGAACACACAGAAACTCAGGGGGAAAAGGCAATGTGAAATGTTTTATTTCATGCCTTTTCTGGTGTTGCACAGAGGCGATGACAGAACCTGGTTCTCCCAAACAGCAATGAGCCTTAGCCTTGCAACACTATTTTGTGGTCCCACCTCATCCACATTGCATCTTTTGCAACAATCGAAGCAGCCATCCGGTGCCTTCCCTGGCAGAGCACATCCATCCTAGAGCCAGTCAGCACTGTGAGGGGAAAATACTACCAAGTCATGTATTTTTTTTTAATGTAGCCTGGAATTTATCTATCCAGTGATAGACAATAATGAAATTATAAATAATATGTGGCCAATCTTTGTAATCCCCTTTACCAGCTTAACTCCTTACCAGGCATATGATCATGAAGCATATTTGCTCTCTTAGTTCTCAGCAGGACTTCCTCTCAACCTTATTCTCTTCTGAACCCCCATCTTGAAGTCCTTGTGCCACTTATAGCTGTACACTAGCTGCACATGAAGTAGGTAACCTCACCAGCTGGCTACTGCCTAATTGTTGGATATTTGGTGGTGTTCCACATCTCAGCAACACATGCTCCTGTTCAGTCTTTCAGAAGTGCCTGTCAATATTTAGCTGCTACCATACAGGAGGGTTTGAGACCACTTTTGATTGTCATAAGCACAACAAGGAGTCAGGTAAGACTGTGAAATTTATTATTGCTATACTGACATGTTTGGAAAGCTGTGATGTCCTGCAAATCAATTTTGTATGGTAGCTATCAACTTGTGCAGCTTAGGCAGGGTCTGGTTTAAAAAGAAAGTCCAACTGAACAACTCATTCTTTCCAGAAGATGACAAGAATATTCTAATTTACTCCTCTCTAGAATCCACCAGGATGCTGAAGTAACTATCCTGTGAGAGGACAAGAGACTTCAAGTTCCATGTTTCTGTAAAATGATTTGAGGAAAGTTGAGTTATCTTTATCTGAATATGATGTCAGAGCTGTTCTGGTTGCTAGGTTCTCTCAATGCCAGTGAAAAGAAGACACTACAGAATATTCTTGGGCCTCAAGGAAGTCAGTCTAAACTGTGGCTTCTGCCACTCAGAGCCATCTGCCAAAACCATTGAAACTTCTGCACAGAAATACGAGGGGAAAGCAAGTTATGACACTTTTGCTGACCTAAAAAGCTTAAAAGCCACTGCTCCACATGGACACGAGGATGCAGAAAATTCATTAAAAAGTAAAAGTCAGCAAAATAATAGACTAAGAATTTTAGACAAAACATTTTTTTTTCTTTATGGTCCTTAACTGGAAGTTAAATGGGGAAAATAGGTTGAAAAATATGGAGAACATTGTACTGTGTGTTAATGAAAGGCATTTAAAGAATAATGCAATCATCAGGCACAGTCAGCATGGGTTTACAAAAGGGAGAGTCTTGTTTAACTGATTTGGTACTCTTCTATAGTAAGGTCACCCACCTAGCAGATGAATGGAAGGCAGTGGATGTAGTTTTTTGCAGTTTCATTGCAACCATGCCTTGAAGCATTTGATCACTGTGATGAAAACAGTCAAATCAATGTGGTTTGTCTAAACTCAACACTGCCTCCTTGACCTTTTTAGTTCTTGAATCTCTTAGTAAAGGAGAACATATAATAGGATGGATAGTCATACTGTATCTGGATTTTTTTCATGGAAGACTCCTTTAAGGGACCATTAAGGAAAATAGCTATGAGCAAAATCTTGTTAGATTCTTGCCTCCATTCAGTGTGCAGATGAGGATAGGCCTGGCGCCACGCTGGCTGCATGCTTGTGCTGCCCAAAGCTGTCTAATAGTGTCTCTCTTCCTCCCTGTCCATTGTGGTCCTTAGAGTTGACTGGTCACATACCACTGACTTTGCTGCTGCTAATGATATGAGCTGGCAGGCCTGTCAGCAAGACAACCTGTTTTAGAGATCAGTTTTCACAGGACTCTTTTGTCTGTCCTCAGGAGATCCCAGCGACACTCATGACATTACGCACTTAGGCATTAATAGCCTAAGCTAAAGAGTCTGGCAACTCCTTTTGGAAAGTCAAAAGGGGAGGCAGAGGAATCTCTTCTTTTGGAGAAAATAAGGAAAATCTATTTCTTCCAAAAAGCCCAGGGAAGGTAAGGAAAGAATTAAAAAAAAAAAAAAAGCCAAACAAAAACAACACACACTGTCAGGATGCAAATGTACAGTGCTTTAAGCTCTAGGAAAATCCGTTGTACCTGATTTGTAATAGTTTTTAATACTTATCTGTCAATAACTGAAGGCACAGTGCAAAATGTAGTATGTATTACTGCAAGGTGTGGAGAAAGTTAAGCCTAAAATCATCTCTAAATTGGTAACTCTCACCAGTCCTTCCTCTGCTTTCAGATGCAGCACAAAGAGATCAATAAAACACACAATTCTCTGGGGATGAAGTCTTCTAAAACACATGCAGCTCTGGCCTGCTTCTTTTCATCTGCTTCTAGTGTCCTAGAAAAAATCTTAGTCACCCACTTGGGGCAAAATCTAAGCAAACACACATTAAAAAACCTGAATGCTACAGACTGGCTAGCTGTGGTACATAACTACAACTCTGGCATCCATCATTATCTTCTTGGTGCCAGACAGAAGAGCCATTTTCCAAGTTTTACAGAAGCATCTTCAGTTTGCAGGCAGCCTGGGGGCTAAAATTTCTGTCCATCTCCAGCTCTTGTGCCCAACGTGTTGTACTACAGTTTGTGTGCCAAAGGTGCCACCTGAGCCTCTAACGTCAGAAGACGAAATCTGCTTTGAAAGCACAGAATTAAAGTTGTGTATTTTTGAATGAATTATACCTAAAATAGGCATAAACCAGATCCATTTTTTCTGTCTTGCAGGAAAATAATTTATCTAGACGTTGTATTCCAGATCCATTTATCTTTTCATAGTGTATATGTCTGATATTCTTAAATACCTGGGAAAAAAAATTATATCAGCCAAGACTTTTCAGAAAGTATCCCTGAAACTCCATACCTCAAATCCATCAGCTCTGCTATCAGCTTGCTTCCCCAAAACACTGGTTCTCATAAAAGCCCTAAGGAACACAAAGTGAACCTGCTTTGCTAATGGGAAGTTCTGAAAACCAGGTTAATGTTCGGGCATGATCATCTCACAGTTAATACATAGGTGTACATTTTCAGTGTCTTACACAACATGAGTGGAAGGCTCAAGTTAAATCTTTTGGATTTAAAAATCTTGCAGAAACAGAGGAAATGGACACCACGGCGTTCTGCAGGTATTCTTGGCAGCTCAGTTCATGGGTACCCAACTTCTCGAAGGGGCATCTGTAGGGAAGATGCAAAGCTGAGCTTCAATTTTTTTTTTTAAGACACTTCTGCAATGTCAGGAATGCTACCGTCGATTCTTGGCCGTGATCTAGTTGCAGTTAAGGACACTGACTAAAAATCCCTCCCTCATGTTCCTTGCGACCATTGCAGTTATTTGCCAAAGCACTCTCCCCTCCTTACTGGGTTAGCAAAGGATTGTTCTGGGAAGCTGTTTTGTTACTGTACAATGACTGTTTAGAAGGGGTCAGGTAATCGCAGCATTGCACAAATAAAGACTGAGGAAGGGTTTCCCCCACGCTGGTGCCCCGCCGCATCTCCGCGCTTCAGCCTTCAGCCAGACCGCGCTGCGGAGCAGCGGGAGCCGCGGACACGGCCAACCCAGCGGCAGGCGAGCCCCGCGGGAGACGGGTCAACCCGGACCCTTAGGAAAGCCCCGCGGCTCCCCAGGAGGGGCGCAAAACGTAGGATAACGTGCTGCTACAGCCCTTGGAAACTCTCCGCTGACGCCTCCGCTCCCCGCCGCGTAAAACGTGAGGTACAGCTTCCTCCGCTTTTCCCGCCGCCGGAGGAAGCCCGCTCGGCTCCCCTCGCCGAGCAGCCTCCGCCATGCCCGGCAGAGCCGGCCCCCCTCGCCCCCGCCGTCTGGGGCTGCGCCGCCCCGCGGCATTGTGGGGGTTGTAGGCCGCTGCTGCCGACGCCCGCGCCGTCGCTGCCCGTCGGGGCCGGGCTGGGACTGCAGCTCCCGGCGGCCGCGGGGAAGAGGCGCCCGGGCTGGCCGAGCGGCGGCGGCGCAGGGAGGAGCTGCGGACGACCGAGGCGGCCTGGCGCCGCTGGGAGAATCCGGCGCAGCGGCGAAGGGGCTGGCTGCCGCGGCGGCCAATGCGAAACTGGCTGGTGCTGCTGTTCCCCTGTGCGGTCGGGGTCGCGCTGCACTTCTGGCTGCTGCTTAGTTGCCCTGGCGGCCCCGGGAGACACCCGGCAGGTAGGGAGAGAAGGGGCGGGCAGCAGGGAGTGCACTCCGGGCACGCAGGTGTTCCTCAGCACCTGGAGCCTGTTAAGAAGAGGTCGGGGCCACGGGACGGGTGGGATAGGGTGTTTGTGGGGCTGGAGCAGGTGGAGTGTCTGGAGCCGCAGGTGGCTTGGGGCAGTGATCAGAGCCGAGAGGCGCGGAACGGGGGCGGCCCGCGCGGGGAAGAGTGGTGTGCGTGTGGGCTGTGGCTCTTCGGTGGCCAGGTCGTCCCCGAGCTGCGTAACGTAGTGGCGGTGCCGGCGGCTGCAGCGGTTGTGTGCCTGTGGGCGCCCCTCAGCCAAGCGGGTCCGTTTGCCGGGCTCGGAGGACTCGTTGGAGAGAGGAGAGCAGCCCGCTGGAACAGGTACCCGGGGTGCCAGTGTGGGTTCGTCGGGCTGCGGTACGTGGTTGTCGAGCACGCTGTAGTTTTCCGTGGGGCAGCAGCCCCTTTCTGGAGGCCGCCTGCGCCACGGGGGTCCACTCGTTCTCGCCTTGGTACGTCGGGGGGAGATTCTTGCCCATCTCAGTGGTGTCGCGTCATTGTGTTGTGTCCTGCTTGCCTTACTGAGCTTTAAAACTCCTATTCGTGGGATGGGGTAACGATCCAACAGCGCAGTGAAATCAGACCCTTAAGGACTTAACACTGGCCTTTTCATAGAATGTCTTGTAGTTTCAGCCGCAAGTCTGCGTGGTTGGTAGAAACAAGCGTCTGTTGGGCAGAAACTTTTGCCAGCTACCCGTAGGTGCTGCTTAGGAACATTGAGAAACCTTTAAAAAACAAAAAAGAAGGTGCTTTTTACTTGAGATCTGCTCGGAGTTCTGCTTAGCCACTCGGCAGCCTGCTCACTAGTAAGGTCCCACTTTGCACTGGGTGCCTGTTCCCTGTGCAGAGTGTTGAGGGAAAAAAGAGGGCTGATTTCTGGCCGCAATTAACTGCACCTGTGACAAGAGCAGGGGCCGCCTGTCTGAGTAGGCGGCAGAGGTGAGTGGTTGTCTGTGTGTCTGCGTTCTGTTCGTCGCATGTGAAGGGGGCAGTGGTTAGGCAGAAGTGTGTTTGAATTGTCCGGTTGGTTTTGTTCCATGTCTTTCACGGTGCTGCTTTAGTAACTTCAGTGCGTTAATTTGGAGTTGAGAGTGGCAGTGTGGAATCTCATGGTGACCTTTCCTAGAGAAATGTGTTTCACAGTATCACAGTATTATCAGGGTTGGTAGAGACCTCACAGATCATCAAGTCCAACCCTTTACCGCAGAGCTCAAGGCTAGACCATGGCACCAAGTGCCACGTCCAATCCTGCCTTGAACAGCTCCAGGGACGGCGACTCCACCACCTCCCCGGGCAGCCCATTCCAGTGTCCAATGACTCTCTCAGTGAAGAACTTTCTCCTCACCTTGAGCCTAAATCTCCCCTGGCGCAGCCTGAGGCTGTGTCCTCTTGTTCTGGTGCTGGCCACCTGAGAGAAGAGAGCAACCTCCTCCTGGCCACAACCACCCCTCAGGTAGTTGTAGACAGCAATAAGGGCCCCCCTGAGCCTCCTCTTCTCCAGGCTAACCAATCCCAGCTCCCGCAGCCTCTCCTCGTAGGGCTGTGCTCAAGGCCT
Organism: Pogoniulus pusillus; assembly: GCF_015220805.1. Classification (NCBI taxonomy): domain Eukaryota; kingdom Metazoa; phylum Chordata; class Aves; order Piciformes; family Lybiidae; genus Pogoniulus; species Pogoniulus pusillus. The sequence continues at coordinate 17,033,227 of NC_087281.1, read as the reverse complement.
CTCCCCAGCCTCGTCGCCCTTCTCTGGACACGCTCAAGCATCTCAGTGTCCCTCCTAAACTGGGGGGCCCAGAACTGAACACAGTACTCAAGGTGTGGTCTAACCAGTGCAGAGTACAGGGTCAGAATGACCTCCCTGCTCCTGCTGACCACACCATTCCTGATGCAGGCCACGATGCCACTGGCTCTCTTGGCCACCTGGGCACTAGTTTGATAGTTTACCACTACCAAACAGATTATCTCAAGTTGGAAGGGACCCATAAGGATCAAGTTCAACTCCCTGCACTGTGCAGGAGCATAACAATAACGAAAATCCAGAAGTTTCTTAGCTATGGAGGGAAGAAGCTTTCTTCTTCAAAGACTCACTCTTTCAAGCAGTTATTAGTGGAGTTTGTTTATTATTGAGAAACCACGCTGTGCTGGAGATGGTTAGGATAGCTAGGACTAAATGAAAGGCAGTACTGTTTTGTAATACAGAAAGAGTAAGTATACGTTTGTTTTTGTGCATGGATTATTTAGTTGTGACCTGCTGAATAATGAGGAGGGTAAAAACTGGTGCCTCTCAAATCCAGAGAGCTTCCATCATCCACAGGAAAACAGCTAGTATTTTACGTGGACCATCTCTTTGTTGGCCTGATCCTTGCATGGTAATTTAAGGAAAAGTTTGTCTCTTAAAGTACTGTGACCTATAGAAGCTGTAGGTGTGGCTGCCTTGGCAGAGGGGAGAGACCTCTTTTATCTCTAATGACTTTGGTGCTGCATTTTCACATTCAGGATGTTTTGGGAGCTTTAGCATATTCATATACAGGAGTAAGAAGGCTCTGTGTTTATTAAAAGGTTGCATAAATCTGAAACTATGTGAGAGAATTTAATACAGGCTGATAAAGCCAGTCTTGTTTATTTGATTGTTGAGTGGTTTTTATGTTATTTTTCTTGTTTGATGCTCTTAATTACTGCCTGAAATCACTGGTATGAATAAAAATTAAACCTGATCACGGGACACTGTTCTACAGTAGCTTTGACATAAAAATACATTCTTTGTGTATACTTCAGTATTTCTTCGTAGTGTCTGTGTGTCTCAGTAGTTGTGTACTGTCTCAGCAGTTGCAAAATTAGCACTGGTGAGGATCAAAGGCAGAGTGAATGGCAGTTCTATTTTTTGAGGAGTTTAATTCCCCTCTGAGTAGTCATCACACACATGCAAATGGAAATTTGTTAAACCATCAATAACCCATTTTAGTGATTATTTACTTTGACATCACTAACACAGGACTGGAGTAAACATTAATTCTGCTTGCTTTTTCTAATAAAAAACTCTTGATCTTTGTCTTAAAATGTCAGCTGGGCAGCCAACATTCTTTATTTACTGAAAGATTGAGGTGGCTTTTTGTTTGTTGATTTGGATTCCTGTCAGTTTTAGGAAGAAGCTTGTTGTTCTGATTAGAAATGTTTTCTCATTTCTGGGCTGAACTTACTTGCATCTGGTTTATGCTGTCCTGTTCTTCAGCATTTGATTATCCTCATTCAGGTGCATCTCCATCTTGTAACTACAGGGATCAAAGGTGTCTGTTTTTAAACCTTTGGTTTCTTAATATGACCAATGCAGGTACTTCTATGGGCAAATTAGGCTTTCAATTTCTGGAAAGCAGTTAGATTTTCTTGCATTTAGGTCAAATAACTATAAATGTAAACAGTGTTCCAGTTTTTACTCATTCTACCCACTTCTCTTCCTCTGTTGGAAGTGCCTCCTTTAATAAAACCTTAACTACTCCATCTAAAAGGCCTGTCATCTGCCTCCATATTTTGACCCTTGGCTGTGCATGTCTGCAGTATTCTGATCTCGTTCATGATCACTTTCACCTTGGTGTCACAGAAGATAAAGTGCACTTCTTGTAGGCAGTATTCATTAGCTGAAAAAAACCCATCATTTCTAAGTCCCAAGGCACTGGACTTTGCTTTGGTGTCCTGACTTCAGTGGTCCCTTGCTTTCTTTTGTCCATCAGTTAATGGAACTAATTCACACGTCTGAGCCAGATTGCGCAGGAACTCACTGTTCGGTTTAATTGAAGTCCTTGTAGCTGGTTACAAACAAGTGCTACCCGAAGGAAGTTTGTGAGCAGGAAGCTTTAGCTATTTTTCTTGTAGAAAATCTTAGATAAATGCTAATTATAAAATGACCTCAGAAACCTGAGAAAGAACAGACAGAACTGCTCTTAGCACTCCAGGTGGATTCGTTACTAATTGTAGGTTTTAATTGATGGTGCAAGTCTTGTGGAGTAGGAAATTACTCACTGTAGGGGTTCAGTTTCAGTGCCTACTCAGACAGCCCCACACATTCAGTGTGACATGCTGCTGCTGCTTTGCTGATGCTAATGCTCTTTAAGACATTATTCCTGCTACATTTCTGGGGGTGTGTGGCAGCTAAGAATTGGCCCTTTTGGTTTTGTTAAACGCAATCTTTTACAAGTGAATAATTACACAACAGATTCAAACCCAGCATTTTCTAGAAGCTTCTTGTATGCCATCTGTTGTCCTGTGGTTCAGCATGTACCTCTTCAGGCACTGGCCTAGTAGAACAGTATATAAGGGTTGGCTAGGCTGGCATTTAGTGATCTTCCTTACGGACTTCTCTCTGTCCCCTTCATGGACCTGTGTACATGGCAGGTAAGTGAAAGTGCAGGAGAATTTATCTGCTTTTGTTTTTTTAATGCTGAATATAACAAAACCTAGAAATGACCTCTGAGCTCATGGGCAGTGCTGTGCTTTGCAAGGGAAAATTCTGTAGAAAGATGAGACTTTAAGAAAATATGTTTTCTGAAATCTCTTAAGTCTCTCTGTCACTGAGTAGTATGCCTAGTCACAAAGTTAAGTCGTATTTTGTAGGCATGTAAAGACTAGTGGGCTGATGTCCTTGGGAATTGAAACCTTCCATCAAGAGGTCAGGTTTGGCATTGGCAGTACCTGTGCAGTTCTGTTTAAAATGCCAGCTGTTCCCTAGCTTTCATCTGTGAGCTCTTTCTATGACGCTGATTGCCAGGGATGGGCCATCCCCGGCAAAAACAATCCCCTCAGCTTTGATGAAATAATCGACAAAGAATCCACAACGAAGCTGACTCTAACTGCATGGGAAATGTTTTAGAGTTTGCAGTTACTCTGTGGATAGAGGCACTGCAAATTACAAGCAGCGCTGCGGTTGCGTTTTTGTGTTTTGGCATTGGAACAGGGGGCAAAGAGTAGCAGTTCTGCCAGACTTAGCGGTGTGTGACTGAAGCCTTCACCACTGCCCATTGAATAGAACAACCAGAAAGGATCAAGTAGCCTTCCTGGGAGATGCCTTTTCTTCCATGGCATCAGGGGTTGGCAACTACTACTCAAAGGATAAAGATGCTGTGCTTCCTTGCTACTTCTCACTCCCCCAAGAAAAGTAAAAAGGTGGTGATAGGGGAAGACATCAGTTTCAGTGTTGCAAAAAGGATTATCTTTATTCCCATTGTGTCTCCACTTCTCATGCTTTGGCCATTGCTCCCAGATTTGGACTAGAAATGTGCAACTGCTGTATCATGAATGGTGGTTAGAGCTGGCACCATTGTCCTACTGGTATTACTTCTGTCACTTTGCAGCTCAGAAGGGCCCTGCCATCCCATTTTTAAGGGACTACTGTTGATGTGAAAAAAATAAAACCACCTATCTGCCTACAGAGAATTCCTCTTTGGATCTGTAGAGCTTGTTTAAAGGCTTCTCTAAGGGCTTATTTGTCTCAAGGAGTACAGTTCTGCAGAAACCAGGAGTGCACATCTTTGCAATCTTTAGCTCTGGTGTAAAGTAGGTACTGCAGAGGGGTCATGTAGAGAAATATGTAATGCAGATAAGCTGTAGCAGATTATTTTAAGTGAAGGGGGTTAAAGAGGGGGGAAAGAGCTGCTTTTGCTCCTCAATTTCTTCTTTTGCTCTGTGTTTCAGTACTCTGAATACAAACCTTTATATTCAGTTAATTCCTTCCTTTGTGTATGTTTGGATCTTTCACAAAGCAGCACAAAAGAAAAAAAGCATTATAAAACACAAATATGGTTGCAGAGCTAACAACCTGGAATGTGCGTGTGAGGTGTTTTTTGGAGGGGTATTGTTCCTTTTTAGTCTTACCTAAGAAGTGGATTACTTGAGAATATTCTAAATAACTTCTGCCTGGCCTGCTCAGCTCCATTCATTGATTTTAATGTTTGTGGGTTTGTATCTGTGTGAGTAGAAAAAAGTATAAACTCCAGCCTTCTGTGGAGCTCACTTATTCTACCAGTCTTGAGTAGAGGTTCTCTGATGTCTGAGAGTGCAGGCAAGCCAAGGCTGCTGTGTTTGTCTGTGCAGGCACTACCAAGTCTTTTCTTTGTCCAGGCTAGTTTCATGAAAGAACTTAACCCCTTAAGGATTGAACACTAGTTTAAACTTGACTGAAAATGACTGACAACTTCAGTAGTTGGTAGGGGATTGATCAGTAGAGCTATGTGCATCAAGATTATATTTACCTCATCTGTTGACAAAATCAAGGTAAACACACTCTCAATCTTTTCCTCTCCTTGCAATTATGTTTACTGAAATGAACAGCACAACTTGACATTTTACTTGAGAGTTGGTCTCACAGGAGGAAAAGATGCATGCTAGTCTTTGTAGTTTGGGATTTCAAAACACTTCAAAAGCTGTTGACTGCTGCTTGAGGTGGTTTAAAATCTGTCAAGGGACAGCAGATTACCTCTCAGTAGTGACCTTGCCAACGCTGTAGGAGACACACCTCTGCATCTTTAGCTTAGTCTTCTAAGGATGCACCTTTGTGCTCTCTGTGTATGCATTTGTTTACCCTTTCCTCCGTCTCTCTCTAACTTTGATCTCTTGATAGTTCTCAGTTGAGCTTGACAGACAAGAGGAGATTCCCAAAGACCAGTGTTTTCACCGAGTGTTTGTGAAAACTGGTGACTGAGATCCTCTGACAGTTTACTGCAGCTCATAGTGAGGTTACAAATTGTGCTGATAGAAGAACATGTATGGTCAAACATCAGAGAATTGTGTGGCAGCCTGTCCTTACATAACTGCAGCCCAAGAATGCTTCAGTAGGAGCTTGTTATTGGCTATGTGACGTGAGACTGACAGACTGGACTTCAGTCTTAGAGCTGACAGAAGTACTCCTTACAGTTGCTCTACAGAATTAAATGGCTTTTAGCAGCTGAGAGAGGGCTGCTTCCTTTCATGTTTTTTGTTGCTTTTACTCTGGTTTACTGCCTCAAGCAAAACAGCAAAGTGCAAGAAATTTTGTTCCTAAAACTGAAGGAGTATAGGGATAGGCATTTGGCTTCTTATGTTCCACTGAGAAACCTTGGGCTGTATGGGGCAACCAAGATGCAGCTTTAAGACATCTAGAATTCAAAAGCAAGGCAACTCTGAATTGGAAAAGCTTAAAAGCTTCCTCTTCTGCATCACTTTGGTTAGCAACACTTTCAGGGTTTACCATGAAATGTGATAATGTAGATTTTTTTTTTTCCTGTTTTTCTTCCCCCCCCCCCTCCACAAACCACAAAATGCACAGTGGGGCTTTTTGGGTGGGTTTTTTTGTGTGGTGTTTGGTTGTGTTTGCTTTTTGGTTGGTTGGTTTGTTGTGGTGTTTTTTTATGTAGTTGGGGAATTTAAAAGCTTAATTATCTTCACAACCAATTCAAGCCTTTTTTAGAGCCTGTTACCAACACTTAAAATTTTGGCTGAGCAATTTTGGCACAGAAATAGATCATAAAATAAAATGAAGCTTGGTCTCTGCTGGCAAGTATCTATTGCTTGTGTAAATTGCTGTTACTGACTTGGAGATCAGCAGTGCTTTATCTTAAATTCTATTGTATCAAGGCATATAAATACATATATCTGAAGTAGTCTTATAAAGGAATCATAGCCTTAGTCTTTTTTTCCCCCCTGTGTGCCTGTCACTTTATTTTCTGCTAGTTCAGAGAGACAGATGAGTTTCATTTTCTGCAAGTTTATCAAGTGTTATTTCTGCTTTTCCATAGAAAGTAGAAACCTTTACTAATAAGCAGAGAGCTTATTCATTAGGTGTGGGTTTTTTTTTGGTGAAAGTGAGCTTTCTTTTTTTCCACTTTCAATAATTCAGAATGTCAAACAGCATAACCCTTGGGACAGAGAAGACTGTCTTCTGAATATAGACTGCTGTAAGCCTACCTTGCTAAGCCTGAAGATGCCTTGGAACAAGAAAAAGCTGTCTGCTCTAAAAGCAGTAGCATATTAATTCTGAAGCATCTGTTACACTAACATCGTTCTCATGGAAGGGAAAGCTTCATTCATGTTAAAACATAAACTAATTAAAAGTATGTATTTGATTTGAGTAGCTTACTTGTAGGTGGTGGTTTTTTTTTCAATCAGTTTAAGCCAATTTGTGCTATTCTAAGTCAAGTCACCCTGTAGACATCTGCTCATAGTTTTTATTTTTCTCTAATTTTGATGAATGAAATAGCTTTACTTCTAATTCAAAGTGATAACTTAAAAACCAAATCTGTGGAAACAATACCTTGTGCAGTCTGCAGAAATATTAGTCCTCTTCAGAGGTTTGTATTAGCTTATGACCAAGGCTGCAGAGGCTGTTTAAAGTGTAATCAAAGGATGGAAAAAGAACAAGGAAAGAAAAAAGATACATGAGAAGGAGTTAGGAGGCTACAAGAGAATTTGCTATAATGTAGTCTTACAAACATGTGACTGTCTCATGTAACTCTCCTGTTTTCCAGACTTGGTAGATCTTGGTCATGCAGTGACCTCTGAAAACATACAGAGCCCCTGGGTAGTCGGTATTTACAAGGATGAAAGAAAACTAACATTGCCTTCACAGGACTGAGCAATGTGTTTGATTTACAAGTTTCTTCATATGTTACATAGGGCAACAGGTTTGTTGCATTGCCAGGCAACAAATCATATTACTGGGCCTTGCCACCAGTTTAATGTCTGGTTGTTATCAGAGATAGAACAGTTGACTTCAGTGCAAAGCTGAGGAATGGAACTAGTGGTTTCCTGCTTGGGTTTTTAAGTTTTCTGATCATAAGTTGATGTAAACATACAAACTTGTCTTGATATGTTAATATTCATCTTAAGCTATTGATGAGCATGTAGCTGTTTTCAGTACCAGTGTTTCCATGTTTAAAGCTAAAATATTTAGGAGGAGGTAGACTAGGAAAAATTTGTCTGTGGAAACATTGCGTTGTGCTTTCCCTGCTCTCGTACTGTTCTGAGAATCAGTTGCAGAGCACTGTTTTATTTGGCTTTGGAACTAGAGAGTCAGGTGCAATCCACTATCAATAAACCCCTAAATAAAAACAACAAAAAAAAAGATATTCAAAGATATTCTGAATTTTTTTGGTGTTGATTCAGTGCAGAGCAAGGCAAAATCTGCTTCACTACATGCTGCATGCTGAAGATTCAGTATGGTAGAATTTAGATTATAACCTCACTCACAATATGCAGCACTGAGTTTGTGATATTTTTGTGCTCTTTAAAATTAGATTTAAAAAAATCTTGTCTATGCTGTATGCACTAATCTAGAGGGCCCTCACATTTACATCTGTTTTCTTTATCTGTAGCCTAGCAAACAAAACCCAGTGCGGTGAGAGGAAAACAATCCTTCACTAAAGTCAAATATAAATCTCTCTTTAATTCCAGGCTATCTGATAAATTCATCTAAGTAAATTCTCTTCAGCTACTTGGCTGACTGTTTGCAGACTCTGTTAGAGCTTCTCAAGGGTCTATCCAGTCATAATCTTACTTGAAATTAAGTCCATCCTTCATGATCTCTAAATTAAAACTGCACAAGCTAAATTGTGGGTTACAAGTGTATCCAGCTATGAATAAAAGCAGAGCATTCCCTTGTCTAAGGAAGGCAGTGTGAAGGCAGTATCTGAAGGGGGCTGACAAAAAAGCTGGGGAGGGACTTTTTAGGCTATCAGGGAGTGACAGGACTAGGGGAAATGGAGTGAACCTGGAGATGGGTAGATTCAGACTGGATGTGAGGAGGAAGTTGTTCAGCATGAGTGGTGAGAGCCTGGAATGGGTTGCCCAGGGACGTGGTTGAGGCCCCATCTGTGGAGGTGTTTCAGGCCAGGCTGGATGAGGCTGTGGGCAGCCTGCTCTAGGGTAGGGTGTCCCTGCCCACGGCAGGGGGGTTGGAACTAGGTGATCCTTGTGGTCCCTTCCAATCCTGACTGATTCTGTGAGTGCTGTTCAACATGAAAAGATTAGAAATAGAGCCTTGACATACTAGACTGAAATGTTGAGCGATGTGGTGCAGGAGTTTTGAAAAGAAGGTGGGAAATGGTCATAGTTCTGAATCTGACAGTCCTTGTTTGATTTTTTTATTCCTAGCTACAACAACGGTGAAATCTGGTAACGAAGGCCTGATACCAGTCATGACAAGCCCCCAGGCTTTGGGATAGAACATTCTGGAGGATGCATGTGCTAGTTTGAAGCAGGCTAGAATGTTTTGGTGAGCAAAACTAGATGATAGGCTGTGAAAGGAAAAACAGTGGTGATGTCTGCTTCCCTCAGAGTCTCGCTGAGATGTGTGGGAACAAGAAGGGTAAACACTGGATAACACTCTCGCCATTTTTGTGTCTGCACTTTCTGGCTGGGCTCGGGCTGAGCTGCATCTTCCTAACCTCACCTGCCACTAACCTTGCTTCTTAACCTCTTGGCTGAACCTCTATTCTTCCTTAGGACTGGGGTAAGGCTGAGAGGGGCAGGGGGAAGGTGCAGAGGTGGTTGAGAGTCCCTCCTGGGGACTCAGGTTTCTGGGAGGGCTGTTGTGTTTCTGTATTACCTTTTATATTACTGTATATAACTGTATATACTGTAAATATCTGCTTGTACATTGTGCTAACTGTAAATAAATAGCTTCATTTATATTCCCAGAGCCGGCTGAGTCTAGCTAGGTGACTTCTAAAGTGTGGGGGGACAGGGTACACCCGAACCATCACAATGCATCAGTGGGCAAGCAGAAGGCCCAGACTGTTTGATGAGTTTAGCAGAAGTAGCAGTAGGACCTTATATTTTGCCCACACATTTTCCAGTGGCTGATAGGAAAGTGAGAAGGCCAGCAAGAGCATCTTCTCAGGGGTGTAGTTTCCTTGTAAGACAGGCAGTCAGATATTTAAAGAATGGAAGATGCTGTCAGTCAAAACTGTGCCTTAGTGAGTAAGTCGAAACTGAGCCTACTTTGTGAGTCACTGTTTCTTAATTTTGTTTCACCTGTGGTGACCTCCTTATTAGCTCATTGCAGTAAAGTTTTCCTAGATGGCTAGCAAAGGTTTTGGCATGTTGAAAATGTTGCCCTGACTCTCAACCAAGAATGTGACAGTAATTCTGCTTCTTGTTTTTAATGTTTCCAGGTTCCCAGTACTCTTGCTTTTGAGTGTGCATTGTAATTATTTCTTGCAATTCAGGTTTATAATGAATCTTTATCACTTTATATTTCTAGGTCCACTGGCCTTCTTTCCTCTGTGGAAGCCAAAACACGATGTTATTGTGGGTGTGTTGTCAGCTCGACACAATCACGAGCTGCGCAGCGTTATAAGGAACACTTGGATCAAGCACCTGAAACAGCATCCTGCCCTGAGCCAACGGTAATCACTACTGCTTTGCAGGTTGGGGTGGGGGCAAACTATAAAGACTATGATGCTGAAATACCTGGATTTAATTTTCATGGGTGTTTTGTTTCATTTTGGGTGTGGGTTTGGTGGTGGTGTTCTTTCTTTTTGTTGTTGTGGGAAAGTTTCTTGGTTTTCTGGGCTTTATTCGTGAGCATCTTCTACTTAGTGATTTATAGGAGTACTTCTGAGCCATAACTGGGTTTTATAGAAGGAATAAAATGGAATTGTTTGACTGTTCTCTGCCGTTTGTTTTTGCAATCAGTTGCCACTATTCAATACTGATGTATAAGACTTTGCATTTTTTAGCTTGCAGGGTATGCTTTGTACAGTACACACCTGGAGATGCATGCCAATCCCGAACACTTGGATTCAGGCAGCATCATATTTGGTGAAAGAATCACAAAAAACTTTTGCTATAGCCTCAGCTGTAAGGTTTCAGGTTTGTTTCCCCCTGAAGCAGGTGCAGCAGCAGAAGCCTTCCTAGTTGGTTGCTTAGACTTGACAGTCTATAGACAGCTCTCTTTTTGCTGAGAAGGTTCTACTGCCGCTCGTGCCAGGAAACACTCTCTTGATAGGCCTCATGCAGAAAGCCGTGTACTGCTCACAGACCTGGTGTCGGCTTGCAGTGGAGGATAGCTACTTCACTTAGCTGAAAATGTGACCTTTCCTAGTCCATCTGGAGTTCCAGGAGGATATTTAGCTGCTAGGTGAAAGACTAGGGGGTGTCTTGCCCTTCATGCTGCTTCTGACTCTGGCTCAACCATAATTTGGGCTGGGAGAAACGACCTGTTGTTTTGCTGCAACCCTGCACTGAGACATTTAGTTGCAACAGATAGAATCATAGAATCAACCAGGTTGTAAGAGACCTCCAAGATCATCCAGTCCAACCTATCCCCCAGCCATATCCAGCCAACTAGACCATGGCACTAAGTGCCTCAGCCAGGCTTTCCTTGAAGACCTCCAGGGACGGTGCCTCCACCACCTCCCTGGGCAGGTTCCTCCTTTGATGCTGTGTGGGTTTTTTTTCTTACTATGTTTTTTGATTGCCCTTTGAAGGCAGAATAGTTAAACAGTCCTGAATTGAGTAACAAGGTCAGGCAGATCTTCAGGATCCTTCAGTGTTACATCTTTTTCCATTTTAGTGTGCTGGCTGCCTTGAATCCAATTCCTAGTTGCCAATCTTCATTATGAAATGTAAAACACTGAAGTGGGTTTAGAATCAAGCTTCTGTGAGGGGATTCACATGATTGCTCTATGTACTGCTGACTTTTAAGGAATTCAAAATCTGAATCCTGTGAAAGACAGACTGTTGTGATGAAATAAGTTTACTGAAGATGGAAGGAGGAGGCAAGAGAACTGGTGTTAACAAAACCAAATTATTTTAGTGTCCTTGTCAAGTTTATAATAGGTGCGCATGGTTGTGCTGTGCCAGTGGAGGACAGAGAGGACCCCTACTCCTGCAAACTTCTGAACATCAGTAACCCAGGTATAGAAGTGAACTTTTAAAAATCCTGTGATCTGAACTAGAAACTAATCATCTTTTGGTGAGCTTAACTGACACAGCTGCTTTTGAAAATAAATGCCACCTATAATTTACTGTCTTAACAGTTGCATGATCTTCATGTAAGTACCCTGTGCAGGCATGAGAGGGAGAAGTGTTTGGCCTTTGAAGAGGAGGCCACTGGCTTCTGATGGATTTGCATATTTCTTGTGTCAGTTCACAGCTTCTCCCATGTAATGTCCATTTTTACTCAGTCTCTGTGTAAAGTGAAGTAGAAGAGAGCCAATATGGCCTAGCCTAGTGTGACGGGAAGAAAGTAGCAAGGCACCAGAATCTTGAATGTCAGCTGGACTTCCCTGGTGACAAAGTAAATTCTAAGCAAGTCTGGCTGATAATTTTTTCAGATTGTACTCTAAAGAGAGAACAATTAAGAATTGTACCATGGTGGGAAAAATTAAATGCTGCCATATCAAACTTCCTAACGAAAATAGTAAATTCTTCATGTCACCTTTTTATTCCATTTAATTTTTGCTCTTTAATTGCAAGTTAACTAGCTGATGCTTGGCACTTAAGCCAACGTTTCACCGTAAAATGCAACTTCTGTTACTTTGTCTTTGAATGGCAACATCCACTGCTTAAGCAGTCTCCCCAGACTAAATGCTGCCTCAGGGTTTTGGGAAGTCATAATACCAAAAAGGAGGCAGGATTTATTGTGTTTCTAGTTTCTTCCCTGTGGATATGTAGGCCCTGACTTGCAGTTGCTGGTAGCCTGCAGGTTGCTGCATCACTGTGAGTTTCTCCTTGCTCCAGTCTGCAGACAGTTACATTTTCTTCTTCTCCAGCATTTGATTATCCTCGTGCACTTGTGAGCTGTGCAGATTAATTGAATCGGAATGCTTTGCATGTATCCAGAGTGCTTTGTGTGTATTCAGTGCAAGAACCATGAGGTCTTACCTTGTCACTGGTGTCCTTTCTTTTCCTTACAGCTTTGAATCAGGAAATTGAAGCATTCAGTCTCCCTGAAGATGTACCTTTTGTGCTATCTGAAGACAGAATTGTCAGTGTGAATTTCCGTGTACTTTACCCCATTGTCATTACCAGTCTTGGGGTATTTTATGAGGCTGATGGAGTGGGATTCCAGAGGAATATCACTGTGAAACTGTACCAGGCAGAACATGAGGTAGGGTATTGTAGTTATATTTTGAAAGTAGACTAAAGCATGCTGTTTCATTGTGGATTGAGTTCTAACAGGAAACAATATGCTGTCTTGATGATTGAGAAAAGAAGCACCAAAATGACAAGCACATCACTTACACTTTTATTCTGTTGCATTGTTAATTCTTATTTCACAGGTATATAAACACACATCCTGGGTGAGGAAAAGATGAGATTCATAAAATGTTGTCAGTTTATTTAAATGCTGTTTGTAAAAAGAACTTAAATCTAATTCCAAGACATAATTTTGCTTACATTTGAGATTCTAAATTACTGATAGATATTGAGGAATAAAAAAAAAAAAAAACAGTTAAATGTATTTAAAACACATTTGCAGAGAGACCCATTTAGTGCAGAGAGATGCAGAACAGCTTGAACTTTTTCTTGCCTGTCTTCTGCAAGACACTTTGAGATTCTTAGAAGCTGGTGTCATTTATTGGTGTTGTTTACAGGTAGTAATAAAACTTAAGTGATAATTTCCCCCACTCCCAAGCTTTATGCATTTGATAGAACAGCTTAGTGCTAACCTGGAGGGAAAAAAAACAGAGTATGATTGTTGCAATTGGTATATTGCATCCATTTCTACCAATCACTCAACAAGCCAATTTCAAGATTTCTGGCTCTGCTACAGTAGAAATGATTTCAAATTTCATAATTAAGTTTAAAAAAAAGGCAATTATGATGGGCTGCCAAAGGGTTTGGTTTATAATAGAAAAAAAAGTCTTCTGTAATCAGGTTTGTGTTTGATAAGTGGTAGAATTCTAACTGTTGAAAGCCTGTTAATGTGATCTACGTTAAGTTTTTACTTCAGGAGATGGAGAAGAATTTAGAGTCATGGGAGTGCTTGGAGGCTGCTTTCTGAAGACTGGGAATCTGGCAATACAGCATCTTTGTCATGTATTATTATCTAAGGGCCATTTGGTGGCCTGTGTAATATAGTAACAGTTAAATTTTAGAAGTCATCATCCTCTGTTACATTTAATAGCATGCAGCTGTTTAAACTAAGATTGTTTGTAAACTGAGAGATGAGTCTGAATCTTTCAGAGGATGTGCTCTGTTGGTTGGATTCTAGTTGAATTTGCACTCCTGTTCCATTGTTGTTTGGTTCCGCTATATCAATCCAACACTTGAGTTATGTGACATCTGAGACTGTCCTGAAAGCAAAATGCTCCCTGAGTTTCATATAATCAACAAGCCTGTTATCATTGTACAGAACTGAGATGGTTGAGATTTGCATGATCTCACAGCACTCTTAGTGTGTTTTTTTTCCTGTTCACAGGAAGCTCTCTTCAGTGCTCGCTTCAGTCCACCAAGCTGCGGAGTGCAAGTGAACAGATTGTGGTACAAGCCAGTTGAGCAGTTCATTTTGCCAGAGGTATGTGCAGTTATTGGAACTGTCTGCAGTTCTTTCAAGTCAGCTGGAGAGGCTGATTGATAAAACTGGCCTTTGCTTGAGGCAGAAAAGGGCAAGTGAAAACCTCTAGAATGTTAGTTGAAGGGATATAGATGCTGAAGTCTATAATTTCTTTTTTGCCATCTCTTTATCACCAGTAGTTACAAAGCAAAAGGCTGAAAAATCCAAATTGATACTACACTGACAAATAGTGAAGTTTCAGAAACATTTTCAGTTTCTTAAAAAAAGTAGTACCTGCTTCAATCTGTGGAAGAATTTACCAGAGAAAGGGACATTGCTTATTCCCTCCTGCTCTTTCACATGTGAGTACATAAGACAGGGGAGAAGGGCACTGATTCCTAAGAAACAGCTGGAAGAGAAGTTTCTGCCTCTCATGTCTTGGACTTAACGAGATACTGTTATGTTTGCAGTGACAGTATCAGTTGAGTAGTTGTAGTGGAGAAGGTCTTACTGAGGGTTACTGAAATTTGGGGTATTCCTTTTCTGGCAGTGTTACTGAGGGGAACTTTTTGTTCATTGAACCATACAAGGAAATGAGAAGCTGTTTAGTAGGGTCTACATGGAGCATGTGGTGCACAGAAGACTGATATTTTGGTTTTTAAAACATGTCAGTATATTTTTCCCCTCTTTTTTTAAAGGAGCCCTCAGAAATGTGGGAGAAGACTGCTTTTTGGGCAGTTGTGAATGTTAGCATTCTTGGTTGTCCTGAGATACCATTAGCTAAGATGAGGCAGGACCTAAAGTATTGTATTTTGTTTTGTTATGACTCATGGACAAGAGATACCACACAGCACACAAGAGTGTTGTAAGGAAAGGTATGTTTATTTGATGGTACCAGGTGACAGGGAGGATCCCTCCAGCAAATCCTGCACACCTGCACCTTGTTCAGGTAACTACTTATGCTACAAAGCCATGCATATTCAGTACATGGATGGGGTTAGTACAGTTCTAGAAATAGGTGGGGTTATTACAGTCAGTTCTTGAAACTCATTTCCTAACGTCCTGCCTCCTCACGCATGCTCATTGCCACCTGGTGGTCCACTTCTGGAGTCTTTCTGATGAGGGCTTGATGTCTTCCTTGGTTTGTTCCTTAAACCTTTTGCTTATCTGGCAATATGGGTCACATTCTAGGCCAAAGTTTCTGATGTTCTCATCTTTGACTACAGTATTATTCTTCTCCAAAGCAGTATTCCTGTGCCTTCTCATGCTTAAGCAACCTTTCTTTGTGTATATTTGATTTATGGGGCTTTATACAGTTAATGGTTACCTAGGTTGCTACATTCTATATTTGCTTTTTCCCTTATCACTTATGTCTTCTTTGGGATTGGGGTGCAGCTGACGAGTAGTGTTTTGGTATAGGAATATGGCTGCTTAGAAAGGAAGGTGTTTCAACACAGAAGGATCATACAGGAAAACATGATATTGTTACAGTGATGGTTTAGTGAGTACAAGTGGACTCAGAATGAGAATTCTCATTCAGCAGACCCTCACAGAGTCCGTGCAGAAATTGTTCCTGGTGTTCCTGGCTGCCATCTCTGGCTTTTTGCCTTCATTAAATACTCTTCTATATGACTGGACCCTTGCAGCTATCTGTGTAAGTTGCCTTTAGGTCTGGGTTGTTCTTTTACGCAAGAAAGAAGTGTTTTGTGAAAGAATGGAGCAAGAGAAGACTAAAGCAAGGAGGAGAGGACATTTGGGGCCAGTTTAATCCCTTATTAATTCCTCTGGCTCTATAAGAATGAATGCATTTAGAAGCTTTTTTAAAGGGGAATCTGCATCTGATTAATTGGTTTATCATCTTCAACTGTTTTTATTGAATATACAAATTTGTTATGCCAGTAGGAGACCAATCTAATTTGATCTCAAATTAAGTCAGGGATTTTTACTTTTTAGAAGACTATTGTTTACCCAGTAATTTGGTAGTGTAAATTGTAAGCTGTTTCCCTGTAAGACTTTGTTCAGAGATACTGAAATTCTGTGCAGTTGTAATTTTGCTATAAATAATTGCATTTTTCTGAGAGGAAGATGGGAAGTACTACACTTAGAAAGAGGCTATTTGTATTCATGTATTTCTTTGTGTGGGCTCCCTTAATCTGATGCATGTCATGTGCTGAATGCTTACAGGATAACATGATGTGTCTAATGTAGATTAATAGGGCTTATGCACAGCATGTAGTCTTCTCTGGTACTTAGGATGCTGAACAACATAGGATGATTCAGAGGAGGCATTTGTTTGCTTGAGTGCAGTACCTTTAGTGAACTGTTTAATTGTCACAAGGTGGTTTCTGAGAAGATATCTATTCTCTGTTTTTTCACCTGCGAGTAGTGGATTGTACAGACTGCTGAAGAGCTTCATTTATCATCCAGCTGAAGTGCTGCTCTTTCTGCTTGCCTTGGGGAAAGGCAGGGAAATTCAGCATTAGAGTAAGCATCTGGCAGGCCAGATTGTCAAAGACAGAATCGATCATTCAGCTTTGGAACAACGAGAAGCATGGAAGAGCAGAACCGCTAGCAGAGAGCTAAAACTAACACAGGGGCTTTTACAGCCAGCTCTTAGCAATGTGCTTGTTATGTCAAAAAGCCACAGGCTGTTTGCTTGAAAATGGGGCTTCGTGCTAGGCACACTCTGTCTTACTGGTGGGGAGTAGCTGGAGAAGGAATAAGCACAGTGCTGTTGAACATTGAGAAAGCAGCCTGGCAGGGCTGCATTATGCTGGCACACCTGTTCAGTATTCATTGTCAATGCTGCTGCACTTCAGCAGCAACAAGGCTGGAATTTAAATGGGGAGAAAACAGATGAGGTGGTCTCAGGTGTGCCACTGCTGTTTTGCTTTAAACATTTCCAGGCCTCAGCTTTCATTAAGCAGCTTAGAGTAAGGCTAGCTGAAGACTAAATTTATTAGAAAATTTGCTTACAAGTCTGTCAACCTGGAAAATAATCATAGTTTGCAGCTTTAGAACACCTTGCAGGTTCCTTGGTAATAACTGCATAAGACTCTCAGTACATGTTTGAAGTCAGCATCAGGAACAGTCAGTGGTGTGAATTGTAATGTTTCTGATTCTTGAGGACTCTCAGCCTCACTAAACAACTTCCCAAAGGTTATGTCCATAAAGGAAGCACAGAAGTGGCATTAGAGCCTGCTGTACAGCAAAAGAGATTGAAATGGGAGATGACAGCCCCTGCAATTAGAGCAGTTGAGCATGTGGGTTCTACTGTGCAGGGCATTCAGGGGGTTTGCTACTAAAAATTCATTTGTTTTGATAACTGACAGGTAATTAAACAAGGGGACAGTATTGAGCATGCAAGTCAGGCTTGAATAAATGCTGACTAGATCCATTACTAGATTATAAAGCTGACATTATAAACAATAGATGGGAGAGTTCTGAAATACACAGCTATCATTTAAATACTGAGGCTGCTGCAGATGTAGAGGAAAGCAAAGACTTGAGCTGAACTCTAAGCTAGATTTAATGGTGTATCAGTAACTGGAGAGTTCCTGGAGAAGGTTTGTAGTGTACAAGGGGGTTTAAACAGGGAAGAGCTGGGAGATTACTAGTGTAAGTGAACTGACTTTCTACAGCAAGAGATGCACCTGCGAGTAATTGAAACGAACTGTTTCTCTGTTCCAAGATCTCCACTAGATACCAGTGTTTTTTCTATGAAATTGGGAGAAACAAACCAGAATGCACTCACTTAACAGTCAGGAGTATAACCCTACAGCTACTCTTTGCTACCCTGTCATAATGGTGAGATTGATTTTAAGACGTTAAAAAATACCATCCTGCCAGTAGTTATTCCTGTGAAAGATGCCATTTGTCCCTTTGCATGTTCTCAGAGGTCTTCAGGGAAGTCTTATGTTAAATGGGAATAGTTGGACTGTTAGGTGGTTTAGTTTCAAGGTGAGATGGAATGCTCTTTAACACAAGAATGTGCATATGTTCAAACACATGTGAGAACCATAGAGTGACATAACTTAAATTGACAGTTAAACCTAGAAAATTGTAAGGATACTCATTTGTCTTTCTCTCCTTTCCACATCAGCCAACATGTGAGGTCAGAGTTTTGTGACTCTTCTACAGTAGCTCGTGATAACTTTGCCAGGATAAAGGTGGCTACATTTTCCTTTGAGTTTTATTGATATCTGGACTGAGTCTCTGATCTCCGATTTTGGCAGATAACTAAAAAGCAGCATTTATTTCCAAAGCTCTTCTAGAGTATTCTCTTTGTAATACAGGGTTTTTATAGCTGATGTTTAAAAATTCACTTTTGAGTTACCTTTAAGTGTCATCTTAATGATGGTAGAAAGCCAAAGCCTTTTATACTACTGCTAAAAAAATAATTCTCCTAATTCATGATTAGTCTTAAAAGTATGATTACACATTAGTGAGTTTCACAGATGTATTTCTTTTGTGTAACTTATACTGACCTGTAAGTAAAACATCTATTTTGTGTGTTCAAGCTCTGTGTTGCATGAAATTGGCTAGTGTGAAATAAAACCCTTCAAACTATTTGATTTTCATCCTTTGAATATCTGCCTGACAGTGTTTTGCTCTCTTACCAGAGTTTTGAAGGTACCATTGTGTGGGAAAGCCAGGATCTTCAAGGTCTTGTTTCAAGAAACCTTCATAAGGTGATGGTGAATGATGGAGGAGGTGTTTTCAGAGTCATTACAGTGAGTCATCTCCCTTTCTCTTCCACTGTGTTTCTATTTTTCCTCTACATCTTGGGGATTCAGGTTTGTGCTTTCTTGAATTTTTCTGTAAATCCTTGAGTCTCTTTGGCTTCTCTTGTCTCAGAGGAGAAATTTGCAGTGTCTGGGATAAAGACAAAGGCATAAAGAAACCCTATGCATTTTCTTTCCTTTTTTATTTGAAGGTAATAAATTTCATCTGTTGTCACTGTCAGATGAGAAGTAGTATCACTATGTCAAAGATGGCAAAATGTGGGTCAAAAGCCTCTTTATTTCTTAATATCTCCTTTTCCAGTTGATGTGTTGCTTGCTTAAACATACTGTGCTGTTGGAATTTAGTCAGAGTAACTTGACATTTTGCTCTCGGTTTGAAACTTGCTCTCTAAACTTCTCAGGGTACTGCTGGTTCTAGGTGAAACTTCCAAAAACACCACAAAAGTTTGCAGTTAAAAATCCTATTTTCTCATTATACAGGTCCCTAAACTAGAAAAGCTTTCAATTAATTTCATTCTTTGTTGCCAGAAAACTTCACCCCTTACAGTTGCAGGGAAAACCACATCAGTGATGGAAAATGAACTAATTTATTTCTTTTCATTAATCTGTCTCTAGCAGGCAGGAGAAGGGTCACTGCCACATGAGCTCACAGAGGGTGTGGAGGGAATAGCAGGTGGTTTTATCTACACTATTCAAGGTATGTCTGCAAAAAAAGCAGAATCACATTTGATGTTATGATAAAACAGGAACTTTAAATTCCATTTCTGTGGTAAAATTTGTGCCATCTCTATGAACTTGGTCACCTTACATTTTCTGCTAGTAGAAACAAATTCCCTCTCTTGTTTTTTATGCCTGTTAGTCTTCTTGCAGTGTTCTTTTTAGCTATTACCTGCAGTCAGTTGTGTAATGTGGTTCAGCAGGAACCACCTATGCTACATCAAAGCAATGCTGATTATATTTAGCATAGGATTTTTGTTTGTTTTGGTGTTATTTTTTTTATGCCACATATACATGCTTTATGAATAATAGATACAACAGCCTTTTTGCAGTGAAGTCACTCTTCATATTACAGTATCACAGTATCATCAGGGTTGGAAGAGACCTCACAGATCATCAAGTCCAACCCTTTACCACAGAGCTCAAGGCCAGACCATGGCACCAAGTGCCACGTCCAATCCTGCCTTGAACAGCCCCAGGGACGGCGACTCCACCACCTCCCCGGGCAGCCCATTCCAGTGTCCAATGACTCTCTCAGTGAAGAACTTTCTCCTCACCTCGAGCCTAAATTTCCCCTGGCACAGCCTGAGGCTGTGTCCTCTTGTTCTGGTGCTGGCCACCTGAGAGAAGAGAGCAACCTCCTCCTGGCCACAACCACCCCTCAGGTAGTTGTAGACAGCAATAAGGTCACCCCTGAGCCTCCTCTTCTCCAGGCTAACCAATCCCAGCTCCCTCAGCCTCTCCTCGTAGGGCTGTGCTCGAGGCCTCTCACCAGCCTCATCGCCCTTCTCTGGACACGCTCAAGCATCTTGATGTCCCTCCTAAACTGGGGAGCCCAGAACTGAACACAGTACTCAAGGTGTGGTCTAACCAGTGCAGAGTACAGGGGCAGAATGACCTCCCTGCTCCTGCTGACCACACCATTCCTGATGCAGGCCAGGATGCCACTGGCTCTGTTGGCCACCTGGGCACACTGCTGGCTCATGTTCAGGCAGGTATCAATCAGCACCCCCAGATCCCTCTCTGTCTGGCTGCTCTCCAGCCACTCTGACCCCAGCCTGTATCTCTGCATGGGGTGGTTGTGGCCAATACCTTGAAAACTGGAAATCTCTTTTTGACTGAAGAGAATACTATTTTACTTGAAACTTTCTGTGTCAGACCTTATGCAAAAATATATTTCTTTGTTCTGCAGCTTTTTAACATTTCATTGAAATTTTTCAGTTAGTGGTAGAATTTTCATAACTCCACAGAGTTAAAGACATCTTCAGATTCATTTTGTCAGCGTGGCATGTTTGGTCCAAGAGAAGCGTGCGGAACAGTATGTAGGTACACATCTTTGTTTAATGCTGGGCTGTTTCTTTCAGAAGGTGATGCTCTTTTAAAAAGCCTCCATACTCGTGCAGAAAGGTTTGCAAGTCACATGAAAAAGCTGGAAGAAGAAGATGCTTTATTGAAGGAAGAAAGCAGTACCTATGATGATATTGTTTTTGTGGATGTTATCGACACGTACAGAAATGTTCCAGCCAAACTGCTGAACTTCTACCGATGGTAAGCTGAAAAGACTTTCTCTTTGGAACACTGCTGTTTGTAATGCAGGGTGATCCAGAATGTTACATTACCTGACAGGTTCCATGAAATACAAACCCTCTATGAGTCACCTCATTAAATTCTATTTCTCTCACAATTTTGGGGGCCCTGTAGTAAGTAATGTAACAGGATCTGTATTTGAGTGGTGACCCATGGTGCCTCAATGAAGCATGAGCTGGCAGGACAGGCTTCTGCTCAGAGTCTAGGTGCAAAACGTTTGTGTCCCCTTGTAATTTCATTCATTTCTATCTGAAAATTAGCCTTTCAAAGGATGGCTTTTGGCCACCTCGTGTGCTTGGTATTTCAGTTTGTGGCTACTGGTTCTTATGCTGTTGCTGGGCACCACTTCACAGAGTCTAGCTCTGTCTCTGTACACCCTCCCTTCAGGTACTCATATACATTGATGAACTCCCCACCGAGCCTTCTCCTCTCCAGGCTGAACAGTCTTAGCTCTCTCAGTTTTTCCTCTTGGGAAAAGCTCTCCATAATTGCCTCCATCCAGTATGTTCATGTCTATCTTGTAGTGAGGAGCTTAAGACTGCGCACTGTAATCCAGTTGTCACCTCACCAGTGCTGAGGGGAAGGATAAGACGCTTGTGTATAGCTGGAACAGAAGGTTGAGAGGAAGGATTTTCATAGTGCTTTGCATTGTCTGTGATGAATCTAATTAAATTATTGCCTCCAGTTTGCAATTCTTTGTCTGTCTTTGAGACAACTGTTCAAATTAATTGACATTGCTGTGGAGTAAGAAATACACCTGACAGTTGCTTATGCACTTACATTTATAACCATGAAAGTTGTTAAATAACTGAAAAATGGAACCATGCTTTCAGTTCTACAGAGTTCAAATGTCAAGACTTAGATCTTTGTGATAATTTTTTACAAGTAAGCAAATTTTTCAAGATTTAGTAATAAAAGGTTTAAGGCAAATGCCCTTCTTGTTAAGAAAGGTCACCCTTAAAAGGGATGCCTCTTAACCAAGGGATAGCCTTTTTGAGTTATTGTACAAGTGACAGATATTTAGCTATTTCAGACAGGTAAAGATACTTTTTTTAACAAATGGTGCTTTCCCAAGGAGAAGTAGTACTAAGTTATTTCCACATGTATTTCTTACAACCTCTATAGTTGTACTGCCCTTGAACTGACTGTCTCATGCAGAAGAGTAGGCCACTGCCTTTTAACAGCTGTTCTACCACCATCATCAGGGATTCATCCCCTTCTGAGGTCAATAGTGTTTCAGATGCAGTAATTAAAAATCCACCATCTGTCCTGGAGCACAAAACTTCAAGTTTATTTTTCTTAGCTCATACATAAATCCATGTTGTAAGGTAATGACAAGATGCAGCTGCATCTCTTTTCTGTAGGACAAGCAGGCAGTCTTGGTGAATAGGAAAAGCATTTACAAGTTGAGGGTAAGAAAGACACTCCTGCCCTCTTCCTTCCCCATCTGCTTCCCAAAACCCCCTTGTGTTCTGTTGCATAACTGTAGTTCCTGAGCTGCAGCTCAGCTTCTTACCACTTTTTATTTTGGCTACAGGACAGTTGAATCAACAAGTTTTGATTTGTTGCTGAAGACAGATGATGACTGTTACATTGATTTGGAGGCTGTTTTTAACAGGATAATGCAGAAAAAATTGGACAGACCAAACATTTGGTGGGGAAAGTGAGTCGTTTTGTTTTTTTTAACTTGCCTTTAAGAGATACCATGTTTTTAGTGAAAGGTTTACTGGTTTAAGTCTGTTCTCACGTAGGTTCCCCTTTTCTGCCTTCAGAAGCTAGTGACAAAGAGCAAGTCTTTTGTACGCGTAGAACTTTGAATCTCAGAATACACAAATCAGTCCTTTACAATGTAAACTTTGCAAGTCCTTTACAAACTTTGCAGTGTGCCATTCCAGTGAGTGAACTTGATGAATATCTTACATAGTTTCAAAATGTATTGTCTGCTGCAGAACTTTAGTAAGTGAAAGTATTCCAGCAGTACAGTAACATTACAATGAAAGTACATACTAGAATTGTAAATATTACATTTCTTCTGGTGGCCTTGAGAAGTGGGAACAGGAGAAACAAAATTGCCTTTGTAGTGTGCACTTGACTTGGAAGTCTGGGAATGACAGACATTGATACTCACGTTGCTGCTGTCTGAAATGCTGTATCTGATGCATGCAGTCTTAAGCCAAGTTGCCCAGCCTCAAGGAGAAGTGGTGTGTAAAGGTATCAAGGAATCTTACCATGTAACTGGTAGAAGGAAGTGACAAGTCATGCTGGGACAGAAGAGCTGGACAAAGTGCCAACTTGGCTGTGTCTGTGGAGAACTTTATATAGGAGCAGCTGACATCTTTAGTGCAAATTCTCCAGTAGTCACAGTCTCCAGGAAAGTGTGAGGTGTGGCGAGCGACACCAAAGTCTCTACAGCAGACTGGCAAAGCAGGTGCCATTCAGTGTGGAGGGGGTTGCACCCTTACTGTTGTGACATTAGTCTAGAGTGGAAGATGCTGTCAAGTGAATTTGGGTATTGGATGTGACTTTTATCTCCTTGGTGCTTTAACATGTCGGCTTCAGCTGTGAATGCAATGTAGTAACAGATCTGCCACTCAAGTGAAATTCCTTCCTTATGGGACTGTTGTCTGAGCTGACAGCTCTTTGTAGCTCACTAAATCCATTTTAGCTGCTTGTGCTCATGACCAAATCCAGCAATCTTTGAAGCAGTTCACAAAAAAGGGGAGAACATGCTGCACTGACTCAGTCCACACGACTGTATGTGAAGTACTTGCAAAGGCAAGAGGAGTGCAACAGCAGCCTGTTACGAACATGGCCTGACACAGCAGTTTAGCTGTCTGTAGTGCTGCATGGTGTGGCAGTGTGTGAAACTGAACTATGCCATGCTGACATGATGGGAGAGACTGGAGAGAGAGTGCACCAGTGGCTTTCTGCAGGCCACTAGCAGTAAGTGCAAACTTCTTTGGAGAAGACAACTGCCACAAAGGTTTTTTGTAATTCAGTGATGCCTGCCTTCTTGAACATCTGCCTTGTATTCGTTTGGGAGACAGCTTAGAGAAGGTACAGAAGCCCCCAGTACTTTGCCTTGCTTCCTGTTTCTTAAGCAGCTGCTAGTTTTATCAGGGAAGTAGGTTGTGTAACAGTGCTGTAACTGCGTGCCTGCTGCAGACACCACTTCTCTGTCATGTCAATTAACCAAAGGAGGTTGGACACAGATGTGCCTGTTTACAGAACACAGGCAAGGACCTGGATCAAAGCCCAGCAGCAGATGCAGATATGCTGAAGACCTGAGAGACAATGTTGTGGTTGTTTCTGTTGTTTAAGAATTTTCTCTTATTACCCAAGACTGAGACCAAGCAGTAGTTATACTTTCAGCTGTTGTATTTGATTAGATGTGTGCCCTAGGCTAGGAACTATAATTAGCATCTACTTCTATTTCTTCCCCTTAATTGTTACTTCAGTTGTTAGCCTTGTTCATAGGTTTCACAGGAGGATTTGTATAAACATCTCACATCTAATGTGATCTTCAGTTTCAGATTAAATTGGGCAGTTGATCGAACTGGGAAATGGCAAGAACTGGAGTATCCAAGCCCTGCTTATCCAGCCTTTGCTTGTGGGTCTGGCTATGTCATCGCTAAAGACATTGTTCAGTGGCTGGCAAGCAACTCTGAAAGACTGAAGACATATCAGGTATTAAACACTGGTCCAGTTTTATTATCTTCAAACTGGTCTGGGGAGCAGCATGTGTACTGGGAAGGCTAGAAAGAACATTGTTCAAGTGTTTGTTTGTGTTGGATTCTCCAGGTTAATGCTGGCTTTCTGCAGTGCTTTTGGTCACTGTGCTTGGTGTCTACTCTAGATCAAAGCACAACTGTTTGGGACTGAAAACTTCTGGGCCTATAATCTTGATTTTGGGCTTTTGAAAACAGTTTATTATTACAGTTTTGAGGTTACCATTTTTTCCTGCTGGTTGCATGATTATACTTACTCTAGTTTACAAAGTCATGCTTCATGCTTTCCTGGTGCTGATATCTGTATATTAATCTTTTTTTAATGTGTGGTCTCAGGGTGAAGATGTTAGTATGGGCATCTGGATGGCAGCTGTGGGGCCCAAGCGATATCAAGTAAGTCTGAAGACATTCTGTGCTTCCCCTAGCAGCCCCCACCCACACCTCCAAAGTACTCTGAACAGGTCAAGTTGGTGACCTCTGTGTGGAAGTAAAGATTGGTGAAGACTGGATTCTTTGTAAGGAAAACTGACTGAACTGGTTCTGTCTCTAATAGGACAGCCTCTGGTTGTGTGAGAAGACATGCGAGAGTGGTATGCTGTCTTCTCCCCAGTACTCCCCAGAGGAACTGAGAGAGCTATGGAGGTTAAAGGAACTGTGTGGAGATCCTTGTAAATGCGAGGAGAGATGACAGACTTGCCTTTGAAAACACAACAGTGTATGCTGAGCGTGGAAAAGTGCACATCTGGATTCATTCTTGGAAGAAGGAGGAATATTAAGGTACCTTTTAAATGTTGGGTTTCAACTAAGGTATAACAATATTTGCACATCCCTTTTGATAATTACAAGTGGACTGATAATATTCATTTTCTATAGTATAGATGTTGAGCTGACAAACCCCAAAATGTTTAAGATAAAATACTTCCTTTTTCTATAAAGTCAAAGACCTACCTGTAATGAATAAATGCAGATAAGTATGCCAACTAGCCTGTCTTTTGTAAAGTACTACTGATTTAACTCAGTGGAGAGCTGTTTTGGCACCAGGGCATCTCTAAGTCCTGCTGCAGAGGCAGGTTCTGTGCTGAGGGGCTCCCTCATCTGCATGGTCTGAGACAGCCAGGGGTTAGGATTTATGGTTAGTTTATACCATTGATACTGTTTTATCTAAAATGACAAAGTTTGCTTATACCAAATCTTGAAGTACTGCAAACCTGGCCTGATTAGGAGAGATTTCTAATAGATCAATGTGTTACTAGATAGGAATCTGAGGATACACACGTGAGAGTAAAAAAAGTTTGAGGAACAGCACACTGAAGAATGTAAGATAAACAGCAGTGCTTTGCAGTAAGTATGCTGAGAACTTATTTATAACATGGTATGTTAATGCTGTAGATTAAAGGTCTGTCAAGAATTTGACCTTAAATAGTCTAAGGCTATGTAGGTACTTCCACCGTTACTGCTGCTTGACTTTTGGTTTAAGGTCTTTGGAAGTAGGTGAAAACAAAGAGCAAGTGAACAAGTAGCCTCTTTCAGTGCAGCACTAATTTTGTCCCTTTAAAGTGAAGTGATCACATACTCAGTTCAGTTGAAACATTCTCACTACTGCTGGGGCAGGGTAATACAAAATCTTGACAAAAGCATTACCTTGAGTTTTATTTAACTGCACTATTTGGTGTCTCTCCGATAAGACAGTCAGAAGCAAATGATTTCATGGAAACTGACAGTTAAGTTTAGGAGGTGGAAGCATTGTGCAGCCATCTGGTGGCACACGAGAAATTGCTGTGCTCCTGTGTGCGTGTTCAGGCGCTGGCTGTCTGCACTGCCCGACTTCTGCACAGCCACTGTTGACTTTTCTCTCACTATCAGGAGAGTCCTTTCTTACCACCGTACTAAGACGCAGTCTCCGTTTTCTATAGAGTAAAACTGCAAAGGCTTTAAGTCATTGTCTAGTTCCACTTCTTTTCCTTCCAGCTGGAATAGGAAAGGAAAAACACCTGATTAGATTTAAACTGAAATCTGTCCATGTAAATCAAATAGAAATCGGGCAGTTGCAGTCAGCAGGGAGGATCTGTCATATTACAGGGATGAAATTAGCTCCTAAATTACAGCATGAAGACTGCACTCCTTAAGTGAAATCAAACTGGTGAGGTAGTATTTCAGAATATGCTATTGACCTTTAGCAGCATGCAGCATTTGTTGAATTACCAATTTTTAACTCACTTTAGAACTTTTGTAGGAGAGTTTCAGTTCCGAACCAGGAATTTTAAGAAGGCGATAGAGCAATCCTTTGACTCTCTGAACAGTCATGGACTCTGCCAGGGACAAAGAAAGAAAAGGTGTTAGCAAAAAATGCTGCTACCACTGAGCTGTACCAGAGTACCAGTGTTTCAACCGTACTTGCTTATAGCAACAGTGAAAGGCTGTATTGCTGCTTCAGTCCTAACACTGCAATAATACCTTTTGTAACTGAAACCATAACTGCTAATGGTTTCATCTCTGGTGGACAGGACATGCTACTACCATGTAAGCACTTTGATCCCATATACCAAATCGAAGTGTTATGGCTTCATAATTTATCTTTTTGGAGTTTGTATTTATTACATGCTAAACTAAGTGAGCTTTGGGACACATACTGGTCAGGTTCTGGCAACTGGCCTTTGAAATTCATTACCAGGAATTGGCTTTCCCAGCACAAATAAATGATTGTCTCCATGGAACCAGTGCTGTTCTCAGAAATGGTATTACATTAATTAGTCCCAGCAGAGTCAGAAAGTGGTTTGTGTTATGAAGTCAGTTACACAAAGGGGTAATTTTAGTAATGGATCTTGAATGACTAAATACAGCTTGTTCCAGAGGTGATACCTGTGTTTGCAATAGCTATACTCAATATTTTGGTTGAACTGTCACTTCTTTTGAAGCTTTACCTAAAGGCACAGCAATAGTGAGTTATTCCTGTAATACCACACATTGTACTTAGACAAATATTTTTCTATCAAACATTTTTGTAAAAGCTGTACCTGATTTTATGCAACTTGTGATAATAAATGTGATTTTTATTTTACAGTAAAGCCTGACTAAGTTGTTTTTCTAGTATACTTCATTCTGACATCTTTCCAAACCAGTTTGATTTAGAACAAAGTCTGCTCATTCTTGCCTCACTACAGGCACTAAAACTTCAAAAGACAAAGAGAGAGGTAAGAATTGGATTTCTAGATTAGATACTGGGCCTCACTATCTAGAGCTATGGATGACATCGTTGGCTTTACATCGCCTTGGGTTATCACAGCCACCAGGTCTCCTACCAGTTAATTAGCCTTTGATTGTCTCAGACATTTATCATGAAACCTACAGCAGAGGTCACAAGACAAGCACCAACTTTCAGTACTCAAGCTGGACGTCAAAGTAAATATAAAGGTCAGAAAAATGTCTTGCAAACAATTTCTACCTTTGTCATCTAAAGAAATGTCAGTCTTCATGGAAGAATCTCCCAGGAGCTGACAAAGCCAGAGGCAGCTGCCATTCTGTAATTCAGTCCCTTGAAAAGGAGCTACAACTATACTGCTTAAACACAAGACATCTTACCTGGTAGCTTTTTCTCTACTGGCTTCTGTTCAGGTTTCTCAGGACATTTAATTGTCAAAGCTTAAGGAAGAACAGCAAGGTATTAGTAAATGTTCTGTTAAGAGCAGAGAGACTTTCCAGTCGGTTCTTATTACAAGTTGTTTTCCCTAGCTCAGCCTGATCAGAAAAAATGTAGCCTGTATCTGAGCAGCTGAGAGAGCATTACAAAAAATGAGAAGTTATGTTATTAATCAGGCTTGTATATGTCTTTGTTCCATCAGAGAAAACGTTTTAAAGATGATTCTATAATACTTAACACCTACTTGATTTTTTAAATAGGTTGCAGTAGAATGAAAACCACTTGCTCAGTTTAAAGTAAGTTTTTGACCTTCATTATCTCAAAGGCACCATACAAGCACATTTAAAAGGAAATTGTTAGCTTAATTCTTTTACAGACATTGAAAGAGACGCCCATGAAACAGGTTTCTGTTATGTCTAGCCAACTAGATTCCTTGGTATGCTCAGTCTTCCACCTAAATGCATTAGAATGTAATACATTATAATATTATTTTGCCCATGGAATAAAAAAAAAATCATCTCTATCAACCTGCAAACAAAGCTAAGTGAATTTGTAAGTCTAAGATGTAACCTTTTCTACATATGTACACAGCTTTAAATACCAAACTTAATCATATTTTTTTAACCATTCTAAAGTTAAGAAGCTTTCAAATGCTGCCAAAAGGCAGTGCAGCTATTAAGGTTAAAATCACAAATGATTTCTGCAGGGAAGTCGTTTGCACTGTCAGAATGGGAGGCTTTGATTACCTACCTTTATTCTCCATTAAGTCTTATTAAGAAAGTCATTTGACTTGGGTTGAGGAGGAAAGGAGAGAGTGTCAAAAATACCTGCTTCTGTGTACTCCAACTTACTGATACGGTTCAGAGAAGCAGTACAAGCTGGAACTCGGTGATGTCTCAAAGGCTTTTGAGCCTCTTGCTCTCCATATACACCCAGAAAAGACTAAGCTCATAAAATACTGTAAATGGAGAAGGAACAATTTTGACCATTCCTGGCCTCTTACTCAGAAGCTGATTTTTCAGAGTCAAAGGCTGTTGTCCCTTCAGTTCTCCTTCTTCAGGTGCACCATATTCTGTGTGAAGGAAAAGTGCACATAAACACGAAGCCTTCAAAGAATAAAACTCACCAGTAGCCTAAGAGTACTGTGGTGTTGGATCAGGCATGAACCTGATGCCTCAGTTCTCTCACCAGCTAGGACACTGATCAGACTCCTGAAATGCAAAGCACTGTAGATATGAGCCTTGACCAACTGCTAGAGCACTGAGGAAGGTGCACAGGCATGTGGGATAGAGCAGATGACAGGCACATGGGAGGGCTGCTTAGAATCCTCACCGTGAGAAAGCCCCAGGGCAAGAAAGTCACTGCTCACCTGTGGAGTTACAGGGTAAATGCCCACAGGTGTCACCCTTAAGGCACTGAGCCCAAGTTCCTGAGGCAGCAGTGCCTGGAAGTGTGCAGTGCAGCTGCCCCACAAAAGCTTAGCCATTTGCACACAGACCTGCCAGCAGATGGACTTTGCTTAGGCCATAGAAGCACGTAGGAAATGCATCGGGGGAAGAGACTCCAAAGAGGTGTCAAACCAGTGCTTCCATAATGCTGGGAGCGAGGAAAGGGTACTTTTATCGTACTTGTACTTACTGAGACAAAGCAATGGGTATCTGGGATGGGCAGCAAGAAATTCTTCACTTGGTTTGTTCTTCTCTGGCTCCCAATTCCCACCAGCTGCTAACCACTCTTTTCCAAAGATTTTGCGATAATCAAGCTCTGCTCCTCTCCTTTCAGCAGGAAGGATCTGTATGGACACAGGAATGCTGTGTAATTATACATTCTCTTCTCTAGAAAGCTGTAATTAATGACACCAACTCCTTGTTTTTACTTAGAGTACCAATCCCTTGTCGTTACAACCCCTACCTCCATGTATTGACTGATCCAAGAATTCAGATCTAAGCAAAGCTGCTACTGCATATGATCACACAGGAATGTTTTTGCAGACATGGAACACATGCAGCTTCTGCTCTCTCTCTGATTTGGGTTAGATAATGCCATTTTCCTATTACAGAAGGCAAATGCTTGCATTACTGTCACAAAGACATTTAACTATGCTGGGTTCTGGTGGTGTTTTTTTTTTTTTTTTCCCAGAGTAGGGTTTTTTGTTTTGTTTTTTTTAATCAGCCCTTCAAGTTAAAATGACACATGCATTGAAAAAAAAGGCCATCATTCCTGCACCTTGTCCTAGCAGCATTCACAAACAGGGCTGAATCTTCTAGCCCTACAGAGTGCACCATTGACGAGATGATGGAGAAGTTGGCATTTTACCTTTCCTGCACCCAAGCAAACAGTAATCTTAGAGTGAAAACAATTCCTCAGGCAAAGACACTATGTTTTTCCCCAGAGTCATGCCATTTGTTGAAATATCACATACCTCAGACTTGTTCAAAACCTCCAACTGACTTATCTTGGCAATAATTAGTTGTCTCAGAGTCTCTGGGTTCTTCTCTGTATCCATTAAAGGGTTATTGTGACACTGCAGTGACCGCAAAGTTGGCAGCTTATCAAGCTCGTTGATAGATGACCACTGAAAGAGCAAAGTCTTTTGAGGAAACTTACAATATTCTTCATTTCAGAACAATACAACTTCAGAACTTTTCATGTAGAGTAACCATGACCAAATGTTTGGTAAGCAAAACCAAGCACTTTAAAATTCAGTTAAGGAAAATACTGCACTATGTTTAATAACAAAAAAGACCCCCCCCAGCTAACCAACCAAAGAAACCCCACCAAGCATGAGCCTTAGATCATTAGAATTCTGCAGGAGGAATTCAAGGCAGCAAAGAGATACCACAAACTACCATAAACACATTTAATGGAGGTGTCACAAAATGCTTTTTACATTTTAAAATGACACCTCTGTGTTGACCAAAGTAGTCAATAGTTACCTCAGGATCTACCCTGTACAAAGAAGCTTTAAGAAAGTAAACTGCCAGTTCCTCTTAAACAGAGAGACAAGTCTTTACAAAACATGAAACTATTGTCCTCCAACTGACCTGTGATATTTTATTGTCTTGTACTGCAAGGTGCTTCAGCGAAGGAAACATTTTAGTCTTGCATCCTAGGACAAAGAGCAAATTTTCAAGGTAGCAGTGCAAACTTGGAATAAACACAACTATAATGCTAGAAATAAACTGCTCCTTTTACATACCAAATCCAGCATCTGGGAAGTATATAGAAGATATCCCAGAGTTTCTAAGTATTAGCTGTTCTAATCTGAAATGAAGTAGATAAAATGGTTACTGTACTTGGAAAGGTTTGGGGTTTTTTGGTCAAGATATAATCTTTAAAAAAACACCCAAACAATTAAACTTTTGAAATGATGAATAATAACTGACAAGTGAACAGCATCAGCACAGAGCTCAATGGAGTGTTCAGAGAATAAGTGCAGTAATTTCAAGCCTTCAGAACAGCCTCAGGATTTAAATGGTGGGTCTACACTGAACGCTAATGAAAGGAGAACACAGCTGATAAACATGTGGCTCACTGGTGGGGCCACAAGTGGAATCTTGGTGTCTCTGATCATAGGAACATCTATGTGGCACTGGGCCTGCTGGGGACAGAGTTCAGCTGTCTCAGGGAAGAAAGATTCTTGCACCTGACTTGGCGAGGCTCACTGATAGGCCTTTAAGTTTAGAGGGTTAAATGGGGTAAAACCAAGCTTACCAGAGATGAGCCTAGGGTTGGCGTGCCCATGTCAGGGGTGAAATCGATAGCCCAGCTCAAGTGTACCTATACCAGTGCATGCAGCATAGGTAACAGAAGGAACTCGAAGCTGTTGTGCAGCAGGACAGCAATGAATGGCCATAAGCTCTTCAGAAGGGATAGGCAAGGAAGGAGAGGTGGTGGAGTAGCGCTGTGTTACAGGGTGTTTTGGTTGTGCAGAACTGAACAACCGTGATGGTAATGTCAAGCACTTATGGCATTAGGGGGAAGGCCAACAAGGCAGATAACCTGTTGGGAGTCTGTTACAAACCACTCAAGCAGGATGAGGAGGCTGCTTAGGCATTCTACAGGTGACCGGCTGAAGTCTTCTGATTGTCAGCCCTTGTTCTCACAGGGGACTTCGAATTACCAAATGTCTGCTGGAAATACAGCAGAGAAGAAACAGTCCAAGAGATTCCTGGAGTGTGTGAAACAGAACTTCCTGACACAGCCCCTACTAGAAAAGCCACCTTGCTAGACCTGCTGCTTACAAGCAGGGAAGGACTGGAGGGTGATGAGGTGGTCAAAGGCCATCTTGTGATCATGAAATGATAGAATTCTTGGTGCAGTAAGGAGGGCAGTCAATAAAACCCACTCCCATGGACTTCTGGAGAGCAGACTTCAGACTGTTCAGGATGCTGGTTAAGAGCCCCTAGGGAGACAGACCTGAAGGGCAAGTGGGTCCAGGAAGGCTGGACATTGTTCAAAAAGGAAGTCATAAAAGGTGAGGGTCAGGCTGTCCCCACGTGTTGTAAAATGAGCTGTTGGGGAAGATGCCCTCTCTGGTTCAACAGGGAACTCTTGCAGGGGCTCAGCAAAAAAAGGAGAGGTGACCACCTCTGGAAAGAGAGCAGGCAACTCAAAGAATACAGGGATCTGGTTAAACCATCAGAAAGGCAAAAGCCCATCTAGAACTTAACCCAGACAATGCCATGAGGGATAACACAAAAGTTTTTACAAATACATTAACAGAAAGAAAACCAAGGAAAATGTGCACCCTTTGTTGGATGCAGGGAGGAACACTGCTATCAAAAAGACTGAAGTACTTAATGCTTTCTTTGCCTCAGTCTTTAATACTCAGACCCATTATCCCCAGGGGTATCCAGCCCCCTGACAGGGATGGAGAGCAGCATCAACTCCCCATAATCCAGGAAGAAGTAGTTAATAGCCTGTTGCATCACCTAGACACACAAGTTTGTGGGGCTGAATGGGATTCACTCAGGAGCACTGAGGGACCTGGCAGAAGAGCTTGCTCCATCATCTATCAGCAGTCCTGGTTAACACAAAAAAAAAAGGGCTAAAAAGAGGATCTGGACATTGAGGTCCTGGAGCATGTCCAGAGAAGAACAACGAGGCAGATGAAGGATTTGGAGGGCATGTCATACGAAGAGCAGTTGAGGGAGCTGGGGTTGTTTAGTTTGAAAAAGAGAAGGCTAAGAGGAGACCTTACTGCTCTTCTACAACTATCTCGAAGGAGGTTGTAACGAGGTTGGTGTTGGTCTCTCCTCTCAAGTAATCAGTAATGGGATGAGAGAAAATTGGCTTAAGTTGTGCCATGGAAGGTTTAGACTGAACATTAGGAAAAACTTCTTCACTGAGAGTGCTGAGGCATTGGAACAGGCTGCCCAGGGAGGTGGTGGAGTTGCCACCCCTGGAGATGATTAATAAGTGTGTAGATGTGGTGCTTTAGGATATGGTTCAGTGGTCATGGTAGTTAGACTTGATCTTAAAGGTCTTTTCCTACCTTGATGATTCTATGATTTTCAAAACTAGCTTGTGGCTAAAGCCATGGCTGCTATTCTGGTGTACAATGCAGCACAGTAACTGCAGATCAGCACAATATTCTATTAGTCACACAATGTTCCAGTTACTGTAATTGTTCTGCTTAAGGAACACACACCTACTTTTTTGGTAACTCCAAAGCACAGAATCATAGCTCAAGCTGTAACTACCATAAAGCTGCTGCTGTTGAGAGTACAGTAAATGAGGAGACTCTGTGTGAAAGTATTCTTCTGAGGAAGTGGAAACACATTTAGCCAATGCTGTACGAAAATTATAACGTGGTGCTTTGTTGTTGGCTTTAATTTTTTTAAAGCATGTCTCAAACTCTTTAAGCTACACCAAAAAGGCACTGAAACTTCCAAAAGAGTGTCTGTGCTGAGGACACGCCACACATTTCTACCAGTAGAATACCAACACTGACCTCCATAGTTAATCATCACACACAGATAACAGAGAGAGGAAGAATTATCACCACACTTCTTTTACCTCCTTCCACCCCCTCTTTGTTTTGCTTTCTTTACAAAGCCCAAGTAGATGCCATACGTGCAAGCCACTTATGGCAAGCATCCACCACCAATCTTGCCTCAGGTGTGACACCTTCCAAACAACTCAATGGCTTTCTGCAGGCTCAGACTACTCTGAGATGGCTGTGCAGCTACTGATGCACCTGCATTAGACTTTCAAGGTCAGAGAACTGTCCTAAGAAAGGATTTCCATAGCTCCTTTGCTTTGCCATACTAACAATCAGTTTTGATTCGTAAGCATATGATGAAAATCTAACACAGCTCAAGAATACATTACATGCAACAAAATAAGGTTACCATAAAATAGCTGAAATAATTCAGTCACTCTCCTGAAGTGGGCAAATACCTCAACTCCAAGAGTCCATAGATCATAAATGCAACATCAATACTATCACATTTTAAAGACTGTGGAGATGAATACCCAGGACATAGGATTTCCAGCAAATTTGTTTAACAGCTACCTGGGGAGATGTGCTATTAGATGCAGCTGATTTCCATCCAGTAACTGGTTGTCTGAAAGGTCTAATACCTTCAAGGTCTGCAGGACGTTATCAGGCCTGTCACATCAGAAGACAAACAAACAAACAAGCACAGAACATTTGAAGCTATTTGTTAATGAAAGCACTGGTTTCCTAACTATATAACTTCATGCAAATAAATGTGTACAGTTAAAAGTGAAGTACATCACATGAAGCTGACATCATTTGTTTTACAAATCTGTCATGGTAATGTAAACATTAGAGTGAGGCAAATTTATCTCCTATGCAACTTTGCACATACATTAGTCTGAAAATAACTGACTTGTGTGTGCTAGTCTGGAGGTAGCTGGAATATTTTGGTGAGAATTAGATTATAGGCTGTGAAAATGAAACAATGGTGATGTCTACTTCACTCACAGGCTTGCTGAGATGTATGAAAACACAAACATAAATATAGATAACATGGTTGCTCTCTGGCTGCCTGCACTCCTTCTCCCTAACCCAAACTGCTAACCTCCCTAATTCTGCTTCCTAACCTCCCTGGCCAATTCTCCAAACTCACCTTAAACGTAAGGCAAAGTCCAGGATAAGGTAGATGGATGGAAAGGAGGTGGAAGGGTGGTTGGGAGCCCCTCTGGAAGACTCTGGTTTCTGGGAGGGCTGCTGTGTTTCTGTATTACTTTTTTGTCTATTTCTGTCTGTAGCTGTATCTGTTGTAAATATCTGCTTGTATCTTGTGCTAAGCTGTAAGTATAAAGCTCCATTCTAATTTCCGGCTCAACTGAGTCTAGTCTGGGTGATTTCATAAGAGCAGGGCACGGCAGGTAACACTCACACCATCACATTATGTTAGTTACCTTACCTTTCCAAAACAGTGATATTATTAGAAGTAAGGTACAATTCTTCAAGTGCTGGCCATCCTGGAGCACAAAGAAGAACCTAAGAGCAAAACTTTATTTAATATGAGAAAAATTATTGCAGGAATTATGCCAGTTTCCTCAAAACATGTTCAGAACAGGCCATAGCTCCCCAAAGCAGAAATAAGTATGACAGATTTCCCCTAGCCCTCTCCTTCCAGCTGGCTTTCCTGTGTCTGGATCTACCTGCATGCGAGACAAAACAGTTACAGGACTTGTGGTTCTGGGTTGGAGGCCAGCAGCTGTCCTGCCTCAGACTTTGTGACCTGGAAATTGAGAGAGTCATTGGACACTGGGATGGGCTGCCCGGGGAGGTGGTGGAGTCGCCGTCCCTGGGGCAGTTCAAGGCAAGATTGGACGTGGCACTTGGTGCCATGGTCTGGCCTTGAGCTCTGTGGTAAAGAGTTGGACTTGATCTGTGAGGTCTCTTCCAACCCTGATGATACTGTGATACTTAGTGTCACGAGATGCACTTGCATCGCCAGCTGCATTTGCTCTAACGTGTGCATAGGAACACAGATCTAAGTTTAACAATGACAAAGAGGGAAGAAGTTTTCATTTATACAAACCTTTAGGACAAGCAGTTGTATTCTATTCCAGATGCTTTATGTGACTTGGTAATCTACAAATTTAGATGTAGTCTGATGTTTCTTACTAGACTTTGATGCCAACATCCTATGTTACGCAGGAAGTACACAATTAAGGCAGTTATGTCACAGCAGCTTTTCTAAGGGTGATTATATTTCAGTAGAATAATACAATGCATAAATGTTTACTTTGTTTTCTCTTGCCTCAAAAACCTAACAGTATAAATAGAAACAAACCCAGGAAAGGTTCTTACCTCTGTCCACGTTATCTCAGTTTGATTAAGTGCCAGAACCCTCAGTTTTGAAAGTACACTGGATACAGACGTTGATGTATGTGGAAACTTCATTTTGTTTTCACTGTGTAAAAAGAATAATTATTAAATAAATGCAATTATTTGTTATGCTAAGTCACCAATTTGTGATTACCTATTAAAGGTAAAGGCCACACCAAAAAAAGTTAAGAAGCCACTGCAAAGGTGTCATGTATTTTAAATATCACAAAACATCCTTCTAGTTATATTCAAATATATTCTTTCCTTTCCAGCTTCATGAATGCATATTTATTCATCTGTGACCTTCCCCCCCTCTTCCTCCTGTAACTTTTGAGTGTGAAAATAATACTTTTCTTTATTCTTCAAAGAAACCAAGACAGAATCTGGCCTCAAAAATCCTGACTGTCAACTGAGAAGAATGCCCTCATGACTATCCAGACTCTAAAATCCTCTCTCATCAGCAAAATATCACTACGAAAGAGTTAATAGATTCTCAGACCTGCAGTACTCAGTACTCCCCTCCTTCCATTTTTTTCTTTACTGACACCTGATCTACCTGCATATCATGATAAAAATCTTTCAGTTCTGTAAGGTTTAATGCCAGAAAACTGTACTCTATTTTTCAGACATCTGGAATGTTGTTAATTTTGCAAAACGCCAGTCAACATCCAGCTTTCCTGGATACTTCCCCAGAATTTAGCTTTACACAGATGCTCAATTCCTAGGGTTCCAGTTTTCCCTTGAAAAGGAATGTCTGAAAAAATGCAGCATACACACAAGTTGTTTAAGGACAAGATCTAGGGGGGGGGGAAGCAAAAGCTTAACTCATTAAAATGAGTCCTAAGGTATTGAGTTGCCTTCAGAGATCTGGCTTCTTATTTAAAAGAGTCTCTTCTTTTTTTGTCCCTACCCCAAAGGAACAGAAAGCTCAATATGAATATTTATACCTGATATTAAGTGTTTCCAGGTTTTGAACTTGAGAAGCAATGGCTGTTACCATCTCCCAAGATGAGATCAGATTTTTTGATAGATTTACATGCCTGATATCTGGAATTTCACATTAAGAAGAAGAAACATATCTCATATCTGAACTTTTTTTCAGAATTACAAATAGGGTTTGGTTTTTGAATGAAGCAAACACAAATGGATTACACATGTTGGGGCTGAGAGGAAATACTGATTGGTTACAGCAAATTTTAGTTTGGTTTGTGGTACAGGAAATGCTTAATAGTTTTTTTATATAAAAGCTTAACTTCACAAATCCTAAAGTGTATTAATTAGGCAGGAACTCTTACCAGTCCTTATAAGTGAACAAATAATGCCTGCTTTGTACTTCTGTAACCCTGCTACAACATGCAGTACACTGAATACATTATTTACTATATATTGGAAACCTCTGGTGCCAACAGAACACATCAGTTGAATTTATTGTCTCCAAGCTGGTGACACATGGGTTTGATGAGTGGACCACCAGATGGATAAAGAACTGGCTTGATGGCTGCACCCCAAGAGTGGCTGTCAATGGGTCCATATCCAAGTGGAGGCCAGTGACAAGTGGAGTCTCTCAGGGAGCAGTCCTAAAACTAGTCTTGTTCAACATCTTTGTGGGTGCCATGGACAGTGGCACTGAATGCACCCTCAGCAAGTTTGCGACAACACCAAGCTGTGTGG
Organism: Pogoniulus pusillus; assembly: GCF_015220805.1. NCBI lineage: Eukaryota > Metazoa > Chordata > Aves > Piciformes > Lybiidae > Pogoniulus > Pogoniulus pusillus. Next base: position 16,995,085 of record NC_087281.1, on the reverse strand, counting down.
TGCAGCAGACAGGCTGGAGGGCAGGGATGCCATGCAGAGGGACCTGGACAAGCTGGAGAGGTGGGCACAAGCCAACCTCATGAGGTTCCACAAGACCATGTGCAGTGTCCTGCATCTGGGTCAGGGAAATGCCAAGCACAAATACAGCCTGGGCAGTGACTGGCTGGAGAGCAGCCCTGAGGAGAGGGACCTGGGGGTGCGGGTGGATGAGAAGCTCAACATGAGCCAGCAGTGTGCACTTGCAGCCCGGAGAGCCAACCAGATCCTGGGCTGCATCAGAAGTGTGGCCAGCAGGTCAAGGGAGGTGATTCTCCCCCTCTACTCCACTCTGGTGAGACCCCACCTGGAGTACTGCATCCAGTTGTGGAGCCCCCAATACAAGAAGGATGTGGATGTGCTGGAGCATGTCCAGAGAAGGGCCACAAGGATAATTAGAGGGCTGGAGCAGCTCTGCTATGAGGACAGACTGAAAGGGTTGGAGCTGTTCAGTCTGGAGAAGAGGAGGCTCCCAGGTGACCTTATTGTGGCCTTCCAGTATCTGAAGGGGGCTTACAAAAAAGCTGGTGAGGGACTTTTCAGGATATCAGGGAGTGACAGGACTGGGGGGAATAGAGCAAAGCTGGAAGTGGGTAGGTTCAGGCTGGACGTGAGAAGTTCTCCAGCATGAGAGTGGTGAGAGCCTGGAATGGGCTGCCCAGGGAGAGGGTTGAGACTCCATCCTGGAGGTGTTCAGGGCCAGGCTGGATGGGGCTCTGGCCAGGCTGATCTAGGGTAGGGTGTCCCTGCCCATGGCAGGGTGTTTGGAACTAGATGATCCTTGTGGTCCCTTCCAGCCCTGACTGACTCTATGATTTTTAAGGGGGTTATCTGTTCTAGAGTTAGATTTTAAAAAACACCATTGTTGGCACCTTCTGGAATTGCAGTCACAGTAGCAACCTATGTCAGTATTGCTATTTTTACAGATAATTTGCATTTCCTCTCAAAAACATTAGCCATCCACTTTATAACTCTGTAGACACTGCACCGAGCTTCTAAATCTAAACTGCAGTTTTAAACACGTTTAAAAGGAAAGGATACAAGCATCATTTTCTGAAGCAAACACTGGGACTCTGAAATAGGTACATTAGTTTTGGTATCATGCAATATAGCAAAAAAAGGATACTGGCACATGTTCTACTGATCTCCTCTTTCTGACCAGCATGGCTCACTGCACACTCACGCACTGAGATATCTACCAGTTGGTTCAGTCGGCTAAATGAGAAAGAACACTCTGTTAGGTAATCTTTGAACAGAAATAGGTACATTACCTAAATACCTGGTTGTTACAACTGAGCAACATCCATTTCACAGGTATTGTCTCCTTTAGAATTAGCAATGAGTAGACTGCTACGTTGCAGTGTCTTTCTTACTCAAAACCAGACACATATCTTCATTTTTACCTTTATATTACAACTAGAAAATAGGGTCTGATTGAACTACAACCCCCACCCCCCAAAGGAAACTCCAACCAACCCTCATCCAATTGAGAAAAAAGTGATAAACCAAACAAAACACAGCTGAGCAAATTTAATTAGAAGTTCCAGGTTTCTTGTAATATTTTTTGCAAGAGGTTCTATGTTATGTGGGTGTTCTTTGTATCACTTATCAAAAAACACAAAAAGATTATTTCTGACTGCTTAGTATGTTCTGGGAGATAAAGGTAGAACAGTTGTGGATTATCAGCTCAGGAGGCTGCCACCTACTGAACCCACACCTGTCTGCTGCTGAGGTCATTTAGACTGCAATCTATCATTAAGTCACATCCTTTCTTAACAGACAAATGAACATGACATGAACTGACTAGAAAGACTACACTCATAGCACAGTGGCTTCCTGCCTTCCCTCTCTCTTAGCTACAAAATCATTACTGATATGAGCAAAGAAAGATGACATAATGCATTAAAATGCCTCTATTTCAAAAGGACCATGCCCTTGTATAATGGCTGCCCATGTCATCGTAACTTCTCTCTCTCACTCCACCCCAAATATCACCATTCCTACTCTGTGAAATCGAGGACTGTGAGCATTCAAAAATGCCATAAACCCAGTTCCTGTCTGTAAAACAGGTAAATCATGAAGCCACAAGAAGATTTCTTATCTCTTCCACCATAGTGCAGTTCAGCTGACTTCCAGACATCGGATAACAGCGTGTGTGAGGCAGCCAGCTTTCTACCATTAAAAGGAGCTACTACTTGACTGACCAAACACTAAAACGTTCTTAGATTTTCATGTATTATGCTTGCCTTTGCTGTTCTGCAATAGAATCCATACCAACAAATTCCACAGTCTTCTTTCCAAATACGAATGCATTCTCTGCCCCACGCTGAGCGTCTTGCTCACCATTCAATCCATACCGACCCTTTAGTGCAGTCAGAAAATCCACTCCAAAATTTGCCTTGCTTGGCCGGATAAATGATCCTCCTCTTGGATGCCTAGAACAGAGCAGTCAGGAAGAGATGGAATATGCATCATAAGAACAGCCAGTCTCAAAATACTAACTATTACCTTTTAAAAATAATGGGAAACAAAGTAGTTAGAATCATAGAATCAGTCAGGGTTGGAAGGGACCACAAGGATCATCTAGTTCCAACCTCCTCGGCCATGGGCAGGGACACCTTACCCTAGATCAGCCTGGCCAGAGCCCCATCCAGCCTGGCCTTAAACACCTCCAGGATGGAGCCTCAACCCCCTCCCTGGGCAGCCCATTCCAGGCTCTCACCACTCTCATGCTGAAGAACTTCCTCCTTGTGTCCAGCCTGAACCTACCCACTTCCAGCTTTGCTCTATTCCCCCCAGTCCTGTCACTCCCCGATAGCCTAAAAAGTCAGGAGGGACTCTCCAGCGTTTTTGTAGCCCCCCCTTCAGATACTGGAAGGCCACAATAAGGTCACCTGAGAGCCTCCTCTTCTCCAGACTGAACAGCTCCAACCCCTTCAGTCTGTCCTCATAAGAGAGGTCAGTTTCAAGACAGTTCTACAGGCTAATATTAGATATCACTATTCCCACTCAGTGAGACCAGGTAAGACTTGCAAAGTACCTTTGACATTTGACCCAAAGAGTTCACATTGTAAAATGCCATAAGAACTGAAACACCTAATCTCCACATGTACTTACACATGAAAATACCAATGTCAGTGCCATTGGGAGAAATAAATGCTCTGTTGTTTCCAAGCCTATGATCACAGAATCAACGAGGTTGTTAGAGACCTCCAAGATCATCCAGTACATGAACTCAGTTTTTCTGGAAAATTAAGTTTCTACCTGAGGATGAACACAAAGTTACCTAACTCACAAAACAAATGTGTCTGGAGTCTTAGCACAGCCTAAGGACCCATCTGAATACACAGAACAGTCACTGCCTCATTACACTCGACTTGACGAATTTACTTGTGATTCTGAGAGAATGCAGCCTTGTCCTTCCATTCATTCAAATGACACAAGATGGAAATTGTACCTCTAGAAACTCTCATACAAATTACAGCTTCTAAAAATTCTAACTCAGTAATAATTTTGAAACTAATATTCAACAGAATTATCCACTCGTATGTGTTCCAAGTGGTCTTATGAAGTTGTAGTGGTTTGGGTGTTCCCCGCCCCCCACACTTTGGAAATCACCCAGACTACACTCAGCTGGCTCTGGAAATATGAATGAAGCTTGTATTTACAGCTAGCACAATATACAAGCAGATACTTACAGTATATACAGAAATATACAAGGTAAAAGGTAATACAGAAACACAACAGCCCTTCCAGAAACCTGAGTCCCCAGGAGGGGGTATACCCTTGAGCTGTCTGACTGCAGCAAGCTTTTAGCTGAGGGCTCTTGGCTTTGTCAGCCTAGATGGTAAAGGTGGATGGAAGGGCTTTTTTGCCTGGTACCTCCTGTTTGCAATCATTATCTCAAGGCAATTCTCATCGTGACTAGGTAGGATTTGAACGGACCAGACTTCTTTTAGAAGAATTTACACACTGTAGTAAAGAATTTTTTTCCAAGTTTTAGAACAGTCTATGGTAGCTGTGACACCAAACAGTGCTTGTAACACCTAACGCTAACCTGCTGGGAAGTATCAAATTCCTGACTGCACAATGGAAGCTTTGCAAACACCTGAAGTGCTTGAGAGTTTACTTTAATCAAACAGTCATGAAAACCGAGTAAGCTTTCACACAACAAGGGGAAACAAAAACTTATGCAGTCCCAGATTCTATCTTGAGGCTCTGCTGGTGCACAAGACATAACCTGAATAGTGGTTAGGGACAACAGTTTTGTTTCAATGCTGTTCCACTAACAGCAGAAAGCAGGAGTCTTGGATGGGTACAGTGGCACATAGCAAAGCAATCAAAACCTCCTAATTGAGACTTAAAAGGAATCCTGGAATGCATTCTTCCTCTTACTAAATGACAATTGCTTTTTCTTCATAGACACTAAAATGATATCTTCCTGTATTTGAAGAGTTTGTTTATACTCTACGTGGATATTGCTGGAGCCGAATCTCATCACTCTTGAAGGAGAGATAATCTAATTAATATAAGCAGATCTTCTTTTGGGCAGGAATATCAGTATCACACAAACAGTAACATCTAATTGGTCACAACTGCTGACTGTAAACTTTAATGTGCCCATATGCAAATGATAAAGCTTGATGAAGAAGGAAAAACTGAAAACATTTAGTGCCTTTGCCAGGACAACCTGGCGTTTCAGGACTATACAAACACACAAACGTCAAAGCTCCCATCAGAAAAAAACTCAGCCACACAAAGAGGGGCAAAAGGCCACAAAGATCTTGGAAGCAACTGCAGTTCTGCCAGGCTAAAAACATGAGAAGCAAGCTTTACTTCCCTATTTCTCTGGCTTACTATGAAAGTCAAACCTGGAGAGCCAATGTAATATGGTCAATACATCTAGTAACAGTATGTGCTGACGTATCAGGATTTCTCTGAGAAGTGATCTAAGAGAACAAAATACATTCTTTAATGGGGGTTAGGGTGTAGAATGTGCTTCTTTCAATTACGACTCTACATGTGTGGTACAGAAGAATGTTACTCTCATCTTGTGAAATAAGCAGAGAACAGTATCTACTAGTGGGAAATTCACACATGTTCCCCATCAAAATGCAAAGGATAAAACCAGCTGTTAAAATAGGAATGCCTGTGTAAATACTCGGCGTGGAAGATACATGCCCTGGCTTGCCCAAACACGATCCCATTGCCCCTTTCCCTCTGCTGAGGCAGGGAGGGAAAGTAGAGAGCAGGGAGAAGACTTGCTCAGACTTGGACTTCCCAAATAAGGGAACACAAGCTCCTAACTTCACCTAATATGGTTAGGTTTGAAAAGTGCCATTCTGAATGGCAAATGTGTGTGGTCCAAAGGGCCATCACATTTTGGACAATCAATACATAGGCTTTTGCACATGGCTTTTTGCTTTCACTTTCGTTTTGCTTTGCCTGCTCAGCCCTGCCACGTTATGCTCTGCTTTGCCTGCAACGACTCTCAAGACACCAAAATAACTTTCTTCAAGTGTTTTGGGGTACTGTGTGATCCTATTTTGTGAGTAAATATTCAAAGCCTCATTGTAAGAAATTCTGTAACTAGATTCTATTGCTTTAGTAGCAGAAAGGAGCCTCTCAAGTCCCTTGCTTGGCAAGCGGTACAAACGAAACTAAGAACCTCTTTACAATTCAACTGAGTTTAATATTTGTATTTGCTAGTTATTTTCTTAAAGTGTTCTAGGTTGCCTGTTCCCTGTATGCAGTAAGTATCCAAACTGTGCATTTCAAAGATTGTAAGTAAGTTTTCTGGCAAGATTTAATGTTAATAAACTATTTTCATAGTTATTAACAACCCTCACCTGAGTATCAATATTGATTATTAATATTGCATAATTTGTAACAACACTGTGTGAATAGAACACCCAAAACTGCCTGAGAGGAGGGTAATGAAGATGATGACCTTCTACCAGATTAAACGAGAAGGGCTGCACCTGGAAGGAAGCCCAAGAACAACAGGCAAAACCCAGTTTTACGCCATCCCAAGAATCACTCTACCAGCAGCACATCTCTGTCTGGTCAGGTGCTAATGTGAGCCTGTGCCCAGCAAGGACAGACCTCGTGGGGAGCAACATACACAGCCTGTAACTCAGTGCACACTTATGACCTCAGAGGTACTTTCTACCAGCAGGCATGCACACAGATTGCAGGAAGCAGCGCCAGGACACAGAGTCTGGAGCACCCATGTCTCCCACATGAAGTGTGTGCAGCTAAGGCACTCACATCCCCATGGGAGGTGTGTGAGGTCCTAACACATTGCCTAGGGGACTACATGCCTATAACTCTGTGAATGAGTTTATGGGATGAGGATGTATTTGAAAGCTGTAAATACCAGCAGGCCAGATTGAGGACCCTAGAGAGCCGTATCCAGCCCGCAGGCTGTAGTTTGAGGACCCATGCTCTAGAGACTAGAAGGACTTACTCTGATCAGAGCAAAGCAGACTACAAAGAACAGAGATAGTGTAAAAACAACATGATTCAAGATCATTGCATTTAAGTGGAAGCGTATATGCAGTTTCACTCAAACACTTGATTTCTACAGGAAGAATTGAGAGCGCTGTCTGAGATGTCATCTTCTGGAGTATGCTAAAGGTCGCTAGAAAAGCAAGAGCCTCTACACGTGTATATAAATACTATATGCACACAACTGTAGAGCACTAGAGCTGCTGAAACACACCCACAACATGTTACTACTTCTGTCCAGGAAGATGCATAATGCCAATCACTTTTCTTACTTCTTCTACAGCAGAATAAGACTAGCTTTAACTTGGAAACTGCTTCAGTAAAATGCAAGGCATTTAAGAAGAAACTCCTGCTAATACACTCATTCAACTTACACAGTGGCTCTAAGACTGTCCTGGAGCTGTTCAAGGCAGGATTGGATGTGGCACTTGGTGCCATGGTCTAGCCTTGAGCTCTGTGGTAAAGGGTTGGACTTGATGATCTATGAGGTCTCTTCCAACCTCGGTGATACTGTGACTCTAATTTCCAAGACTTTAGCTGAGAGAAATCCACTGATGTTGAACTTTTTTTTTTTTGTATTGTGTGCTTATTCTCCTTTAGCTCTGTTTTTATTACTAGATAAAAGGGGAAAAATATCCAATCCTCACAGGTATTTATTTAGTTGTTTTTTAAAGAATGGATTTTGGCTTATAAACTTATTTCCTGCTAATGAGGTCTCCAGGGCTTCCAACTTACACAAAAATTCAGACTAAGAACTTTGATCTGTGCTACTGAACATAATCTACACCCCACCCTGTTTATGCTTACTTGGCTACAAGTAAAAGATAAGAGTTGCCACAAAAGACCTCAACATAGCAAATGTTAATTTTGCATTTTGCACTAGATAAATTCTTCTGCTGATTTAGTCTGAGACCAAAGGGTCCTACCTGCTGCCTTGAGAACAGCTTTGCTCTGAACTCATAATGAAGTACATTCTTTAATAACCCCTGAGCAGCTGTCAGGTCTCAGTACAAATACAGTAGCCTCCTTTGCTACCTCAGAGAACTCCGTTTGTCTCCAGAAGATCTTTTGGCAGACTGAACATGAGACTTACTTCCCCCACAACACAGAAATAGTAATTTCAGTACCTCCTTTTTTAGTACTTCTATGTTACAGTAACAGTTCTAACTCCCTTCCATATCATATTCCTATGTTCAGATATGAAGACTCATCTAATCCAAAGTGGAAATGATCACAACTTTCTCAAGTGGGAAAAACAAGCTCAAAAGTTAGGAAACAGAAGCACAAATTTTCTCTGTTGAATCAAGTATGAACAAAAAAAGTACATGTACAAACACACCACCTCTGGCTCTGGAAAAACTGCCACTACATACTCTTCTTAGTCACACTTCTCCAGTCATCTGCTATTAGTCAATACCAGAGGCAAACCAAGTGTTTGGACTGATTTAATCCAGCTATTCTTATGACTTTCACTCACATACAAGCTGAAGGAAACAAAACAAAACGAAAAGAATGACTTTCTTCTCATCAATGGGTTTAACCTTCTCAATAAAATTAACAAGGAATTAATTTCAAAGAAAAGTCTTCTTACATTTACCAACAAACTATAGCAAAAACACATCCAAAAGCAAAAACACAGGCAACTTTTAATTTTCTTGGTTTGCCATATTTCCAAAAGCATTCCATTAATTGAGTGCTCACTGTCACAGGATTTGATTTATAATTGACTCACTTCATTTGAATGAGCACTTGAACAAACTGTAATCAAACTGCCATTATATAGTTATTACTAGCCTTGGAAAGCAGAAGGTGGAAAAACCTAGAAATCTCTCAATTTCAATTTCTAAGACTGGCTGTGATCCAGTGGCCAAAACAAGCATCCAGGTCAAAACCACATCCTTTCTTGAAAAGCTACCAATAGCAAGTGGAACAAATGGTTGGGAAAAATAAGGCAATAGGGCAAGTATTCTAATGATACAGACAGAGAACATTCTCTCATCCTTCAATGTTCAGGAACTTACTGACCAAGCAGCCCTTAGTTCTTAAGAGTCATTGATGACTTTTCTTTTATGATTTAATCCAATTTTTTTTTTTAACTCATAAACTTTAAGCTGCTGCAGGGTCCTCTGACACAGAACTCAACATCTTGCTGCTGTTAGTGACCCTGAAGTCCAACGTTCCCCAATTTCAGACGCATTAAGTGCCCAAGTCCCTATACATAATGCATGTATATATTAATAAAACCCATGCAGCTACATTGCATTTTGCATATATTAAATACAAGCAAACACACAGAGTCTTAATCTGCATCAGGGGAAGATCAGGCTGGATGTTAGGAAAAAATTCTTCACAGGAGTGACTGAATGGGCTGCCCAGGGAGGTGGTGGAGTAACTGTCCCTTGAAGTGTTTAAAAAAGGACTGGAAGTGACAGTTGGTGCCATGGTTTAGTTAATTAGATGGTGTTAGGTAACAGGCTGGACTTGATGATCTCAGGTGTCTTTTTCAACCTAGTTAATTCTGTGATTCCGTGATTCTGCTTACTACAGAGGGGGTAGATGACGTTCAGAGGTCCCTTCCAACCCAGATCATTGTATGATTCTATGATTTTTAACAGTTTCTCAGAGTTACAAACATAATCCAAAGCATTACCAGAAACTTGGTCATTTCCCTTGACAAGGTAAACATAAGTGATCTTAAGTCCAAACATGAACAACAGTTAAGACAATTAATATAGCCTAATATATTTCACTTCAGAACTACCTAGAGAAGTAGGACATTCTAATTGGCTTGCTAAAGTGTTAACCTATTAAAGTAGTATCAATAGCATCCAAGTCGTATCACATACCTCTGAAAACATGACTTGTATTTTCTAAGCATTTACCACATTCTAATTCCTCCAAGTGGATTAACAACTCAGCAGCCTTTACGACATAGCTAGTCACAGCATTTAGATTCATTATCTTTTTTAGTATCAGCCAACTGCTAACAAAAAGGTTTGCACTAAGAACTGCAAGAGGGCATTTTCCTATGACTGTCTTGTCAATACACAACATGCCAACACTGTGAATAACTCACCTGCACTTAAAATACTGCGTTCCTTCGTAGGTACCATCATGCTTTCCTCTCTGAGGATCATCCCATTCCACACCCAGCCAAACTCCTGAAAAACATGGTACATATATTTTCAAATTTATAGCACCACAACCATAAAAATCATGGGTGGAAGGAATGTCTGAAGTTCCTAACCTTCTCTCTCAACAGAGATTATTACCTGCACTAAACTGGTCAGCACACCAATTAAGTCCAAATCCAACATCTTTTTACACATGTGCTCTACACCCTAGACCACTTTGCCAGCCCTCTGATGGATCTTCTTATCTGTATCCTTCTGGAACACACATGGTCTCAAACCAGACACATTATTCCAAACCTCCCTTCCCTCTTGAGGGAGATAACAGCTTCTTTTGATTTGTTGGCCATGATTCATCATTCTAAGATAACCCAGTACAACAGGCATCTTGCTTGTGACAGCTCAGTATTGGCTCATACTCACGACAGTACCTTCCCTAAGTCCCAAGTCCTGTACAGAAGACCATGCTATTGCTCCCTGATTTGTACTGCTATATGGGTTTATTTCACACTGTATGCGGAAATCCATCTCTCTTAAATCTCTTAGATCTGAATCTAGTTGATAAAGTTACTTTGGATTGTAGTTCTACCTTTTGTCACATCAGCCAGTTGAAGGTGAATGTTGTTCATTATGAGACACTGATGAGCATGCTAAACAATAATGACCTCGACATTTATTTCTGTAGTACTCAGAGATTACCAGATATACAACCATTAACTTGCATGTTTTCACTTGACAGACCTGTGGATTTTCAAGCCACTAAACAGTCTATTCATCTGGCTTGTATTTCTCTGGCTTCCAAGTAAGATTCTTTATAAAGACATGTAAAAGACTTAAAGTCAAGGGACATTACATCCCACGTTGTCCCTTTGCCCACATTCTCAGGTGCATCATCACAGAAGGTACTTAAGTTTGCTAAACACAACTTTTTCATTCAAAGTATCAAGTATTTCCCTGCCCTTCACAGGCTTGAAAATGGATTCCAAGGGTACATGCTACATGATCTTTTCAGAAAGAGAAGTGAAGCTGATGAGTCTACATTTCCTTGGTCATCCTTCTTGCCTAGTCTAGAACTGTATGCAAAGCTAGTCTCCCCTTTAAGCATCATCAGTCACCCCATCCTGTCATTGCAGGTTTTCAAAGATGACATACAGTGTTCTCACAATCAGACTTGTCAGATGTTCCAGCAAGCTGGCCTAAGTTTTACTTGTCCTCATTAACCTGAACACGTAACTAAAAGAGCATCTTACTGCACTGATTGGCTGCTGCCTGTCTCTCTCCTCCCCAGTGTACAGAGATCAGGGAACTCATGAGTTCATGAAAACTAATATAAAAAAAGACAGCACTAAGATTTTCGCCTAAAGAAAAAAATAAGTCAAATTTCAAACAAAAGACTTCTTACTCTCCTTTAGACAAGTCTAAAAAAACCTTCTACAACCCCCCTGAAAACTAGTAACTATATTTACACAAGAGGAAAAAACCAAAGTTTGTGAATTGCCACATTCTACACGACTTTTTTTTTTTAATTAAAAACAGAATCTTGAAAGCAAACATTAACGGCGATTTACTACAGTGACGCTCACCTGCGGTAGGAGGAACACTGCCAACATAGCGCACAGTTGCGTACTCGGTGCCGCACAAGATTCTTCGACCTAACGCATCAGAAGGCGTCCAGGCAGTCATCCTGGGACAACTCGCGGAGCTGCAGAGGCAGAAGCAATACTCTGAACATTCCCAAGCCGCTGCTTTCCTAAGCTCCCGACCCTGAGTACCGTTTTTAATGCCTGGCAGCACACTGGACTCCTGAAGCTGTTTGCCCTCCACGCGCTGTTCCCACACGCACCCAGCCCTCACAATGCCGTAGAGAGAAACACCCCCATTAGGAAGCAGCCTCCTTTGCTGAGGCTTTCAAGCCACAAACCGTACATCGTCCTATGTCCTAACAGCGATGGTCTCCGCAGCGGAGACCATAGCGGACCGGCCGCGTTCCTGCTCAGTAATGGAGCGAGGCACTTCCGCCAGAGCACTGCCGGCGGGCGGCCAGGCGGGAGGCCAGGCGGGAGGCCAGGCAACCGCTCCCCGTCCCCACCCCGCGAGACGTACCGCACTAAAATAAAGTCGCGGCCTTCTAGGGGAGGACGAAACAGCCGCAGAAGAAGGACAGCTACAGTACCTGGTAAGAGGAGCAGCCCCGGGACAGGCCCCCGCGCTGGCTCGCCGCCTTGCAGCCGCAGCTGGCAATAAACGGACGACGCAAACGCAACGCAAAACGCTCGCACCTGCTCGCCTTCCGCCGTGCGCGAACCGCCAACTGCGACCCCGCCCTGCTTACCTTGGCTTCCCAGCGCTCTCCCATTGGCCTCCCAAGCTCGCAGTGCTCTTCTGGCTTGGCCGGTAGAGCCGTAGAGTCCTTTGGGTAACGGAGTTCGCCGAGGAGGCTGCGCCGCGCAGATTTGCCTCTTCTAGACTACATCTCCCAGTAAGCCGCGGGGCAAGAAGGGGGCGCTCTGATTGGGAGGGCTGACCAGGGCGGCGAGGCGGGCCGAGAGGAGCGGCTGCGCGGCGGGAGGGGCGCTGTGGTCGCCGCTGGCAGCAGCTGAGTGTGGCCGCTGGGGTATTGCCGGCAGGGCCTGGAGAAGCAGGGGCAGGTTTGCTGCAGGCGTAGCTTTGGCGCAGGCCTGTCGGAAGGCACAAAAAGCTCCTCCTGGAAAGTGTCGCTGGCTGTGCTTCAGTGCAGCGCGGGGCGGCAAGCGTCCAACTGCGCGGAGCAGGACGGTGTCAGAGCTTACTCAGCACGCGGCTGGTCAGTCGTTAAAGGCAAGCAACGCATTTAGCATCGAGCAGCTCGGGTTCGCGGGGCCCGACCCTGTCCGGCCACAGTGGGTTGAAGCCACCGGTTTCGTCAGTTCGGCTAAGGTCAGGGAGATCGGGCGTGCTTGGCGCGTTTAGAAGCAAGCAAGCAAGCCTCTTTTTTGGTTCCTAAACGCAAATTGTGTGTTGAACCTCTAAAGGCAGGAAAGACTACTTTTAAAGGCTCGAGAACCCTCCTGAGGAGAATCATAGGATCATAGAATCAACCAGGTAGGAAGAGACTTCCAAGATCATCCAGTCCAACCTAGCACCCAGCCCTAGCCAGTCAACTAGACCATGGCAACAAGTGCCTCAGCCAGGCTTTTCCTGAACAGCTCCAGGGACGGTGACTCCACCACCTCCCTGGGCAGCCCATTCCAATGGGAAATCACTTTCTCTGTGAAGAACTTCCTCGCCTGTACTTTCCCCGGCACAACTTGAGACTGTGTCCCCTTGTTCTATTGCTGGTTGTCTGGCAGAAGAGACCAACTCCCACCTGGCTACAACGTCCCTTCAGGTAGTTGCAGACAGCAATGAGGTTCCCCCTGAGCCTCCTCTTCTGCAGGCTGCACACCCCCAGCTCCCTCAGCCTCTCCTCATAGGGTTTGTGTTCCAGGCCCCTCACCAGCTTTGTCGCCCTTCTCTGCACACAGAGAACGTAGGCAGCTCAGCAGGTGATCCCGAGCTCTCCTGGTGCGGCGCCTGGGCAGGTGAACATGTCATGCTTGAGTGTACATGAAGCAACAATACAGAACAGACTCGTATTACCTCGGTATTTGGCACTGCTACCGTTGTTGCTGCATTTATTTCAACATAACACTGTTAGAGAAAAACAGCTACGTGGAAAAAGATCCAGAGAACAGCCACAGCAATTAGACAATACACCCCATACAAGACATTGAGGCATCCAGCGTGTGTAGATTAGCAGCAAAACCTGAAAAGACTTGCCTGTATTCTTTCCCTATCAATTGCTGGGGAATAATTTAGTGAGAGCTCTTTATTTTCATGACAGGTATAATAGCTTTCAAAGTTCTGTTATAAAACTCTTATCTGAGCTGACACTTTCCACATTTGTTCATCTCTGATGTGCTTCACGTTTCCAAGTCTCACAACAACTTAATTCAGTATTTGAACTGTGAGACCACAAAGACTGAAACAAGCACAATAGTAAGTCATCAAAAAGCTATTTCAGTGCTCTGCCTCTGGTTCTATTACATTAAATAATTATGTACGCTCTTGTGGCAGGCAAATTAGTAATACTTGCTCTGATTCTGATTACAGAAATAAAGTACAGCTAGTTGGTAGCTCTACCAAATTCCAGTCAAAGTAATCTGGTTAATAGGAAAAGTCTTTTGAGGAAGTGCTTTGCTGTCTGGCATAAAGCAGCTGCTCCCCAACAAACTGCATTCCAGCAAGTACCTCTGCACTTTGTTTACCCTAGCGCCTTCCTTTGCCAACCATAGCATGTTTTCTTTGTGCAGCTAAGGCCTTTGAAAAAAGCAGGCATTGTAGTCCTGCTTCCACATCTGTGGCAGCATTGCTGTCTTCTCTGGGTTCCTGAGCCTGTTTATGTCCTGCAGATGGCACCCTTGGAACAATCTGTCCCAGTTTTGGACAATGCTGGAACTACATAGCGTGACAGCAGAAATAATGGCAGTAAGCCTTCATGCTCTCCTTTCCTGGCTCATTGGCTACTCCTGAGTATAAACCTGAGAGGACACTCCAGTTTATCTGACTGCATGTTCCATAAGTAATTCACCCATTCTCAGAACCTATATGCATATTGTTGAATTTATGTATTTAGTATTCCTAAAATGCTAAGAATAGCATTACTCTTTGTTTTATTTACACTTGTTTCTTCTGTTTTACCATGGTGATCAACAAATAGTTATACTTCATCCAAGGTACTTGGCAAGAAACGGGACAGTCCCTATGCCAACGGAACAACCAGACCAATCTAACATTTTTACCTCATTACCTAGAGTTGCAACTTCTGGATTTTATAGGCACCTAAGTGAAAATGATTTAACTTCAGAAATTATTAAGCATTTGTCTCAAATAACAGAGATGAGTTCTACACCACATTTTTCCTCTATATAGTTTTTACTTCATCCTGGACCCAGTCCCACACCAAAAAAAGAAGAAAGCATAAACAGAAATAGGTTCTTCAGTTAAATCCACACACAAAAAAATCTCTTCCTGTTTCAACTTAGCAATTACTTAAAATGCTGTGTTTAAAGAACTTTGTAGGTTCTTTCCCTTGCAGACACTGCTGTTGGTTTTGTGTTTGGTTGGTTTGGGGGTTTTTTTCTGGCCTTGATGTCAGGCTAATTTTAATAACTTTACACAGTGAAAAATTGTTATACCTTATGGTGTGAATAACATATACTACACCAGAGCAAGGAACAGCCCAGGTTTTGGGTATTTGAAAAGAGCATAATAAAAAATATATATATTTGCCATTTTTCCTTTTTTGTAGACTTCAACGATTACTTTGAGTGATTGAGAAACATTATGGAGGGAGTAAAAATAATCTCCTGCTGATCAAGATAAGACCCAGCTGCTTACACACACCAAGAGTAGAGTATTTTCACAAAGTTCAGAAGCAGAAAATTATTTGCGATTTTCCTTCACCTCAGAATAAGTCCTCCTCACAGATCCATGTCAGGTTGGGCAGTGCTCTCCCTGGAAGTGTCACATTAGGCCTTCTTGGGCTATCTCTCATGGTTCTCTATGTTCTAGTAAACTGAAACATACAGTAAATGTTTTTTTTCAGTGACTTAAGTGAGAACTTGTTTGTTCCACAGGGCACACAGGTGAGGGGTGCTATTAAGATTTATGTGGTTTAACCTGCATATTTGTTTATGAATGTTGCAGATAATGTGCTTGAAAGCGAATTGTTGAATCATGGATTGTTCCTACCCATAACTCACAAAGGTGCTTTCTAAAGTAATCAGAAAACAAAAAGAGCTGCAGAAAAGGTGAACACTGGTGCCTAGCTATGAAGTTATTAATGAAATATGTTCATGTGAGGTAACAATCAAGTCAAGCTGTCACATAGCAGCTTACATCAGAATAAATAATTCTTATCTCTTACATTCTACTTGGAAAGCTCATCGGGGAAACCATTCACAGTCATTAGCTTAAGAAAGTGAAGGACATGCTGAGAAATGAGGTGAAGAATGTAGATATCGTGCTTCAGGATGCAGTTTAGTGGTGATGGTAGTTGGGTTACATAATCTTAAAGGTGTTTTTCAACCTTAATGATTCTATGACTGTATCATCTGAATATGAGGAGAAACTTCTTTGAGAATGGTAGAGCCCTGGAGCAGGCTGGCCAGAGAGGTTGTGGAGTCTCCTTCTCTGGAGAGATTCCAAACCCTCCTGGACATTGTGATCATGTGCAACCTGCTGTGGGTGACCCTGCTTTAGCAGGGGGTTGGACTGTATGATTTCCAGAGGTTCCTTCCAACCCCTATGATGTCAGGATTCTGTGAAACTACATGAGGCAGCTGCAGGAGCCCATAATGGATTTTCTTATTCTCTCAAATCCTTTCACGGTCTCTGTTCTTGCTTCTGGACACCTGCCAGCTTTGACATACATCAGGCTCTTGCTGAGCAGGATAAATCATTAATCCAAACAAAAATTCTCTCCTCTAGGGCTAGTGAGTTCTTTCACAAAAAGGCAAAACACCACCAAAGCAAAATAGTGTTGGAAGCAAACAGGTTGGAGAAGGAAAGAAGCTCATGCTATATGGGACAAAAATAAATTTGGCAATACAAAATGTTATAGCCTTTAGCTTCTTGGGGAAAAGGGCTTTGGGCATTTGAAGATGGCAGAAAATCTTGGTTTACTTTTGTGAAGACATATAAGGAGCCAAGATTTAACATTTCAAAGGCAGACCCAGACTATTTTGTGTTTGTCTAGTATCAAAAAAGCGTTTGACAATATTGTATATGCTATAGTATTAGTAGTGGAATAGAAATATAGCTGAGAAAAGGATTACAGTGAAAGCACTGAGCAAATGATACAAAGAACACCATAAATATCAAACCTGAAATTTAAAATGGTAGGATTAAGACAGAACCAAGAGCAACAAATGCCTGTGTAGCTCTTGCACATGTGTTGAACTCTTAACACAAATAAATTGGACAAAACAGTTTTATAGGAAAGTGAAAAACAAACCAGCAAAACCATAAACAACCCAACAAAAAACAATCCCAGACCTCATGCTCCTAGACACCACACATCCCGTGTTCTTTTACCACATTAACACTTTAAGTGGGGAAAGAAGCCATTAATATTGGAATTTTCCACAGCACAAGCAGACATTAAGTAACTGCCAAAGTGAACCACAAAGTTGAAAGCATAAAGAAATATCAACAGCTACTTTCCCACTGCCACTAACATTTGTATCTGTATCAACAATTGGCTAATACTTATAAAGTTGTTTTTAATGAGTATCTGAACAGCCTGAGCCCAAAGGGAGAGGTGGAAAGACAATCTATCTCCCTGGGAATGTCCTGAGATGGATTTTGTGTTATAATTGACAAGAATAACATCAACTGTTGAAGAAGAGACAGATATCCCATCTAGAGACTGGCCACTTAGAAAAGCAACAGCATTCATTTATATCCAAGCAAGTACACAATCGAAAACAAGACTGAGGTAGAGGGAAATACTGGAGATTGACAAGTATTTGCAAGGAGTGCACTGGTACCCTGATGAAAGTATAACTTGTTGGCATGGTAGGAACAGTTCTGGGTCAAAGAAACTGACACTGAAATCAACATCCCTTTTATTTCCCATGGGCATTTCTACTTTGTATTGGGTTTGGCTGAGCTGGAGTTAATTCTCCCCAAAAGAATTAGTTCTAGTGCTGTAGCTAGGTGTTGATAACACACCAGTGTTTTGGCTGCTGCTGAGCCAAGCACCAAGGCTGTGCTTTTCCAACATTCCCCCCATCCAAAGTGTACACTGAGGAGCATGGCAAGATCGTGGGAGGGGGCACAGCTGGGCCTGCTGACACAAACTGACCAAAGCAGTATTCTATGCCACATGATGTCAGCTCAGCTAAAAAGCTAAATGAGAGAAGAAGGTGTGGGGATAGTTGTTGATGGTATCTGTCCTCAGGAGCAACCACTATGTGTACTGAAGCCTTGCTTCCCAGGAGTGACTGAACACTATCTGCTGATGGGAAGCAGAGAATAACATCTTGGTTTGCTCTTGCTTCTCTGTGCAGCCTTTGCTCTTACTTTTCCTCCTGTTAAATTGCTTCTATCTTGACTCAAGTGCCTTTGGCTGTGTTTTCCCTCTTTCCTGTCCATATAAGAAGAGGAGTGATAGAGCAACTTTGGTGAGCATCTGGCCTCCAGCCAGGGCCAAACCACCACATACTTGCAACTCAGATTAATTCCACAGCAATGCAGCTCTTGTGAAAATCAGGAAAAAAAAAAAAGCCAACACAAGGAGAAGGAAGCACAGCAACAGAGAATGGCACTTGTGCAACTAAACTAACTCTGCAGACACAAGAACTCTCATGCTACCTTAAAGAACTATTTTCCCCAATATGGCTTAACACCAGCAATTTGTACCACAACCAGAATTGGAGAATACTGATGAGAATGCATAGTCTCATCTTATGGCACCAAATATAAAATCTATCTTGACTATGGAGTGTTATCACTGCTGATGCTTAATAGCTGGAGATACTCCACCTGCTTAAAAAATGAAGGGGAAAGATCCCAGCCTCTTCCAACTCCTGCATACATTAAGAAAAATCCTCAGAGGCCTCAGTTCATCCTAACCAAAGTGAAGAGCAACCCTATTCTCCTTCTAGATCTTCTATGACATACCTTCAGGATATACTTTGAATACTGGTATCAAAAGCCTTGAAGGCAGAAGAGTAAGACAGTCCTGCATAGTTTCTTGTTGGTCCAGCTTTCTTTTCCTGAGGTACTTTTTCCTCCTTACTCATTTGTGGTGTAAAGGGCCTGCAGCTGGAAAACTTCCAATGTACTTACTCTTAAGTTTATGGAAACACATTCTACAAGATACAGTATTAGGATAAATACTGAGGTGAGTTGCCAGAAAGAATCAATGATGACATAACAGAAATCCCAGATGGTAGAGAAGTTTCATACAAAAAGAAGAAAAGCAACCTCATTTGATTACACAGAACTGTTTACATCCAGCAACTAAACAGACATGTAATGGCACTAAGCACTTAGCATTGTATACATCCATTACCACATCCTAATAGGCACAAGGGTATCTTTGCAGTAGGACTAGGAAACTATCTTAACCATTTTCCCAGTCTGCTTTCCTATTCAGTGTCAGATGCAACAGTGCTTAGAAACTATCAAGGCATGGCACAATGTGTTGTACTTTGCTGCAGATAGTATTTTGTCATGAAACAGAAAAGATTTACATGCTTACTACTACTAAGCGCTACAAGTTATGAAAAGGAATTGCAATTCACTGTATTAACATTAAAGCTACCTCTCACCAGTTTAAAGCTGTTCGGACCTGGAGGCCAGGCCCATTCAGTGATAAAAGACTTATTCAATGCCTAATCACAGAGCAGGAAAAAATTCTTCCTCAGCATGCAGATGAAGGAGATAAGCTATCATCCATAATGACATAACATCTCTGACTGAAAGCAGTCATCCTAAGTTTTTTTCATGCTTGATCATTTTCAGAAGAATTTAAAGCTGTCCAGAGAAAACATTCCAGCAACCTTCAGTTAGTTCTCTCATTGAGACCATGACTCACCCTGCTTTCCAGGTACAGTAAATGAACATCTGCATAAAGCTATCCTTTAGCTGGCAGAAGCCAAGTACCTCTGCTCATTTATTTAGGAGTATACTTGAGCTCCTGTTCCAGCCCTGCCATTGATCCAAACCATATCCTCACTATACCAAACCAAAGTTTTGTGTCTGTTAAGACTAGGGAATTGAAATCAAATCAAAGCCAGTCCTACCACGAAGAAACAAACATCTCTGCTTACATTTTGCACACACTATATATATTTATGTGTATATATAGTGCAGAGATTGTCACTTATCAGTTCAATGTATCTTGAGTTCATAATTTTGAAGAACTATTTATACAAATAACAAAACTGAAGCAATGTTATAACTTGTGAAACAAGATGTTGTACTTTGTTTTAGCAAAAAAGTTACAGAACTTGTCTTTCTGGAGAGACCTGTAACATGCTTCCAGTACTAATTCAGAACAGGAATGCAGTATAAATCACCTCCTGGAGAAGCCTCTTTCAAGGTTTATGAGCAAAGATTAAAGAGACCTGTACCAATTAACAGTGTCCTAGAGTTACCTGGTGTGAATCTCATTCCATTTCTAGTAGCACTTGCCTATGTTGCTATTTACAGTTACATGAATGAGCTCTAATGCATAGATTTAAATGCCTAGCTACAAAATATTTGACACTTTAAAGATCTAAAACCAGGCAATCAAAATTATTCATTGCAGAGCTGGCATCAGCAACAAATTTATGCTTTGCTGATGCAATGGAGTATTTTCTTTAAGGTACTTAGAAATGTATATAAAGCTACAATTTCCGACTAAACATCAGTTTTATTCACATACAAAATACTACCTTTCATAATTTGCATTACTCTGAAAATATCCCCAGAAGCTCAACAGGATATTCACTTCTAATCCATCTGATCTTCACAAGCCTAACTTAGAAATAGCACACGGTAGTTCTATGCACACTGTGGTCATATCTTCTTTTGTTATTTTACATTTTGTGGTTTGGTTTACTAGAGCATCATTTGGAAAGGCATAATACATTCAGATCAATCTGATTTAGTTTAACACAAAATTTCAGACAGAAACCTACAGCAGCCTAAAGATAGTGTTTTAGGCCTGAAATAATGCTGATTTTGTAAAATTGACCACATTTAGATTCAAAACTTGTTTCAGTTTGAGTACGTCTGCTTTAACAAAGCAGCTGTAAGCAGTTTTTAATTAAGACTGTATAGATAATAGGGTGTATTTTTCAATACTATGTGACAGTGTTTTAAACAGTAGTTTCCATAAACGTGGCTACAAAAGAATGAGTTTTAACACAGGAGTGAAACTGTTAATTTTCATTGTCTTTGAACATTTTGCTCAGCTGTTCAACTAGTGCTACAAGCTCAGGGTTTCCCCCAAGTGATTCAATTTGTTTATAGGCTTCAGATTCAAGCTCTTTCAAGGTATTCCGAGTGTACTCAAAGGAACCCAAGTTTTCAAGATAATGTACACAGTACTTTTTTATATCTATGTTCTCCGTCCTTTGACGTAGAATGTTTTGCACCTGAGTACTTTCAGGTCTTGACCAAATTGCATGAATGGTTGGGAAGGAGAACTTGCCCTCGGTTAAGTCTTCACAAAAACTTTTGTTTTCACTATATTCTTTGGAGTGCAAGTTGGCATAGTCATCTCTTATTTGGAAGAAGAGGCCAAGTGTGTTAAGAAGTGGCTTTAAGTCTTTTTTATAACTGGAAAACAGCTGCATGAGGCCTACAGCTAATCCAAAGAGACCACCTGTCTTCTGCAATACCATAGCTTTATATTCATCTTCTGTAGGACAGGTGTAAGTATCCCTCCAGTAAATATCCAAGCCTTGACCTTTATGGAGTTCCAGTAGTTGCCGAGTAAAAACTTTAACAGCATCTGGATGATCAAGGGTTAAAACTTTCTCTAAGCCAAGAAAATACACATAATTAGCACAGTTGATTACAGATGGAATTCCATAGATGCTGTGTGCCACTGGAAAGCCCCGTCGCAGCTTTGAGTTATCTTCAATGTCGTCCACAAGTAGGCTTGCATTGTGCAACATCTCTGTCACTTCAATTATAACCTACAACAAGAAGAGAAAAATAATTTTCCACTTCAGACCATTTTCTTTTACTATTAACACAGATTTAGCATTCTCTTCGTTAGCCAGTTTGCTGTGTGTGCTAGATCATGTGGTCCTTCTGGTGTCCTTTTTTCAGATTCAAAGTGAACTTATTCCACGAAGGGTTTCCACTTTGATGCTTCTCTTCTTTGTCTAAAATGTGCCATTGTCTAGGAATTGCAGAGTAACTGTTACTAGATACATGAATCAAGAAAACAGTAAGCAACGCTATGTAGTGACAAGTTTAGATTCACCTGAGATCTTCTAAAGTCAGTTCTTGAGAGTGTCAGGTATCAACCATTAACACATTTGTCTCAAACCCTGTTTTCCATAGGTGGAGATAATTCATCTTCCCCTATACTTTGTGTAATTATCTTCAGTATTGAGTTCTTAAAAGGAGAGACTATTCTTTCTGAAAGATCATTTGGAAAATTCTTGGCAGAAAGCCAACAGCTACAACTTCTTTTGGGATGCTTACTACACACTTACTACTTGCTATTAGGTAAACCATTATACACCACCTGAGGTAAGCAATAAAATGCTCAGAACATCAATCTTATAGCTGACTACATTTGATTGAAAGTGAGCCATAACAATTCCAAACCAGGTGGATTCAACAAGAGATTAAGTTTTAACATCATCTACTGTTTTTATTGCACAGCAGCTATACAAGAAACAGATGTATTCAGCTCCTGCTTAAACAAATTTTAGCATATAAAACTGCGTACTGTATAAATTTGTTATAAACCACATCTGATTAAGATACAATTTTAATGCTAATGAACCAATTACACTTACTATCTACAAACACTGCACTCAGTCAACATTCATCAGTAGAACTCCTTCTGAAAAATATTATGGCCACCATTAAGTATTGGCAAGTACCTAAAATGGCCATAATTGGGAGGTGTCATAGAAAAAAAAAGTTGAGGAATTTATGTTTGCAAGCATATTTTTGAGCAGCAAGGCACACAGCATACAGTGACCACTGTTTTCAAAGATTAAAACTCAAACTCCAGAAACCTCATTTTTTGTCCAAGACGATATGACTGCAAGAACAACCTACTTAAGCACTAACTACTCATGTACCAGTTTGAAATGAGTCCTACTTGGACTTGTAAACATATGTGGCTGCCCACTGACTTTAAATCAGAGCACAGGGTATTTAACCAAAAGCAGCTTTGCAAATTTACTTGTCAGAATGTTGTTTTAGTTCACTATATCGCCCTCACTCTCAGTACTATGGGAAAAGTTTCCATCTATTCTATGAATTCCTTGAATAAGCCTATTTGAGCATTTCTCTTGCTAACCTATTTCATGTAACTTTTAGTTTCAAAAATGTTGATGCTTCTAGATACCTACGGTTTAATTGAAACAATACTTCATGACTGTGTTTGCATAAAGTTATCTTGTGAGTTTAAGGAAAGACAGTGTCAAAAATGCTTCAAAGTTGAAAGTAAGGAGCAAAAAAGTTCAGACAACAGAAAAAGTTGGAAATTGAAAGACTGCTCTTAATAAATATAGTTGAACAACCAGTATAGGGTATTACATTTCCTGCAGCCTAATCCTATCTAATTGGCATGTGCTGCACTATTGGTCTAATAGAAATTTCAAACTGTTTACCTGCAATAGATTTAACATTTACTCAGCTCTGTACTAGGCCATTTCAGTTCCTTCTTAGAATAAAGTTCACCTGACAAATCCACCGAATCACAGAATGTCAGGGTCTGGAAAGGACCTTGAAAGATCATCTTGTCCAAACGCCCTGCCAGAGCAGGATCTCCTATGCCAGGTCACACAGGAACACATCCAGTGCTAATTCAAGAAACTGAAGTATCTCAGTACAGTGTCATATGGGTACAGTAAGTAGAAAAGAAACCACCTGGCTTGGAAGAAAAGGGAAGCAGTAACAGCCAATGCTAAAATCAACTACCAAAGAACAAGCCTCAGTTGTACCATCTAAATAAACTACACAAAGGCATGGAGTTCTCAGTCCTAAGGGATACGAGTCAGAAAAGGACCATAGTCAGAATCCTGAATTTTAGGAAAGCAAGCTTCCAGCTCTTCAGAGAGTTAGTCAATAGGACCCCCTGGAAAATAGTCCTCAGGAAAAGGGAGCAGAGCAGAATTGGTTCATCTTTAAGAACGCTTTCCATACAGCAGAAAAGCTCTTGATTCCCAGGTGTGAGAAGTCAGTCAAGGAAGGAAAGAGACCATTATGGCTGAGTCAAGACCTGTCGGTCAAACTAAAATGCAAGAATCACAGAATTGCAAGCAGTTCAAGCAGGTACAGGTATCATGGAAAGAGTATAGGAATTCTGCCTGTTTGTGTAGGGATGAGGTCGGGAAGGCCAGGGTATGGCTGAAGCTGAATTTGGCAAGGGATGTAAAGAATCATGAGAAGAGCTTCTATG